>NC_143399.1:87217043-87870043 GCF_052110815.1 Crocodylus siamensis | reverse complement strand
ATGGTGGAGATAGATAGGGCTGCTTGCCAGGCAGCCCATTCAGCCAATCAGCAGTGAGGAATGGGGTGGCAGCTACTTTTCCTTCCCATCTTTGTCCCCACTTCTCCTAAGTGGGGCATACAGCTGGGAGGACAGCTGGCTCCCACTGAGGGTTCAGTATTTTACTTTTAGTAAGTTTTTTTTTCTGTGAATTTCACAGAGATCAACAGATTTCATGATTTCTATGAAATCCATGCATTTGTTATTTGGGTAGGTCCCTAGGTCCCGCATCTTCCTTCTGACCAATTTCTTCTTCGCTCTGATACAGTCCCCTTCACTGTAATAAATGTGGATCAAATACCTTGGTTCTAGATCTTCTAATCTATAACCCTCCTGCTTTTATCTAAACAAGAGCATTTTGTATGGCAGCTTTCCCAACTGTAAGCCAGGTTTTGGTCTTGTTACTCATAGTGGGTAGGTTGTTATTTCATGGGCTGTTCAATTGAATTAATGTAAAAGTATCTTTTTTCCATTGGGTTGTTTAACTGTGCTAGGTTGTTTCTAAGGTATAATTAGGTGTTGATGGTTATTTTATGTGGCCTCCAGCCTGCTTTCAGAAAGTAAGTGAAAATGTATAAGACAAGATTATACACTGCAAACTTTTCAACTAGTCTCTCCTATTCATCTGTTTGCCCTGACTTTAGAGGTCCATAGCATCTTCATTGTCTCCCTCTCTTGTCAGGTCACAACATGGGGTAAATATGAAAAGCTGCCTAAGGTTCATTTTCAACAGTGACTTAAAGAATGGGACTCCTAAGTGCTTAACTTACCTTGGAAAATTGGACTTCACAGTTTTTAATATTGTGTGCCAGTTGAACTTTCTGAATGTGAGATTTCCTTTTGAAGCAAGTGTAATTACATAATTACACATGAGTGTAAAACTAACTATGTTTATAATGCTTCCAGAATCCAGATAGAGTTTGCAACAATGCTATAGTGCCAGAATATCTTGTTCACCAGAGGGAAGAGCTTTCTTTGATTTTTCTTTGTTCTCTTACTAAAAAACAAAACAAACAAAAAAAAAAGAAAAGAAAAGAAAAAGGAATTTTCCAGTCAGTTCTGCTGTAAATAGCTGGGATGTGTCACCCATGTAATATAGTAAAAATTCTACAACTGAATGTAGCTGAGCAAAGAACATGAACTCATTTATTCATTTTTATCCCTAACAATAAAATGGATAGACCTGTTAACTGAAATCCTAAAACAAACTGAATTACAATTCATAGTCCTCACAAATTTTTGCTGGTGTTAGTAGACAGTTTTTGAATGACACTCTGTATTATGTTTTCCAAAAAGGAAATGTTCTGTTTTAACCATGTTCTGTTTTAATATAATTAAAAAACAAAGTTCAGTTTTCCTTTTGAGGAGGAACTGTCCAATTTTTCAAGCCCCCTTTCCTATTTGAATGGTCAAAGTAAAAGGAAAGAAAGGAAGGGGAGGAGAGAAAAAGAATAATGAAGGAAGATTAAAATTTTACATTTCTTTTAAATAATGTTTATATAAAATTTTGGACAAACAAAAATCATTCCTTTTCAATACTTAGGGCACATCTACATGAAACACATTGATGCACATTAGCCTAAGATAAAGCACATTACGGGTGTACATCTACATGTGCATGCCCTTAATCCACATTAACTTAGGCTATTGAGCCTAAATTTGTTACCTGCAAATGTGGGTATCAAATTAGTTAATGTGCATTAACACATGTGTAACATGCCCCAGCACTAACTTTAGTGCCAGGTCTGCTCTGCCACTAGGGGACCAGCCTGAGGCCAGTCATAGGGAACATCCAGGGTCTGGAGTGCTGGGCATCTGCCCCAGGGCCCTTCCCCCTAGGCCTCACCATGTATTTCCCATGCGTATGTCCTGACAGTGGTACTGGGGATGGGTAGGGGGTGTGTGGGAGGTGGATCAGGTCAGCTGTTGTGGAGACTGCAAGAGGAGTGGGTTGGGCAGGGCCTCCTGCAGCAAGTGCCCCGGTCCCAGCTGTTGGGTGCATGGCTGTCCTGGGGCCTGGGTGCAGGGGGCAGGACTGGAGGGGTGCCGGGACCAGCAGGGTCAGCACCATAGCCAGCAGTAGCTCAGGGGCCTGGTCAACACTGGTAGGGGCCAGGCTGGAGTAGCGGGGTGCTGGGCAATGCTGGTAGGGGCATGGGCTGGAGCAGCCCTGGTGGAGGGAGGCAGGGTGGGCAATGAAGGACCTGCTGCATGCTGCCCCTGCACTGGCCATGCAGCTCCTGGGCAGGGAATGGGCTGGCCAGGGATCAGAATTTCCTAGATGGCTGCCAGGTGCTGGTGGCTGACTCTGGCTTCACCATGGTAACCAAGTGCTGGCAGCCATGTGGCCACAGCGGCACATGGCAGGCATTCAGGGACTTAGGACTAATTATAGTGCCAAGTCTGCATGTGTAGACACCTGCCAAAAATCCCTTAATTCATGGAAAATCTTACCCATTTTTTTAAAACCATCTCCTCACTATAGGGAGTAGAACATCATGTAAAATAAAAGATAAATTAACATTCTCAAGCTTATGTGCATTTATTTTGCAATCACACAATGGTACTTACAACTTATTTGTATGTTGGTATGTCTATGCGTTAAAACTGACAATTTTTTTAACTGGAGTACATAAAACTATAAACATATTGTTAGGTGCCTAGGCTGAAACTCTAGAGCATTATAGGAAAACAGCAGAAGTTAAATTATCATACACCCAGAGAGATTATGAATTACAAATCCCTGGAAAATGTATACAGTAAAAACTACTGGGTTTGTGTTAAATTGAGCTGGTTTAAAACTTTTATAATCTTCTATAGTAGATGTGTTGATCAGTCCTTAATGGTCTCAACATTGTAGATCATTATTACATGAAGACTGATATCACTAATCTCTATCACCATGTCCAAAAGATTATTTTAAAAGGAAAAAAAAACAAACAAACCCCATCGTTGTATTAAAATAACAATAATATTCTAATCACCCCAAATGAGAGAAAGCAAATGTGAAGTCACAGTGAATTTCCATCCATCAGTCACTTTTTTGTGTTTAGTTATTAAACCACAGAGCATAAGGTAGGGTCAAGTGTATGGACATTACTCTTAGCTAATGTAAGGTTTGTTTAGCTGTGTTGAAGTCAATGGGCATATGCTGATCTGAGCATCATTCTTAGCTGAAAAATGAGAGTTTTGATTTGATAGTTCTGCAAGTTCACATCAGCTGAGCATCTGCTTTTCTGTATATACAGAAAAACACACCAAAATGAATATTATTTTGTATAAACCAGGGGTTCCCAACTTTTTTAGGCTGAGGACCCTCAAACAATGGACCAGAAGTGACCATGGTCTGGCAAACTGTAGACGAGCAGCGACCAGCATCATGTGGACAGGTAGACAACCCTTTTTTATGCTCAGTATAAAAAAGGGTTGGCTGTTGGTCTTCAGTATGCTGGTCACTTCCAGTCCACGGTTTGCCCGTCTGTGGTTTGCCGGTCCATGGTCAGTTCCAGTCAGGCAGCCAGCCCTCCTGCGGACTGGCAGCCAACCCTTCATGGCCCAGCACTGGGCCACAGCCCCAGGGGTTGGGAACCCCTCATATAAACAACCACTTATGCTAAGAATACCATATTTTTTCACACAGCCACATCCCCAAATAAGAAACACACCTTATTGTAGTCAGAATGACAGAAAAAAGGCAGAATGGGAGAAAAAAAGACTTTTCCAGAGTCATGGCTGAATGCTGATTGCATGGGACAGGGACAGAACCTAGTTTTCAGTGTCCTCCCTTGACTGCTTAACCAAAAGCTATTGCCAATTTGGTAATGGCCCTGAGAGGGTTAAAACTATAGCTCAGATGTGAAATAGTGAACTTCACCCCATGCTGGCTGGAAAAGAAGCATAGCCCCTAGTGGCTATTCCTGCATCTTCATGCTTTCATCCCAGTGCAGAGGTCATCTTACCCATGTAAGGCATCCCAATTTTGGGAAAGGTTTCAGTAAAACTACTGATACAGCATTTACTCACATACAATCATGTTTCAAGTATGATTGTAAGCTGCATGTTTCTGTGAACAAATTTTTGTCTTTGTTCACAGAACAGGACAAGAAGGAGCAGGCTAAAACTGTGACTAAGGAGACTTAAGCTAGATATTAGGAAAAACTGTCTAGCTCTGAGTGGGGTTAAGCATTGAAAGTGTCAAGTCCTTCAGCATCCTAGGATGTACTGCTCCCAGACACCACTTCAGCCCTCCTCCTCTCCCAATCCCCCCCCCCCCCACACAACAGAACAGGGATTGTGACCAGGCATTGCAGTGGAAAGGCTGTGGAATCTCCATCACTGGATGTTTTAAAATCAGGTTAGATAACTATTTGCCAGGGACAGTTTAGATAGGGATGATCCTAGACTTTCCAGCCCTGTTTTCACTCAAGATAGATTCTGGTTTTCTTTTTTGGTATTTTAAGGTATCATCCCCACCTCCTTTACTTAGTCTTCCAAGAGTCAATAAACTCCATCGTAAGATAGCACTTATGTTTACAGGTACTAACCTACAGCAGAGTTAACTAGCTTATGCCATCCTAATAACACTGCACATGTAGATGCTGAGGCATTTACTGTGGAGCTAATTTGGCAACTCCATAGTATATGCCTTGTGTAGATACATCCACAGCGTGGATCTACACAGGCATTTAAGTGTGATTAAATTTAATGTGCATTAAACTAATGCACACGAAGTGTTTGACTTTTTTTTGCAGGTTTTTACACGTGCAAGGACTTGGCACTAAATCTAGTGCACTTGGCACTAAAGTTGATCCCAAGTCCCTGTAGCCCTGCCATATGAATTTGAGGCCAATAGGGGGAGCTCCAGCCTCCAGTCACAGGGCTGCCAGCACTTGGCAGCCATGTTGAAGCCAGACTCAGCTGCCAGCATTTGGCAGCTATCTTGGGTACTCTGATTCCTGGTCAGCCCCTTCCCTGTCCAGGAGCCATGTGCCCAGTGCAGGGACAGTATGCACCAGCTCTCTCCTTCCTCACTCTGCCTCTCCATGCCAGGACTGTCCCTGCCAACAATGCCCAGTTCCCTGCTGCTCCAGCCCAGCCCAGCCCATGTCAGCAATAAGCAGCACCCCACACTCCTGATGGCATGTTCTAGTTCCTGGACAGAGTGAGATTATACTTGCTATGGCCCTACCTACATTTAAGCAAACATGATTCAGTAGTTCCTCTTGAAAAGCATTCATACTCCAAATTTTTGACATATATTTGCATTCTCTCCTAACCTACATTTTACTCCTTTCCTCTCATTCAGATTTGGTCAACACAGGCTATCCATGCTGCATTCTGTTTACCAACCAGCTCTTCCTCTGGAGAACTTGGTGCTGAACTGCCTGAAAGAGAAGTTGTGTTCAAATTTCAATCTACACTTTATTAAATTGTGAAGACATCTCTCTCAGGTGCAGACACTGCAGCAGCACTGGTTGTGTTAACAGAACACAGTTTGAATCTATTTAAAAGTTAAATTCTTTTAGTGCTTTACTGTTGGGAGAGAAGCACTGCCGTATGTGTCTGTCTGCAGTCATCATTCAGTAACTACTTTTCTATTTCTTTTAAATTTTCATCTGGACTTTTTTTTCCTAGGGTATGTGTTTATTAACAATCCTCCATTAGCCAAAAAAGACAGTGTATTGACTGATACATCTGTGTGTGGATGTGTGTGTGAATGTGTGCATTCAAAAAAAAAGTTTTAGTTTCTTCTTCTCTATAAACTTTTATGTGCTGTCAAGTTTGACTAACTAGGCTTACTTCAGTATAGAAACTGTTAACTGTTAGTTATTATAGAATTTCTAAAATCGACAGAGTTCCCTTAGCTTGTCTGTTTTGTTATTTAAAAAAAACCCAAACCAACCAACCTTGAGGCACTTATTTTGTTTCAACAGGCTCTTTTCTCTCATTTTGAACATTCCTGTCATTGTGGAGATATTTTATTCATGTCTGAGTTATTTTCCTTCCAGAAAATGTCAAAAACATTATACAGGCTTCAAGCCTACTGTGTTCACAATGCTACAAATTGGATCTAAGAAGCTTCCTCCAGTTATAATTATTATAAGCTGCATGTTTTTTTCCTCCTTTCAATTTGTCCACAGGGATAGTGGAAAAGAAACAATAATACAGGTTGTCATAAAAAGTTTAGCAGAAGGTACAGATTAATCGTTTCTCTGGTAAGAATGGGAAGCATAAGTCTAGTGGATAAGTCACTTGACCTGGTTTCAGTTCCCAATAAAACTGCAAGCCTCCTATGTACCCTCAGGCAAGTGTTTTAATTGACTCTGTGAGATCATAGTTTCTATTCCTAAAGTAGGAATAATATTTCTGAGACGTGTTGTGAGAATAAAATCCATTAATGACTGAAAGGCACTCTATCATGACAATGAGGAGAGTCACACACTGATCGAGGCAGGGTGTACAATACAGAAGGAAGAAAGATCTCTACCCAGCAACTGCTTCAAGCAGTTATTAATTGTAGGCAAATTAAGTGCTGTTTATATTGTTTGTAGTCTTATGATACATTGTTCTTGCTTCCTTATGCCAAGAAGACATTAATCTTCTCCTTGCTCACTTCATCTGATTGTGCTTCTTCTATCTCTCAGCTTCCTCCAAATGTGTGCAACATTCAGAGTATGAAAAGTTTAAGAATGCCATCATTACATGCTGAACATCTGTTCTTTTGTTTTAGCAGTACTTTCCAGATGCTGATGCTAGTTAATTTGGACTGCTGGTGGGGGTCCCTAAAATATTCAACTCCACCTTTTCTTAATTAAGTTGTTTTGCTTCCTCCCCACCATAGGAAAAAAGGAATGGAAAAGCAATAGAAAATTCAATTCTATATATAACCCATAAATACATTCATGGTACTAGAGATCAGATCTGGGGCATGTCATGATCAGTCATGGACATTATTTCTATGGGAGGAAGATTTAATTGATTTGCGGTTTGTTCCTTTGTTGAACAGAAATGTTCTGCACTCAAGATTTTGGAGATAGGTTTGATTTTCTGAAATCAGCCAAAAGGATTACCTGGTCAGCTTCTTTCTGTCCATTTATACTTGATGTGTAAAGGACATCAACCTCCCATGTATAAAATGACAGCAAAGGAGCACAATAAGTAGCTTGCATGGGGCTAAGAGGAAGTATTTGAGCCAAGTTCAGCCTTTGGAATAATCCTGATCATTGTGTGTAAAAGCATTTCTGTGCTAAAGTACTGCTATAGTTCTAAGACATACTGCTAAATGGAGGACAACTATAGACAATTAATTTTTTGTAGAAAGTTGAATAGTTTTTGGCTTCACTTCTAAAATATGTAGAGGATAGTATCCTGACCAAGAGTTTGATTTGTTACCACAGTAGACTAATAGATAGTTGTAATATTCATAACTGTGGGGGCTGTTGATCTTCGTATTATGGTCATTGTCTCTGCCAGAAGGGCATTTAGTCCACTACTAGTTTTCAGTTCATTGCCCTGGTTTCAGTTCCCAATAAAACTGCAAGCCTCCTATGTACCCTCAGGCAAATGACTCTGTGAGATCATAGTTTCTATTCCTAAAGTAGGAATAATATTTCTGAGAAATGTTGTGAGAATATAATCCATTAATGACTGAGAGGACATGGTCATCATGGGTGACCTGAACTTTCCAGACATCTGCTGGGAAGAACAGTTAGCCAGGTCTGACTGCTTACGTAGGTTCCTAGCCCAAATGCAGGACCTCCATCTAACCCAGGAGGTGCACAGCCCACCAGGGGAGATGCCTTGTTGGACCTCGTGCTGGCCATGGGTGATGACCTGGTGAGGGGGCTGTGGGTGCTTGACCACCTGGGTGACAGCGATCATTGCCTGCTGGAATTCACTATCCAGTGCAAGGTGGCAAAGGCCTGCAGCAAGACAGCAGCCCTAGATTTCAGGAGGGCAGACTTCAATGAGCTAAGGAGAATAGTTGGGGAAACACTGAGGTCCCACGGGGGGGGGAGCCAGGTGTCCAAGAAGAGTGGTTGCTCCTTAAGGAGACGATCCTTCAAGCCCAAAGGGAGGTAATCCCAACACAGATCAAAGGGAGCAGGAGGGCACAAAAGCCCCCATGGCTCACCAAAAGTATCAGGGAATGTCTCCTAGCTAAAAGGGAGGCGTACACCCAATGGAAGAGACCGTCACCAGGGAGGATTATACTGCAGTTGCTCGGAGATGCAGGGGGGCCAACCTGGAGATGGAACTGGGACTAGCTTCCCAGATCAAGGACAACAAGAAGTCCTTTTTTAAATACAATGGGGGCAAAAAGAAGGTACTGGGTAATGTGGGGCCCCTGCAAGATATGCTAGTGTCCTGGGACCCGAAGAAGCTGGGAAGACCTACCTGAAAGGTGGGACGAGAGGAACGCCGTGGCAGAGGGAGAACCCACACGGCTTGTTAGCCGTGTCTATGTACAGCTGCGGTCGGCAGCTGATGATGATGTCAGACTCCAGCCAGGGGATTTAAAAATGGCAGCTGCCACTTCAGAGGCGGCGGATGGTGAGGGGAACAAATGGCTGTCCGAGCCGTCCCCGACACTAGCCCAGTGGGACGGACGGCTAAGAGCCAGTGTGCCAGGGAGGACGGTGGCACAGAGAGAAGGAACGACAGCAGGATCACCATTAGACAGACCCCGAGGGGCCAGATCGGGTGAGACATGGAACATTGCGACTGCCCAGGATGATTTAGTGCACCACAAAGTAAGTGCTGAGGCAGTGGGTGCGGGGATTGCTGAAGAGAAGCGAAAGATGGAAGGATCACCTGGTGGGAGAGAGAGATCAGGGCAGGACTATCTCCGTGAACAGAGGATGTCGAGTGAAGGATTAGGGGGCAGCACTATATATCCAGGAGGCGTTCCTCCTGGGGCATGATTATAGGGTGCTGGTGGTGGGTCAGCGAGGTAGTCGGCACAGAAGAACCCCTTGGAAGATGCACGTAGATCAGGGTGTATAGGGTGATGGTTCGGTGGTAGTATCTATTGCAATAGAGTTAAGGCATCTATACAGGTGGGTGTGAAGGGCCTGATGTCAGGGCCGGGGTGACCCAAGGGCTTTGGGTAAAACCTGAAGACACAGGTTGCTAAAGTAGTCTGCGGGATCATTGCAGGGCAGACATGGGGAAGTGGAGGCCACAAGGGGTGTGAGGCCAGGGTGTAGGGGTGGCAGGAGCCCCGTGTGTAATCGACGAGGCAGACCTGCACCACCGAGGGACCCGTGAACTAGCCCCGCCCCACTAGTGTAACAGCAAGTTGTGGCAGGCGAGAGGTTGGGTCGGCGACGCGGGAAGACGAATGACCACAGTAACACCCATGCCCGGTGAAGAGGGTGGTCACCAACATGAATAGCCATACGCCTAGTAGTGATACTCAAAGGCCCATCGGGGACAACGTGGTACATTGGCCGGGAACCCGTAGCAATACATCAGATTGGGATGCAGCCAACCGAGATGGGTCCGGCCGACACGCTAGCTCAGAACTTGCAGGCTTTAACGCAGATAGTGGGATCCCAACAGCGGCTGCTGACACAGCACGACCCGTCAGCACTAGGAATGCCAAAGATGATAGCCAACGATGATCCCAAGGCTTATATTGAGGCTTTCAAACGCCAGGCTATTGTGGCGGGCCTAGACAAGAGGTATTGGGCCAGCCAACTGGGGACCCCGGCGGTGGGCACAGCTCAGGCAGCCTGCTGATCCCTTAACAGAGATGAGGCCCAAGACTATGGGGCAGTGAAGGTGATGATTCTTTACCACCTAGAGCTGGATCCAGAACATTACCGAAGGCTGTTTAGAGCAAAGAAAGGGCCCGAAGAAAGATGACTGAGAGTGCTACTTCAACGACTTAGAGACCTTTTTGGAAAGTGGGTTAAGTTACCTACATGCACAGCTAGGAAATTTGCTCATTTTACCAGATGACAAAGCTAACCTATTTAACGACTTCTTTGCCTCCAATTTCCTGAGCAGGGACCAGATCAGCCCTACCAGCGGGCCCCCCCTTAGGCCCCAGGGGAGGCGCACCTAAGCCAAGGGTCAGTGAAGATCTAGTCAGGGAACTTCTGGAGGGACTGGATGTATTTAAATCAGCTGGTCCAGATGAGCTCCACCCCAGAGTGCTGAGGGAATTAGCTGAGGACATTGCGGGACCCCTGGCATGGCTTTATGAGCACTTGTGGTGCTCTGGTGTGGTGCCAGAGGACTGGAAGTGGGCCAATGTGGTTCCCATCTTCAAAAAGGGGAGGAAGGAGTACCTGGAAAAACTATAGGCCAGTTAGTCTTACCTCAATCCTGGGCAAGCTTTTTGAGAGAATTATTCTGGCACATGTCCATGAGGGACCAGCAGGGGAGATTATGCTTAGGGGTAACCAACATAGGTTCATTAGAGGCAGGTCCTGTCAGACCAACCTGGTGGCCTTCTACAACCAGGTCACCCAATCCTTAGATGCAGGGGTAGCAGTGGACGTAGTCTTTCTGGACTTTCGGAAGGGCTTTGACACTGTCTCTTACCCTGTTCTCATTAAAAAACTGGGGGACTGTGGTGTCAACACCTACACAGTCAAATGGGTCACCAACTGGCTGGAGAGCCGCACCCAGAGAGTGGTAGTGGATGGGTCATTTTCGACCTGGAGGGATGTGGGCAGTGGGGTTCCGCAGGGCTCAGTCCTCGGGCCCACACTGTTCAACATCATCAGTGACTTGGAAGAGGGAGTAAAAAGCATCCTGTTCAAATTGGCTGATGACACTAAGATGTGGGGGATGTGGGCATGTTAGAAGGAAGGAATAGGCTACAATTGGACCTAGACAGGTTACAGGGGTGGGCGGATGAGAATAGCATGGGATTCAACACTGACAAGTGCAAGGTGATGCACCTGGGGAGGAAGAACCAGCACCATACCTACAGGCTGGGGAACTCCCTTCTTATCAGTGGAGAGGCAGAAAAGGCATTCATTGATGCCATTATGAATATGGGCTGGCAGTGGGGGGCTATAGTTAGGAAGGCCAACTGCACCTTGTCATGCATCCACAGATGAATCTCAAGCAGGTCCAGGGAGGTGATACTCCCCCTTTATGGGGCACTGGTAAGGCCACAGCTGGAGTACTGCATCCAGTTCTGGGCACCGCACTTCAAGAGGGATGTGGACAACATGGAGAGGGTCCAGAGGAGGGCCACTTGCATGATCAGAGGTCAGCAGGGCAGGCCCTATTAGGACAGGCTTTGGGACCTGAACCTGTTCAGCCTCCATAAGAGAAGGCTGAGGGGGATCTATTGGCCTGTTACAAACTAGTCAGAGGGGACCAGCAGGCATTGGGGAAATCCCTGTTTCCCCCAAGCACTACCAGGAGTGACTAGAAACAATTGTCACAAGCTGGCAGAGTGTAAATTCAGATTAGACATCAGGAGGCACTACTTCACTGTCAGGGCGGCTAGGATCTGGAACCAACTTCCAAAAGAAGTGGTGCTGGCTCCTACCCTGGGGATCTTTAAGACAAGGCTTGACAATCACCTTGCTGGGGTCGTTTGACCCCAGTACTCTTTCTATGGCAAGAATTGATGATCTGCTCAGGTCCTTTCTGACCCTACTAACTATGAAACAATGAAACTATGACCTAAAAAACTCTTAGGGCTATTCCATATGAAGGACTAACAGATGCAAATTCTTGCTGTGGAGGTAACAAATGGTGACTTGTTCTGCTCCAAGTTCAAGAATGAAAAAAAAGGGGGGTTCTCATAAGATCAAGTTAAATGAGTCAAGTTAAAATTATGTCTGGTCCTGTTATTTGTCTCACACTTTTGTGTATAAAACCTCCTTTTTAGTTTATTTTAATACACAACATTTTAGCCATTTATCCTAAAATGTTTTCAGGCTGGATATCTGCCTCAGGCTGGATATATTTGGAAATTTATAGAGAAAATAGTTTTGCTGTTTATCAAACTAAGTTTAGGGGAAAACATGCTATTCTGCATACCTTCATACTTTGGGCAAGGGGATTGACATTTGTCAAGGTGGGGTGACCTTTGTTTCAGGGATATGTCCACAGACCTTTCAGTTTGTGCATGATCAGCAGAGACTTTTTCAGACTCTTTCCTGGGTAGGGAAATTCTCCAAGAATGATTTTATCTGATCTGGGAAGGCTTCAGCCCAGGGCTGAAAAGAACCAAACAAGACTTCCTTACACAGGCTGTTGCAGTCTACATTCTTGGCACCAGAACTAGGAGCAGCAAGATGTGCCTCAGTTCTCTTTTTCCTGGCATCCTCAGAGGAGGAAATGAAAGCTGCTTTACTGACCTCCAGAGATAGATAGAAAGATATAAAAATAATTAGGGATACAAGAAACAATGGCACAGATGACATGCAATAAAATAGCCATGCAGCAATTATATAGATGCACAGTTGATAAGTGACACATACAACGTGAGGAATGGATATATGCAGTAGGAAAAGGGACTCTTACAGTGCCTCTTATTTATTCACAAAACTTTAATTACAAGAAACTCCCACAATAGCATTTTGTCTCATTGTAGAGCTAGATATTATCTCAGATAAATAAGTCTATAATTTGTTTGTTTTTAATAATGTCTTATTTCTTCATTATTTATTTAAGAGAGCAAATGTTACTTCTGTTTGGGGGCGTCACAATGGATGTGTGCATAGAGAAAACCAGAAGGATTGTAAAACTGTAGTTGGCTTGTGGTCTTATTCAGAGTAATGTTGCAGGATTGATATCCTCGCAATTAAAATTAATTGATATAAAAATAAATTCTAACTGAATCAAGGGATCAATTTTTAAATAAGGCTACTGAGCATGCCTCAAGAGAAGGTAAATATTCATTTGGGGCACTCAAAGATTTACCTGAGTTGAGTTTGTGTGGTCCAAAAGTCATGAAAATGTAGTTCTATGTTGCCCTGAATTGTACAGGAAACACTGGACAAAGACAGTGCACCTTACAGACTAAATTAGAGATGTATACATTTTCATGAGCCACAGCTCACTTCATCAGAAACTACAATGCACCTCTACCTTGCCTTCTATTAGAACAATACCGAGGGACTTTTGAAGGGAGAAATAACAAATGTGAGTTAATGTGCACATTTGTAGGAGCTTACTAGCTACCATGTGTATTTTGGTTTAGATATTACAACAATAATATGACTAGACTGCAATAGGTGAGGTTAAGGGGAAAAGTGCTAGGGAATGCAGTGGGATATACAAGCTATGTTAGCTTTATCACTTATCTTCCTTTTAGAAAGCCTGCCTTTTTAAAGGTAGGATATGCTGCTAATGTCAAGCATATTTCGTTGAGTTAAAATGGGATTACAGAATGACTTGGTGTGGGGGGGGGAGTAGTGTTTTCTTAATCTGTAAATCCCTATTTGGACTCCAGCAACAAGTGTTTTTTTTAATTATTTCAACTGCTACATACATTTTACCTGCATTATAAATGTAGCAGCCAAAGAAACAATTAAAATTTAAGGGATATTTGTAATTTGTGAGGGGGAACTAGAGATTAATTTGTTCTACCAAAATAGTAGAAGCAAGATTACAACTAAAGATCTGAAGTAAATCTTTTGGAAAATGTTGATCCTTAAGAAGACTACTGTACCTTAATTAAAGAAAAAACAAAAACCATGTCATAAATAGTAAGAACAGTAAGAACAATGTAAGAAATACCTCTGTAATAACAAAAACTATGAAATAACAAAAACCACGTATTAAATATGGAAAGATTGGAATACCTGGGATTATCTGTTTTGGGGAAGAGAAGACTGTGAGGGGAATTGGATAATTGATCTCAAGTACATAATGAGTTGTTACAAGCAACAATCAGTTATCCTCTGTGTTCACAGGGGAAAGGGCAAGAAGTGTAAAGGGGTGAAAACTAACCTGATTTAGATATTAGGAAGACTTTTCTAACTTTAAGGGTAATTAAACATGGGAACAAATTACTAAGAATCAGACTACTTACTTACAGGGTGCATCTACATGTACAATTAAGCTTGACTAAATTTAATGTGTATTTAGCTATTTGGCAGGTATCTACATGTTCAGGGACTTGGGACTGAATTTAGTCCCAAGTCCCTTCAGCCATGCCATGTGCCCCTGTGGCTACCATGGGGAGCTCCAGCCTCCCGCCCCATGGCTGCCAGTACTTGAAGCCAGAGCCAGCTGCGTACCTGCCAGCTGGGGCCAGGACACTGGCTCTGGGAGGCCCTGCCTAACCTCCTCCTCCTGCACTCCCCACTCCATCCTGCCTTTACCACTGCCCACAAACCCCTTACCCCCTGGCTACCCCCAGTACCCTCTCAGGACATGTAGGGGGAGGGATGGGGGTGAAATAAAAAAAACAAACCCCTTATTACCCTCCCCCCACACTCAACAAATAGAACCTGCTCCCCCTTCAATCATCAGTGCCCCTCCACCACCCTCCCCACCCACCAACAATGAAAAACCTGCTTACAAGTGGGAAACTATTTACAAACGGAAAACTATATACAAGGGGGGAACTATATACAATATTTTGGGTATTCAAGCCCAGAGTGGGGGGCTGTATGGTAAGTCTGGAGGGCAGGGCCTGGGCAGATTCCCAGCACCCCAACCCCTGGATGTTCCCTGAGGCAGGGGGCAGGCCAGGCCCCTAGAGGCAGGGCTGAGCCAGCACTAAAGTTAATGTTGGGTCATGTCTACACATGCACTAATGCACATTAACTAATCATGTCTAAATTTGATACCTGCATCTGCAGGTATCAATTTTCAGGACAATTAGCCTAAATTAATGCTCATTAAGGGTGTGCACATGTAGGTGCATGCCCATAATGCATATTAATTTAGGCTAGTGCTCATTAATGCGTCTCATGTAGACATGCCCACAGATTGATTACTTGTGGAAACTCTGACACTGGAGGTTTTTGAATGCAGGTTAGACAAATGCTTGACTTGGATAGTTTAGATTGTAGTGTTCATGCCTTAAACTGAAGGAAGTGCTAGATAACCCTCTGAGGTCTTTTCTACCCCTATTGTTCAATCATTTTGTGCCTGAATTTCAAATATATCTCTTATGGATGAAAAAGCAGAAATTTGGAAAAAGGGCAAAGTAAGTAAGAGAGCAAGATAAACCCAATTATTCTTGGATTTTTTTTGTTGCATTTTGTGGTAGCTTATATTTGAAATGTAAGTGCCAAGAAAAAGAAAACTAAAGGTGGTACATTTTATAAACAATTTTTTTTTTCAAAACAAAGATAAAATGAGACACTTTAATTCAAAATCAATTCTGCAGGTAACACAAAACTACCAGTCAATCATTTCTTGTGTACCCTCATTTTTCACCCTAATCCAAAATGAACATAATGTTATGAATTGATTATTGTGCTGATACATTGGCAGAAAACAATAAAAAAGTATTCCTAAAGGAGAAAATGCATGCTGGGAGTTTTCAAGCTGCTCCTGGAGATTTATGTGACAGTGATGAATGGATTGATTAGATATCCCTCAGTTCTTTATAATCTCTGCTCCACTAGTTTCATTCATCCTAGCTTCTATTTTGAATTTTTATTTTATAGGATAAAATGCTTGGTGGACAAGGAAGTGGGTTGTAAAAGGTTAATACACCAAAAAATTACTCCAAATGAAAAGCTTGTTCCTTAGAAATGGAGGGGAAAGAAATGTATTGAGAATTTTAGGAGCAAGAGAGGCGTTCTGTATCTAGAGGCATGTGAACCTAGAAGGGCATGGATCAACATTTTAAGACAGTCCCCCTAGGCAGGATAAGAACTGTCAGTCTACAGCACTCTCATACTATCAGTATTTTGGAGAATAAATCTGAAAGAATTACAGAAGCTCTTGGTCTCTGATAATGCCCTTGTATAATTTTTAGTAAGGACAAATACAGTCGGGTCTCGATTTTACACAGTATTTTTTTTGCACAGCTTCAGTTATGCCTGGTGAATTAATTGTGACCATTTATTTTTGTACATGGTATGTATTCACTTATACATGGTACAGCACAGTCTCTGGTCGCTTCCCACTCCCCCTCCACTGGGGCTACTCTAAGTGTAGCTGGTAAGTGTGTTGTGTTGTAGTGGAAGAGGAGGGGGAGGGGGAGGGAAGGGACATGGGGGGAAGATTAATACCCCCTGCAGTGAGGGAGGGAGTGGGACAGGGGCTGGGACAGGCACTGCCCAGCTGGGGTAGGGCAGGATGGATGCAGGTCAGAGCCACAGGTCTTCCAAGGGGTGAAGGGGGAGGGTAGCTTCTGCTGCTGCACATACCCCAGGAGTGCATGGAGGGGCATGTGCCCCCTGATCTTTCCAGGGCAGGGTGGGGCAGGCTGCAGCTGTGAGCTGGAGCTGGGGTTGCGCAGTGTCATTCTTGGCAGGGGCTGGGCTCAGAGTGGGTGGCAGTGATGCTGGAAGGAGGCTATGGGGGGGTTTGGTGAATTTGGGGTGGTTGCAGCCCCCTGATAACCTCCTCCCAGCGCTGCTGCCACCTGCCCCAAACCGGGCCCCTGCCGACAAAAGCCCCACACAGCCCCAGCTCCAGCCTGTTCCACCCCATACAAATGTGGAGAATAGATGCCCCACCACTGTGCCCTTCCGGGGTGCATGCGATGGTGGGAGCCGCCCCCAGATGAGGGGCTCCCACTGCTGCATGCACCCTGGGAGGGCACAGGGGGCTGTGTACCCCCAGATCTTCATGGGGTGGATGGGTTGCAGCTGCAGGGTGGAACTGGGGCTGTGTGGGGCTTTTCTTAGTGGGGGCTGGGCTCAGGGAGGGTGCCAACAGCACTGGGAGGGGGATATGAAGGGGTACAGCCACCCCAAATTTTGCTGTAGCCCCCCCAAAGCTCCCTTCCAGTGTCAGCACCACCTGCCCTGAGCCCAGCCCTGCCAAGAAGTGCCCCACACAGCCTCAGCTCCAGCCTGCAGCTGCAGCCTGCCCATCCTGTCCTGCTCAGATCTGGGGGGGCACATGTCCCTGTGGGCCCTCCTGGGTTGTATGCAGCAGCAAGAGCTGCCAGCCTTGTATCCCCTGGATGACCCATGGTTCTGTCCCACTCCTGCCCTGCCCCGGCTGGGCAATGTCTGCCCCTGCCCCACTCCTCCGTCACTATGGGGGGTGTTGATCTGCCCCTCCACGCCCTTTCCCTTCCCCCTCCCGTTCTACTACATGAGACTTACCAGCTGCACACAGCTCTGCAAGCTGCTGGGCTCTGCTCCTGGTTGCTTGCATGCTGGACTATGGCTGCATGCATGTACAAAATTTTATCGGCAAAATTACTGGCCACATCTAGACCCTAACCCCTTATTTCCCATAGACCCTTGGTATCTTTTTACATGATTTCTATTTTCACAATGTTTGTTCAAGAATGTAACCACTGTGTAAATAAAGGCCTGACTGTATGCTTCAAAATACTAGATCTATGCCAAAGAATGGAGGGGAGGGTGTGAGTACAGTGCTTGGGAATTCTTGCAAGTACAGAACAACCTTGATTTTTCCGAAGAAGCATTCCACCATTTCACACTTGCCTCCATGTGTGGGAGACCTGCAAATGCTCTGTGGGTTTTTGGCCCGTGCTGGGAGGAGCTGAAGACAGGACAGATTGGGAACAGAATGAAGCAGGTCTACGGTATCTCCCTCTTAGTCCTACAGACTTTAGATAAAACAGCCTTATCTACATGAGATGCTGACTGTGCAATTGTTACTGTGGATACACAAGTACTAAATGACTGGGCAGTAATTGAAGCTTCTGTACAGTAATGTTGCCAAATGGCTTTTAGGTGATGCTGACTGTGCAGTAGCTTGTTACTACAGTGCCATAGCATCATATCACACTTTGTGCCACACAACATTACATATGCAAAAGGACATGAGGTCCTTGCTGCCTAGTAGAAATTGCACCCTAACATAAGAACCTATTGATGTATGGGGTGAGGTAAGCACATATGAAGAGAACCCCCAAAAGTCAGTATACTCAGCAGGGAGGCACTTCAACTAGTCAGTAAGTAATACTAACCAAAGACACGTGGCTTAAGATACACTCCTCCAAATGAGTTAGGGACCTAATTTCAGGCTTCAAAGGTACCTCCCTGCATTTAGGATTTTCAACCTGAATTCAACTCAAGTTTAAAAATGGATTTTCAACCATATACTCTGACTTAGTGGACTTGAATCACCATTTCCATCTTTCCCAAGAGAGAGATTCCACATTGAACCTGCAGTTATTCCAGGTGCATTATTTAACTCAGTATTCACTGAGCAAGAGAGGAGAACATGCATATCCATGAAAAGGACTCCATAATCCAATGTTACATGGCATTTTTCTGACAGCTTGAGTGGAAAAGTATACTCCTATGTGTTTGATACACTTGTGCCAAAATATATTTCTAGTTTTTGGAAATTATCACTGCATCTGATGAAGTAGACTGTTCCTTATGAAAGATCATGGCTTTGAACCTGTTTCTAAGGTACTACCCTGCCCTATAATCTGTCTGAATTCAGTCTAACATGGTTTAACACATCCACTACAAAATTTGAAACCCAACATAATGTTATTTTCATTCCTTTTCTTACCCTAGCTGTAGCTATTCCAGGCTGGTATAAGAGGGGTTCCAGTACAGAAAAAGTCATTTTAAAATAAATATTTTGTTCTTGCAAACTTCAAAACAGAAACACTTTTTACAGATTCAGTGTGTTTTTGTTAACTGGGGAAAATGTAAAATAAAATTCTTAGATTTTTAGGAGATAATGTTTTTATATCAAGAAATAACATAATGAAAGGCTATAGGCTAAATTCAATTAAAGTTTCACTCTAATGAGAAATTTAGATCAGTTTTATTCAATGGTGAAAGTTAGCTGAACAGCAAGTTCCTTTAATTAGACTGTGATCTTGTTTTTTTAAAAATAATGGCCATGTTTATGGTGCTAAATGATGCATTTTATTATATATTTTTAATAAGTGATAGAAGTGAAAGAAGGAACATAAGGAAGAAGCAGAAAATGAACCTATTCAAGTTATTAGATTATTCATACAGGTGTAGGTATTCGTTTTAGCCATCTCAGCAAGCTTACATAAAGGGAAGTAAATGTTTTGTAAATTTCAGTGCCATATTTTGTTTTTCTATTTATAATAAAAAATCCCCACAATTTTCTGAAATAGTCCAAAATAAGTTTTTAAGATGTTATAGAGATACAATATTTATAAGAGTTCTTTTCCAATGGAGGGAAAATGCCATTTAAAGTTATTTTGATAGCTTTTGTTACAGTAGCAGTAACCATTGCAGTCTGTTAACTGAGGGGTTTTAGTAGTAAAGAGTCAGTTCCAATTATTCAGAGGTGTGTTTCAGTAAAGATAAAACCACACTTTTCTGAAGTATATAAATATGTTTAGTTAATTAAATGACTGTAGTTTCAGCATGATAGAGCTCCACTGTGTATTGTACATACACATAATAAATATACAGTTGCTGACCAAGGAAGCTGATTGTATAAAACCAAAACCTTAATTTTTGTAACTGGATCTTTGCTTGGTGATGAGGAAAATAAATACGTAATCCTATAATTAATAGCCCAATGCCCCTTGCAGACACGACAGTTAAGCTGTGATTAACCAGTTAATTGCACTTTAAAGTATAACCTGGCAACATGTTCAAGTACTTTAAGGACTATCAGGAAGCAAAAAGATGGGGAAAAAAGAAAGGATTTACTAACATATGAGAACAGAAACCAAGTAGACAGCACAGTGTCTCCGTCTAATATGGCAAGGGAATGGAGTCTGAACAGTGAGGAACAGCTGAAAAGTGCAAATGCAAAGTTCCTAGGCTATAAATTATAGGAAATGGAAATAATGGTGTCAGATATGAAATGGGATGGTACAAGTAAGGCATAAAATATCAGGCAAACAGGCAAAAGCAGGTCTTTCACATATCAGTTGAAGTTTGGGGCTCAAATTGTCCCAGTGGGTCTCCAGAGCCTACTGAAAATCAGCTGATTGTTAGGCACATTTGCCAGTGCAGAGGGTGCCAGGATCATGATCCAGGCTTCCCCCTGTACTGGCAAGTAGGGCACAATTGGGATCTCATCCCCAATCTCAAAATCATGCTTACTGCCATTTTTGTATAGCATGGCAGGAGGCACGATTGTTGGGACTGCAGATCAGCATGGCATTGGTAAGGCCAAAGCATTGGTAAGACATCATCTGGACTTCTACATATAGTTCCAGTCACCAATGGCCAGCAAAGACAGACTCAAACTAGAAAAGGTGCATAGAAGGGTTTTAAGGATGATCAGGGGAGTGGTGAGCCTATGTTATGAGAAGAGATTGAAAGAACTTGAGTTTAGTCCATCAAAACATAGATTAGGTTGGGTTTTAGCAGCTCATAATAAATATATTGGAGAACTAAACATTTCAGGGAAAGTGAAAAGTTATTTAGAAAAAGGAAAATATATTCAAAAATATGCTTAAAGTGGCTCTGAATAAATTTAGGCTAGGAGTAAGAAGATCTTGTTTACTTGGGCTTTCAGCAGAAATCAAAGGTTTGGCTATTAATATTTGGCTCTTAAATCAGCAGGGCTGAATGAACTTCATCCCAGGGTACTGAAGGAACTGGAAGACAGTTGTGGGAGGCAGATAAAGTATCAGAGGACTGGAATAGGGCTGACAGTGTCTCTCCTTAAAAGGCAAAAGGAGGACCCAGGGAACTACAGACTGGCTAGCTTCACCTCAATACTGAGAAAGTTACCGGAGCATATACTAAGGAAATGCATTTGCAAGCACCCGGAGGAGGAAAGGCTGATCACAAGCAGCTAGTATGGGTTCACTAAGAATAAATTGTGTCAAACAAACTTGATTGCCCTCTCTGACAACTGCTTGGTTGGATGAAGCCAGTGCTATAGATACGGTGTATCTGGACTTCAGCAAGGCTTTTGTTAAGGTCCCACATGACCTTCTCATAAATAAATTGGAGAAATGAAGGCTGAACAAAACTGTTACGGAGTGGATAGACAACTGACTCAGTAGCCACAAGCAAAAGGTAATTATGAAGCTATCTATGTAAGAATGTCAGGAGGTTTTGAGTGATGTCCGACCAAGATCTGTCCTAGTTCAGTGCTGTTCAACATATTAATTATTTGGATCCTGGCATAGAAAGCTGATAGAGAAATTTGCAGGTAACAGAAAACTAGGTAGGATTAGGAACACATTGAAGGATGGAAGAGCAATTCAGAGGATATTGACAGATGGGGAAGCTGAGTTGGAGCTAACAGGATTAAATTTAATGCTGACAAATGCAAGGAACTATACCTTGGGAAGAATACAACTACAAATGGCTTTGTGGCAGCACTACATAGAAGGCTCTAGGAGTCTTGGTAGATCACAAACTCAAAAGGAGTCTGCAGTGTGATGCAGCTGCACATGTCAAAGGCTATTTTGGCATGCATGAAGTGCAAAACATGGGGGTGATGGCATGTCTCTACTCAGCACTGATTAGGCCTCATCTATAGCATTGTGTGGGGCTTCATGTTTAAAAAAAATAAAAGATGTGGAGAAGTTAGAGAGTGTCCAGAGGAGGACACCAAGAATGATGATGGCAAGCCATATGACACAAGGTTGAAGGAAATAGACATGTACATCTTAAGAAAAATGTAGTTAAGAGGGAGCTTGATAAAGTTTAGATTATGGATTTCTATAGGATGGAATGGATAGGGATGATTCTGCCTCAGGAAGGGGATTGGACTAGATGACTTATGGAAGTCCCTTCCAGTCCTAGTTCTCTATGATTTTATGGTAAATTTCCTCTAATTAATTTTCAAAGGAAAGTTTAGTCAGTCTTGGGTATGTCCAAACTAAAAACAAATAAATACCCTGATTCAAGTTATATGGAACCTGATCTGAAGCACAGTGTATGCAGTAGGAGTCTTTACACTGTCATTAATGACCTTTGAATCAGGGCTATAAAACAGAAGTTTAGAGATGAATAAGCAGGTAGAATATCCCTTCAACTATCCCACTACAACCTTTCAAACCTTGTGTATGAAATGGAAGTTAGTTCTTTGAAAGGTAAATATAGTGGTCCCATCCACACAAGCATGGACATTTGTTTCCCTGGGGACAAGTACTTGTGCCTGGGTAACGCCCATGCCATGTGTCCTCTGGTGCACGGCAGGTTACCCTGGGTGGGCTACTGGAGGCTGGGGCCAGCACCTGTGCATACCCCAGCAGCCTTACCTGGGCTGCTGAGGGCCTGAGGGAGCTGCAACTGCAGTGCTCATGTAGCTGGGAGCCTGGACAGCTGGCCAGGCTTTAGTTTTGGGTGGTACACACTGCCACCACGTGCACCACCCTGCTTTTTTTTTTACATGAGTTTTTTTTTTTACCCTGATCTCTCCCAGGGTCAACCTTCTCCCCCCCACCATAACACTGCAAGGTAGCAGTCTGGTGAATGCCTGCATGTGTAGTGAGTGGTGCTACAGGTGGGTCTGTGGTGCCACATACCACGCATCCATGCTCATCTGGATGTGGCCAGTGAATTTAATTTCTGGGTTTTCCCACAAGCTACTCAATAATTATACTATCCCTACAATAATTACACAATATAAGTAATTATAATAATAATTATCATAATTACTTATTTTTGGATCCCTTATTATGAAATGCATTTTGTTAGCTTCATAGGAAATTACAAATTTGACTCTCTAAGCAAGTGTGCAATTATGATATATTTTCAAATTATAATCATACCTTAACCTGTGATGTAGTATTTAAGTAGTAGCATCAACTTTACAAAAGCACAATCAAATATTAATTGGGATTTGGAAATATCTGAATTGTCATTTTGGTGAAATTTAAACAAATCTTTCTCTCTGTATGCTGGTTTCACTTTTTCTCAGCCTAGGAGGCTGCTCAGACTCTTGATTTATAGAGTATTGATTACAATGATATCCAGTGGGTTTTAGCAACATCCCTATGGTCCTTACCAGACCTTGGTTACCAGCTCTATCTTCTAGACTACTTTTAGCATGACAGTATATTTGAGGTATTGTAGTCAAATTCAATTCAAGTAAAAAAAAACAACCTGATCTTTGTAAGTACACTCTTCTGTTAAGAGAGAGGGAACCATCTTCCTGTCCTTCATTCATTCATGTCTCTGGGCAGAGTTTTACTGGGTAGTGTTCACTGACTCCTTGGATTCATTTGATGACCAGTGAATGCTGGCCAGTTTGCTCTGCTCCATGTCCCCACTTAGAGCACCTGTTTTTAAATCTAACCCTTACCCTGTTGCTGTTATTGCATCAGTTGTCCCAAGTACTCTAGTGGTGCACATTTATTGTTCCCCTCTAAGAACAGAGGGGGCCCATGCCCATCATTCTTTGTGTTTCAAATAGGCCTGATTCAAACAGGGGGCACCAGCACTTCCCCTGCAGGCTCTGCTGGCTGGATGCTGGACCTGGAAGCAGCAAGAGGTCTGCTGCAGCCCTGACTGAGTCTCTTGCTCTTCCCCTTGGCTAGCTCCCATGCTTGGGGGTCTGAAGACTGCTCCTCCTTCTTCTCCCATTGCTGCTCCTGCTACTGTGCAGCCTGAGGGAAACCCATAACATCAGTGGGGCCCTCTCCACCATCCCACCATGACTAGCTGACTCAGCAGTAAGTCTGCATCTCTCCCTCTTGCAGTGAGTCCTGGGCTCTACTGCTCCTTGCCCTTGTGTTTGTAATAAGGCTGAGTAAGCCAGCTGTGTGCCTCCCCCTCCCTTCCATGTGTCTTTGACTTTGTCTGTTTGTGTTCCTCCCTACCCTCTTCCCTTCTGTCTCACTAACCCAAGGTTCCCTGTCCCCCACACCACCAACTCCATACCACCCCACCCGATCTCCATCCTTTCCCTTGGTAGGGCAAAATCCTTCTGAAGGGGCTGCCACATTGCCAGCTCCCAGCAGGACTGCTGCTAATGAGACAGATGGGAGCCAGCAGGGTAAGAGGCAACCCCTGGCCATTATCCCTCTATTCTGCACAGAAAAATGCAGAATCCATCACTGATTCAGGTCTAGAATAAGACTTCCCTCCAAATGCTTGGATCTGAGGTTTTGATTCAAGACAGCATCTCATTAAACAACTTCAGTTTGAGGGAAATTCAGCAAAGGATAGAAAATCATCTAATAGCAGACAAAACCAAACAAGAAGTCAAGCTGTCTTTTAGGTTCCTGACTGTATTCTCACACAAGTTATGCAAAAGCCTCCTTTTAAGTGTGATGCAAAGTGATTGGGTCTTCACTGGCTACATTGAGCTTTGAGCATAGGGTTGGACTAGATGACCTCCTGAGGTCCCTTCCAACCCCAGTTTTCTATGATTCTATGAGACAGAATATGACATAGCAGAAAGTGCTTCAGGAAAAGGGAGGGATGTCTCTAGCTAGAAAGGTTGTTCTTGTGAGACTAAGCTTGCAGGGCCATTGTCCATGCTGTTCTGATGCGACACTAATTGAAAATTTTAGTCTTGGGGTTGTCAAAATGTCATCTTTAACCAGCACTAAATTCACTGAAAAGTTGTAAGTAAAAAACTCAGTAAAAATGAGCATATTTTTGACTCTGGAAATTTAAAAGATTCATTCAGCACAACTCTTTTTCATGTTTCTTTTCTCTTGAAGGCAGATCAAAGGTTAGTTAAATTAATACTATAGTAACTCAGACAAGACACCAACATTTATATTCACAATTATTCACCAACTGCTTGACCTTGACCCATCATCTGCAGACCAGAGGGAATTTCAGAAAGACATTACATCAAGGAGTTCACATTAATAAAGGCCATTCGCTGCACAATCCAACACAAGGGGCCCTAGCTGTCAACAGAACTGTATGACAGTGTTCAGATCAAACAAGTAATCCAGTTAATGAGGCATATCTCAGGAACTCACCAGGAATGTAAGTGCGTGAGTGATGTGAGTACTTTATGGTGGATTAATAGAATATTAATCAATGTAAAGTGCTTTTTACATTCCATTGACAGAAATATTAGGTGGCATGGGACTGATAAAAATTCAAGTATCTTTGAGAATATGGGGCCTGAGATTTGAGGGTGGGGGGATTGATTTTAATATTAAAAACATTCAAAATAACTTGCAGTAAAGTTATATTTAAATGTAATATATCACTGTAACACATGAGAAATCCTTAGATACTTTAAATAGGTAATATACAGAGTTATTATACATGTAACAATTGTGTTTCTCAGCTAGTAGCCTTCTATTCCTCTCACCAGAGAGTTTTTGCCTCTTTCATGCAGCCCCACATATGACCTAATGGATTATCTTTTGATGAACATAGTGTAGTGGAGCTTCTAGTGCTGACTCCACGGCTCAAGAGAGTCTACAAAATTACTGGAAAAAAAGTATTTTTGTCTTCAATTAACATATTTCCAATAATGTATTAATTTAGGGCTAAGATTGTGTTTGATCACTGTGGATCCTGACCAGGTATATATGGAATGTACTCCCAAACGAAAGCTTCCTATGCTATGCAGTTCATTCACTTGGGGAGGGCAAGGATATCTCCATTCTAGAGCCTGCATGTCACAGTACCACATTAAAGAGTGTGTGTGTGTGTGTGTGTGTGTGTGTGTGTTGGTTGTGGGGTGGTATTACTAAGGTAGAACCGTGGGCCTTTTCCCTCATCCATCAATCACAGAAGTATATGCATATGAGCTCAGTGCAGGGGGGCAGAAGGTGGGAAGCAAAGTAGGTTATCATGAGATGGTGTAAGGAACATACTGCCTATACAGCTATGGATGAGGTGAGGGTCAGTCCTTTTACAAGTATGTGGGAAATATATGTATTTCTTTGTTTCACTTAATTTTTTGCTTTTATGTTTCATATAGCACAGGAGTAGCAGAAGGACAGTACTGAGAGCTCATAAAAATCCCAGGTTGTTAACAACTCCCTGCTCTGATCTGAGGAGGCAAGGTAAAAGGAGCATCTTCATTTCTGTATTAACTGCCTGGGATTAATACAGTCAATGCTCAGGATCAAGGAACTGCCTGCCTTCAGAGGGAATCTTCACCTGCCTCTGGATGATACCTGTGAGTAAGCTATCTGAGATCTAAGTAGATATATAGCTTTCAGCAACTCAGATGTGTGATCAAAGGCTGCCCCAGCCACTCAGTTTGCTCTATGGGATTTCTCTGATATTGCTCTAACCTGTACCCTATTCCAACCCTACCCCTTGAAACCAATAAAGTTCTCCTTTGTACCTAGAGTGGGAGACTTATTGGGAGTGGGTCTAGATTATGACTTGGGGTCCCCTTGATTCAGCTGAATAAGGGAGACCACTACTTGTGCTTCTGACTGAGGGAAGCATTCCAAGTTCTTGAATTGAATCAAGTACCCTCGAGGGCTACTAAGCCTGTGTTTCCCAGGGAGTGCAGAGCCAGAATAAAGCCCATCCCTGGGTGGTGGCAGTGTTACCTCCAGGCTAGTGGGTGTGCCCCAGGAAGGGGGTCAGCCAGATGGGAGGCACCCTCATGGAGGCACTTGGAGCCTGGAAGGTGGTTGGCCTCAGTGAGGTGGGAGGCTCAATGCTGGAACACTCCCTACTGGCCTGCCACAGGAGGTACTATGCTTATCTTACAAGTGGGAACTGAGGCACAGAGAAATTTAAATAACTTTCCTAAATGTATAGAAGAACTGAACCTGAGTTTCAGGTCCCAATTTGCATCTGAAACACTGAAACGTCTTCACTTATGGAAACATATTCAAGTTTATGTTAGCACTAGGAAATTTCCCATCAAGAATGAAGGGGAGGGGGGAGGTGGGCGAGGATGGAGACATGCGTCTGGCCCTGAACCCCCCCCCCCCGCTGTTCTGGGTCCAACCGCTCTCCATCCCACCCCCCTGCTGCTCTCGTTCTGTCCCTGATTTACCCCACCTCCCTGCTGCTCAAGGTCTGGCCGCACTTTACGCCCCACTTTAACACACACTGTAGAAAGAGTTGGTCAAAATAACAATTTCCATATGACATTACTTACTACATATTTATAATGTTTCTCCATTGTATTTTCTTTCACTATTCTAGTTCTTCCAACACTGTTAATACAAGGTCAGGTGACATGGTGTTAATGGTGGTGGTGAACTTTGTTACAGTTTTCATTGATGTAGATGAAAGGATAAGATAAAGCAAAGGAATATCACAACATAGGTTGTGAAAGTGGACATTGTGGGCCAGATTCATGTAAATGAATTTAGCAAACTAAGTGTACTCCTAATCTATCCTGTTCAAGTCCCTAAAAAACCTGTGAAAGGTGGTCCATCCCCCTCTTTCTGGATGGTTTCTTATGATTTAAAATTTATAAAATGATGTTACATTATAATCAAATGTGTTACAAAAGTATATTCATTAATGGGTTTTCATGACTTGAACAGGATGGAATAGAATCATGCTTAGGAATCTGGCTCCACTTCAATGTCTAGTAGGTGAATGAACATAGTAGATGGGCAGGTATCTAAATGGTTAAAAGAAGGACTATGGCAATTCTAATGGATTGGTAAAGGAAAGAGAAACAAAATCTGAACTGTGCTGGTCTGCTGTGGATATATTTCAATATAGTGCTTAATCATTCCAATGATGTTCTATATAATAAACAGGAAGAGGAGAAGGCAGGACCTCTTGAGTCATTAAGTCCAGTCCCTTCCAGCTGATGCAACCATGCAACAAATCTGTCTAAAGTGTCCATGAGACTATCCACTTCAGACCAACCCAAAGATTAGTGACAAAGTGCCCTATATTTTGCTATAGGCATACATAGAATAGGAAAGGCAATGAATACCTGCAGTGCCTGACATGCTTTTAGATAACCTGTCCTCACATGCTCTCCCAATGAATTCAAGAATATTGAAGGTATACAAGGAACTGCCAAACTGAGAGATCAGATTATGTTAAAAAAGCAAAAAACAAAACAAAACAAAAAAAAACCCTGCCCCTCCAAGCCCTGTGAAGAAAATGAACCAGACAGCTCATGTCAGGCTATTATGAAGGCAGATCATCTTGGAATTTATCCAAGACCCCTTGTAGATGATGCCTTTTCCATGTAGTCACATGCCCTTCTTCTCATTCTAACCCTTGTCTAAGCCTACACAAATACTTATCCCTTCGTCATATTTTTGTCTGTACAACAGTTGGTCAGCTTTGTTATCACCTACCTGCCTCAACAGCCTTTGTATTCAGTTGCCCCAAATGTTTTCCAAGGTTGTCCCTGCAGGCTTTGAAGACATTCTGAAAGCTTTGCAGCTACATGCTGGGAAAGAAAAAAAAATAGACTTCTACTAGGAATGGAGGAAAAACTAAGTATTTTGAATGAGCACTCTCAGAACTAAGAGTCAGAAATGTAATACATGGTTAAGGAGGTATGAAGAAAAAATCTGAGGAGAGTTTATGACTTATAGCTGGAGGTTGACAAAGATCAACTTAGAAGGGAGGATGGATGTAAAATTCATTAATATTTGTTTTCATGAAAAACATTAGCACAGGTTTCAAGGAGGACTAATTGGAATTTATTAGCCTGGGAAGAGTTCATGGGAGTAAATATGTGAATCTTCCAGATCTCTTCTAATGACACCTGTGACTACAGAGAAAACAAGTTAATTATAAATATTACCTTGACTAGTGTCTTAGGTAGTCATCACAGTCACATATACTGCAGACTAATAAGAGTCAGAGCTGATGTTGTCAGAAAACTCCCTGGGAATGATGCTGATGTGTCAAGAAGGAGATATCATATGTATTAGAGTAGAGGTTGCTGCCATTGCAGCAACTACAGGCTCAGTAATGTTCAGTCTATGTCAGCTTCTGCTAGCAAAGAGTTGTGATGATGGGAGGCAGGTGCCTTTACCTTCAGCTTCTTCAAAAGACTAAGAAACACTGGAGAGGAGACCCTGAGGTTAGGATGCAACTACAGATACACTCTTTCACTGCCTTGTCATTAAGCCCTCCAAAAATCTTATGGGCCTTCATCCAGTGGAGTCTAAAGATACAAATTGAAATGTTAAAGGAATGAAAGCCTTGCATTTCCTTTTAAGCTTTGTTTTGCCAATATTTCTATCATAAATAGTTAAAGGATATTGAATAGGACCCCTTGCAAGAGATTAGACTGAATGCACTACAGAAATTAGGTGCATGGTAATTGTTTCTTTAGACCAGGCAGAATGGGGAGAGTCCTTTAGAAAGAAACTTAACAATGAAGCATGGAATGGAGTACTTGAGATGATAATATTGCTTTTATATAATATCTGTTTTTCAGCATTACAGGACAGGACCTCTTCTTGAGATCCTTTACCAGTTCTGCAGGCTACAAAATAATTTTGGATTTCTTGTCTGCTTCAGTGAATATAGCACCATATATCATTTTACCTCAGTTTTTTTCAGTGAAGGAGACCAGGTTGTTCAGAGACTATTTACAATTTGATCCTGGTAAAAGTGGTAATCTTTTACCTATTTCTTTTTCTGATTCATCCCTTCAGAAATTTTTCATATTTTTTGCAGAGTAGGCAGAAAGCCAAGATACCCAGGCTCTTCTTTACATGAAAACCTTTGTAGAAAACTGTAATAAATCAATTGCCAAATTTCAAAACAGAACCAGGATCCAGAATTTCTCAAGTGTTACTTTTGCATGTTATATCATCTGAAGTTCTTGGTGGATTTTTAATCTGGCAATGCCTTTATTATCTATAAATAAATTTTCTCATTTATTATCCTACTCTATATGTAAATCAACAGTGCACACTTAGACTTTTCTGGTCAGAATAAAATCAAATCAACTTTCATCACTGGGAAACCTTTCATAAATTAGTTGAAGTCCTACATATACTTAAACAACCAATACAGTGTAATAATAGTGAATAGTCTTCTGTATTGCTATAACAACTTTCATTCCAAACATTTTGCCAGATGTGATGTCAATAGCTGAAATACAACCATGTCTGGGTGGAGGGTGAAAGCATCCAGAAAACTGATAGACAATACAGTACTGAAGAGTAGACCAGTTATTATCTTTATAGTCTCACATGGAAAACCTAAACAGAGTAAACTATATTGTATTACTATTAAAACCTGCAGATAAGCGGATTCACTTTTACAAAAAGCATATACTGTATTTCCAGAAATTTAAGCTCCCAATAATTAGAATCCAGATATGGAAAATGTATAAATTTGTTATCATTTTCCAGGTATAGAATCTAATTATCAGTGGCTTGTCTTAAATTCATCCTCCCTCACTGCTACAGAAGAGAAAGCAATAGCTGAGAGGAGAGGTCAGGTGGCTGGGCGGGGGTGGTGAGAAGGATTCAGGTTTCCTGCAGGTTTCCTGCCCTCTATGTCACCAGCACTCCTCCCTACCCCAAGATCTCCAGAGCCTCTGCCATCGCAGATTTGTGTAAATTTAGTAAATACCATCATTTTCATTCCTTGTCCCTGCAAGACATGTTCATACATGTCCCTGCAAGCTGATGTTGGCGACCAGCATGGACAGCTAGAGACCCTCTGGGTAAAAATGCGTGGGGAATACGGCACAGGGGACACAACGGTGGGAGTCTACTACAGACCTCCCACTCAAAGTCCTGAGCTTGACCAGGAGTTCACCCGGGAACTGACTGAGGCTGCTTGCTCCAGGACCTTGGTTGTCATGGGTGACTTCAATTACCCGGACATCTCGTGGGAAGATCACTCAGCAAAATCCGAGCAGTTGCAAAGCTTTCTCTTGTGCGTGGATGACCTCTACCTGACTCAAGAAGTCTATGGGCCAACGAGAGGCAAAGCGCTGCTCGACCTGGTACTGGCTACGGGGGACGACCTAATCAGCGACCTAGTGATCGATGGGAAGCTGGGTGACAGCGACCACGAGCTGATCACCTTCACCATCCGCCGTAAAGCTGGCAAGTCAGTCAGCAACACAGAAGTCCTTGACTTCAGAAAAGCCGACTTTGACAAGCTCAAGAGGCTTGTCGGTCAGGCCCTTAGGAACCATGACCCCAGGGAGCTGGGAGTTCAAGAAGAGTGGTTGCTTCTCAAGGAATCGATCCTCAATGCACAAGCTAAATCTATTCCAACACGGAGGAAAGGCAGCAAGAAGGCACAGCAGCCCCCCTGGCTCTCCAGGGACCTAGCGGACCTCCTGCAGCTAAAAAGGAAAGCCTACAAAGGATGGAGGATGGGATTCACCTCCAAGGAGGATTATTCTGCACTGGTCCGGTCCTGCAGGGAGCAAACCAGGAAAGCCAAGGCTGCAACTGAACTCCAACTAGCTTCAAGCATCAAGGACAACAAAAAGTTCAGATATGTGGGTAGGCGGAGGAAAAGAAAGGGCAACATTGGACCCCTGCTAAATCAGATGGGGCAACTGACAACTGACACGCAGGAAAAAGCCAACCTATTAAATAGGTACTTTGCATCAGTCTTTCATCAGTCCCATGGGATGCCCATGCCTGCTATGGGACAGGGAGATCCGGGTGATGGGGATCCCGTACACTCCATAAATGCTGACCTCGTGAAGGAACACCTTGAGAAGCTGGACACCTTCAAGTCAGCCGGCCCTGACAATCTGCACCCCAGGGTACTGAAGGAGCTGGCGAGCGTCATAGCCCAGCCCCTGGCACGGATCTTTGAAAACTCCTGGCGCTCTGGTGTAGTGCCCGAAGATTGGAAGAAGCCGAATGTGGTGCCGATCTTCAAGAAAGGGAGGAGAGTGGATCCGGCTAACTACAGGCCCATTAGCCTGACTTCTATCCTGGGGAAGATCTTAGAAAAGTTTATTAAGGAGGCCATCCTTGATGGACTGGCCCAGGTTAACATCCTAAGGGATAGTCAGCATGGGTTTGTTGCGGGTAGGTCTTGTTTGACCAATCTCATTTCGTTCTACAACCAGGTGACCTATCACCTGGACAAGGGAGAAGACATTGATGTCATATATCTTGACTTCAAAAAAGCTTTTGATCTGGTATCCCATGATCACCTCTTGGCCAAACTGCCCAGTTGTGGCCTTGGCTCCACCACGATCCGCTGGCTTGGAAATTGGCTCCGTGGTCGGACCCAGAGGGTTGTAATTGATGGCAGTCACTCATCGTGGTGCCCTTTGTCCAGTGGGGTCCCTCAAGGCTCTGTCCTGGGACCCATACTGTTCAACATCTTCATTAACGATGTGGACATTGGAGTCAGGAGTGGACTGGCCAAGTTCACCGATGACACCAAACTTTGGGGCAAAGCATCGACGCCAGAAGATAGGCAGGTGATCCAGGCCGACCTGGACAAGCTCAGCAAATGGGCAGACAAGAACCTGATGGTGTTTAACACCGAAAATTGCAAGGTTCTCCACCTTGGGAGGAAAAACCTGCAGCATCCTTATAGGCTCGGCAGTGCTATGTTGGATAGCACTACAGAAGAAAGAGACTTGGGGGTCATCATTGACCACAAAATGAACATAAGCCTGCAATGCGATGCTGCGGCTAATAAAGCGACCAAAACGCTGGCTTGCATCCACAGATGCTTCTCGAGCAAATCCCGGGACGTCATTCTCCCCTTGTACTCAGCCTTGGTGAGGCCGCAGCTGGAGTTCTGCATCCAGTTTTGGGCTCCACAATTCAAAAAGGATGTGGAGAAGCTTGAGAGAGTCCAGAGGAGAGCCACGCGCATGATCAGAGGTCAGGAAAACAGATCTTACGATGACAGGCTGAGAGCCATGGGACTCTTTAGCCTGGGAAAGCGTAGGCTCAGGGGTGATCTGATAATTTATCAGGGGTAACCACCAGGAACTAGGGAAACGTTTGTTCACCAGAGCGCCCCAAGGGATGACTAGGTCAAACGGTCACAAACTCCTGCAAGACCGTTTCAGGCTGGACATAAGGAAGAATTTCTTTACTGTCCAAGCCCCCAAGGTCTGGAACAGTCTGCCAGTGGAGGTGGTTCAAGCACCTACATTGAACACCTTCAAGAGTAAATTGGATGCTTATCTTGCTGGGATCCTATGACCCCAGCTGACTTCCTGCCCTTTGGGCAGGGGGCTGGACTTGATGATCTCCCGAGGTCCCTTCCAGCCCTTATGTCTATGAAATCTATGAAATCTTTAGAGCATGCAGGAACTATTGTGATACTCCAGATTTCCCTGAACACTCTACAAGATGAAGAATCTTAGAAGTTGAAAATCAGTTGTTTGTTCCGGTAGCAGGAAAAAAAATCAGTGGAAAAAAATTGAAATGGGGGACTTGGAATAAGGTGATCATTGGTTTTTATGGTTCATCACTTGTAGTGGAATCAGCATGATTAAGAAACAGACTATACAACAAGCATATATAACTGACCCTGATAGTGTGACCCTGGTAGCAAGTTAACTCCCTAACTTAAAGCCATAACATTCAAGGCTGAAAAAGTTCTCTCTGCTTTTCTTACAGAGAGGATTACTAATGTTTCAGGGTATCTAGAGAACATTAAAAGAGACTTTTCTGCAGTGTAATAGAGAAATATGCCATGTTATGGATGGGGAGTTTGTGTTATGTGCTTAACAATTATTGCCCTCCTTAAAGAGAACGGCTTTCAGTAAGGCACTTAATAATTTTTCCAGGTGTCTGCTGTGTTTGTGCTCTGTACAGCTATAGTATTAAGCGGCATAATTTAGCATAAAAATGAAAGACTTGTACTGCAAGTAATCATTCTATGTTGTGACCTGTTGGTCAAAAGGAAAAATACAAATGTATGACAACATTATGTATTAAAATGTAATCCATGAATATATATTCCATTTTTGCCAGATTCCTGATGTTCTGTGAACATTTAGAAGTACTTTGTTGACCAGAAATGTGATCCCACCTTTCACATTCTTTTCTCCGACAATATTCTAAACAGGCTTAAAAAGCAGTGCACGAGTCTCTTAATTGGGTTTCAGTGCTGCAGTCTGCATGCAGGCAAAACTGGGCTTCACTGGGAGTAACATATGTGAAGCATGGGCAAGGCTACCACTTTGAAGGTCCATAATGTAATACCTGCATATTGTACCTGTCATGCCATCCCATAGCAATTTCTTACAGTCCCTTCTTTTTTATATGATGTACAGGTATCTAAGATCCCTGCCAGATGCTACACTTGATCATGTCTTAAGCTGTGACCTGGACATGTGTTTAATCAATGAATGGTGTGATAAAAGGAGGAATAAACCACAAAGTAATAAAAAATATATATGTGCAATAAGCATTGCTGATGTGTAAGAGGTGCATGTACACCCCATGAGATTGGCCATTGCTGGGGGTGTCTATGGATGGTTGTTGCTCGTCTCTCCCCCACAATTGCTGACGCTGCCAGCGGCGTCTGTGGCAGTCGCTGATTGCCACTCAATGCTCCCCACTCCCCACTCCTCACCGCTATGGCCGCATGTGGGCAGTCCCTGCTCAGCCTGCCCTTGCTGCTGACATCACCATAGCCGCCTGAGGGTGGTCCCCACTCACCACCGCCATGTCACCACCACTGCCTGTGTGCAGTCATCGTGCCCCCCTAGTCTTGGGAGGCATGAGGCATTCATAGTAATAAATTTGTGGCTTGTTCCTATCACACCATTTATTAAACATGTGTCTAGAAGCCCTAGTGGCTCAGAGCCCCATCAGCTGTCAGCCCTATCAACTGATATTTTCTGTTATGCTGTTAAGAATCTTTTAACATTTTGCATGAGGTTTTCATCATTCGATAGGGAAACAACCCATGGTTGGTTAGTTCTTGACTGTCAGTTTGGCTGTTTTCCTTGTTTCAGGTTCAATAGCAGAAGTTTGCTAGCTCTATCTTTTCCTCCTCCATACCATGACTGCCTTTTGTATACAGTGCCCCTAAGAGGAAAGCTGCAAGTCTAGCCATGATCCATAGGAGACATAACAAAAAATATGATGTTGAAACATGTTTACAAACATCTTAGAGGCTAAAAGCAACTGGTCTACAGCAGACATCTCAGGTGATTACATATTTGTCTTCTATTCTCAATATTTTTCTCTATGACCTTTCTACAGCAAGAACTATTGTTTTGCCTTGTTTTAGTAAAGTTCTCATAAAAAAAATTATTACTTTCTCATGGCTGAGCTCCGGCAGACAAAGTATAGGGAATCACTAAGTTAACATATAATACTGACTTCGATTATTAAGCCCCGGGCATATTCAGAACTAAATTTTCTTGTTTGGCTATTTTTGTGCAAAAACTCTTATCAGATCTTTAAAACTCTTTAAATACTGAGTCATTGCCTTTTATGGCATCCCAGATGTATTATTCTGAGGACATGTTAGTACATTTAATTGCAGGCAGCAGGTGATGTTTGAGGGGAAAAAAGTATCTGTGCATTTGTGAGAGCAAAATAAAACAGACTTGGTTATAAAGATCCCATGTTTAGAGACTGTCAAATTATGGCTATGAAAACTTTAGAGAAGCCACAGAGACTTAAGAATTTAGTTGATCTGGGCAAATAATTCATGACAAGTAATTTACTTGGGGAAAAAATGGTTCTCTTTCTGTTTGTAAACAGATTACAATTGTCTTGAATTTATTCATGAATCAAAATTATTCATCAAGGCCCCAGTTCAGCAAAGCAATTAGGGTCTGGTCCAAAGCCCACTCTAATCAATAGAAAGACTCCCGTTCCCTTTAATAGGTTTGGAGCATGCCTTAAGCACCAGCATAATGTTTTGTATCTGTACAGTCCCATTTAAGTCAATGGTGTATTTGGGAGAAGGTGTTCACAGGCTGAAGTAAATAATTCTGTGAATGGTTCTTGATCTATCATTGAACTGTGAGTAATTAGTGCACTGCTGATGTTCAGTATTCACAAAATGAACTGGACAAAGAAGTCATATGGTATGTGTTTGTTCCCTGATTGAAGCATAAAATTCCAAATGTTCATATTTACAAATTCAAAGTACATTTTTTATTGTTTTCCATTCTGCTTCTAAAGTGGGCTGCTTCTGTGAATAATCTTCCTAGTAAACACAATCCCTAGATAGATGAAGGAAAGCAAAAAAAAGCATAAACCCAATCTTGACCAAAGAGGCTTAAAATTGAAGTCAGAATGTGCTAGCTGCATTTACATTCTCTTAACCAAGCAAACTTAAAAAATGAAAAAAAATCACTCTCCCCCACTTTTTTTTGTTTTTGTTCCCACAGTTTTTGTTTCTAAATACAGTTTTATGGAATACATTTTGTTAATGGTTTAAAGAGTGCAAATGATGGCAGGGGTTGACGACAGCATAGTTTTAAAATTAGAGATCAGATTTCATTGCAAAACCCACTATTCAGGAAAGCACTTGAACACATGCTAACATTAAGTGTATGCTTAAGTTCCTCTTTGGGAATAGTGTCACAGTATTGCTGTGTCTTCCATTTAGCTGTCTCAAGATTCCTCAAATCAGAAGGAACAGCCATATTTTTAAAGTACTTTGGACATCTAATGATGTTGATAGATGCCCAGAAGGATTTTTTAAAGCACCCAAGAAGGTAGGTTGATTGCCATAGGTCTAGACACTTCACTTGGTTAGGAACATTTCTGATTCCCAGTAAAGGCCCATCTTCATAAGTAGGCACCTCAGTACAGAAATCTGATCCTTCTAACCCTACAGGAAGCTGTTCTGCAGGCCCCTGTAGAACAGCTTTGACGATGAAGCCTAAATCAGATGATCTGCCATGACATTTGGTGGGCTGGAACGTTTATGTAGTTGGGGAACTAAGGCCTCAGTTCAATTCCTCCTACTGAAATGAATAAAAATACCCCATACAATTTAGTGGAAGTTTTCCTGGGCCCATAAAAAGCAGGCAAGGTGAGGAACCCTGTCCTACACCCATGAATCAGAAAATTATCTTTTCTGTGGCTGGGTTTAATAAAACACCAAGGCGTAAACTTAACTTCAAGTCAATGAATAGTCCAATTGCAATGAAGAGGTATACTCTTATGCCTAATTTTATACACAAGACTAAGGGCTTTACTGATATGCCTCTTATTGCTACAACTGAATACTGTTTCTCTGAAAAAAGGGTTATATGGCTGATCCTGTCTCAAGGATGGACTGAATTCGTTAATTTCTCTAAATCCAAATGAGATATGTTTATTTCAGTTCTCTCCTTATACAACTGTCAAGGAGCAATGTCATGTTTTTGTACTGTTGACCGATGTTTGGAAGAAATACCATAGTGTGACTTTCATTTAAAATATCACCAGGGCTTGTTACATGCCATATAGAAGATGCACACAATTTAAATTGGGCAGGAGTTAGAGGTGATGTCAATATATGTGCCATATGTTAAGTTTTTTACAAACTGGGCACTATATTAGCAGATTCAATGCCAAAAACCCTCAACATCTTGCCATTCTTTGTCTGCAAGCTGTCCTACTTATATACAAGTGCATAAATAAACCAATATGGAAACAATATCATTTATAACATTCTAGCCAGCAGTTTATGAGTGAGGTAGTGTAATTTCTGCAGGCTCACATTATAGTTTCAAGTGTTGGTCCTCCCACTACTAGCCTTGAGGCAGATCCTTCACAAATTTGCATAATGTTTACAAAGCAAACCTGTACCCATAAGCTATACTAAATTACTGTAAAATCAGGTCAGATGTGCTAAGTGCACATCAAGCTGTATAAACCCAGGCATACGTGTATACTTTTCTAAAACATAGATTTTCTTAAATACTATTTTTATTCCTTCATGGAAAAAATAGTTGCTTTTGACAGATAATGTATATTTTTATTCTAAACTAATTGGCTGCTGAAAAAAAACTGGTAAATGTAGTACTCATCTAGTAGTAGTCTGGATCTAATATATCTTTGTGTGCTAAGTTTTTGAATTCCTACTGTCTCCTTGACTAACACACACACACATATGTATGCGTATTCATATGTGTGTCATTTTAACATTCATCTTTTCTATTTCATTTCTTTCCTGCATACGATCCCTCTCCCAAATGTCTCAGGCATTAATGCCAAATATGTTGCTGTACTTCTTATGTTTGTATTTCATGAACTAAATTCATATAACAGAGGACATAGCCTTTGTGAATTATATGGGGGAAAATAAATTAGACAAGGGTGAAAATTTAGTGGAAAAAAGAGACACTGCTAAAAGAAGTAGAAGAACATGTAAGGTAAAAAAATATCTGAAACCACTGAGGTTTCAATGCAGTGAGAGTGGGTTCAAAATTTGCCAATACAGTGTAAGTGAATTCAAACTTTGCCCCTCAAGCTGTCATAAGAACAGACTGTGATTCATTCAAAGTGGTCATTTAGAGCTGTATCTTTTATCAATGACACTATACAATCTTCATTAAAGGTAAAGTTATCATCGATATGGTTTTCCAGAAAAAAATCCTTTTGAGACCTCAAAATGGAATTTAAGTGGGCGTTAGGTAATGTATGGAGGCTGTAATGTATGGGCCCTTATCACAGGTAAGGTCAAAGGGCTTCAAAGTGACCAAGCCATTTGGTGGGGATCTGTTATAAACTGCCAGGTCAGAAAGAAGAGGTAGATGAGACACTCTTCAAGGATGTGACAAAATTATCCAAAAACTATAATTCTGCTATTCTGTTTAGGTGCTCACCTATAGACACCTTACAGGTCCTAATGTTTAGAATGTTCCAAAGGGAGCATCCACACCATGAATTCAGAGTCACTGTAACATTTAGCCGCTCAAAATTACTAATCACTTTGGAAGAACTTTGCTTGAATCTACCATTCTGTCCTGCAAAATTCCACCCAGACTACTAGAGAGTGAGACAGAAGGCATGACAGGGTGGCACCTTACAGCCTGGTTCAGAAATGCATACATTTTCAAAGGCAACAGACTACTTCATCTGATGTATTAAATGTTTTACTAACATCTGTGTTTATTGGTAAAGCCAGGAGTGCCTAGACTATAACACTATCTTTTTCCCTAGAGGGCCTAAATATTTTTCCATCTACATCATTACACCAAGATTTTGATTTGGGCCTTTCTGAAGTTCAAGAGGTAAAGCCCACTGACGCTATTGTTCCTACTTAGTTGTTGTTTATTGTTTATTAGTTCTGCAGGGTTGAACAGCGCTATAATAAAATATTGTTTTATAACATTAGTCATACAAAGTATGACAAAATGCTTTACATCAAAGGTAGAATGAAACAATAATGGGTGGGGTATAGTAAAGAATTATGGAATGGGGCACAAGTGAAGGTTATATAGGCAGAGTAGGAAAACAATACACAGGATGATGGATTATACTGAAGGAAAAGAGAGGCGAGATTTAAAAGCAATAAAGATGCAAGCAAACAGCCTTGTAGACTAGCTACACTGAGAAGGAAATAGAAGGACACAGCAGTCAACAGCACCCAACAACCAAAATCAATTTTCAAATGAAACAACTCAATTATTTTCCTTCTGTATGCATTCCTATTCCTCTGTGTTTGTGTTTCTCTGCTTAGACCAGTGGTTCTCAACATTTTAAGACTCGGGACACCCTCACCATAACTTCTCCAAATGTAGTGGCACCTTAGTACAAGTGGCCAGGGGGCCTTCCTTTTTCCTGGGCAAAGGAGATGTGCCCCTCTCCCCCTCCCACCTTTGCCTAGATGCATAAAGCCTGGGGGACTCTGGTTGAGAATCACTGGGAGCTCCAGTCTTTGCAAAGTTCAGCTCACACACTTCAAAGAGAACCATTTTTCAGAAGGATCAGGGCCCCTGGCTGCAATTAGGGATGGTCCTGCCTAGCCTCACTTTTTAAAATCATTGGTGACAAGATGGAGGATTCCTTGCCTCCCTGCTCTACAGGGTCTCTCCCTCTCAATATGTTTCTCTCTCTCTCTCTCTCTTCCCCTCCCTCCCTCATCCCCTACCTCCAGCTGACCCCAGATCCAGTTCTCAGCTGCATTTCTGAAATTAGATAACATGGAGCAGCAGGCAGGGGGAATGGATGGCGTAGAAGGCCTTCAGGAACTGCCTTGTTCCCTAAGGACTTTAGTCCCTTTAATAAATGAAAGCGAGACTGGCTTCCAGCAGAGTCCCGCTGCTGGGACCCTCCTCTACCATCTTGCTGACGGCTGCTCACCCTTGTGTTTTGTACTAGGCAAAGCAGCAGCATATAGGGTTAAACTACCCCCCAGGTGCATCTCCTGCACACTGTGACACTGAGAAGCAGCCTCCCCAGATGACCAGTGGATGCTGGCTTATCGTCTAAGGACATGCCCCTTTCCCTACAGCTGCCTGGTCTCCTGTGTGCGTGCCTACACTGGAGATCAAGCTGCTCCATAGAACTGATAAACCCCACTCCTGCCAAAGCAGCCATATTTGGGTGTAGCAGGTCTGGGAACTCCAAGTAGTCATATTGCCTAGTCAGTCCAGTGCTAGTTGCTGTATGGCACTGGGAATGAGTGAGCTTGCATAGGGGTAAACAGACTCTGGAGAGCTTATACCTCCCCTCCTCCCCACCTTAGCCCTACCCCTGGAAATGGAGGTGCATGGGACAATTGCATCTGCTCTGCACACCTCCCAGGAGAAGCTGTGCAGAGTCAGAATTGAAGGGACTGCATTAGGACTAAGGACTCCTGCTTGCTTCAGATGTGTCAGAGAACCTCAATGCAGTCAGGAAAGAACCTTGTCTCCTCATGACATAATGCTTTCCAGCTGTGCAACAGCACTCTCAAAAAGGTCTCTTGCACCCCAGTATGCTGTAGCATTTGAGAAATGCTAGTTTAGACTGTCTTTCTGAAGGCTGAATCCTTGCCTTTTCCACGCTGTCTCTAAAGGATCAAGCAAGCTTCTGGTATAAGTAACAGACAACAAGAAAAAAGAAGGCAAAGTGAAGTATTAAGGGTCAATGGTAGTCTAAAACATACGTTTGTTCAGTTATCAAATCTCAGGGGTTTCACTGAGCATTATAGGGAAAGAGCACAGAGACCAACAACATTTTTAGAAGATCAGAGGGCAAATTTCAAATGCATTGTCAGAAGGCAGTACTTCGCAGAGCTCAGGGGGTCTATGAACCTGCTGCCTGGTGGAAGGATAGAGTTAGGTTTTATTCATTGTGGGTGTGCTGAAGCTTAGACTTTTGGCCTGAGGTCATATAAGGTGGTTTTATCTGGAAGTAGTCAAGACATAAATAAGAGTTGCTGCAATGGACAGATCAAGATAAAACAATCTTGACAAAATTCCAGAGAAGGTGACAGGCAAACTTCAGACATGTGAGAAGGTGAAGAATCAAGGATAATGCTTTGCTTTCTGGCCTGAGAATAAAAAAGATCTAAGATAAGACAGGAAGGATGATTTGGCTCTAAAGATGGATAGTTATTTTTAACTGAATTCCCATCACTTTCTGTGCCAGAAAATGTTCTCTCTGTATTTGGGTTTGCTCCGTAGTGTTAACTGGCCAGGACCTTTGATTTACTGTTGAATTTGTATTTTTTTTTCATATTTATTTTTATACCTTAATCATTGTACTTTTTATGTTGTTGGATTATGGGGTTACTGTCAATTTTTAGAATTGATTTTCCCTCATGTTTTGTAGTAAAATAATAATGGAATATGCACAGGTAAAAATATATTTTATCCAGAAGAAGGTCATAGGTGAAAAACAAAGCAATAAACTTATGCATGCATACAAAACATATCTGTACACATTTTGACACACTGATGCAATCTCAAGCACATCAGCTAGGTTTTTTCCACTATACCCTTTTTAATCAAATCAAGATTAGCCAGTATTTCTTAAGTTATGAAAACGTCATTAGTTTTTTAAATAGAAAAAAGCGCTATGTAAGAAACAGATCTCAACTAAAACTAAAAAGCTAAATTCAGCATCATAGGACTTTGACATAAATCCAGAGCAAACCTAGGCAAGAGACATTTTTCCCATCACATGGAGAAAAATAGAGATTTTTTTTTTTCTCTCCCACTGGAAGTGAGGATAAGTTGACATCACAAAAATGTGAACAAACAAATAAAACATAATTCAGTTTGGAACAATCAAAGCATTTCACTTTGGTCATTTTAAAATAATGTATTTGAATTTGGAAGATTTCCTCTTAAATTTGTAATTAACTTACATTTTGAAAATAGTTGGAAGAGGAAAACAAGAAATTTACAAGAAAATGACAAAGAAACATTTTTGACAATTCTGTTCCTTTTTTAAAAAATTTTAGACTGAAAAACTCTGACCCCTTCCAAAAAGTTTGCCTTTGAAAAATGTGTTTTACAGCAAAATCTTTCATCATAAAATTCTTAAACACCTCAAATATAACTCCCTCCCCTGCTCTGTTTCCCTCCCACCATCCCCCATATGTGGTCCTACTTAAAATGAGCTGAATCAAAATCATGATAGGACCTAATGCTGCCCATCCTCAGAACTTGGAGGCGGGGAAGTATTATTCAAAACTTTGAAGCTTGGTCAAATCTCTTCTAAGAAGTAGAAGTTACAAAGATTATAGATATACTTTTTTGTGAATATTGTTTTTCAGCACCAAAGGGAAGATGCCAGATTTAGTGGACCACTAGTATCTGTTCAAAACTCATGATTCATAAATATTGTTGTATGCTGTAGTTTCTCAAAATAAACCAGAAAGATACTTGTCTTAGGAAATCATTCTGGACAAGTACCTTTGTTTATTTATCTAAAATACTTTCTCAACTTCCTTTTTCATCAGCTTCTGACAAACACTAGTTGATAAGAAAAAATCATTATGGGACTACATGAACAAAAGAAACTTCATTTAATATCAGCACATTTTATTTTGTTCAGCCTAAATTGTTTTAAAAAGCCCTATCATTTGTATTCAGAAAATAAAAGTTAGGAGTTAAACTGAAATTTTACATCTCTTCCTAGACAAGAAATGATGCATGTAGCTGCATCCCTTCAGTAGCTGAGCTGAGGAATCAATCGTAATTCTCTCCCTCATTCCTTTTTGCTCCTCAAAGGGAGTAATCAGCAATACTGCTTTGAAAGTAAGGTACAATACTCCATGTTGAATATTTCTGTGTTGCAATCCAAATAAATGGTTTCAACTCCTTAACTACAAGCTAGGTACTTCAGTTGCATTTTGGAGCAGACTCGGTTAATTGAGTCTGCTGCAGTGTGCTAATTAGCACACTCTAGCAGCCAGGGCATCTTCTATTTTCAGTGTCCCCATGCTTCAAAATGATGGTGGACGTGCTATAACTAAAGTCTGTTAAATGAGTGTTAGTTACAGTGCCCCTGCCACCATTATGAAGCATGGGACCCTGAATATATGAGAGTCACTCTAATTAAAGTGTCCTCCCTGCTCATTCCCAGAGCATGTGTAAAGACTCCCATGGGTTTCAGCTCAGGCCACAGAAGCCTGACCAGAACGCTGGGTGAATACTTGGCAGCTGAATCCCTGCTGCCATAGTTGCACAAGTATCTAGGGTGTGTACCAAAGTGCTCTGTGCATGTTTTACAGTGCTGTAATTTAGAGCACTTCTTAAATCACTATAAAGTTACAGAGCTATTAAACACGACACAAGTGTAGTGCTTGGTGGGGATGGTGTGGGGCATCTGAACCTCCCTGCACTTTCAGAATAGGAGGCAGGGGGCACTCCACAGCCTCCTGGGGCTTTTTCACTGGTCAGAAATTTGACCAGTGTACAGAAGTTCTTTTAAGTGCTGTAGGTTGCTAAAGTGCTATAAAATACAATGCTTCAAATTTAATATCTCATTTAACAAGGGTTATTTAAAGAACTGTAACCTTTTTTAAAGTACTGTAAAGCCATGCACTTCAGTTAAGTCATGGCAATAAAGCACTATCAATGGTGAAAAAAAAGCAAGTTTTGTTCATGCCTCTAGTGTTTGTACCTGAGCAAAGTAGTTTTATTTTCATTTGAGTACTATCTACATATCTGTAGACATACTCCTTGTCTTAATTCTACTGGCTGACATATGCCGAAAATAGATCTAACAGATTCCAAAGAGTCCTTCACTGAGAAATAACTGGGTAGGTCACAGAGGGTGTGTCTACATGAGGCATTTACTTGCCTAATTAATTCCACAGAAAAATGTCACCATCTACGTGTGTGTTGCACATGTAGATGCTTATGGGACTAGCTGGGGCATGAAAGTACTTCCGTTCAGGAGCTGCCTGACAGCTAGCCCCACACTGTAGCGCACTTGTGCCCAAGCCAGCCCCTCTGCAGCACTTCGATATGGGTCAGAGCAGCCCCAGGTTGGCAGGCTGACCTCTGAGGTCCCTGGCTCAGTGTGCTGTGTCCCTGCACACATGCAAATGGCACTCCTGGGAGCAATAAACTCTAGTGTATACTGCAGATGTAGCAGATGTAGACATGCCCTTAATAGCAGATGTAGACATGCCCAGAGAGTATTGGAAATGATGTTCCTTTGCTCAGTTGTGAGGTATCTTAAGAACAAGTGATAATATTGCTTCTCAAGTAGCCATTGCCATAGGACATATTTTTCCTTGAATAAATTACACGTGTAGTTTACTAATTTTAAGTGACAAGCTCAGATGCTACAAGATGATTTGCTTTACATGCTGATCTGAGTTTAAATTAATTTCTGAAATTGTTTCCAAACACAAGAGTGAGGAAGCAAGAGCTGCTGCAGAGGGAATGATGTTTATTTCAACATTCTCTGCAAAGAAAGTATAATCTCTTCATGACTCAGAACTTTCTAGTGAACCTTATCCCTGTGTGACTGGCATCACAAATGACAGAAATAGAAATTTTTTTTAAAGAAAGAATTAAGAGAAAAACAACACAGGGCTACAGCTACAACTGGCAGCAGAGGATTGGATAGGCATGTTTTCCTGTGATCATATAATGTCAGATAGTCATGTCCTTTTTCTTTACATTATTTTCATCATTGTTCAGGAAATAACCAGAAATATGTGTGAAGTATTAGCAGAGCCTTCATAGAACTGAGAATATATTTAGAGAACATAGCCAGTCCTAAATCTTTAATAAGCGTTTATATTCACATACACATACATATGTATATAGATATGTGTCTATGTAGAATATTCATACTTTATATTTGTGTACTATGTATTCTACATTTGTGTATTCATATCATGTAAGTATATGTGTATACATATACACACATACTCATATGTATAATATATTCTATCTAAACTACTTATTTCATTGTCCATCTTTTGCTGCTAGACACACTACATATGCTCTTGTAAGATAAGGGAAAGCAAGAATTAATTAACATCTAAATGATGCCTATTTAGATGCTAATTATGCTTAATTAATGTATGAATATTTTATCATACATCACTCAGTGGTTTCAACAATCTGCCTTTTTATATTTTATTGATTTTATATATAAAATATGGTTCAAATGAGATCTTAGAAGGATAATTTTACATTTAGAACATTTTTGTGCATTGCTAGCAGAAATATCTAGCCTGTTTGTAGCAACATTATTTAATTTTCTGTCTTTTTTAATATGTTGCAGAGCATCATTGCATCCACTTCTGATATATTTTTTATTTGTAAATGCAAGTAATAAACATTTTTTAAAAGTGTATCACACAAATGCAGTTAAAATTTATCATTACCTAGGGCCAAAGCCAAAATGGGTGAGGTCATCAGAAAGAGATGGTTACTTCAGGCCATTAACAAGCAAGCATAAAAGTAGAATATTAGGGGTGTGTGAAGTTGCTCGTGATTGCTATGATACTGGGGTGCATGGAGCATCCCACAGGAGTTGGGGGGGGCAGGCCTTCCACATGCTCGGCAGCAAACCCAGAAGGACCTGGGTCTGCCAGGGAGTGTGCTGGGGGGCCCCCCATGCCTCCCTGGCTCAGCGATTGGCAACAGGGGGACCCCAGGTGCCCCTCCCCGACCCAGGAGGCACCAGTCATCGAGTCAGTGGCAGACCCGGAAGTGGACTGGAAGTGCTTCTGGTCTGCCTCCAGGTCTGCTGGTGAGTACACTGGGGAGTCCCCCCACCTTTCTGTGGGACACTTCACGTGCCCCAGCCTCACAGTGCTTATAAGCCCCTGCTACCTAGAGCTATGTAGAAAAACATATTTAAAGCAGTCTTTATGTCTGAATCTCTGAATCTTTCTGAATCTCTCTGAATTGATTTGGAGGGTTTCAATTTGATTCAGAGAGATGAAAGGGTCCTCTGATTCAACTAAGATTTGGAGATTCAGCCACTGAATTGGAAGAGCTGAATCAATGCAAGTGACCAAAATTTGGATAATTCCTTTTAAAGTTTTTTAATACAGCTGCACACAATCACATTACTGATAGGTCTGAATTCTTCCTTACTTAATTACTCATTGCAAAATTCCATTTTTACATCCTTAAATATCAACTCTTGAAACTATGCCCATGGCTAAAAGTAAAATCCTGGCTCCTAACTGTAGTATGTAGTTCACTAAAAACAGCCATGGTACCAGAGGACTGGAAGGTTCCCAATGTGACTCCCATATAATGGAGGGGTTCCCATATAAGGAGACACTACAGAGGCTAGGCCTATTCTGTTAAAAAAAATAATGCTTGAGGAGGGACATAATGAGGGCTTGCAAAATACTAAATGGTGAAGAGAAATTGATAGGGATTTATTATTTACCATTCTCTCAATACAAGAATTAAGGGTCATAAAATGAAACTAGTTGGTAGTAAGTTTAAAACTAACCAAAGGGATTTTTTTTGTTTGTTTTTTTTGTGGTTTTTTTTCATATAGCATGTAATTAAAGTATGGAACTAGCAGCCACAAAATGCAATGGAAGCTGACAGTTTAATTGGATTGAGAAAAAGATTGGACTTGCTTGGAGGAAAGGTACATTCATAGCTATTGATTATGGGGGTTAGGGGTGCAACCTGTGAATAAAATCTTTCTAGACCTTAATGCTAGAAGCTGCAAGTGATAGAGGAACAGTGGAAAAAACCCTGGTCAGACCCTACACTTTCTCTTTCATCTACTCTATGCCACTGAGAGACACAACAATACTGGGCATGATGGACTTATGGACTGATAGTATTTATGCACTATTGAAGTCAAAGAGCTCATATTTTTTTTCTTTTTTCCCCCCATTGTCCATTTAAAACATGATGCAGAAACATCCTTCAGCATGTTTTTAACTCTAAATCCATGAGCCGCTGAACCTGGGGGCTTCAGTGAGAACTGTAAGCTGGACTTCAGCTTTATATGTTGTATTAATTTTGTATGTATAGAATCAGTGACATTACAACTCATTTTTAAACATAAATATTCTCACTAGTAGAAAAGGAAAACATTGGAATATTACTGCAGGATAAAGAATGCAAGAAAATATAAATATGAATTATGGTCGGTATATATGCCTTAGTTTAATATAAAATATGTTCTTGATTAATTTAAATCAGTTAATTTATCTTACCATTGGCAGTTTAAGGCCAAGGTCTCCCATCCCTATTTAAGCTAAATAATTCTTTACTATGCAAATAGCCTCACTCGTTTTAGTGGAGCTAATCCTATGAGTAATTGCACAGACAATATTTACACAGAAAATATTTTCCGTAAGAAAATGCAGTTTCATTTAAAACTTTAGGTTTTGTGAGAATGGATCCCTAGCAACCAAATTAAATAGGAAAAGGTCAGAAAAATTGTTACAGCTTTCTTCTTCTGTCTTGACAATGTCCAAATATTTCATTTTTGATAAAGAAAAATATTATTTTTGCTTTAAACCTTTGGATTCCTGTCAGAGACTTTTATATTAAATCCTAGCTTTGGTATGAATTAATATTTAATATTTTGAAAAATGTAAGATTCCAAACATTTTGATATCATATTCAATTAAAATGATTATTTTTATATATACTCATGAATTAGAGAGAGACTCTGTATTTATGTATTTGTGTGTAACTATGAACTTGTCACTACCCTGCCACGGAAGTATGGCTTTAACTCAGTGATTGGAAGCTTATGTTCTTAGAACAAGAAGTTTTGAGTTTGAACCCCACTGCTGACGACCCACCAAGGGGCATCTTGTTAGAGGCTCAGTGGTAACTGTTTCAAATACCATTTTGATGGAACAGAAAACAAACAATATTGCTTATTTGTTCTTTAGTACTGACCAATGGCTTTCAACCTCTAGCCTCCAGCAAGAATAATACATCTGTGCCTTTTAAAATGACAACTGGTAATCTGCAGGGAACTTCTCTGGGGCTGTTGTTATTTTCAATCTATTTGCACTATCTGGATGACATAATTTCCACATTCAAACTGAGAAACCACCATTACACTGATGAGTTATTGTATGAGAAACTGCATTGTATCTTCCATTATTAGTTTTCAAAGTTGTGTTTAGCAGGTCTGGAAAGAGATACACAAAGGCAGAGAATTTAAAGCCCACTTTTTTAAAAAACCTTTTAAATCTAGATTTGCCTAGATTAAACACAGGAGTCAGTCCTCCAGAAGAGACGCTCTGCTTTTGGCCAGAGCATCTCTGTGGTGCTCCTGCTGCCCCTGGCACTGTCCAAGTTAAGTTAGGGAATGGGATGGGGAGGTTTATGGGTGTGGGTGGATGTGAATGTGTGAGGAGTGGCAGGGAGATGTTGGGGAAGTATTGGGAGTGGATAGGGTTCTTGGCTATGGGGAGTGGAGGGAGATGGGGAGCGGGGGGGGGATGTGGAGGGGTTTGAGTGGGGGCTGCTACATGCCTGCCCCTGCCAAACAACCCCCGGGGTGCCAGTGGCAGCAAGCAGCATGGCTGTGGCTCTGCTGCAGGCATAGCAGGTAGTGTCACAGTGCTGTATAACCTAGCTTCTACATGCTGAATGGAGCCAGCCTGGCCTGCTAGTGAACATCCTTGGATGGGCTGGGTCAATTCAGCCTGTAGGAGGGTCACGCAGCGCCACATCTCTGCCAGCCTATGCCTGCAGCAGAGCCACAGCAATGCTGCCTGCTGCTGCTGGCACTGCTTGGGCTGCAGTGGGGGGCAGGCATGTGGCAGGGCTGCAGAGTGGCAAGAGGGTGCAGGAGGACAAGTGGCCAGAGCTGGTGGTGTGCAGTGGGACCTGGCCCAGCCCAGCACCATGTGAATCATTAGTCTGGCTTTGCACTGGGGTGGGTTGGGCAACTGCTGTGCAAAGGCACACTAGTTGCACAGCCTGGGGTGGATTGGGCTGGCGGGGCTCATTTTCCATGAGGCTCAGGTGTGCCCACATCCCTCCATTCCCACCCACACACCCACCTGCCTTCCCCCACACCTCTTTCCAGCCCGTTCTTGCAAACCTCACATCTCCCCATCACACACCCATTATTTCATAGATTTCATAGATTTCATAGACATTAGGGCTGGAAGGGACCTCGGGAGATCATCGAGTCCAGCCCCCTGCCCAAAGGGCAGGAAGTCAGCTGGGGTCATAGGATCCCAGCAAGATAAGCATCCAATTTACTCTTAAAGGTGTTCAATGTAGGTGCTTGAACCACCTCCGCTGGCAGACTGTTCCAGACCTTGGGGGCTCGGACAGTAAAGAAATTCTTCCTTATGTCCAGCCTGAAACGGTCTTGCAGGAGTTTGTGACCATTTGACCTAGTCATCCCTTGGGGCGCTCTGGTGAACAGACGTTCCCCCAGATCCTGGTGGTCACCCCTGGTAAACTTATAGGTGGCCATCAGATCACCCCTGAGCCTGAGCTTTTCCAGGCTAAAGAGTCCCATGGCTCTCAGCCTGTCATCGTAAGATCTGTTTTCCTGACCTCTGATCATGCGCGTGGCTCTCCTCTGGACTCTCTCAAGCTTCTCCACATCCTTTTTGAATTGTGGAGCCCAAAACTGGACGCAGTACTCCAGCTGCAGCCTCACCAAGGCCGAGTACAAGGGAAGAATGACGTCCCGGGATTTGCTCGAGAAGCATCTATGGATGCACGCCAGCATTTTGGTCGCTTTACTAGCTGCACCTTCGCATTGCAGGCTCATGTTCATTTTGTGGTCAATGATGACCCCCAAGTCTTTTTCTTCTGTAGTGCTAACCAACATAGCACTGCCAAGCCTATAAGGGTGCTGCAGGTTTTTCCTCCCAAGGTGGAGAACCTTGGATTTTTCGGTGTTAAACACCATGAGGTTCTCATCTGCCCATTTGCTGAGCTTGTCCGGGTCAGCCTGGATCACCCGCCTATCTTCTGGCGTGGATGCTTTGCCCCAAAGTTTGGTGTCATCGGCGAACTTGGCCAGTCCACTCCTGACTCCAATGTCCACATCGTTAATGAAGATGTTGAACAGTATGGGTCCCAGGACAGAGCCTTGAGGGACCCCACTGGTTACAGGGCACCATGATGAGTGACTGCCATCAATCACAACCCTCTGGGTCCGACCACGAAGCCAATTTCCCAGCCAGCGGATCGTGGTGGAACCAAGGCCACAACTGGCCAGTTTGGCCAAGAGGTGATCATGGGATACCAGATCAAAAGCTTTTTTGAAGTCAAGATATATGACATCAATGTCTTCTCCCTTGTCTAGGTGATAGGTCACCTGGTCATAGAAGGAAATGAGATTGGTCAAACAAGACCTACCCGCAACAAACCTGTGCTGGCTATCCCTTAGGATGTTAGCCTGGGCCAGTCCATCAAGGATGGCCTCCTTAATAAACTTTTCTAAGATCATTATGTGTGAAGAAAACCAAAAGCACACATTCACACACATAGATATTTAGAATTAATTTTATTATGATGACAGAGACACTGGTAGGCTTCCAAATTGTTTTAACATTGTAAATATATCAATAAAGCATTGTCCAACTGATCAATCTCTCTCTCTCTCTCTCTCTCTCTTTCGGTGTGTGTGTAGAGTGGTCTTTTGTTCTAATTGTGGAAGAACATGGATTTGGGGGTATTTTAAAAAATGGGTTTGGGTTTCTGCTGCAGCAGTCCAGCAGGCACAAAGGGCAGTGTCTCCAGATACCAGTTGGTCAGGCTCCAGAAGCACCTGCCTATTTGTAACGTTCAAATACTGTGGGCCCTTATGCTTACCCAGCTAATGAGTAGTCCCTATTGTATGGGGGCTAATGGGTGAATGTTAAAACAAAATACTTGGGACAAATAATGAAAAAAAACAGGAAAAGTATGTCATGTGGGTTAAAGTGTAAAAAGAAGTGTGCCTGAGCGGGGGACTGAGCAGAGCTCCCCGGGCCGTACCCTCCAGTCCTCAAAGTCATCCAAGGAGCCAGTGCATGCCACCCACTGGTGCTCTGCCTGGAAATGTGCACGAACAAGTGAGAGGAAGGTGATCCCACAGTCTCTGGGCACCTTTCTGGCCAGAGTCTCCTTCCTGGTCAAGTACAGGGCCCACTTGGCCAGGGCCAGGAGGAGGTTGAACAGGAGGTCCTGGGACTTGGTGGGGCCATGGATGAGGTGGCCAAAAACAAACCTGTCACTAACCTGGTGCAGAACCTGTGGGGGGTGGGGTGGGGGCATGAAATTCTACCAAAACCACAAGAGGTTTTGGAGGTGGAGGTAGAGGGGCTGAAGCCCAGCACACTCGAGGGTCATGTGCGCCAGGGTCTCCCTCTGCTGGCAGAAGGGGCAGGAGACTGGGGTGAGGAGGAAGCTTGCTACATACATGCCTGTGGCAATGGCTCCATGGTGAAGCCACCAGCTGAGGTCCCCATTGGCTTGTGGGTTGAGGGTGGAGTACAGACATAGCCACTGGGGTGCCTGAACCTCCCCAGAAGCTCCTGAGAGAGAGTATCTCTGAGATGCTTGCTAGGGCAGCTTTTTATATTGCTGGGGCCAGCACAGGTGCTGGCACTGGGCTGTAGATCCTCCTGGCTGGTGATCCAGGAGAAGCCAGTCAGGGCTATTTTGCTCCAAGTGGCACAACTTACACAACAACAAAATGCATGTCCAGGCATGTGTGCTGAGGCAAAAAGCCCTGGCTCAAATTTTTATGACTTCTATTTGAGCTGCTGTAAGCACATGTGCTTGCATGTGTGGATGCACCCGGGGAGCTAGAGTCTGGGGCCAGCACCTGTGCTGACGGACATGATCTATGCCAAAACGTACTTCTCATCATCCAGGACTCAGGCAACGTGACACAAGTGAAGGCCTGCCAGGCATTGTACTCAGTGGCCTCCTCTGCCCAGGTTCTGGTTGAATTTCACTCCCCACCTTTTTATTTTTTGGTCACTCTATCCATGGCCCCACCAAGTCCCAAAATCTCCCGGTCAACCTCCTCCTGGCCCTGGCCAAATGAGCCTTGTACTTGACCAAGAAGGAGGCTCTGGCTGGGAAGGTGCCTAGAGTCTGTGGGGCCACTTTCCTCTCACTTGTCCATGCACGTTTCTGGGCAGAGCACCAGTGGGTGGTGTCCACCAGCTCCTTGGATGCCTTTGAGGGTTGGTGGGTGAGGCCCAGAGGGCTCTGCTCGGTGTCCCACTCCAAAACACTTACTTTCACTTTTGACCCTTTAACTCCCACATCACTCCTATCCTGGTTTTTTCATTAATTGTCCCATGAAAACAGTTGTTCTATATGGGAGTTGTTAGCTTCCATATAGTGGGAGCTACTAGTTTACCAGGTGGGCCTTAGTGCCCATGACAATTTTGAATGGACAAATAGAAGCTTTTGAGGTCTGGTGAATTGGTACCTGGCGATACTACCCCTTGTGCCAGCTGGATTACTGAAGCAGTCCTGAGAGTTCCCCACACCCTCTACCCACTGCAGCAGTCTGGCAGTGGGGGTTCTGCCTGGCTGTGATCTGCTCTGCACCTGGATGGTGACTGCACAGCATCTGCCCTTCTGGGTGACCTGCCAGTACACTGTGGCTGCAGAGTTAACCTTTGTGTGACACTACTGCCATGTGTGCCCCTGCCCAGCCATCTGGGCAGCTATTGCCTGGAAGATGTTCCCAGTGTGGTGACCTGCTTTGAACTGTCACAGCATATCCTTCTGGCTCCATTTGGCAGTGCATCATGTGGTTCCATGCACTTTTGGGCAGATAAGGCTGCTCAGACTGAGTGGTGCTCACCCCAGCATGTCAGTTGCAGTGGCCCCACGTGCCCAACAGCACATGGAGCTGTGTGATGCTGTGCCAACCCAGGCAGCACCCACACAATGGGTGGTGTGGTTGCCAGGCAGCTGGGGCTGGTCCCTGCTGCCTTCCCCTGCCCCGTGCTCTGTGTGTGGGCTCTGCCAGGTGTTCCCAGTGAGCCCAACAGCAGATGCTACTGCCAATATATGTGGGGCTATTTTTTATTCTGGGATGCTAAGGGCAGGTTGGGAAGTATTTGGGGTGTTTGGGGGGCAGATGGGGGATGGGCCAGGTGGGCAGGCAATTGGTGCGTCTCAGGGAGTAGGCAGGGGCTGGGGGCAGGTCAGTGATCCAGAGGGCTCAGGGAGCAGGTGGGGATGGGGCTGGTTGAAGTCCCCCCATAGTCCTATCACCCCTTCTCCAGCCCCCGCCACCTCTACTTACTGGCACAGAGCTCAGGTCCAGCTCCCTGCAGTTGGCATGCTGCCTGCCCTCTCTGTGGAGGACCTGAGCCTCCAGTTGCTTCAGGGTATGGTCCTGGACTGTGCCCTGCCCGACTTTTTTCCCTTGGGATATTTTTTGACCCCTGGATATTCAGGAGTCTAATTTTGTCCCTGCAGTGCAATGCGGTATTTTTTTTGTTCCTGCATGTGATGTCTCAAAGGGCTTTGAGATGCTGCAAGAGACATATGAACACTCATCTGGATGCATTGACAAATTTTTTTTAGGGGTTTTCCTCACTAACATTTTTCTTTCTTGGGTTCTACTTTTCTTCTCTGTTGTTTTCAGGAAAATAAAAAGCTACATCTTTTAAAATACAAGTTTTAAGCCACGAATTCCAAAAGTGCCAGTGTTATGTTATGCAAATAGCATAAATACCAGCTTGAAGTTAAGTAAATAAAACAGAAATAGACTTTTACCTATTGCTTTTAATCTTATGAATTTTCTTGAGTTTTGCATTGCCTTAAGAAACTCCATTTTGTATTGCTCTGTAGTTTGATATAAATGCTCAACCTTTTACTCTTTTGTATGCTGTGTGGGTGAGAGTGTGTTTGTGGAAAAGGAAAACATCAGCTAGTGACTGGTTGAAGATTACAGACAGATGAAACACCAAACAAGAAGAATCATCCCCAGAACACCAAAGAACAACAGCAATCAACCTTCAAGAAAGAACACAGTGATAACCCAGCAAAAGCCCAGAGGACTAGGTGAATTGACAAGGCTATAAAAGATGGGACAAGACAAATCAATTTTGGGTCTAGTTCTGCATGTCATCATGGAGCATCAGTTCATCTGACAAGATGGACTGGCAGGAGCCTGGCTTCTGAGTTGCAATCAACTTGGCTGGCCACTAAGTTCATCTGAGCACTGATAAGACTGGTAACATATATCAGTGCAGAACAGAAATTGGGGTATGAATGTGATGTGTGTGTGTATATATTAAGCACTTAATCAATAAACATGACACTTTGACTTATCTTCCTCATAAGATCTCGCTCATGATTTTAGCAAGTGGCAATTTGTGTAACAGTTGTGCTTAACAGGGGGAGGGAAGGAAAGGTAGAGAAAGGAGTAACCTTATGACAAAATTATTCCTATGATTAGGTTCTTTGCTGAATCAGATACTTCACTACTATGTTAAAAAACAGTCAAAAGTCTTAACTGTTTGTCATAGGAAGCTTTTTAAAATGAAAAGGACCCCAGAGAATAGGGATAATTTTCCTGTACTCACCCCAGGAGGAAAGAAGACTGCTGTGGACATTTTCAGCAGCATGGTGCATTTCTGGAGTGAGTACTCACTTTGGATTGGTGGAAGGTGAGCCATACTTGGTACTTCCAGCCCCAGAAAGGTTCAACTAGTGACTGACTCCAGCATCAGGAAGCCTGAGACACCAGAAGACCCTCCTCTCATTGCCCATCTGATGTGTTCTTAGTAGCACAGAGGTGCTGGGAAAAAGGTATAGGTGGTCAGAGGATGAACCAATTGAGGCAGCTCCACCACAGTTAACTCAACCAATAGGGGTGTAGCAGATGAGAAACTGTGACTAATAAGTAGGTGATGGGAAGGGGAACAGGAAGACCTAGTGGACTCAGCCCTCCCTGAGGGTAGGACTGCTCTCCAGAGCCTTAAGGGACTGTATTTGTTTTTTCCCCCTTTTTCCATTTCGTTGTTGTTGTTGCTTGCCTCATTTGAGGGTTTTTGTTGTTGTTGTTATGGAATTGAATTCATTTCTTAACCACTAGGTGGGCCCCAAAAGAGGTTTTAGACTTAAAGGACAGTGGCCCTGCCTAGAACTGGCTCAGGGCAGGACTAGAGTGCTATCAGGTTCATTTCCTTAAATCCTGTTGTCAGGAGATAGAACAGCTCCTGTCTGGGATAAGGGGTTAGCCCTGTGCAATTCACTCTGGAATTGATATCCAAAGGTGTGGTGAGGATGGGGTGTAGTGGGGGAAGAGACCCATAAATCAGTCTTGCTGGATAGTCTGAGGCATTTCTCCCCAGGTAACCAAATCCGAAAACAAAAGAAGGAATACCAAAGTCATTGTGGATGAAAAGGCAACATCAGGCTGAAGAAGGTAACCAGAGCACCTCCTTAGCCCAATTACGCATGGTCAATTTATGAAGGATCTAGGCCTATCATCAACTCTGTTCTTAAGCAGAAATGCTTTCTGTGTATGGAGATTTCCCATCTGCCTCTTAACTGCAGCAAAGTTGTAGTTTTAAGCATGTGCTATTTTTCAGTTGACCAGGAAAAATGTCATAATTTTTACAAAGAAAACAAAATTAAAATGTCAGATATTTTACAGCTCTGCAGTTCATAAACAGATTATTGTATGTATTTGTAGTTCTGAAACATTAAGGGTGTGAACAAGCATTCACAGGGTCTGGATTAAGTTTAGGACGCTTATCTTAAACCTCTTAAATTTAAAGTGGCAGTCACTTGTACAGGCATTCAGTGCTTGCTGGGAGCAGTGCAGGCCCTTGCCAAAGCTGTGGCAAGTGTCTGGGTTTTCCCAGCCTTAAGGCCAGACTGTGAATGCATACAGGTGTTAATTAAGCTGGGTTTACCCATTTTAGATTGGGTTTGCACAAGCCAACCCAAAGTTAGTTCCCCTCCAAGGTGAACCTATTTTAGATTGCACACAACACATTAGGGTGACCTAAGCCCTGAAAACACCTGCATACGCATCCATTTAGTTGACCTAATCTTGTTTCGGTTGATCTAAATGTAAAGTTTGTACATAACCCTAATTCCCATTGTTCTCTGTCACCTGGGTTCACTGATTAAACTATATTTCCATGATATACCACAGGTACTCCCTCAAGACAGAAGATGTGGTGCCTTATGTATATCCCTTCTTATGGATGCATCCCAGGTGATATAAAGGGGAATGGGAACACAGGATAGTACTTAAGATAACACTGCAGCATTTCTGAATTGAAACATTTCAGTTCTTGGCTTAAATATTTTAACTTTCAAACATTCATTATTTCAACAACAACAACAACAACAACGGAAAATTTCTAAAGGAACTAGACATTTATTTTTAATGCATTCTTTTGTTGAAATACTCTGTAAAATGATAATAATAATAATTTCAATTAGCTCAAACAGAATATTAATTAAAGCTTAAATTTCCAGGAGCGATATCTCCCCTTTTTCATTCAATTAGAAATCTTTACCACTTTCATAGCACTTTCCATTTTCAAAGTACTTTAGAAACAGCAAATAACTAATTACATTACCATGGTGTTCTTTTATGAATTGTGTTAAATCAGAGAAAATAAAAAGTAATTAACGTAATTCCATGCAATGATAAAAAATATAAATAAAGCTTTGTATAGAATTTTCAAAAACAGCTTATGTGTATTTGTTTCAATCCTGAACATTGATAAATTCACCAGTGGGCCATTATATTCTCTACCTACACAAAGATGTTCACTAATATACTCTTTGATAGGAATATTCTATTAAGTTCTCATAACCTGGAGCATATGCTATTAGAGAGTAATGTAAAATTTGGAGATTTAAGCATATTATATTTACAAATGAAATGACAAAATAAGAAAACAAACAGCTTTAAGGGAATTAAAAATCACAGCTGAGAAATAAAATTTAACAAAAACTTTCTGAGATATTATTGGACACACTGTCTGAAGAAAATGAAATAAGATTAAACTATCATGGTACTTGTGGTATCAGAACAATGACAGAATTCATTATACAAATTTATTTTCAGTAAATTTGGTACAAGGGGAGTAAGTAATTTATTGTATGAGTAGTTTGGGGAGGTACTAGTATGTTGAATGAATGGGCCTAACTACAGTTATACATTTTCTTTTTTGCAGTCATTTTTCTTTCTTGCCTATATACTGCTTGTGAAAGATAATAATGTCATAAAACCTAGTTTATAGCAGAAAGGGAAGACTGTATGTCATCAGACATGTTTTATGGTGTATGCCAACTTAGTCATTGATTGAACTGATTCAGCCTGTTTTCTCTAAAGAAAATTCCTCCCACACCCTCTAAGCCCCCCTCCACATAATTATAATACATGTGATGTTGTTGACATAAAACATGTTCAGGTCTCTGCATGGATATGTTGCTGCCTGCATCTAATAATATCACGGAGAAAAATATGTCACAAATTTATAGTATAAGGTTTTCCATATAGTAATGGTTATCTGCTGGGGTAAGTGACTAGTCACTGTTTTTTGTCATCTAGAAGGGTCTAAGTCTAGAACAACCTTGAACAGGATTTAATACCATTGACACATGCACTATAATACCCCAAACACTTATTAAAGATAGAGAAGATCATTAGGCCTACCAACCTTCTGTTCTGATCTTTTCTCTTATAGTAAACCTATGCAGATTGAAACTGCCAGCATGATACTAAATGCTTAATGTTCTTATAATTAGAATATAAGAGGAGGCTAAATAATTGAAGATAGCGTGCTACAGATAACCTAAAATCAGTTGAAGACATTCTATTGAGGAGGCAAATCTAATAAATGAACTAATCATAATCACGATCTTGGCAAGTTGTTCACCAAGAATCTCAAGTGTGTTTGATCTAATTACAAATATATTCTGATGATGAAGTTTCATTGTAAGGGAGAAAGCAAGATTTTTGCATTGGGCTAACAAGTGTGCTTTTGAACTTCATGCAGGTGGTGATGTTAGTTGGCACTTGTATTTCTACTAGACTTTGTTGTTGTTAATTATAAGCAAGAGCTTTCTATGTGGAGCTTCTCCAAAATGTCTGCCCTGCTATTGTTGGGTAAAAGTATACCCTTAGTTCTGGTCTGGTCCTGAGGGCTCAGCTATCTACAGTGTTTGATGCCATTCTTGAGATCTTCTCAGGCAAAATAGCTAACTCAGTGCCTTTTATTTCCTCTTCTGGCTTCAGGAGAAAGAGTAGCCTACTTCTCTGTAGTGCACATACTTCTGGGATGATACCCTTTACTCATATATTATCACAAATCCACCTCTTCTGAAATCATTGCTGCTTGTGTTCATTGTTGACTATCATATGAATGCACAGCATCTTTAACCATGATGTGGTGGCACTTTCTGTCCCCCTATATCATATTAAGATTTTTTGGTTTTGCACCTCCCACCCACTCACTTGTGTTGGTAGACCAGGCAGGGTGACCTTTAAAGTACTAAAATTGAGACCGCCTCTGTTCCCTAGAAGAGGTCTTCAACCTATTCCTCATTTATTTTGGCCCCTCATTCTCTGAGTGTCTTTTCATTGTCATCCATGGCTTGCAGATAAATATATTGTATTACACTTCTCCTGTTGTCCTACATTATTTTTAAAGCCAATGGGGTTTTTAGCTGCTTTATTTTTTGACCCAGAGTATTTTAGTAGTTCTTTTTACTCTTGGTACCGTATATTTTTCAGAAATCACTCAGAGCTAAGGAGTCCAGCAGCTGTCTTCATTTGTTGTCTGTGTTCTAAAACTGAGCAATCACTGCATGACCTGATCTTCTGCACATGACAGCAATCAGTTTAACTGACCCATCCCAGATCCTCTTAAAAGGCAGTTTATCATACAGTCTGGTGCACTGTCTAGTATTTATGTAATAGATGGGCCAAAACACTTTGCAAATGAAACTATAGAATTTAAAAACCTATATTCTGCATGGGCTGAAGATTTGAGTATTATGAAAATGTTTGACCTGTCTTAAAAGCCTCTTCTTTCTATGACCAAAATAGCTCAGTAGGAGACTCTTTCTCCTTTGTTTGATAGTAACCTAGTCTTGTATTTGATATCTCCTGTTCTCTTTCTAATTTCTGCTATTCCACTTACCTACAGAAACCTACACTTTTTCAGTGTGCCTCTGTGAGCAGCAAGAAGTACTTGAAGAGAGAGGTACATTTCCATTTTTGTATTTGGAGACTATTATCAAATCTTCTCTTCTACTTTTTGTTCTCCAGACTCAATAGTCCTGTTTTTTCCAACCTTTACTGCACAGTTGACTAATTAGATGTGCAGTACATGACTCTGCATCTATAGGCTGGAGTAAAGTAATTTATTGTGTACCAGGACAGTACTTGTATTTACAAGTACTATCCTGCTCCAGAGTGAAAAATGCAGAAGCACATGTGTAGACACGGGGGCATGGGGGTCCTTCAGTGCAGGGGCTGGCTGCAGGCTAGCCCTGCAATGAAGTTCTTCATGCCCCAGACAGCATCTCTATAGCATGTTGATCCAAGAGGAGTAGCCCTGAGCTTCCAAGCTGACTTCTGGGGCCCTCTGCCAGCTGGGGCTGCCTCTGCTCTGGTTCTATACTCTATGCCTGGGTAAGCTGCAGAGCTTATTGCTCCAGAGTTAATTGTCCTTGGGTGCATGTTCAAACAGCATTCCCAGGAGCAATTTACTCCAAAGCAATACGTTCTGTGGTTTATTTGGGTGCAGTAATTGCACATGTAGACATTCCCTTTGTATGTCACATCATGAAAGCCAAATAAGCCCCAAGTGCCAACCTTGCTTAACTCTTCTGAAAATTCTGCCTTTAATTCTTCATTATTTTAACTTTCTATGGCTGTATGTAGATGAAACAAGAAGCATGTGTGCAGGACACTTTAAAGTTTCATAGTTTCATAGTTTGTAGGGTCAGAAGGGACCTGAGCAGATCATCTAGTCCGACCCCCTGCCATGGCAGGAAAGAATACTGGGGTCAAATGACCCCAGCAAGATGTTCATCTAACCTCCTCTTAAACACCCCCAGGGTAGGAGCCTGCACCACTTCTCTTGGAAGCTGGTTCCAGACCCTAGCCGCCCTGACCGTGAAGTAGCGCCTCCTGATATCTAACCTAAATCTACCCTCTGCCAGCTTGTGACTGTTATTCCTGGTCACTCCTGGCGGTGCTCGGGGAAACAGTGACCTCCCCAATGCCTGCTGATCCGCCCTGACTAGTTTATAACAGGCCACAAGATCCCCCCTCAGCCTTCTCTTTTGGAGGCTGAACAGGTTCAGGTCCCACAGCCTGTCCTCATAGGGCCTGCCCTGTTGTCCCCTGATTATACGAGTGGCCCTCCTCTGGACCCTCTCCATGCTGTTGACATCCCTCTTGAAGTGTGGTGCCCAGAATTGGACGCAATACTTCAGCTGCGGCCTGACCAGTGCCGCATAGAGGGGAAGGATCACCTCCTTGGACCTGCTTGAGATGCATCTGTGGATGCATGCCAAGGTGCAGTTGGCCTTCCTTACTGCCTCTCCACACTGCCGGTCCATGTTCATGTTGGAGTCAATGATGACCCCCAGATCCCTTTCTGCCTCCGTGCTGACAAGAGGGGAGTTCCCCAACCTGTAGGTAAGATGCCAGTTGTTCCTCCCGAGGTGCATCACCTTGCACTTGTCTGTGTTGAAACCCATCCTATTCTCATCCGCCCACCCTTGTAACCTGTCTAGGTCCAATTGTAGCCTGTTGCATCCTTCCAATGTTCCCACGTCCCCCAACATCTTAGTGTCATCAGCAAATTTGAACAGGGTTCTTTTTACCCCCTCATCCAAATCGCTGATGAAGATGTTGAACAGTGCGGGCCCAAGGACCGAGCCCTGCGGAGCCCCACTGCCCACGTCCTTCCAGGTTGAGAAGGACCCATCCACTACTACCCTCTGGGTGCGGCCCTCCAGCCAGTTGGCGACCCATTTGACTGTGTGGGTGTCTACACCACAGCCACCCAGTTTCTTAATGAGAACGGGGTGAGAGACAGTGTCAAAAGCCTTTCGGAAGTTCAGGAAGATTATATCCACTGCTACCCCTGCGTCTAATGATCTGGTGATCTGATCGTAAAAGGCCACCAGGTTGGTCTGACAGGACCTTCCACTGATGAACCCATGTTGGTTGCCCCTAAGCATGCAGTCTCCTGCTGGCCCCTCCTGGATGTGTGCCAGCATAAATTTCTCGAACAGCTTGCCTAGGATCGAGGTGAGACTAACCGGCCTATAGTTTCCCAGGTCCTCCTTCCTGCCTTTTTTGAAGATGGGGACCACGTTGGCCCTCTTCCAGTCCTCCAGTACCTCACCAGAGCACCATGAGTGCTCATAAAGTTGTGCCAGGGGACTTGCAATGACCTTGGCCAGTTCATTTAGAACTCTTGGGTGGGCTAAATGCTTTTGTACCACTTTAATGGTATCGGTGTTTGCACGCCTCACTGGTGTACTGAGCATTAATTTCAGCCACTGTAGAAAATTCAGAGGTGTAACTTTAAATAACTTGGGGTGCGGCAAACTAAAACTCCCTCAAGGAGCATGTGGACTCCCTCAAGGAGTTTTAGTTTGCTGTGCCTACAGCTGCAGAATGAAGCACTGGGCTCTGTGCAGATCCATGGCTGTGCAGGAAGTCCTGCAGGCAGCCTGGCAGCAGCCCAGGAAAGCAGGCTCCACCCAAGAAAAGTGGAGAGCCAAACCTGATCTTTCCCCACTCCCCCAGGAGCCTGCCTGCCAGCCTGAGCTGCATGGGGGCCTGGTGCTTCCCTCTGCAGCTGTGGTGCCCCCTGGGACCACCGGAGCCGGGTGTTTGCAGGTAGATGCCTATGGTGGGGGGAGGGACCGCCGCTGCTGTGGGGTGAAGCACCAACCCCTCCACACCCTGGGGACCACTCCGCCTGTCGGCACCTTGCCCTCCCCGCCGGAGAGGCAGGTAAGTCAGAGGGGTGTATGCCTGGAATGGGGCTTTAATAAGCCCTAAATTGAAGTGGTGTTTTTTAAAACTCACCACTTCAATTTAGAGCCCCCATTTCATCTATACATGCCCTATGATGATGTATTTATCTTTATGGAAAGTCATGCGATTTTATAAGTTTTTGATACTTGAGGTTTTCTTTCATGCCTGTGCTCCATAGGAGAAGTGAATATGAGAAATTTTATTTTTCATGAAGAGAACTGTAGTGTTCAAGGTTGCAGAGAAAGGGTTAAAAATATAACCTGAGTCACATTAGCTCCTAACTTAGTGAGAACAGCAAGTTATACAAATCATATGTATATATAATATATACTATGTACAACTAGGGCCAAAATTTTCAAAATGGCTCAACCCTTGCAGTTGTGGCTTGCTTTTCAAATGATATCATTATGTTGGGAATTGAAGTTTTTATTTTTTCTGTTTTTTTCCCAGTTAACTCTCAAAATTATTTTTGAAACCTAAATGGCTGCTGAGTTCTGTGAAAAACTGGCCTTTTGGGGGTACAAACAGTTGAAAATCTGAATTGGAGATCAATTAAGTAATATAACATACAACATATACCATTCACGTTCCCCTCTCTCTCTTTCTCTATTATCCCTTGAATGACCATTCCACAATTTGGGACTGTTGTTTATTAGCTTCCTTTTGAGTCCAGTGACCATTACATGATAAGCCACTGTATGAACACTTTTGGGACACTATGCCCCAACCACATCAATTGCACTTCATAAATAGGCATGTACTTCCTTACAGTTATAGCTTCATTGCTAGTATTTTGAGGTTTCTCTCTTTTGCCCATTTTTAAAAGTATATAAAACCTGCTCTCTGTATATTACAAAATAGTCAACTGTGATAGTTAACATATTATGCTTTATTTTTCAAAAATCTTTGAAATACAAAATGTGCATAATGCTTACATGAACTACCCAGGTCTTTGCAGCCTCTAGAATTGCATTTGTAATCTTATTTAAATCAAATTTCTCTTGCTTTGAATTGGGTTGGTTTAATGATTTCACTGTTTTGTTCTGGTGCAGTAATTCTAGTAGTCTGAAACACAAAGAGCAAGGGCATTGTAAAAATGAAAAAGATAGGTAGCCTTTTCCAAACTTCAGAAACCAGGATGCTTTCTTATTTTATACAGACTAGTGGGCCTATATCTAATCTAAATGTTTCAAATGTAAAGTGATAGAAATTACTGTAGAGAGACAAAAAGTAGATGACTATGTAGGAAAGGGTGACACAAACAGGGGGGAAAAAGTAACCAGCCCCTGAATTCAAGAACTGTTGAAGTCTCTTTATTAGAATACTCGGTGTTGACATTTAAAGCTTATGTTATCCTTGAGTGAATATGCCAGACATCATGTCTTGTGAAAGAAGGCAATGTAGCATTTTATTAACTTTTTGTGACTCATCATTGTTCAGTTTCAGTATACAAAGATATCATAAAATACATACCAACTGGAGTGGAGGAGGCAAAGCCTAAAAAAAATGATAAAGGAAAGGCCCACAAGTGCCCAAGTATTAATAAGAATCCCTTATCGTGCTAAGAATCCCTTAGCATAAAAGAGAAGGAAAAAAGAATTAGAGAAATGCTAATTTCCCTAGAGAAATTTTAGTGGGCCTAGAAATCAGTCCTGCAAAGGTAAATGCATGGCTTCACCCTACATATCTCTGGTAACAACTTAATATGTGCATTACTTATGATATGAATCTAATTACCCAGCGTAACTGTTCTTAACTAGTTCATGAATTAGTTCCATACATCTGAAAGTGTATGATATGAAGTCTTTTGCATTCAATGGAAAGCCTTTCATTGACTTTAGTGGCCCTGCAATAAAGCCAAAACTACCAAGGCCCAGGTACGGAATTGAGTATATGACAAAAATCTAAGATCAAAAAACCAAAAACATTAATCATGTACCAAAATTAAAAGTTTATGGCATTCTTGCCTGTTTTGTAACTAAATCTTTAGAGAACCTCAGTTATATATAATTGTCAACAGTAAAGGATACAATATTCATGTAGAAGATAAGTAACTTTGACACTGAAATGGGTGATGTGTCTCAATGAGGTGCTGTTGAGAGAAACTGTGCTAGGAATGGTACTGTGTTGACTTGTTTAAATGTTGACCAATTCCAGTATGTTACTGCTTATGAATTACAGAAAGGCTAAATGTCTAGGAGGAAAATGGGGAGGTATAAAAATCTAAAAAAACCCACTTGATATCCTCCATCGATAATAATAACTTAATCCTTAGACAGGAATGACTGCCCTTAGGCATCTATTATTCAAATCCAGTGTGGCCATGTCTTCCCTTAGTGGTGGATGGGTAGCATATACATTTGTAGATATAGGCATTAGATTAGCTAGTCTGATGCCCTGTAAAACAGTCAGTTCTAGAATGGTGTTAGGTCTTGGAGTAAATGTATCCTATGCATTCCATATCATGATTCAGAACTTAAAAATTTGGAAATTAGAGTCCTTCCCTTGTGTTAGAACAAACTAACCCAGCTCAGTCAGTTGTTCTGAGCAAATCATTCAGCCTCAATAGCAGCATAGGAAAATAGGAAAGTAGGGTTAGAAGGAATCTTACAACCTAATTTAGTCTAACCCACTGCTAAAGGCAGGATCATCCCTGACTAAACAATAACAGCCAAATATTAGGCATGTGCTGGGCCAGGCCTATGAACTGCTCTTCATCAGCCTTCTAGCTAGTAGGTACAGAAACTCATGGACTCAGTATAGATTAGATAGTGGAATTCTGACACACTGCAACCTGCTGGACATCTGACTCCCCAGGTACCTCTTCACTTTTACCTACATTGCTACATCCCGCTTCTCCCCCTCCCCCAGCCTGTTCCTCACCCCCTGATGCCTCCATTTCCATTTTCACTGACTGGCTTTCTTGCCTACATTGCATGCCAGGCCAACCTTTGGCTTCTTTATTATTCCTTCCATCCAGGACCACCTCAGCCTGACAGAGGGTTCTTCAATGCAAAAGCTGGCATCCTGGGCAGCTAAGCTAAGTGCACTGGCAGCCTCACAACTGCACTGCAACCAGCAAGCATCAGGCCTGTCAAAGACATGACAAGTCCGGGCATTCCCCAGCCAGGACTGTATGTGTGCATGCATTAGCTGGAGGTTATGGTGCCTCCTACCTGCCTTTCACCAGGGGATCATTGGTCCTGGCATTTATGGGGCTGCTGCACTGTCAGCAGTCCCACCAGACCTCCCCAGGATCTGGGGCCTCCTCCTTCCCCATAGCCCCAGTCCCATACCTCCAAGTGCATCCTGGCAGGGGAATGAGCTCAGCAGGGACATGTTCTTCCCTTGCTGGCTCTTTTAAAACAAATCAAAAAAGGAAATCGGTGCAGCTAGAGTGAGGAGGGTGGCACTCAGTTCATATGCAGGTGGAGCTTGGGGAACCCCAGCAGTGGGAGGTTCACCTTCAAGAACACCAGCTGCTCCACCAAACCAGGTTCCAAACAGGTGGGGTGGGGTGTCACAACATCCCCAGCAATGCTGAACACCCTCTCATTTGGAACACTGGTTGATGGACAGGACAGGTGTTGCTGGGCAACTGTGGCCAGATCCTGCCACATCTGGTTGTGGCTTGCCCAGTAGTCCAAGGGGTCACAGTCCAGTGGCTCCATATCCTCAGTGAGATAGGTAGTCATCAAAGCCTCAGCACTACCTGCCTGAGGCTGGGGTTTGGTGCGTTTGGATCCCAGCATTGAAGCCATGCCATGGCTCACATTGGCAGTGGCTGGCATGGAGGAGACTGGCTGGGGCTAGTGCTGGTGCTGGGAGTGCTGGCATGGGAAAGTGAATCCCCTTTTCCACATCCCCTAGCCTCTGTACTTTGGCCTCCCTGACTTTGTTGACCAGCACCTGCATCCAGTGATTGAGGGTTTTGGTGCTGCCAGTGCACATGCTCCCCTTCATCCTCGGGTCACACATGCCCACCAGCATGTGGACTGTACTGGACCAGAAGGGATCCAGCCATCTGCTGATGCCCTCCTTTAGCCACCTCACTAGTGCCTGCATGTCTGATGACAGTGGCCTCCCCAGCCAGAAACACTGACCACCTGGAAGCTCTTCATTTGGTTCTCAAGTTCCCTCATTATGGGGATCACCAGTCTGAGTAGGGCATCACCAGCACTAAGGGTCTCAGTGGCCTCAAGGAAGGGCTTGAGGACCACCAAGATCTGGGAGATGGTATCCCATTCAGCTCTGTTCAGGGGGCCACTGATCCCAATCTCCCCAAACAAGGCCATCTCATGGGTAGCCTTCTGTTGTTCAACCAGATTTTCGAGCATCAGGTATGTGGAGTTCCACCAGATCTCCACATCCTGCATGATTTTGTGCTGTGGGATGCTCAGCTCTGCCTGTTTCTTGCCCCTCTTGATGCTGTGCTGGAAGTAGCCTGCCACCTTCCTGCCTTTAGCAGTGCCATTAGCAGAAGCCCTGTCCCCCTCCAAGGCATCCCTGACTATGAAGTGCAGCCTGTGTGCCACACAGTGGATTCCAACAAAGTTGGCATCGTGGACAGCCTTCACCATGTTGGCTTCATTGTTGGTGACCATGAACCTGTGGGTGAGCTAGGCTTGCCTGAGCCACCCCTGCACCATGTGGTTCATGGCCCCCAGGATCTCCCTTGCTGTGTGGGACTCATCTGGCACCTCACTGATGGCCTGACTGATTGCACCAGTGCCCTGTGAGGGAAGGTAGTGTGATCACCTCCCCAGCTGCTCCAGATGTTGGAGGTGAAGTGCAAGGCTACCTGTGGCCCTGCCTTACACATGTCCTTCCTCAAATACTCCCTGCATGCCTCATACATGGAGGGCACCACTGTCCTGCTAAAGATGGTGCATGTGGACATTTTGTAAGATAGGACCGGTAATGCTATAAGCCGCCTGAACCCTGGCCGCTCAACTAGGGAGAAGGGCTGCCTGTCCAGAGCAAGCATCTCCCCAGTGGTCTGGGTGATCTTGCTTGCCTTTTTAGCTTTCCCCCACTGGTCCAGGGTGCCCTGCCTCTGCTCTGGGAGCAAGGGGGCTTTGGAGTGAGTGAGGGACTTTCCTTTCAGCATGCTTACACTGGTGCCAGGCTGAGGAGGAAGAAGGGCAAGGGGGTGCTGCCTCCTGAGATGCATCAGCACTGCCATGGTGGAATAGTGTTTCACATCCTTTCCTTGGCTGATGTGCCATCGGCAGTTCTGGCAGAAAGCAAACCTAGGATCATCTGCCAGCTCAAAATGCTCTCTCACTATGCTACTTGCCTGCTTCTGAGTTGATGGTAAGGGTGCTGCCTTACCCCACTTTTTAGCAGGCCGAGGCACAACAGCAGGAGGAGCTGCTTCAGCTGAGCCACTTGCTTCCACAATCTCGACCTCCTCTGAGGCCGGTGATTCGATTCAGACATGCAGATTCAGCCTCCAAATCATCCAAATATGTTCCAAATCTGAATCATGGTCTGAACCTTTGCACAGCCCTACCAAATATGTGTCTAACCTGTTCTCAAAAACATACAAACATGGAGCCTTGTAGTTTCTCTAGTTAGTCTGTTTCGATGCTTGACCACCCTCATAGTTAGAAAGTTCCTCCTAATCTTGAGTCTAAATTTCCCCTGCTGCAGCTTGAGGCTGTTACTCCTAGTCTCGTCTTCTACTGCCACACAGAGGGCACATCTACATGTGCATTAACATGCTTTAGTTAATGCAGATTAAACCCAGGGCTTCCATTGTGAGGTACTAAGAAAATGCACAGTAGACTTTCTTAATACACATTAACCAAATAGTATGGGGCACTTTTACATGTGCTCTAGGTGTGGGAGGGATGGTGCTTTAATTAGAGCATCTCCAAGAGTAGCTCTAATTAAGAAGCCACTGTCATGAATCAGTGTTCCCACACTTAAAAATGGCAGTGGGGGTGCTTGAACTAAAGCTTGTTTGATGAGTGCACATTCCGATGTGCTGAATTCCCAGCACTGGGAACAGAGCCTGGTAGTGGGAGGTGCCAGTGGGGCTGAGTTCCCCAGCACTGGATACTGAGTCCAGTGGTGGGAGGTGCTTCCCCCTGCTGGGCTCAGTTCGCAGCACCTTGCAGCCCTGGGGAACTGAGCCTGGTGTGGGGAAGCACATCCCACCACCAGGCTCAGCCCGCAGCACCTCACAGCTCAGTGGAACTGAGCCCAGTGGTGGGAGGCAGAGTGCAGTGCTGGCTCTGCCTGCCTTCTGTCACTGGGCTGAGCTCCATGGGGCTGGTGGAGCTGATCAGAACACAGCCTGGTGGTGGGAGGTGGGCAGAGCTGGCGCTGTGCTCTGATTGGCTCCACCAGCCCCACAGAGTGTAGCCCAGAAGCAGGAGGCAAGGAGAACCAGAGCTGCACTCCCTGCTGGGCTGAGCCACATGGAGCTGCAGAGCTGCTTCGAGCTCAGCCCTGACTCTCCCCTGCTTCCCACCACCTGGCTGTCTGCTTCGAAATTCAAAACATTTCAAAACTTTCAAAGCATTTTGACTGGCCTCATTTTGTTTTGAGGCTGTTTCAAAGCCCTGTCTTTCATTTCGATTTTGCTGTTTTGAGCTTGAAATGAGTTGAAACAGTGTTGAAACAAAACAGCCCACAAAGCTTCACATAGCCATAGTAAAAAAGAGTTTACTCAGTGCTAACCTTGAGACAGGAAATTCATGCTAGCTGTTAAATGCCAGCACACTGCATCCAGTAACAATTTCTGCAGACATTCTCTGTCTCTGCCTGGTGAACACTCATCTGTACACTGAAATGGCAAACTCGGTGTTCAATGAGTTTGTTGGAATGGTGAGGTAGCATTTTGCCAGGGTGGAAAGCAGTCACAGACAGAGTCCCAAAACACAGGCACAGGCATCTGGCACTTTCTGACAGAATTAACATAAGGATCATGTTTGTTGTCATGCTCTTTCTGCCATCCAAGGATTGATTTCATTATTTGAGGGTCACAACTCAGAACAGACACCTGGTTGGTGTTTAAAATATGAACAGCACTAAGGAAGAAGGCAACTAGTTGTCTAAGCCTTGGTGGCACTGACAGGTTATACCTGTAGTACTAGTTTATGTGTGTGGTGGATCATAGCCTATAAGTCAGACTATCAAGTCTGCTTTCAAACCGTGTTGAAAGCTCCATGAACTAGGTGGCATTTTCAGCCACAAACATCACTTGATCTTGAATTTTGCCCTGTTTTAAGAGATCATGAATCAAAGGCATGCACTGTGTGCTGGGTGTGACTTCCAGCTTCTGGCTCACAAAATGCTGGTAGACTGCATATTCTTGGCAAGGTAATGGATCATGTTGAACCATGAATTCCACCTTGTGAGCACAGGCTCTGGTGGCAGCAAGTAAGTTCCCATTTTTACTGGTGAGAGACTCCCTGTATCTGAGCTTACTGCCTGCAGAGTGCTTGAAGGCTTTCTTAAAGGAGGACATAAAGCTATCCCCATTGGGGAATATCAAATGTCAGTTACTAAAGACAGAATATGCACATTGCAGGTGACAAATTGTGTTGGGTGGCTTTTCTTTTGTTGAACAGAAATGCTGAGATCTTATTAAATTCTAAGCTGTAGTTGACAACCATCTTCACTATGGCCTGAGACATGGTAGAAAAATTAATAGATGTGAAGTGGACTGGCTCTGTTTGAAAAAAAAGTCAGGACCCAGTCTGTCCAGATCCTCAATACAAATAAAATGTGCAGCACATCTTGAGGGACATTGGCTTCATCGGCCAGAATGGAGAAGTATTCATACATTGCCAGTGCAGACTTTGCAGACATATATGTGAAGCAATCATTTCAGGGAGATAGTCTTGGTAAAGCTTGTTTGCATGTGGAAAACTGCCAGCATTTGGCACATTTTGATTGAGGTACTCCCTTAAGTTAGAGTGATCAAGTTTCCCACAAAAGCCTTCATGAGGGAAAATGCCTCCTTTCACCTTGCCAAGCAAGTGAGGACACAGTTGCTTGTTTCTTGCTCTGACCTTCAGCCTCTGCAACAGCCATTCACTTCATGCATACCTTAGACTCTAAGGCCACATCCAGATGAATGAGCATGTACCTATTGCAGTGTCTCAAAGCAGTTTGAGATGCCACAAGAGGCATGCCAGAAACAAAAAAATGGTCCCCATGGGACTCTAAATTTGACACTGGGAAATTATGGTATCAAAAAAACCCACACTGGAAAAAAGCGGCATAGGGTGTGCTTTTGGAGCGTGCCTGGAAGCAACTGGAGGCTGGGTCTTCCAAGGAGATGCTCTGGCACTTGGCCAAAGCATCTATATGGCTGCCTCATATCCCTGCTGCTCTAGCACACTGCCTTAGGATGCTGGGGCAAGTAGAAGTGGGGCAAAGCTACACCAGTGGCTTGGACCCAGGCTCTCTCCCTGGTAAACTGGAACGTGGGATCGGGGAGAACTGTGAGGCTGGGGTGATTGCTCAGGCGGGATGGGTCCTGAACCATCCCCCACATTGTACACAGAGCCCCCACAGCAGCAGCAGTAGTGGCCATTGGGATGCTCATGGCCTGCTGTTGGCAGAGACCCCTGGTGGTGCGGTTCTACCTTAGACCCAGCAGCTGCACCTGGTGCTGGCCTGGATGCTGGTGTGTGCCCTTGTCACTCACAGCTCCTGGCAATGCATGCAGAAGCTGTGAGCCCTCAGGCCAGGCTGTCTCCTTCCTGCATGGAGCCAGCGTGGCTTGATGGTTATGGGGCCAGGACTCAGTCTAGACTGAGCATGCATAGCTTCTGTGTGCAGTGCTGAGAGCCAGGGGTGACAGCAAGAGAGGTCTGGTCCTGTTTGAAGGCACACATGAGTGGCTGGGCCAGCACCAGGTGCAGCTGCTGGATCTGAGACAGCTGGAAGTCTCTGAAAACAGTGGGCCATGAGCACCCTGATGGCCGCTGCTGCTGCTGCATGGGGGCTATGCACCATGTGGAGGGTGGGCAGGGAAGGAGAAGCCACACTTCCCAAGCAGTCCCCCCACCCCAAAAATCCTCCCCATCCCCAGTCACTCCCACCCCCACAGTCCCTCCACACCCATACAATCCTTCCATACCAATACAGTCCTTCCACACAATGCACCCACAACCCCCACCCCCCACAAACTCCCAACCAACATACCCACCCACAAACTCCACAACCCTGCCTATAATCCACTCACAAACTGCACACCCCATAAAACCTGCACACAAGCCCCACACACCCCCAGAAACCTCACCCCCCAAATCCTATGCTAACCCACAACCCTTGCATGCCCCTTCCTCCCCAAACACCACATCCCCCATAAATCTCACACCCTGCATGCTCAGCCACCAGACAGAATGGGAGCTACTCGTGGGAGCTGTAGCTGCAGGGGATACTGCCACACTGCAGCCCTGCCCTGTGCCCACACCAGTGCTGGGACAGACTGTTAGAGTTTCTGGTCCCAGAAACCACTTGGGGGGGGTGTGATGGGCTGGGGAGAGAGGTGGAGGTGGCAGCAGAGATGTGATAGAGAGAGAGAGAGAGAGAGAGAGAGAGAGAGAGAGGGGTCTTGGATGTATGTGTGTGTGTGGGGGGGGTGCTCTGAGTAGGAGAGGCCACCAGAGTCAGGCTTAGAGCACCCCTGCCTCCTAAAGCAGGAAGGAAAGGGATTTGACCAGTCCAGTCCCTAAGCCCCAGCTGAGGGTTTCCCAGGAGCGGCATGGGGATCACTGAGGCCTAGGCGCAGGCATAGGGAAAAGAACAGTAAGGATTGGCATTGTTGAGAACCACAAGGCAGCCATTGAGACAGCTGCAACTGGACTCATGTCCTGGTGCTGGGATGGAGCTGCAGCTGGGAGGGGGCCAATGGTGGCAGGCAAGGGCTGCGGGTCAGAAGTGAGGGGCACTGCTTGGGCTGTGGGTTGGGAGTGAAGGGCAAGGGTAGGGCCAGGGCACCAGCACATCAGTGCTGCTCCACACCCCATATCCTAGTCAGCAAAGGGAGAATGGACAGCCCTGATTTTTCTATGACAAAAATACCAAAAGCAAACACCAAAGTATATAGCTATTTAGAATGTGTTGTATTATGATGATAGAGACACAGGTAGGCTTCCAAACTGCTTTAAAATTGTAAACATATCAATAAAACAGTCCCCATCTGATCTCTCTTTATAGTGGCATTTCAGAAGACCATAGATTTTGTGTATTATAATGAGCTTATTTGGATTTTTTAATCAGATAATTTGGAATTTTTAAACAGATCTTAAGCAGGATCTCTGCTGGTGAGGCAAGTGGTGGAGTCTGGGCAGAGGAGCCTGCCTAAGATCAGCACTGGGGACCCAGCTGGAGGGCAGATGATGCGGACAAACCTCCTGATCATTTGGAGTCAGGAGAATGCACTTTGACAGTTCAAAGTGAACCACTGCAATGAGCACATTTTCTGGGCAATACCTGCCAAGATGACAGACATGACAGCAGTGCCACCTGAAGGCCAATGATCTAGCCACAGTCCACTGGCAGCTGGCCCAGAAGTTCAGGAGGCTCTGCTGCAGTGTGCATAACATAGCTCAGCCACCCCTGCAGTCCCTGCTTGTGTCTGGGAGACATGCAAACATGGAGATGAAAGTCCAAGGGGGAGGATGCTGTTGCAGGCAGCAACAGGTCACAGCCAGGCAGTAGGCCCCACTGCCAGACTGATGAAATGGGTAGAAGGTGCAGGGGCTACTCTAGGTTAGGGCTGCTACAGCAATCCAGCTGGCAAAGGGAGCTAGTCTCTACAGATACCAACTAGCCAGGCCTTAAAACTCCTGTCTAGGCCAGGCCCACCTAGTTAACTAATAGCCTCCACTGTAGGCCAAAGGTTGAAAGATATAACTGTTTTATTTATTTTTTTTTAGGGTGGGACAGCTAAGTAAGAAATGACTAGGAAATGGGGGTCAAAGGTTCAAAATGTGAAAAGAAGTTCTCCAGAGGGGGATACTGAGCAGAGACCCCTGGGCCACACCCACTGGCCCTCAAAGGCATCCAAGGAGCTGGTGGATGCCACCCATTAGTGCTCTGCCAAGAACTGTGCATGGACAAGTGAGAGGAAAGTGGCCCCAGAGTCTCCAGGCACCTTTCTGGCCATAGCCTCCTTCCTGGTAAAATACAGAGCCCACTTGGCCAGGGCCAGGTCCAGGAGGATGTTGACCAGGAGGTTTCGGGATTTGGTGGGGATGTGGATGGGGTGACCAAAAACAAAAAGGTGGGTGGTGAAATTCAACCAGAACCTCAAGAGGAGGCTCTGGAGGTGGAGGTGGGGGGGCTTCAGCCTGTTGCACTTGGTGGTCATGTGCACCAGGGTCTCCCTCTGCCCACATAAGGTGCTGGAGACTAGGGTTTCTGTGAAGCTTGCCACATACACACCCATGGCGATGGTTCTAGGGAGGAGCCACCAGCTGAAGTCCCCAGTGGCTCACGGGATGATGATAGAGTATAGATTAGGCCACTGGGGTGCCCGAACTATGCCCTCACCAATCCAGACCCACCACTTGGTGTCTAGGTGGGACACGATGGTGGCATGATGGATGATGGAGCACAAAAGCATGTAGAGGTGGCAGTGTTGGATGTGGAAAAGTGGACCAGTCTGGTGTCCTCCAGTCAGCTCAGGTGGTGGAGCAGTGAGCAGCGAGGCCAGATGAGCTATCAGCCCCATGACAAACTCCGGTGGGCTGGAGGACATGGGTGGTTGGGGACTGTCACTGTGCAGGACCTGGTCAACAAAGGCAAGGGCATTGGAAGTTAGGGCAGATTTCACTTCCTGGACCAGATGGCAGGTTGCATGTGTCATGGGTAGACCCATGTGGCAGGTCAGCGCAGTGGAGTCTACCTACTCTTGCCTATCATAGTCCAGGAGGTCTCTGATACAGGTGACACCAGCCAGAATAAACCTCTGTCACAGTTGGGCAAGAGACTAGCCTCCACACCCAAAGGAGGTCCTAGTAGAATTCTGGAATCCTTCACAGGTACTGTAGGGAAAAACCCTGCAGGTGGAGGAGCTGCCAGTCATATCAGAACCCTCATTAGTTGTGGAGGAAGTCACGCACCAGGTGGCCCCATGCCTCATGGCTACCAATACCGTATAGTGGTCACTGAATGGCTTGAAGGTGGAATGTCAGGACCTGGCTGTGCAGGGAAACCAGGCCCTGGCCACCCTCCCACATGGGGAGGCTCAGGACCTCTGCAGGGACCCAGTTCCATTTTGGCCAGAAAATCTCTAGTACCCATTTCTGGTGCCCTGCCAGGATGTCAGGGGGCATAGGCAGGATGTGTAAGTGATGCCAGAGTATGAACAGGACCAGCTGCTTCAGCACAAGCACTCTCCCACACAGGGAGAAGCACTCTCCCACACAGGGAGAGAAACTTCAGGAGCCCTGCCCATGTTCAGAGCTGGTGCCAGTTCTCTGGTGGGGAGGGGTCTGTGGGGCACAGGTAGATCCACAAGTACAGCAGTGAGCCTGTACTCCAGCAGATCCCGAGGAGCATGGAAGGGAGTGAGCCCACCTTCCACCCATCACCTACCACCAGGCCAAAGCTTATTACCCAGTTGACCCAGGCAGATGATGCTGCAGAGTACAAAGCCTGGCAGGCCTCCACTTGCACCAGGTCACCTGAGTCCTGGATCACAAGGAGTACATCATCAGTATACACTGACAGGACCAGCCACAACACTGGCTCCCAGAGCATCAACCCCACCACCTGCCTCCACAGGAGGATGAGGAAGGTCTCCAGGGCTAAGGCATACAGCTGGCCTGACAGCAGGCAGCCTCAACACACCCCTCTCTTGGATGGGATGGGCTCAATCAGTGTCCAGTTGAGCTTGGCCAAACACTTTGCAGAGATGTACATCACCTGGAGAGGCCACATAAAGTGGGGCCCAAAGCCAAAGGCCCACAGCCTGCTTGTGAGGTACCTGTGATCCACTCTGTCAAATGCTTTCTCCTGGTCTAGGGATAGGAGGGCAAAAGACAGGCCCTCCCAGCGTGCTAGCTTCAGAATGTCCCAAACCAGGTACAGGTTGTCAAAGATGGAAAGTCCGGGCTCCATGTACATCTGGTCAAGATGGATCACATCCATCAGCATGGACTGCAGGCACAGTGAGATGGCCTTGGCTGTCACCTTGTAGGCAGTCCAGAGGAGGGATACAGGAAAGCAGTTCCTCAGGTCATGGGGATCCCCCATCTTTGCCAGGAGGGTCAGTACAGCCCTCCAGCATGAAAAGGAGAATTCTATGGGTCAGGCATTGGGTGAAGGGTGGCTGAAAACTCAGCCAGAGTGAGAGACCCTCCAGCCAGTCTCAGTCACCTGTGCTGACCTGTAGGCAGGCTTCAGCACTGGTTGGATGTAAGTAGAAGAGCTCTTCATAGAAGGCCCATGTGCACTGCTTCATCCCACGTGGATCAGTGAGGGGGGTGCCGTCACCCACCAGAAGGCAGGTGATGTACTTCTTGGCCCCCCACCTCATTTCCAGGGCACAGAAGAAGTGGGAACCATGATCCATCTCCTGAAGGAGCTGGATGCATGAACAGACAAATGCATCATGGGCCTGGTGGTCATCCACAGCACAAAGCTCTTCCCACCTCTCCTGACACTCTCCATAGAGGGATGGGTTGGTTGGGTCGGTGACCAGGTGCCTTTCCAGCTCCAGCACTTCCTGCTCAAGCTGCTCCCAGACCACCTTCCTCCGCCAGGTGTGCCCCTGAGTGTAGCTGTGGCAAAAAAGCCAGAAGCACTTCCCCACATCCCACCATCTCTAAACTGAGGTGAAAACTTCCCATTGATCCCACCAGGCCAGCCAGAACTCCCAAAAGATGACCTGAATCCCACATCCTCCAGCAGACCCCAGATGCCCAGTTCCTAGTGTGGCCTGGGCCCAGACAAGGTGGTAATCACTAAAAAGGGTTGGCTGAATGCCACAGAAGTGGGCCCGGACAACATGCAGCAAAGAGATATAAATCTGGTCCAACCAGGAGTTGCATGCCTGCTTCTCCCCCAACCTCACATAGGTAAAGGCAAGGGGGGCAGTATGGTGACAGGCACACTAGACATTCGCTAGGGAGTAGTCCATCAGGATCTCCCCAACGATGCACATGGTAGCCTGATTCCACTCCCTCTCTGACTGATTTCATGCATCTAGGGTGATGTTAAAGTCCCTGCCAAGGACCAGGTACTCGCAAGGGTTGAGGGTACCAATGTAAGTGGCTGCCTGGTGGAAAAAATCTGCCAACTCCACATCCTTTGCAGGGGCATACACATTCAGAAGGTTCAGGACTAGCCCCTGAACTTGGATCTGGAGGTACAGCAGGCAGTCTAGCACCACCTCAATGCCCTGGATCCAGCTGTAGGCCTGGGGAGAACACAGTGCTCCCCCTGGAAGAGGTGGCAGAGAGATGATTAAAAAATGCCCTGCCTCCCCACTCCAGCCAACAATTAGGCTTTTTGGCTGGAGTTGTCAGGGTCTCCTGCAAGAATACCATGGGGGGACCCCTCCTCCTGAAGGAAGGTGAGCACCTGGCATCTCCAGAGACCTTCCTGCAGCCATGGACATTGAGGGTCATAATCCTAAATGACCACATGGCTGAGGGTGGGGAGAAGTAGATGGTTCAGCAGGGGCCTTGCACCAGGGGCCTGGTGTGGGGTTGCTGGCTTACACAGCACCCTCCCATAAGTACAGAGGGCATCTATAAAACTGAGGGCCTGCCTACAGATCTGGGCATTGCAGCTTTTGGTACCCTTGCCTTCCCCTGCCAGTGCCCTTCCAGTGGTGAGGATGCTGTCAAAATCTCCCCAATGGTCAAAAGCGAGCTGTACCTTGATGGCAGTCAAGAAATGCAAGTAGCTCATCCCTGGGGACCACTGGGACCAAGAGGTCCACAGGTGCCATGGAGCCTTCCAGCTCTTGAATGTTCTCCTACTGATCCCAGGGTTCAGCAGGCTCCTTAGGTACTGTCTGAACTCCCTGGTGCAATAAGACCCCAGACTCTGGCTGTAATTGGGAGAGCTCTGTAGCCCCTTGGGACAGGTGTGGGGGCGGGGTTCCCTCAAAAGACGGAAGGGCAGAGCTGGGACCCTGGGAGGTCTGCATGGGGTCCCTGACAAGATCGTATTGTTGGTCTGGGGACCCCACCTGACCCCCTCTGGTATGGGACCATTGGGCAGGCTAGTAGTGGGGAGGGAGAAGGAGACCCTTTAAGCACTGCAGTGGCATTGCTGCCTGTCTCAAGGTCTTGGGAAAGGAGACTTCGCCCTCAGGACTCACCAGGGTGGGCCCCAGGGTCCCTGTTTCCTCCAACTGGAGAGGGAGGCCTCTGCTGTCTGACTATTCATTGGGTCAGCTAAGGCATCACCCTCAGCACCTGTGGTTTTGGGGCATAGGCCCTGGCCAGTGGAGTGAGGGATTTCTTCCATGGGCTCCTCCTTGGGGCTGTCTGGCAGCCCTGAAGCCTCCTCCATGGAGATTACCCGTTTAATCTTTCCTGGGGGTGAGGTGTTGGGTGCAGCTGGGGAGGCTCCCAGAAGTTGGGTTACTCCTTCTCCCCAGGTGATGGTCTTGGGAGGGTGGATGGGGGTCCTCCACATCAGTGGGCTCCATCTGTGCCCAGGGCTTCCTCTTGGCTTTGCACCCAGAGGGGATGTGCACCCACTCAGCCATAAGGTGGTCCCTTTCTCCTGCCCCACCAGCTGCTGCTTGATCTCAGGAGCTTCTAGAGGAAGTAGACAATGCACCTTCCTACCGTAGGCTGCTGCTGCCACTGCTGCTGTTGCTAGCCTACTCACAGGAGCTTCTGGAGAAAGTTGGCCATGCCCCTTCATGCTTCAGGCTGCTATAGTTATTGCTGTTGCTAGGCCTCTCAGAAGCTTCTAGAAGGAAGCTGCCTATACCCCTTCCTGCATCAGGATGGTGCTGGTGCTGCTGCTGTTACCACCCCCCTGTGGGGGGCAGGGCTCCTCTGCTGCATGCTGCTGCCCCCTTGGGGAGTGGCCCACCGCACTGCATTGCACCCTAGCAATACACCCCAGCTTCTGCACCTCTGTTCCGGCCTGCTGCCAAGCCGCAGTCGGGGGACAGGCCGGGAGGGAGCCTGTGCTGCCTGTGGTTCCCTCCCCAACCATCACTGTCAGAGCCTAAAGGTGCCCTGTCTGCCACAGCTGCCTTGGCTGGCCACTGCCTACCTTTACCTCCATTTTCACCTGAAGCACACACTGAATGGCTGAGTTGTATGACTGCTCCCATAGCTGCTGCTGCTGCTGCCATCTTTTGCCTCCTCTCAGGAGTGAAGGAGATTCCATTCTGCACCACCTTGCACCACTCAACACCACACCGGATTACTCCGTAATTGACTAATTGTTCCTGCCCTCCCCAACAGCTGCCTCACTGCATCTGATCCTGTTTTGTTTTCCTGCCTATAGCTCTTCCACTGAGTGCCTGGCTGGAGGCCTGAGGGACTCCTGGATTGATCTGCAACAAACAAAGCCCCTCCACTGCTCCAGTCATCTTTTATATCTGCCTCAGCAGCCTTCCTGTGTGCTTTTGCCCTTGTGTGCTAAGTTCTGTGGTCCACTCCGCCTGCCCTGGTGTTTGTTGTGTAGCTAAGTAAGCCAGCTGAAGCCTCCCCAGCCCTTGTGTGTGTGTCCCCTCCCCCCTCACCTTCCCCAGGCATAGACTGCCTGACTTCCTGTGGGGATGTTGCTCAGTTACCTTTCCAAACCCTGCGGGGGGGTTATCTCCCTGGTGGTGGCCCTCTTGCTGGGGTACCAAGACCCTGGCTGCTGCCATGTGCACTCATTCCATCACCAGTTTATGATCTAGTTAGCAGTGGAGCACAGCTCGAGGCCAAGGGGTGCCTTCTCTTTCTTTTAGAAGTTAAATAAGGCCCTTTTTGTAATGCTCTATAAACTGCAGTTATCAGTATTAAATAAAATAATATAGTTTAGTAAACTATATTAAATACCTGACTATGGAATAATCTGTGTATCATAATCAGTGATATGAAGAGCAGAGAGAAAATCTAGAATGTCAGTGAATCAAGATGACACCTTGCCTCTAACCCTTTTCACTTTCTGAATGAAAGGCAAGAAAGATAGCTCTGTTCCTGAAAGATATGTAACCTTGCCATACTTCCAGAGTCCTGCATGCAGTCACTTCTGGGTGTGACAGGCTGTTCAACTTAGGTCCCAAGTATTCTGAGCAGTATTGAATTGGCAAATAACTGAGAAACTGGGGGGAAAAAAACACCAGAGCCTTATCAAGCATCTTGAACAATATCTCCTGATATTTTTGCTTCTTAAATGCTTCGTCAGTGCATTCAAACTGCCAAAGCAGTATCGAGGTACAATTGCTAGGTTTTGTTTTGTTTTTAGCTTAGAATCATAGAATCAATGGACTGGAAGGGACCTGCTAAATAATCAAGTCCAGTCCCCTGCCATAGGCAGGAGGTTAATGAGATCAAACTAGCTCAACAAGGTGCTTATCCAGCCTCCTTTTGAACACTTCCAAGGATAGCGACTGCACCACCTCTGCCGGGAATGTGTTCCAGGTTCTAATTACCCTTATGTAGAAAAAACTCTTCATTATAGCCAGCATAAATCTTCTCTTTATTAGTTTGTGACCACTGGTCATTGTCCTCCCAAGGGGTACCTTCCTGAAGAGTTACTCCCCCAGATCTTGGTGTCTCCCTCTAACATACTTGTAGGTAGTTATCAAGTCACCTCTCAGCCTCCTCTTACCCAGACTGAACAAGCCTAGCTCCTGGAGTCTCTCCTCATAGGGCCTCTCCTCCAGGCCTCTAAACATGTACATGGCCCTTGAGTGCTCTGTACCTTCTTGAGTTTATCCACATCCTTCTTGAAGTATGGTGCCCAAAACTGTGGACAGTACTCCAGTTGCAGCCTCAACAACACTTAGTAGAGAGGGAGAAACACCTCCCTGGATCTGTTGGCAACATATTGGCTGATGTACACTAGAGTTCTATTTGCCCTGCTAGCAACTTCCTCGCACTCTTGGCTCATATTCATCTTCTGCTTAATTTTGACCCCCAGGCCCCATTCAGATGCTGTGCCAGCCAGTGGGATACTGTCTATCTTATAGTTGTAGTAAGGGTTCTTCCTACCCAGATGAAGGACCCGGCACTTTTCCCTATTGAACCTCATCTTATTTTGATGAGACCATCGGAAGAGTTAAGACTAAAAGAAGGGTTAGGGATGACAAATATCCTTTCTCCTCACCTCCCCCACATTTTGTAGATAGTTCCTTTTCCCCCATATGTTTTTCTATCTTCTTTCCTCTTTTCCTTTCTGTTCTTTCCTTTTTGTCTACAGAACATTGCCAAATTTCTGTATTTTTTTTCTTTCATTCATTTGTCTATTCTTTCCAGTCTTGTTCTTCCAATTGTTTGTCTTTATTCAGGCTCCCATGATCCCTCTCTTTGGTCTGCAGTTGGAGAGGATAGGGTGGCCACTATTCAAAAGATAAGGGATCTGTAGCCTAGATAAGGGTGAGTTGCGAATATGACATAGGAACCAGCCCTGATCATTGACTTAGGCTTATTTAAAAGGTTATGCTAACCCAACTGTAAATTAATTTTACAAAGTCTGTTTAATACTTTTAATATAATAATGTGTTTTTCTGTCAGACAAAATTTGCCCATCAGTCTTTGCCTTTTTTATAAAGGGAGGTATTTCAAATATTTGTGAATATGTAGGATTTCTGTGGAATTTGGAAAACAAATTAATCTAATTTATTTCTATTATCTGCTCAGCTTCAGTATTGAAGGAAAATAATAAACTGCCTGGCATTTGTTTAAGGTTGGACGCTATATTTAGAAGCTTCCTGGAATATTTTGTATAAGCTGATTTGTTTTTCTATATCTTAGCAAAATTGTGAACAAAGTGAGGTTTTATTGTAAACATTTTGTAGAGTTGAGTGCCCATACCAATTCTTGCCTCTTTCATAACATTAATAAGCATTTGGATTAATAAATAAAATGGAAGTTAATTCCTATCATTAGGATCCCACTAATGTTGCTTTAACACCTGAAAACTTGTTCATGTCTATCCCAATCATGGAGTAGGGTCCCCAAAAATAACAACCAAAAGAATTCTTGCCTCTCACATATTTCCTGGACTATCATAGCAATAATATCACCTCAACATTAATTGTATCAAAGTCACCGAAACATTGTAATCACTATATTGCTTCCATTTGAAGGAACTATATTCAACTGAGGAAAAAGCCTCATTCTTGCTCAAATGAAATGTGTGGTTCAGATTTGATTGCAGAGTAACACATGAAACTTGAGAAACTAGGGAAATAAATATGCCTTTCTTGTTAACTCACACAAAATAAGACTTTTCAGTGTTAAAGACTTGCTGCTGCTGATGTTTATTTTGCTGCTTTCAAATCAAGCTTTCAGATGTGCTGAAAGCCAACTTCTAGGGATACTACCTCCTATCAGTGAACAACAAGAGATACTACCTTTATAGCAGACAACTATTGCATTTGGAGATGACTGAAATGATAATGAGATCATTGGAGAGACCTGGCACTTGTAAAAGAAAGAAACTGCTGAATTAGTCCCCAATCCTTAACCATTTAAGCCTGTACATATAGCTTTATCAGTACCGGATTTAGGCATAAACTAAGTAAGCTTCAGCTTAGGGCCTCGCATTAGGAGGGGCCTCTAAACCAAGCCTGGGCTGCGAAGAGTAGGCTGCTGGACCAGAAGTAACCGTGAATCAACAAACTGCAGCTCTCCAGAGATGGGCATAGACACCGTGACTCCTCCTGCAGGGCCCGTGGCAGCCGTGGTTGAGGTTTGGGCCTGCCCCCCTGCCTGTGGGGTAGAAGTATCTTTACTTGTGTTCTGGCCGGTGATCTACAGTTTACTGGTCTGTGGCTGCTTTCAGTCCACAGTTTGCTGGGCCACATCATAGAAAGCTTGGGAACCCCTAGTTTAAATAATCTGACCCTGAGCTTTACCCATGTGAATAGCTCCATATAATGTCTAAAGTATTTTGCATGCTTTGGTAAGTATCTATTTATATTTCTAGCATGAAAGGAAATTGCCAGCTCTTGGTCATCTCCAGAATCTGTCCCTGCAAGCATATTCTGTTTTGAAGGTTACCTATAGAACTTGTGAAAAATCTGAACCTTCAACAATAAACAACATAAATACCAACAAAAGTGATTTATGCCATCTTAAACTCCCTTGGCATTGACCAACAAGCTGTATAAAAGCACACAGAAGTGATTTATGTCTCTTAAATTCCCCTTGGTAAGAGAATAAGAAGAAAAAATTGAAAATGCAGACACTTCCCCTAGAGTATGAATGTTCACTGGAGCAGGAAGGAGAATGGTCTGTTTTGAAAATGTTTCCTTTTTAAATTAGTGAAAGAAAATCTCATGCGCATACGGGATCTCACTCACTCACTCACTCACACACACGTATACATTTAAATTCTGGTTTCTGGTTTTACATATTAACTGAAAAATAGAACAAACAATAGTTGTTCTCTACATTATATGTTAGTAGGTATCAAGAAGGCAGATCAATGGAATAAGAATGCAGAATCATAAATCCCCTCTACACATGCAGGTAAAAATGCAATGGGAAGTAATATATGTGCATGGCAGGAGGCATGACTGTGCGATCATGCAATACAACCCATCCCCCTTACTGCTGGTGCAGGGGGAGCCCAATCCCAGGCTCCCCCTGCACTGGCAAGAAGCAAGGTCCAGGTGAGGGGTGCCCAGCTTCTGGGGTGCCCCATGTATCACTGGGGCTGAGGGACCACAGCAGCTGCAATCTCATAGGCTTGGGGGTGCATAAAACCCCCAGAGTCTGGGGATTAACGTAACCATGATCCCCAGGGTTCTAGGGTTTCACTTCCCCAACCCTGGGGATTGCAGCTGCCTTAATCCCTGGTGCTGGAGGGTTTCATACCATGCATGGTGAACTCCTGCAGCTGGGAGTCCTATCAGTTGACTCTGCTACATATGCAAATTAAAGCTCAATAGCAACTAGCTAGAGAGTTAGTACATATTTTTGAGGTGTAACTATAGCTGGTTGCAGCTTTTTTATGGCATGATAGCTACTTTGCACATATAGCTGATCTTAAAGTAACTGTGCATTTAACCAGTTAATTGTTAAATCTCTAAAGGATGTCAGGCTTATTGCTCTTCTTTGGGGTTTCTTCTTTTGTAAGTTGCCCTAGCTTGACTCATTTCTTAAAAAGAAATATAAGAAAAGTTTTACTTTGTGTTGTCAGGCTCCATTGACTCTTCGGCTTTTCAAGTTGCTCTGGCTCCCAGAAGGTACTCCCAGCAAAGAGTCCTACGTTTTCATCTTCCATTGGAGCCTTAAATTTCCAAAGGATATATTTTCTGAAATATGCCAAATCTTCAATCATAACAAGAATGTATGTTGTGCAGGCCTTTAAATGAATATCATCAATATGTGCCTCTTAAGGATAAAAAAGCTGGGAAATTCAACTAGATTTTCAAATCATGGTTGATTTGTGAAAGTTTTTCAAATACAGAATGATTAGGTAGAAAAAGGTCGTTGTTAAAGAGCCTGTATATTTGCTTAACTATTGGAGCCAGAACCTGAATTACAGTAAATCCACATAACTCCACTGAAGTCAGAGAATGTAAATATATGTAAATATATACCAAACAAGGAACTGGCACCCTGTACTTCCTCTAATCAGTTTTTTCTAACAGGTGATCTTTTAATGTTATTTTTAAACATTAGTCATTTCAGGTACTCATTACCTTTGTATTGAAATAGGAGCTTTTCACAGTGTGATGAATAATCTACCTACTTCTAGTAGCAATTGCTTTGGTTCTGTGTGCACCCGTGAACTATTGTTGCACCAACAAGCCAGAAGATAAATGGAGTGAGAGACATGGTGAATGAAATATGTCATGGATTTGAAATAATCTTCAGAGGGAAAGTTGTTGGATAGAGTGATTGTTGTGATATTCCATCTTTGAACTTTGTAGCACTAAGTTCAAATATTAGGGCCTTGTTAAACAGCAATTTTGGGTAGTTTCTGGAGCTCTTAACACCTGTATTGTCTGCACATTAACACCTGAAATTAATTTTATGTGCTCATTCTGGGGCTGAAAGTTACATCTCTCCAGGACAGGATTATTTCTGATCTTGTGTTACCCAGTTTGTTTAACATTAAGATGTAGCAACTCTAAGATACACATTAGTGTGAATATCCCACCAGCCCCTTCTCCCCCACTTGTCTGGATTGGGCCCACTGTCCTCCTGCCCCATCCTCCCCAGAACCCTGTCACTTATGGCTGCCTTGCTGTCTGTCCTGGGGTGCACAGAAGGTCCACACCAAGTTAATCTTGGTACCCAGGTCATTGAAAAACTGGTTCATCCCTGGTACAAGACAGGAAAGAATTTTGTGGGTGACAATTTCTTCACAAGTACTGACCTGGAAGAAAGACTGCTATAGCAGGACTTTCATAGATTTCATAGACATCAGGGCTGGAAGGGACCTCGGAAGATCATCGAGTCCAGCCCCCCGTCCAAAGGGCAGGAAGTCAGCTGGGGTCATAGGATCCCAGCAAAATAAGCATCCAATTTACTCTTGAAGGTGTTCAATGTAGGTGCTTGAACCACCTCCGATGGCAGGCTGTTCCAGACGTTGGGGGCTCAGACAGTAAAGAAATTCTTCCTTATGTCCAGCCTGAAACGGTCTTGCAGGAGTTTGTGACCGTTCGACCTAGTCATCCCTTGGGGAGCTCTGGTGAACAAACGTTCCCCCAGATCCTGGTGGTCACCTCTAATAAACTTATAGGTGGCCATCAGATCACCCCTGAGCCTGCGCTTTTCCAGGCTAAAGAGCCCCATGGCTCTCAGCCTGTCATCATAAGGTCTGCTTTCCTGACCTCTGATCATGCGCATGGCTCTTCTCTGGACTCTCTCAAGTTTCTCCACATATGTGGGCTTGACATATGCGAGTATGATTCAGAAAAACGAAGCTGATATCACAAAGGAAGTGCAAGTAAATTGAAGACGGGAAACTTTTTCACCCATTTTTGCTTCTGATGAGGAACTCACCCTAGTTTCCTATGTTCCAAAGAAGTTCAAAGCACCATGCACCATGCACCATGTCAGTGGGTGGAGAGCAAAGAAAGCTGGACATCATCCATGACTAAATAAAAACAAGAGTTATATACCTTGTTCTTGTGAACATAGAATTGTAAGCAACCTCTTAATTGAGGTCACTTCTTCTTGCAAGTGACCATATCGCACACATCCATTCATGAATTTATCAATTTAATTGAAAAGAGACAGACACAGAAAAGTTGAGGAATGACATCATCCTCAAGCTGCCTGCTCATGACTCCATCAGGGCTATTAAATGCAATAGTTAGGGATGTGATCTATGACTGCTGGTACTTGGAGGGGTCTGACAAAAATGGGTCACTTTACACATGTCCTGTTTCTTATGATCTTCTTCTGCAGTATCAGTGACTTGCCACTGTCAGATACAGTAGGACAGCTGTAAAGAATTTTACAGCTGTAATATCCCATAGCCCTGCAAGGCATGCTCATCAGTCCTGCCATTTTTTCCATTCTTCCAGTCAACGCTGGTCTTGAAAAACTACACACACACACACACACACACACACACAGCCCGCCTCCTTTGGAAATGAAAATGCAGTTCAATGAAAATAATTTTTCAGACTATCATCAGAATTTTCAAGATAATAATAATAGCAGCAATAACAATACAGTGATTAAAAGCCTAAAAACTCCAGTGTAGCTTTTTCAGGAAATGGAATAGATTTTTTGAGTAATTTAGTTACTCCTGTTTTTCTTAGCCATTAAGAAAATGTATTCAGATTTAATTCCCCTCTTGCTTTAGTTATGTAGTCCTTTAAGTTGTATTTTAGCAGGCTTATCTATTATTTGTGCTATTGTAATTAGCATTATTATTTTTTGTTAATACAACTATCACTGTTCTCATGATTGCAACTCCTGCTGTCAGGATGATCAATTTTTAACCATTTTCCATAAGAAAATCATCTTACATAAGAAATTATTGATAGAATCCATGTTTTTATTTTTGCAGCATATGTTGGGATATACATAAAGGTCTTATGGCATCTTTTTTATTACTTTATTGTCAGAGAACGTAGAACACTATTATTATAATCTATTGTGGGTTGACATGTAGTTCTCAGCTCAAGAGGTAATTTATTTATTTTTACAACACAAAACATATAAAGATACAAAAGTTAAGGGAAAGTCAGCCTCAATCCTAGCTTACTAGGTATACGGAAAAGTACTAGGAGCACTTAAAGTATTTGCATATCTTTTAGTTTGTTCCTGAAGCTCAGATGTGAACTTTACAGTCCAGTTAATGGCAGACAAAGGAAGATGTCAAGCACTTTGATTTGGAATGTCAGTCTCTGGAACGGGCATGACACAGAAGCTGGTGACAAAGAGGACCTGGATTTAATTCCTTTCTCTTCTACAAACCTCCAGTGTAATCTTGGTCAAGTCAGTTACTTTTAAATCCACACAAGAATTTATGTGCTAGGCCCTGTGGTACCTACATAGTTACTTAGGCTTTTTATGCAATGTAAGGGGAGAAAGTTTAAAAAAAAAACTAAGTTGGGAAATGTCTAAGGTAACCAATGGGATATGTTAAGAATGAGGGTCTGTCTAAAACCTCCACCCTCTTCAGAGCATCAGTGCCTCCCTCCACTGGGTCCAACCACAGATGTGGACCTTGTCCCACACATTTAGGAGCTTTTTTCAAAAGCTGAGCAGAATACAGCCCTTTCATGTTAATAGCAGCAGTGACAGTATGTGGTAGTAATTTTTTCTTACTATGACTACAATAATAAGAGCATTCACACAGAATGTAGGACACCTGAGCTTGAAACCCTTCTGTGCCTGAGGAAATTAAAATCCACATATACTGAAAGCTAATCCTAATCATCTGACTATGAGCTCCTTTGAGTGGGGAGCACTTCCCTCTCTCAGGTTGATTCTGTTTCCCTACATGTGGAATACATTAATAGTCTTTGGGTCCTGCTCCCAAATGAGTCCTATAAATGGTGGGCTACAGCTATGGTCACTTTCACTTGCCCAATTAATATAAAAATATTCCATGCAAAGTGGAGCAGTTTTAATAGGAGGAAGAGAATCCCACTTTCAAGGACAGCTTCAATCTTGAAAGCTATGGTACTCCCCTGAGAGGCAAACAATATACATTTAATTCTGTGTAGGCAGAGAAGGTGTTTGAACCATATCCTGGGTTGAAACCACCCCCCTGGGTGAGGGCTGTAACCACTGGCCATTTAGAAAGAGAATTCCTCCAGCTGTATTTTGTATCGTGACAGGTCAAGTAAATATGCCTTGAGAAGGCCTATCAGATTGAGCCCCTTATACTACATCAGTGCAGAAATATGAATTTCCAGGCAGGACTAGAAGCAGAACTCAAGATAACTGGGAAATGTTAATGTCTGAATACCTACACAATCCAGGAATTTTTAGCACTAAGATTTTGGTTTAGTCTCATGCCCATATATAGCATTTAATAAACTTAAAATGAAGACAGTACATCATTACAAATTCCTTTGCTCTTCAGATATTATTAGCATCTGGCATGATAAACTCTTTTGATTTTGGTGTATTTATAATAAATTTCATCTATAGGGACCTGATGATAATTTAGCGTTTGTTAATACCTGCTTATTTATTTGTCAAGCTATAGTGTCTCAGAAATAGAGACCACTGAAAAGGTAGCTGAGAGATAAGGTGACAGCACCAAATGAGGAAAAAGATGAGCAGTAGTTGGTTAAAGAGAAATTATAATAATTGCATGGAACAGAATCTAATTAAAAGTGCTGCTAGAGATACTGTTCACGGATTCATGGAATGATAACATAATAACAATCTACTTGTGATATGTATCCATGCTGTTACTGTCCAAAAACTGAATGAAGTTCATGGAATCTTTTTAAGCCAATACAATATTAGCTGAGTCCACTATATAATTAATTGATTCATAATAAATGGTCCTCTTGTTTACAGTAATATTTTTCTTTTAATTTATCTTAACAATCTAAGAAAGTGTTTAATTGCTCTAATGATATTAGCCTTCTCAGCTTTTATTACAACACAGGACATAATTACCCTCCTTTAAGGTAATTTATAGACCTCATTAGCACTCTTGCCTCTCCAGTGTGATTAAAAATCGCCTAAGAATTGAAATCTCTCTGAACAGTAAGAGAATTATTGTGATTTATTGTTCACCCTTGCTAAAATGAACACAAAGCTGATTTATTATGGCTGATCCCCACTGAAGTGAATAGAACTGAAGTCGGGGAAGGGAAGGAAAGAGTTCTTGGTAAAGCAGTTTATTCCTCTCAGTCACAGTGTTACAGTTTAATATGGGTCCTGTCACTTGGTTTCAGGAGAGCATGAAGAAATCTCTGGCGAGTAAAACCTATAGCAGTGAGTGGCTTGAAAATTTCACCTTTGCCAAATAGAAAGCAATTATATTCTTCTGTTGGAAATGAAAAATCCTAATAACAAACCTAAACATTTTCAATGAGAGAGGGGTTAATATGGCTTTTAAACCATAAAGTATTTTCAGTTATGAGATAAATTGTGATGATTAGAAAATTAGAGAGTGCTTTGTTTTTTGTATTTTCTGGTCAGATGGTGAAGGGAGGGTGGGGGAGGGGGGGATCCTGCTAAAAATTATATTAAAATACCACAAAGTTTGACTTCATAGATCCAGAGAACAGAACTTCCACCAAGCATCTTTAGCTCACCCTGTCAATGCCTAAGTGATATACAACAGACAGTGTAACAAGTCTTTCCAGACCTCAGTAATAATAAAGCATAGTCCAGCAAAGACCTATGGACCTATATAATTTTGCACGAGTTAACCTGGCCACTTGAATTATGAACATGAGAAATTTGTTGCAGGATTTAAGCTTTCTGCTGAAAAAAGCAAAGGTGTCTTTCCTGAAGCCCTTTTTAACTGGCGGCCAACTTGTGTATTCTGTTGCAAGGGTGTTAGTAGCTTGTGCTGGCTTGTCTTCTTCTTTGGTCACCAATGCTGAGACACCCACCCACAATGGGCAGGGGACATAAAGTGTGACCAAGTCACCCATACTTTAGCACAGAGCTCTGTTGTGCGGATTTAAGCAATGCCTAACATTGACACTGAATCAGGAAATTATTTCACTCAAATCACTGGGATGATTTGGTCCTCTCTGTCATTACCACACTGTTGCTGACGTCATATAACTCTCTGTGTTGGGTGCCTTCTGGGAGGTCTTGAGTTGAGTGTCATCTAGGATACTTGGCATGTCACAGAATTAAGAACCTATAATGAACTTTTACCCTAATTATTCTTAAGTGTTTTCAGTGTTTGCCTCATTCAGATAAATGTTGCCTATTCAGCTATAATATATTCTGCAGTATTACATTAGTCTCCTCTATAACAATGTAAACGTTTAAAGTAGGTTTTCTCAGAAGTCATTTATGAAACTGCAATAATCTTTTAAATATTAGCTTTGGGCATAAAATGTAGTTTTCTTCACTCTTCTGATATGAATATGGATATTTTTTCATGTCTTGAAGCCATATACATTGCAAATGAATTAACCAATGAAAAACAGAATACAAAAGAGGATAAAAACTGAGGTTTTATGATTGCCCATGAAACACTAATTTATTGTTCTTGATTAACCTGTCAGCCAATTTGTACTAAGCTGCCATTTTTTAAATGAAACTGATCATTTTAATGCAATAAAAATATTAATGGGGTATAACATTCTGTATAAGTGGACTGCATATTTGTACATAAATTTAAAAAGTTTTTAACAAAGAGAAAGAGTAATGATTTCATTAAAACTGCATCAATTTAGCGATGCTAATCTCATAGTATTTTCATGAGTTTGTAATAGGGATTTTTTAATGGTATAACAAGGAATAATCTTTCTTGATTTTTATTTAATACAAAAATGTATTAATGGTAATGTCATTCAGTTAACAATGTAAAAACTCAGGAATCTAAAATTTAAAACATCAAGAAATACATTACCTGGTAAACTTAAAAAATCCTATGAGATACATTATGAGATATCTACTTGTGTCTTTGTCTATCTATATCATTACAATTTGCCTAAACATTGAGCTACAAATTTAACTAGAAGACAATTGAAAATGGAAAGTTCTACAGAAATGCAATATGGATATATATTTCAGGCTATAGAACCTTTATTTCTGCATTTCTTCACTAATTAAATGCTTTTGAAAGGAAAAAAAAGGTAAATTAAGGGCACAAACAGAAGAAGCTCAGCCCTCCATATTTTGCAGGAAGTGCTCTGAGTTACAACCGGTACGTCCACACATGCAAGCATGCACACTTGCAGCAGCTCAAATAGAAGTGGTGCAAATTTGAGCCAAGGTTTTTTGCCTCAGTGCACGTGCTCAGACATGCACTTTATTGTGGAGCAAATTGTGCCCCTAGGGGCAAAATAACCCTGCCTGGCTCCTCCCAGATCTTCAGCCAGGGGGAGCTAGAGCCCAGGGCCAGCCCCTGTGCTGTCCCCACCAGTATAAAAAGTTACCCTGGCAAGTAGCTCAGGGCCACTAGCTCTCAGGAGCTTCTGTGGCCCAGCCAATTGGTACCTGTGGATGCTACCCCTTGTGCCAGCTGGACTGCTGAAGCAGCCCTGAGAGTTCCGTGCACCCTCTACTCACTGCAGCAGTCTGGCAGTGGTGGCTGCAGCCTGGCTGTGTCATGCTGTGCACCTACCAGACTTGGATGGGGACTGCACAGCCAGTAGAGGCATCTTCCCCTCTGGGCCAGCTGTCAGTGGACTGTGGTTGCAGGGTTGGCCTTAATGCAGCACTACTACCATTTGTGCCCCCTGCCCAGCCATTTGGGCAGCTATCACCCAGAAGATGTTCCGGGTGTAGTGGCCTGCTTTGAACTCTCAAAGCATGTCCTCCTGGCCCCATTTAGCCAGGAGCTCAGCCACAGCCAGATGGGTCCAAGGTGCCAGCTCTGAGCAGGCAGGGTCCTGCCACTGGTCTCCCTGGCAGGAATTCTAGTGTTCCCTATTGGAAAACTGAAAAATCCCTGATTAAAAAAAATCCCCAAATCACTCTCTAAAATACCCCCAAATCCATGTTCCTCCAGAAGTAAAACAAAAGATCACTATAAAGAGAGAGATAGAGACAGCGATCAATTGGACAATGTTTTATTGATATATCTTACAGTGTTAAAGCAAATCTCTTATCATAATAATAAAGTAAACTCTAAATACAGGTTTCATGAATTCATGAATGCACATTTTGCTGCCCTTCCACAGAGTGATGGCTCCCACACAAGGAGTTGGTCCCCCATACAAGGGCTATGACCCCCCAATATGGGGTTCAGCCCCTACACAAGGGGTTCAGCTCCCACACAAGGGTTTCATCCCCCAACAGAGGATTCAGCTCCCTCACAAGGGCTACACCCCCCCAACAAGGAGTTTGTTCCCCACACAAAGGGTTTGGCCCCCCAAAAGTGGGTTCATCCCCCCAAAAGGGGTTAAGCCCCCCAACAGGGGAATCAGCACTCTTGCAATGGTTACAGCCCCACAACAGGGGTTCATCCCCCATACAAGTGGTACAGCTCCCCAACAGGGGTCAAATGGCCCCTGAAGGGCCTACCACCCCCCTGCAAGGCCCACATACCCCACCCCATCTCCCAGATGGCTGTCCTACATGGCCCTGTCTCCTACCAGCTGCTGCAGTCCTCCCAATGGCTGCCACACCAAGTCCCAACCTCCCACTCCTCCCCCCCCAGTGGCTTCCCCACCCAGCCTCATGACCCAACTTGCACTCCCAGGCCCCCGAGGCTATCCCCACAACCCCAGACAACCCCAGGCACCATCAATTAAAGAAACCAACCCAGAAAAAGAACAGAAAAAAGGGGGAAAAAAAGCCTCTGCTTAGAAGCAGGGGTGGGGGAGCTTCAGGGCCTCCTGGCAGAGTCCTCCGGGCAGCACAGGATAGCACAGGGGAAGGAGGGCTCAGGCTGGGGCCGCTGGGGCTGTCAGTTTGCCCCGCACTGTGCAGGCAGGGCACCAGGCAGCCGGAAAGCAGCTCCAACTGTGGTTCTTTTGGGTTTTTTTAGGTATAGGGTGGGGGCAGGGATGGGGGGGCTTGGGGGGATGGGGCCGGACAGGGAAGCAGTTGAGGGGTGGGCGGGGACTGGTGAGGGGAGGGGCCAGCCCCAAAAGGGGTCAGGAGCCTCAGGGGGGCTGGCGGGGGGAAGGGATCATCCCTGGCAGAGTTTGGGGATCATCCCTGGCAGAGGTCTAATTTTCTTCCCGCCCTGCAAACTTACAGTGTGGGGAATATTTTTTTGCTCCCGCACATGTTTGTTGCCCCGCCTCAAAGGGGTTTGAGGTGGGGTAAGAGGCACATGCGTGCTTGTGTGGACCTGCCCAATGATTCCATGGACAAACAGAAGTTCATTGTAGGTTCCAGGAGCAAGGGGAATTTAGCTACTGGATGGGTGGATACAGCTATTTTCTCCTAGCAATGGCCCTTCCTCTTAGCACTTTTTTCAGAATGGAAGGGGAGAAAGAGTGGAGAGGGAGCTAATTTTAGAGGTTCCCCAGCTAGTGCTGGAGAGTGAGGTGGGTGAATTGGAGCATCCCCTGCCACCTGCTCCACCTCTAGTGGAGGCCAAAAAAGCCTCTGACTGAATTCCCTTTGCTCCCTTTCTCCCTGCCCATTCTGAAAAGAGCTTAAGGCTGGAAGGCAGCATTGACAGAAGTTTCAGAAGACACTGTATTTTGAAACATCTTAATCTGACCCCTCATGCAGTGAGGGTTCAGATTTTCACCTGATCAGCCATGTTTTGAAGCAGTCTGCAACTGCACACTGGTTGGTCATGATGTTTGGTCAGACAACTTTTTGTGGCCAGATAGGGTGAAAATTGTCACATCTGTCTTTGCTTTACACTATCAAAATAACTAGTTTGTTTTCTTTTTTTCAAGAAGAAAGAGGGAAATAATTGCCTGTGCTATTGCCTGTGTCTCTATTATTTTTGGAGGTTGTGAATATTATGCAGTATTTGGGGTAAGGGAGAGGAGAATTCTATACTTCCCAGCTGCTCGTGGCTAATGCTCATACCCAAAAAGGAAACACAGCATTGTATTGGTTTATACCATGATATAAAATCTCTCTCTCTTTTTATTATTATTCTGTTATTTGATAAGCTTATCTTTTCAGTGTTTTGCACTAAGATTTCTTACTGTTCATATCCAGACTAGTTCATTGAATGCTTACAGAATTGTATGAGTTGTTGACCTCATACTCAGAGGCAGGGCATACCGCTTATATTCAATTTCACAAAAATATGAAAAGCTCTGAATCAGTATCAGTGATTATGAATGATGTCAGACCCATTTCCCAGTGAATAGGTGAGATGGTGCTGCAGAGTAAAGGGCTAGGGGTGGGGTTCGATGGGATTGGAAAGGAAAAGAAGCTATATAACAGGTTCCAAGGATTTTGTGTGAGGGTAAGGACATATAAATCTCTCTAAAGCTGGGGATTCTGAGAATGGATGTTATAGTAGGAAGGGTAACTGAGCGATAACTCTGAGTGAAAAACAGGCAGGAGGGTACTGCAGGGGTTTGTGAAGAGTTGCTTTTATGTTGGAATGAAATAACTACATGTGCAAATAGAGACTGGGAAATGACTGGCTAGGCTGCAGTACTGCAGAGAAGGACCTGGGGGTTTCAGTAAACCATAAGCTGAATATAAGACAATAGTCTGCTCTTTTTGGGAAAAAAAGCCAAAAGCACGATGGGGGCATCTGCACATGAAATTAGCATGACACAAACTCCAGAGCCATTTGAGCCAGAGTACATTCCGCCTGGGTTCAGTGTCTACATGTGCACCCAGGGACAGCAACAATTTGAGCCAGGTTGGAGGATCTCTGTGCTGGCAGAGGGTTCAGGAGGTCAGCTGTGGGCTCCAGGTGGTAGCATCAGGTGGCAGAGGGGCTGGCAGGAGCTGTAGGTCTGGCCCCCAGCTGGTTGGGCTGACTGTGTGCAATTTGCACCTGATGGTCACTGTCTATATGTGTGTTTGATTGCACTTAATTACTCTGCCTTAAGATAGAATTGTCCCTAATGGTATTATCTTATGATGGAGTTAAGTAGTTTACTGTGCCCTAATATTGGTGTATGTGTAGATTGTGATGCTTTACTACAGATCTAATTAGTCAACTCCTCAGTAAAGCAAATGGGTAGATGCACCAACTGGGTTGTATTAACAGGAAAGTCACTTGCTGACCAAGAGAAGTGATTCTTCCATTCTATTCCAACCTAGTGAACCCTCACTTGGAGTGTCCAGTTTGGGGCCCCACACTTCAAGAAGGATATGGACAGTTTGGAAAAAATCCAGCACAGCGCATTAAAAATGATTAAAGGCCTTGGAGGCAAGATTTATGAGGAAAGTATGAAAGAGTGAGGGTTATTGAGTCTAGAGAAGACTGAGGAGGGATCTGATAACAGTCTTTAAATACCTGAAGAGTGATTATAGAGAGTATGGAAATGAGTTTTTCTCTGCATGGGACAGGACTAGAAGATGCAGCAGGGGATATTTAGGCTGGAGATTAGAAGGAACTTTTGGACTAAGACAGTGGTCAGGCATTGGAATCTCCATGCTTGGAAACTTCAACAACAGTTCAGACAGACACTTAACTGGAATGATTTGGTTTGGGATGGTCCTGTTTTGAGCAGGGGGCTGGGCTAGATGACCATGTGAGACGACCTATCCAGCCCTACTTTTCTAGGATCCTACATAATGGTAGCCATTTTATAAATCCAAAATCCAGTTGTCTAAGGTGTGATTTATAAAACTGAAAAAAAAGCATGCAGCTGTCAACAAAGAATAAGGTATTCATCAGAATCCTATTTATAGTAACAAGCATATTTCTTTTGTGAATGACTTGTACTTATTTTGCACGAAACTCCACTGATTTACTGGGATCATTTCTGCTAGATTTAGACATATATTTTCTAGTTACTTCAGACTGAAACTGTTTTAGCACCCTAAAAAATGCTTATTTACATATTGTTACAATTTTAGTATTAACTGCATGATTAAAAACATACTTTGTAACATTACTTTCTCTTTGTTATAATCATAGGTACAATACTTACAGCATTAGGGAGCCCAGCTTTATATTTATATGAGAAAGCCCATGAACAAGTATATCAGAAGAACAGGGGGGAAGGAGTAAACTACTTAAATGTGGGTGTATTTGTTGGGGGATGTGGGCGTGGTAAGAATGATTAAAAATTGTATTATCACCCCCAAAATAATAGCTATCAGACACAAAAACAACCCCCCAACCCCCTTGGTAGCTGTGATATTCATCCCACTAGATCATCTGCTTAATTATTTATATCACATAGGCACCCTGGGGTCCCACTGAGACTGAAACCCTATTGTGCAGGGCACAAAACAAATGTATTATAAGATACTTCCTGTCATAAAGAATTTACAATATACAGTGACATGACAAAAACTTTCTTACAATGGGTTACAAGTCCATTTACAAAAGAAGCTTGGATTATAATAATAAATGTAACCCATGCCTTTAAAAACCTCATTCTCTCTCTTTAAACAAACAAATATATAAAATCCTTCTTTTCTACATGGGACCAAGACTAAAATTTTCACCTACCTCCAAAATAGTTGCCACAACTTATATGGACTCCTGTTTGGCAGGTTTTCAAGGGTGTTGAATAGATCCATTTTGCACTGAAATCATCAGAGAGTCTCAATGATTTTCAGGCCTTGGGAACAATATTTTGCAGACCTAGAAGGCTCTACTAGTCTGGAGAAGCAGTCATACTTTGTATGATTATCTTTGCTATGACTGCTAACATTTGAGGTTTACCCATCACTAGTTTAAAAATATAATGCCCATTATTAGTGATTCACTACAAAGATAAATCACTTAGGGAAAGTAGATTAGGAGATGTAGGTAGTTAATGATTTCTTCAATTTTCATATAAAGTCTACATTATCTGAGATCTGATTAATTTCTCTAGGTCTTTTAATTACCTGGCATACCATTATGTAAATTAAGTTCAAATGAATGACAAAAAATAGCTTTATTTGAATACTATCAGGACTCCTCTGTTGATCCTGATTTTGATAATGGGATCAGTATCACTAATTCATCTTAATAAATTCAATACTGTCATCAGATGTAACATATAAATATTACAAAGGTCATTGTAAGCCCCAAGAGGAAAAGAATGCTTGAAAAAATAAAGAAAAAAACTTTGCTTTTAATGCTCACCTTTAACAGGCAGAAAATCATGAAACATTAAGAAGCCAACATCTAAGTGCAATATATTTGTGGAAACATTGAATATATTCCTCTTTGCTATTGATTTTAACAGAGAAATGCTAAACTAGTTTAGTCCAGTTTCTTTTTTTTCCCACTTAAAATATACTGGGGGATGTCTTCCTGCCCTTAATTGCTCAAACATGTTCATAATGTGCAAAAATTGTTTGCACATAAATACATTTAAGCAAATGCAAGTGTTTGTACAATCAGGATCAGTGTCATGATACTGAATGAAAAAAGGGAAGCTCAGCAGCAGATATAGGACAATGATCTTTGGCTGTAAGTGTTTGTTGGTAATTTTCTGCAAGAATTGGTATTCAATAAAAAGCCATCAAAATAGCAGTATTTATTATGAAACACTTTTGCCTTCCTAGATTTTTTTTTTGACAAAAACCAGGAGATGTGAAAAAAAAAGTTTTGATTTGGATATGGGATATCCGGGGTCATGCCTCATTGCTTCTGTGCTTCACTTAGCAGTGATGCAGTGAATGACATGTAATGTGTGCTATACCCAGAAATGGATGAAATCATGCTAGAAGGATGAAGATTCAATAAGATGGATGCATAATTGTTGGATAACTATCAATTCCTCAACGTCATACTGGGAGAGATAGCAATTGGGATTCCCCAGGGTATGTTCTGGCTCCTGGGCTGTTCAATACCTTCATTAACACTTGGAGGATGAAATTGAATATACACTTGGTCAATTTTCTGGTAACACCAAACTGGGTATTGTAGCAGACATGTTGGAGGAAGGATTAGAATGCAAAATAACCTTTATAAATTGGAAAAATGGTCTGAAATAAATTATTGAAATTCAATGGGCACATCCAGATGAGCATGCACATGCCTCTTGCAGTATTCCAAAACAGTTTGAGATGCTGAAAGAGGCATGCTGGGAACCAAAAAAACATTCCTTATGCTGCATATTTGTAGAACAGGCTCAAAATTTGACAGCTAGAGATCCAGGAATAAAAAAATACCTCAGGATAAAAAAGCAGAGCAGGACACAGTCCCAGACTGTGCCCTGAGGCAACCAGAGGCTCAGGTCCTACACAGAGATGCTCTGGTAGCTAGCCAGTGCATCTCTCTGGCTGGCCCTTGCCCCAGTGCTGTTCTATGCTGTCTGCCCTTGGAGGGCAAACAGTGGTGCAGGCTGCAGTGACCTGGACCTGAGCTCCGTTCTACATTAGTAGGTGGTGGGAGCAGGGCTGAAGGAGATGGGGGGACTAGTGAGGGTATGGGAGACCATTTGGGGACCAACTTGGGAGGGGTGGGCCTCCTGCCCAACCCCAGCATGGACCATATGCACCCCACCTGCCCTACATCTGCTCGGTCCCAGTTGTGCAGCCAAAGCCCACTGGCAACTGGCCCAGAGGTGCCTCTCCTGGCCATGCAGTCCCCATCTGGGTCTAGTGGGTGTGCAGCCTTGGCTGCTGTGGGTGGTAGCACATCACAATCAGGTAGCAGCCCTGACTTCCAGACTGCTGCAGTGGGTCAAGGGTACAGGGAACTCTCAGGGATGCTTCAGCAGTCCAGCTGGCACAAGGCGTTGTGTCCCCAGGAACCAGTTGGCAAAACCTAGGAGCTCCTGTCTATTTGTAACACCCATATTGTGGGCACTAAGGCCCACTTGGCTAACTAGTATACCCGTGTGGGGCTAATGAGTGAGTGGTACAACTACATTCTTGGGACAACTAATTAAAAAAAAACAGGATAGGAGTGTCATGTGAGTCAAAAGGTCAAATAGTAATAATAAGTGCACCTGAGGGGAACACCAAGCAGAGGCCCCCAGGCCACACCCACTGGTCCTCAAAGGCATTGAAGGAGCTGGTGGATGCTGCCCACTGGTACTCTGCCCAGAAACATGCATGGACAAGTAAGAGGAAAGCGGCCCCACGTCTCTGGGCACCTTCCTGGCCAGAGCTTTCTACTTTGTCAAGTACTGGGTCCACTTGTCTCCAGTGACTTGTGCAATGAGGGTGGAGTACAGAGTCAGTCACTGGTGTGCCCCAGCCACACCCTTGGTGAGCAGGTCCTGCCACTTGGTGTCTGGGCAAGATGCGAGGGTGGAATGATGGAGCATGTGACACGCTCGTATAGCAGTGGTGGTGATGGACGGTGGAAAAGTGGACCAGTCTGGTGTCCTCCAGCCTGCTTTGGTGGTGGAGTGGGGAGCACTGCGAGGCCAGGTGAGGCACCAGCCGCATGACAAACTCTGATGGGCTGGAGTGGGTGGGCTGGGACTAGCACCACACAGGACCTGGTCAAGAAAGGCAAGGGTGATGGGAGGTAGGGCAGATTTCACCTCCTGGACCAGGTGGCAGGTTGCATGTATCATGGGCCAGTGCAGCAGGGTTCACCCAGTCCTGCCTATCATAGTCCAGGAGGTATCCAACATGGGTGACACCAGCCAGGATCAACCTCTGTTGGAACTGGTGTTCCTCTGCTGTTGGCACCTCCAGCTGAGGGTTCCAGAGGAGGCACTCAATGAGCAGGTTGGTGCCCTGGGTGAATGTTGCAGGGGACCTGGAGTTGGAGACCAGTCTCCAGATTCAGATGAGGTCTTGGTAGAACTCTGGCAGGTCCTGCAGGGAGAAGTCCCACAGGCTGAGGAGCTGACAGTTGTATTGGAGCCCCCAAAAGTGGTGAAGAAGGCACACCACAGGTGGCCCTATGCCGCATGGCTACCAACACCATGTAGCAGTTTTTGCAGGGCTTGAAGGTGAAATGTCAGGACCTGGCTGCACAGGCAAACCATGCCCTGGATGCCCTCTTAGATAGGTGAAGGCAGGTGGGGCTGGTAGGGTGACAGGCAAGCCAGACATCCATCAGATGTCCCTGATGACACCCATAGCAGCCTGATTCCACTCACTGCCCAACCAGTCTCGGATGTCTAGGGTGACATTTAAGTTTCTGTCAAGTACCAGGAACTCATGAGGGTTGAGGGTGCCGATGTACATAGCTGAATGGCAGAAAACAAATTGTTAACAGCGGGTCCTTCACAGGTGTATACATGTTCAGGTATACATGCAGCAGGCAATTCAGCACCACCTCAACATCCTGAAGCTGCAGGCCTGGAGAGAATAGAGTTGCCACCCCTCAAGAGATGGCCGAAAGGTGATGAAAAAAGACCCGGCCTCCCCACTCCAGCCACCAATTAGGTTCGTCAGTCAGAGTTGTCATGGTCTCCTGCAAGAAAACCATGGGGTACCCCGCTCCTGAAGGAAGGAGAGAACTCATCGTCTCCAGAAACTCTTCCTGCAGCTGTGGACATTGAGGGTAACAATCTTAAATGACCTCATGGCTGGGGACATGGAGTGCATGGTTCAGCAGGGTGCCTCACACATCTCAACACCTGGTGTGGGGTTTGCTAGCTCATGCAGCACCCTCCCATAAGTATAGAGGAGAGTACAGAGTACAAGTATAGAGGTGGAGTACAGACTCAGCCACTGGGGTACCCCAGCCATGTCCTTGCTGAGCGGGTCCAGCCACTTGGTGTTTAGGCAGAACGCGAGGGTGGCATGATGAAGAGTGCAGTGCACAAGTGTGTAGAGGCCCCAGCCTCTAGCTCTCCCTGGATGCAGATCTAGCAGGAGTTGGGCAGGGTTATTTTGCCCCAAGCAGTACAACTTGCCTTATTCCAGAGTGCTTGTCTGGGCATGTGTGCTAAGGTAAAAATTCCTGGCTCAAATTTGTGCCACTTCTATTTCAGCTGCCGCAAGTGCATGTGCCTGCATGTATGGATGCACCCAATGAGGACAAGTGCGATTACTGAACAGAACAGTTAAATGCACACATGCAAATTGGAGAATAAATGGCTGGGCTGCAGTAGTGCCCACAAGGACCTGGGGATCTGCTTGTTCATTAGGTGAATATAAGTCAGCTGTACACAATTGCTGAGAACCCCCCCCCCCCCCAAAAAAAGGCAACAACCAAAAAACCCCAAAAAACAAACCAAAGACAAAACTAATAGGTTATAAAGCATATGGACAAAGGTACACTTGAAGTAATTTCAAAGGAGGGTGCTGCTTAGGAGCATGGAACAAATCTTACATTGTAAGAGTTACATGTAAACAAGCAAGAAGCAATACAAATGTAGCAAAGCTGTTCCCCCTTGTTACCTGTCCGCTTCATGTTTTTGGGGAACCCTGACACAGGACACAGACTGTCTGACTCACAAAGAATCGCCATCCCCCCCCACCTAAACAGAAACTGATTAAGATGCAGTGCGAGACGCACCTAAAACCCTCCAGATAAGGGTGACAAAAGTGCAACAACTGCCGTAGGTCTCATTTGCATCTGAGATGGGAACAGATGACCATTCATTTACATGAGAGATGGAGAACAGAAAACCTGAAGCAGAGACTGCAGTGAATTTTGGGATCAGCAAAGCAGGGAAGCACTGCATGATGGGGAAGCTGTGTTCCAAATGCTAATCAACCCCCACACCCAGCTCAGCGTTTATCAGACCAGTTCTAATCTGGATTTACAAAGGACTTTTCCTCCCCCCCGCCCCCCCCACACACAGACCTCTAAGCAAAAGTAAGTTGATTAGGCATCTCGGGCCGTACATTCCCTGGTCCCACTATGGGAGGCCTATGTAAACTTAATTGGCTACAACTCGGTTGCCGGGTTAGGGAATTCTGAGGCAATAGACTGAGTCAGAGGGGGTATGGGCAACATTTGAACAATGGTACAGGGTTCATCACAGCATCCAGCCCGTTGGAGCCCTGTCCACAAGTGTTGTCATACTTTTCCCGAGACGACTGGTGGAAGTCCTCTCCACAACAGGTTATGAACACTCCAATAAGTGCCTTAAGTCTGTTAAAAGACTATAGTAAGATCTGGAAAAGTCATGCTAAGCTGAGGCTTGTTCACAGCAAGTAAAAATCCAAAAACCCTGATGCTGCAAGCTATCTATTGTTTCTGGAGACACCAGGAGATATCCCATCAAGTATACATGTCAAGCTGGCTCCCAAGTAGGTGTTTCCTGAGTATCAATCAAGTTCCTGAGATGTTCCACCCAGATAACCCCTTGTTAATAGAAAAGACAATTTGATTTACAATATTGAGAATGCTTGAAAGAAACTGAACTGGGGGTATAAAAATCTGTAAAAGAAGCAGCAGTGTGTGCTGACACCACTCGCTTTCTTCTGGAGAGGCTGCAGGAGGAAGATCATCTCCCTTCAAGGATTGTGCTGAGAACTTTGACCTGTCAGTTTTGCAACCTGAGTGCCTTGGACTGGTGAGATCCCAGCTCTCTCTCTCTCTCTTTTCTCTTCTCTCTCTCTAAGCATAGATTTCTAAACTTGAACTGTATTAGTTAAGCTTGAGCTAAGTTTCCCCAAAAACTTAGTGAAACCAGGGTATACTGTGACTGTTTGTGTTTGTTTTTCCTTTGCATGACTATCACTACTAGTGTCAATATATATTTCATCTACTTAGGAATAAATAACTTTTATAGTCAAACTGGTGGTAACTGAGTATATTTTGCCTTCTTTACTTCTCTTTACCCCACTTGCTCTGCAGCAACGCCCCTCTTACCTAAGCTAAAGATCCCTGTGAAGCCCAAAAATACTATGGGGTCTGCTCATCAAGAGACTAAAGGATCGGGACGTGCTGAGTTCGAAACACATAAGGGGATCAGCTTGTACACGCTGATTGACCCAGTTTGGCTCAGACGTGCCCTAATGAACTGAATGCTGGCCCATGAGGGTGTCATCTGGACACCCAGCCAGATTCAGAGGTATTCTGTTTAATTGTGTGCTTGTGTCTGACTGTGGTTATTGTTGCTCTGATGAACTGATTCTTGGCATATGAGGGTGTCAGCCTGTCCATGCTGATCAACCCGGCCAGGTCAGGCATGTCACGTTAATCTGTGTGTGTTTGTGTGTATGACTGATTTGGGGACTGGAGGAACCCAGCCCCACTGAACTGAGTCCTGCAAGATAGCTCCATTGTGGGGGGGTGAGGGCTTGCAGAAGGGAGAGATACAGCTCCATATAGAAACACCAGTAACACAAGCAGCACATTGATAGAATTACCAAGACCCTAGCCCTAATAAATGAGCACATCCCAAAGTAGCGGGCAAATCTGGTAACACCCTGTCCTTCTGAAACAGCTCCAAATATGTGTTTGTCCATGCCATGATATATATTATCAGAAGTGTTGCATGCAAGTCATGGGAAGTGATTCTTCAGTACAGGGGAGGCATCCTTAAGAGTACTGTTTCCTTTTTTTCGGTACTGTAATCCAAAGAAGAAGTGGACAAATTGGTCCAGATAAGAGCAACAAGATTTATTAGATGTCTGGAAAACATGACATAGGGGACAAGCTGGAAGTTGTCAAATTATTTAGAGTGGGGAAGAGAAGACAAAGGGGATTTGATAACAGTCTTCAAATATAAAATGTCTTATTACAAAAAGGATTGTGAAAACAATAATTTATTCTCTATCAATGGGAGCAGAGGGGATAGGCAAGAAGTAGTGGACCAAAATTGCAACAAGGATCATTTAAGTTAGAAAGGAAGAACTTTCTAACTCTGAGGGTATTTAAGCACTAGCACAGATTACCTAGAGACCTTGTAGGATCTCCATCACTGGAAGTGTTTAAAGAGCAGGTTAGACAAACCTTTGCCTGGAATGGTATGGACAAAGGTGATTCTTCCTTGACCAAGGGGTTTGACTAGATGATTTCCAGAGGTCCCTAGTAGCCTTATTTTTCTTATTACTATGGAATGCAGCTGCCTTTGTGTGGTAGGGGTACATGCCAAAAAGCTTTTTAATCAGGTACAATGATTGGCACATAATCATCCCCATATTAAGAAACCTACATTACATCTGTTTCTGGAGTAGTGAGAGCAGAATGGGGTATATTGCACTTCCCTATGGTCCTCTGTAGTCCATAATTCATACAGACATAATCTTCATCTCTTTTCACATCAAGTGAGAGCAGAATCCAAGCAGCCTGCCTACTTTCACCCTCAGTCAAGAAACAGAGAGAAAAAGGATTATGAAATTACGACCCTATCATTGTAAGCCAGTAGTGTACTGATGGGGGGTGAGGGATGTAGGGGGCCATGGTCCCCGGGCACAGGGCTGGGGGGGAGGGGGCGCCGTCTGGCCATGAGATCAATGGCAGCGGCAGTGGCACATAGATGTGCTTCAGGTTTCTGGTTACACCCACCCCTGTCAGGTCTGCGATCAGATGTTGGGGGATCTCCCCCACCCCCGCTCTGTGATGCGGTGCAAATATAAGCATTGGCCCTTGGGCACCAGAGACCCTCAATATGGCACTGTTATGAGCCTTACTTTTTTCCCTTACCCTCCAATGACAGAATAACACAAAGAAAGGATAGAGAACAAAGATAGAAATAGAATAGGAGCAACACCATTAAGATCTTGTCAACATGAAAAAGTTGTCCTTGTTATTCTAATATACTAGTATAATTATGGTATAACCTCGCCTTGTGGACACTCTGACTCCAATAGAAAAGGTTTACTTCATTGTACTTTAAGACTCTTGCATCTCCCAGGTGACATGATCCTTCAACATGGGGATGTATAGAGTAGCATGCTGGTGAGGGTTCCTCAGAGGCATAACAGGGCAGCTGGGCACCCAGGGGAGTAGTGGTGAAACATGGGCCAACGGTGACTTACAGTTGCTGGTGATGCCAGCATGGCAGTGTTTCTGTGGTGGCAGCAGCTTCCTTCCCACCCTCCCTACCTCCCACCCCACAAATCAGTACCTGGTACTGCTATTGACATTCCATAACAACAGCAAAAATCATCCTCATATACATACAATTTTGCTGTTTTCCTGTCTTGTCTTGTGTATCTTCTGCTGCTTACTATCTTCCCCCTTCTTCTCTGTGTCTCTCTCTGTCTTTCTGTCTCTCTTTTCTATTGTTTCTGGGGCCAATTTCATTTCACTGCACCAGCAGAATGGAATAAAGTGCCTCATTTATTTCTCACCAGCCTGAAGATGACTGGTGAAGAACAGACCAGACCAGACCAGCCAGGTGGTATTTCAGACTGGAGAAACAAGCCAGGGTCCAGAACAACAGCTATCATGGTCAGCCTTCTAGCCCAGAGCTTCTGTCTGTGCCTAATTAACTGTGTTGTATCACTTTAAGCCCTCCACCTTTTGTGAGTGTCTGCGTCTTCAAAGTACTAGTGTTGTGTTGGTGTAGTCATATGGGCCCGGAATATATGGAAGAAACAAGGTTTGTTTGGTGTTATCTTTCATTGAACCAACTATATAGCTGGTTAGATGTGAGTTAAGCACAAAGGGGTTCCTTTCTTAATTCTGTCATAGAGAAGGACACAATTCTCAAAGTCAGCTTGAATTTCCAAGACCAGACTTTGTCTTTTCTTCCCTAATAAGAATTACTTGACAGAAAACTTTTCACCAGGGTATTCTCTGGGAACCTGTTCCACCATTTTGGTCCCCCATGCTGCTTCTTTTTAAAGGTCCACCATAGGGAATGGCTGGTAGAACAGACCATTCTTTCATTATAACATTCAGCAATTAGGTCTAATTTTCAGCCTACCAATACTGGTCAATTAATTTTTATTTAATCCATCCTTTATTTCTCAGTTCTGACCCTTACACAGTCCTTCAATTGAATTACCGAATCAGCATGGGGAAAACTGGTCTGATTGTGATCTGTGAGGACACAAAAATCCTCCATAGCAACAGCTCAATCTTTGTTGCTGGTTGCAACTCAATTGCTGCATTAATTTTCATAATAAATTAAATGACATGTTTTATTAAAGAAAAAATTCCTCAAACTTATCACTCATTAAATACACTATTTTACTCACCCAAGGGCATGGATTAACATATTTTTTTGCAAAGAATTTCAAAGTTTGTGATGAAAAGTGAATTTTACCTGTATAGCTCCAAAATAAGTGTGTAGCTATAGGCAAGGTCCTGCCTACTTACAGTGATCCCAAGCTCTCTGAGCCATGGCTTCTAATTCAAACTGCAACTGAACTGTTTTGATATGTACACACACACATACCCCACAACAGTTTGATTCCAGGTCTGTATATGTATACACATATGTATGTTTTAAAAACATAATGAAGATAACCCTTATAACTCTATCAAATGAAGCAAAAAAAATAGTGGATTCCTAGCAGTACAAATCTAAGCTTTACTTAATCTTCCATTATAGTAACATTAAATAAAATAATAATGATTGTCCATGTGCCATGGGCAGGAGGAGGAGAAGCAGGGTGCAAGCACTTTCTTTCAGTCATAGTGAACTTTATTCTGAGGAAGAAGGAAAAAGCACAAAAGTAAGGTTTCTGTGACAACTCTCTGTGTGGATTTCTCCTCAATATCTGAATATAAAACAGCTCTTCTGTTCAGAGCAAAAGGGGAGAATTCTCTCCATTCAAAGGTCCAGTGCATGCTGGAATGAAAGCAGAAACAGACACAAGCTACAAGCACCACAACAAAGTATGTATAATAAGTGACAGGGTTCTTTAAGAACTGTGCATAATGATTAGTTTTACTTTGTAGATTTTTGAAACAATGGAGTATTCAGAAATTATTTCATTCAGCTTTCAGTGCCTTGGTGTGTCCCATCCCCCACCTCCCCCCCCGGCATGAAGTATACTTTGTAGTTGCTGTTGTGTTTCTGCCAGAGGCAGTGCAGATGACATGAGAAGCAGTTTACATGAGAGGAACAGCTTCAGAAAACTGTCAGTGCTTTATTTTCTTCTTGCTTATTGTTTTCTCAGCTTTTGTACAAGCTCCTGGCGCACAGCCTAAATTTGTAACATGCGGGGCTAGTTTTTCGGTTTGTTTATTTTTTTATGTGACAGATAAAATAAGGTGGATTTGAAAGCTCCCAATCTGGTTAAAACCACTGCTTGCATGGGTTCATCCAAAACAAGATACAAATGGTGTAAGGAAAGGATAAATAGGGAAGTATTTTTATGACTGCAGAACCATAGTAGAAATCAGTTTACCTGTGTCTTTGGAGTCTGCAAACTATGCTCTGGATTCCTTTCGGATGGAAATAATGAAATAAAAATAGGTCCTATAATGGTATTTCATCACTTCTGCTGACAGACAGGAGAGATTCATAAAAATATTTAAATGAATAGTATTGGGTGCATATACAGTAATTATTCTAAAACTGTCCAGAATTGTTTTAAAAAAATTAAATGTTTAATTTCTTTTATTCATGTATAGCATTCTAAGTAGTACCACAAGTAAGAGTAATGGGAATGAGTGACAACTTCTATTTGCTAAAATTAATCTACCCACTGTTCTGTTGAAATACTGTCAAATTCTAACCACTGACTATAGTGGAGGTAGTGTGGAGGCACACCGTAGAGGTATTATATGAGTCCTTGGTGATTCAGGGGACCAGATTCTATTCCACCACCTAGGCATCTAAATGGACAGAGGTGCCTAAGTGTGATTCTATACTACCCTGTACATATCTTAAAAAATCATTTGAGCATCTATTTTTGTAATGCGCTGTCATCTTCTCCTAAGACTGAGTAAAAAAAAATCAGCAAGGAGGATCCATCAGTCTTTCCATTAACTGTTTCTCAGGGACTCAAACAAGGTGAAATAAAAACACACTTCATCACCTGAGTCCACTTACATACTTAGGGTTCGTAAACACATTACAATTAAATCAATGTAACAAAATTGTGTCGTGTTATCTACTCCCATTACCCTTACTTGAAGTATTACTTAGAATGCTTTATCTGAATAAAAACAATTGGAAGTGTTCAAGAAAATGTTGGACAAACATTGGTCAGGCATGATTTAGGCTGGGCTTTACTTTTTGCCACATGGCGTCAGGAAGGGATTTATTTCCTTTCCTATTACTACATGTGTCAGGAGGTTTTGACTTAGCTATGCCAATGATCCTGCTGGTATAAATCTCAGAGGTACCCAGCTAGAGGGTTTTGCCCCTTCACTCAGATCAGACCAGTTGAAATATTTGGAGTCAAAAAGGAGTTTTATCCCCTTGTCAGATTGGTGGTCTATGGGGGTGTTTTGCCTTCCTTTGCAGAGGGGGATGTGGCCCTCTTCTTTGGATCTCTTGAGCATATTTTTACAATCCTTATGGGAGCAGGACACTGACTGCCATTGCATTCCTGTTTTTCCTGTGACAGGTTAAGGTGCTATGCCTTGTAGTTGTATGAGAGGGTTGATTGTGTCATTTTAGTAATGGGTTAGATAAGAATTTGTATGGGAAGAGTTGGATAGGGAAGATCCTGCTTAACTGTGGTGGAGTTAATTTACTGCACCCTAATACCAGCACACGTGTAGACATTGACACTTTACTGCAGAGCTAATTAGTCAGCTCCACAGTAAAGGTCATGTATAGGTGCAACAACAGTGAGATAATGTGGGTAGGGCTTGGGGCAGTTTTTGTACCATAGAAGTATGTTTCCAGTGCCATCTTATCTTCCAGGTTACCGAGATGAAATACTAATATCACTATCCTCAACAGAATATTAAAAATATTTCACCTATCTTTTTGAACCTTAAGTGAAAAAAGATTTGTTTGGCTGATGCCAGATGAGCTGTATGGCAAATTTAACTTGTCTTAGTAGGCATATTGCTTATATACAAATTAAAAAGGGATGGTGCTAGTACAAAACCTTCCGGAATTCCATTATTCAGAGTTTGCTTACTTGACAGCCAAGATGAACTTGCAACTCACAATCAATGTGTGCAAGAGGTGTTAGCAAACTGTGGTTTTCTCACATGACAATGCCATTTAACCTCCCAATCTGAATAGGAGATCTGTTTCAGTGCATAAAATCGTGCTGGGCAAGAACTTGGGAAGTGCCTGGAAATGGCTTTCCAGTATTTTGGAGAACGAGAACCCAAGGAATGTGGCCTCAGTTTAGAAAATGTTGATGGGTTTCTGTGCAATGTATCGTGAACAGTGTTTCAAAATCTGTTACTTCAGCTGCTGCAGGGAAACCATCAGCATCCTTACCTTTGAGATTTGTCCCGTGCACTGAGAGAGGGACTATACAGCGCCCTCCGGTTCGTTACTGATCTGGATTTACAGGAGGAGGAAGGGTCGGAAACGTAACGGTTTCAGGCAAAAGAAAGTTTATTTACTCACTCCCCTTGATGAGATGGCTAGAGGAGAGGGCAGGCACGTGTCTTGAGTTGCAGTTCAGGTGGTTACAAACGGGTGCACGTCGCGAGATATGGTACAAGAATTGAAACGAGACGCTCCGGAGAACATGGGGAATTATGCTGGAGGGGATCGTTCAGGGGGAGACACTGGGGTGATCAGCCCTGGGGTGTAACATCAAGTCCGGCTCGAGTTACGGTGGAATGGCAGTCTCCGCAAACAAAGGACGGGGAGAGTTTTTATAACTTTTCTTATCTGGTTTTACTCTGTGTCAGCCAATCATGACTACAAATGGATTCTTCTTTGTCTGCTCAGGTTTCAACACAGGCTTTTCCCTCCTGTCAACCCAGCTGTCAGGATGGGGGGGGTTGTTTTCATTTGTGTGGTACAGAGCCTGTTTGGTCACAAGAGGGTGAGCGCGGCACATCAATCTGATTTTACGGTTTCAGTTGAGTCAGCTAATCTGGGACTGCACTATTAGTTATGTTTTAGGCACTGGTATCTTTCTCTGACATCTACATTGTCATGGTACCAGACTTTATATCTAATTCAAGGTTAGTTTCTCATGAGTGGGGGTTTCGAGTGATCTGGATGGGGCACAGGCAAAGGTGTGCATGCATCACTGTTGCCAGTTTGTACTTGACATGCCCCCTTGCCGTATGCACACACTAAAGTTCACTGTCGTCATCTCCCGTTTCTTTTACTATTGGCAAGTGGGTATATACAAAAGCAGATAAATATTTTACTTTGTGCTTAAGCTATTGTAAAAAAAACAAAACACATAAACAACAAATACTAATACTAAAACCTAATAACATAAGCACTTCACTCGCTACAAAATGTTTTAACTATGAGGGTGCTATTTATCATTGTTAAGTTAAACTGAAAAGCTTTTAGAACTGCAGTTAGATTAGATGCACATGATAAGTGATTGGGTAGTGGATCGTGAGGATTTCTTTTCCAGATATAAGGCCAGGTCTCCGAAGCATTTCTAGCGGTGATAACTAAATGTACTGTGGCGCTTTCTATGCGAGTGATCTGGATGGGGCACAGGCAAGGGTGTGCATGTGGCACTGTTGCCAGTTTGTACTTGAGAAGATTGTGCAAATCTGGCAGTATCCCCATCTCTTTTTCAAAGTTTTGTCTTTTTTTTTTTATTGTAGGGACTGTCGCACCCCATAACACTGGTGCACCCTTGACCTGCGAGCATGGGTCGGCACAACCAGCTTGGCACGAGGAGGGGGATTTATAACCGGGCAGGTGGGTGATAACGGTGAGCAGGAGTCAGTATGATTTAAACACAGTGTGATGGTTTCACAAAAGATTTATTTTACTTACACTTCTGATGTGCTAGAGTGTAGGCAGTGGAGTTGATTTATTCAGTTACAGCATGCAGATATCATGTTACCCAGCATTTACAGGGTGGGTAAGACAGTTGCTTCCAAGCGATTCATATAAGCCGTTGCAGTCTGCAGATTACTAAGAGCTCTTGATAAGAAAGATAACGCCAAAGATAAACAGACCGGTAAGACGAGATATGCCAGAAAGATAACGTAGGCGGAGAGATGCATGATTTGTTCTTCTTGAGTGTATACACAGTTCTCTGCTCTCTGCTCTCTGCTTTGGGTGGAAGTTTCTTCAAAGTTTTATCTGACACAGGTGACCAATTACTATACGCCAATCATAAATAATTAATGAGTTGGCACTTGTGCTTTCTTTGTTTGCTCAGGTTTCATAAAAAAGGGGGTTTATTTTTATTTGGGTGGTACTAGTTCTGTTTGGTCACAGGATGGTGCACGTAGCATGTTTAATTTTACAACTTCATTAAAGTAGTTTCATTTTTATCTAGTCACTATGGGTACCGATATCTCTTGTGCTGAACTGTCAAGGCCAGTTTCTCTCTCTAGTGTGGGAACTCAAGTGATTTGAAATGAGGCACAGATAGGGGTGTGTATATGCAACACTGTTAATACAGAGGGATAAATTACAACCACAGAGTTTGTTGTGTTAGTCTCTGACGTTTTGTCTCTGACCTTTTGCCATTGGCATCTGAAATTAAAGACTTTGATCTTTGACAGGGACTTTATTTTTCTCCGTAATGACAGATTTTGAAAAAGATTGCTGTCATATATGAATCATTAGTTTAATGTGATCTCCAGTCCTTTTCCTTCTTAATTCTTTTTCCTTAGGTGTATTTATAAATGCCATTTCTGCTCCACAGAACACTTTGTGGCTATCAAGAATTCATTCTGATTTGTTATGATAGACAGGAGATAAGGGAATACTGTATCCAGAGTATCTGTGGTTCTCTGATGATTCACTGTAGCATCATTTCAGATTTTATTAACTGTTGAGTAATTAGAAACATGGAGAAGAAACCACAATAATAGTCATCTTAGAAAAATGCAGGATAATGGAAACAAGGGGAAACAGTTTGAGAAAGGGATAATCAATATAGCTCTGATCCCAAGGCCCTTAAAATCAATGAGGTTCTTACTGCTGGCTTCAAGTGGGCTTTGTGTCAGGCTCCAAGTATGAAACTCAGAGCCTAATTTTATATGGTGTCAAGCCCTGTCTGCAAAGTATTCTGCATTTTGACCTTAGATGTCAGAGATTAATGGGAGTTGTCTTCTCTTGTCACACCCCAGGATCTTGACCAAGGAAAGCAGTGACTAAAACAGCAATGTAGAAATAAAGTTTTAAGTTGATTTCGGTGAATCAAAGAACAACATAAACCAGGAAAGTATAGTCCTTTCTTTACATGACTCTAGTTTGACAATGCTTTGAATAACCAACTGCATCATTATCAGAATGACAGTGCCACATACAACCATTTGCCAAAATGAAACTGAGAACTGCTTCCCATTCCTCCCCAAGCATCAATCCCAGTTGCTCCCAACAAGGTCATTCTCTAATGATCAGCACAAACTCCATTGCTGTAATATAATTTCAAGATGAAGAATAATTTGAAACTAGAGTTGCACATGAGTTTTGACCCAAAGCTTACAGAAGTCAATGGCAATCTAATTTAAATATTCATATTATGTAATACATGAAGCAGTAGTATAAATGCCTGTCTCGATTACTGGTGTTTTCATGTTCTGCTCTGTGACCTGACTGAAAAGTTTTTTTCATGGAAGGCTATGAATATGAGGTTTTTCTTTTTTGCTCTCTGGTCCATAGTTTATCTGAATATTGAATATCCAGTGAAGCAGTAAGGATCAAAGTTCTGAATAAAGGTACATTCCAGTGATCTGAGGGAGGCCTGAGGCTTTTTAGCATGCAAGTAAAGCCATACTGATTTCCTATGTACATTTGCAAATTCCACACACAATGTTCTTAACAGCCTCTCTGTTGCCATGAGTGATCACTGTAAAAGGATTATTTGACTAAGTCTCTTTATCAACTTCCCTGTTGTTTCAAGAAGTTCAAACAGTGGATAATTGTTATGTGCTCCATCCAAATATGACCAAGAATCTGAATATTATAAAAAAAATGTCCTTGATGTTTCAGCAACTTTGCAGCTGGCACCCAAACAACTACACATTTTCCTGCAGATCTAACAGCAGTAGAAGTCTGCCTCTTTTAGTATAATACTTTTAAACCTTTCAGGAATAATACAGTACAAATAAATTGTGAATGTATTTAGAGAAGAGTGGAAGGGGAAATTTATAGTAGAACAGTAAGGATCATTTATGCAGCCTAACATATTTAATTAGAAGATAAGGAATCATAATTATTGATGTAGCGTGTGAAAAGATGAATAAATAGCTATATCTAATTTTTATCCATCTTATAACCTAGTTTATCTTACCTTTTTAATATATTATTTTCTCCTTTAACAATTTCTTATTTGAATATAAAACAATTAACTTAAATTCTTGAAATACAGCACATTACAGTTGAATTACTTGAGAGTTTTTAAATAGAAATGGATGGATTTAAAATGTATAAATAGTATATTTGAAAGCTCAGTTGCTAAGAGGTAATAAAATGTGATAGACAGGAGTTTTGCAAGGACCTAAATTAATTTGTAGGTCAGAATTAAATAGCTCAGTCATTTTACCTGGCAGTGTTTTGGTCTTTAGGCATAAGATTTTGTCTTTCCTTTGCAAGAGCTGATCATATCATGATTTTCATGACACACAAGAATCATACGTGGTCCTGTAAATTTGATTTACAATTTCCCACTATAGTAATGTTTGAAAGAAAACAAACTAGTGGATTTATCACAAAATGTGGGGAGTACAAATATTGTAGAATCCATGCAGTTTCCAGTCCTGCTCACTGAAATACATGCATAAAGTTTTGATTACATTACTCACGTTATGTTATTTCATATTTCCAGAATGTGAGTCATGGTGCAATGGAAAAAACAAAAACATAAAAAAGCCCTTGATTAATTTATTCTGGCAAGAAATCATGTTGATTTCAGTTGGATTATTTGTCTAAGACAAATGCAATTTTAGCCGTAGCATCACTTACTACTTCTTGTTCCACCAAAATGGAATAAGGCTTACAATAATATGTAGCAACTGATTAATGATATTCAATGACTTTGATATGCAAAGTATTTTAGCATGTGCCTAACATAATTTTGGGAATATTCCTTAAAATTAGAAATTGAAGAATACTTACTGAACAGAACAGTTTCTAACATTTATTTTTAGATCCATTCCACATCAAACTGACTGTTTAATGGACTTTTTAAAGGGCTAACTTTGGGGGAAAAGTGCATGTGATAAGTGAGTAAATAGGAAATATGGTATTTCAGATGCTTTCCTCTGAATTTTTTGTTCAGTTAGTTTGACTTTAAGAAAGAAATAAGTTTATTACTTATTCCATTTTACTGCTTCGCTCTCTCAGTCTTTTCACCTAAGGCATTCAGAGATTTTAGCAATAGTTTTCAGTGATGAGATTTTTGGAGTTTGCTGCTCTTATGGTGTACTGTTTTTAAACATTCAAATTGAGTTTCTGAGCTACTGATCTGTAATGGTTATTTTAAAAGAGAGCATAGTAACTTCAAAATCTGTTTTCTACTTTTGCCGGATTCATCCTTAAGTAAATAGTTCAGATGCTTATGTTTCCCGTGTTTAAAAAAGGAAGCATGCTTGCTTAGCCTCGTTTACATTTGGCTGACAGCCCTAAAAAAAGTAATATCAGTCAAAGTTATTGCCTTCCTCAGTGGATTCCTTCTGCTTGCTTGTGCAGTGGTGAGAGCCACTTCACAGGTTCTGCTGCCTCCCTGACACAGCACTAACCTCAGCCAAGCATCCAAGATCAAAGCAAAAGCTTATGTATGACTAAACTGGTCATACTGGTCACGGAGTCTCTCCGTCTCCTAGAGTTGGTCTGTTACTTCACTGTGCAAGGATGAATTTTAGCCTGAGAGATTTCTGCCACACTGTTGTGTACGACTTAAAGGACAGCCTTTTAAGAATCTGGTGATGACAGTGAAACTAAAAGATGGCAACAATAACAATAGCCATAACCTCCTAGGTCATTTAACAAAGTATTTAATCTTAAAACACACTTGGCCCCAACAGAAGTGTTAACAGAAATTTATAAATACTTTGTATAACCAAGGTGATGAATGGCCAGTGGCTTGAAATTGCAGCAAAGTAGTTAGACTGGACATCAGGAAAAACTTTGTCACTGTTAGAAAAATAAAGCAGTCGAATAGATTGACTAGGGAACTTGCAGAATTTTCATCACTGGAGGTGTGCATGAAGTTGAGCAGGCATTGATTAGGGATGAACTAGAAGTAGCTATACCCATGTTATACTTCGGGTATTGCCCATGTCTCTGTTTTTTGCTGCCTGCCCCATGGAAAGGATTTTTTTCCCTCTCCTGTTTCATGCCAGTGAGGCTGGGGAGAAGAGAGCGGGTGGTTCAGTTTCCTCAGAGATATTGGGTATTGGCTATAGCTACAGCTGCAGATTTTGACTTGGATGTGCCATTGATCATGCTGGAATTAAAATACAGAGGTTCCTGGCTAGAGGATCTTGCCCCTCCACTCAGGCCAGACTGATTGACATACCTGGAATTTAAAAAAAATTTTACCCCATGTTCAGATTGGTACAGTTTATGAGGGTATTTTGCCTTCCTCTGCAGAAAGGTCTGTGGCCCTCTTCCTTGGATCTCTTGAGTGTATTTCAACAACCCTCTCAGCAGCAGTTGTTGTTAAAACTAATCACCATTGTCCCCCTGTTTTACCTGTGGCATGTTAGTGTGTTATGCTTTGTGGTTGTGTGTCAGGATTGACTGTAGTTTTAAAAATGGTTTAGACAAGGATTTGCTTGTGATGGTTTGAATAGGAATGATCCTGCCTCAGGCAGGAGGTTGAATTACATGACCTCCAGAGGTCCCTTCCAGTTCTATTTTTCATGTTTCTTTGATTCTATGATTCTCCTATCTTACTCCTCTTACTCTGCAAAGAATCCTTCTAACATAAATGGGATTGCTTGTAGAATAGCTCACTACTCCACATAAATAACAGGGGTAAAACCTAGACCAAGTTTTTTTTCCTTATCTATGTATAGTTGCAAAGCAAGCTAAGCCATTGTCAGGGATACTCAGCCTGTGGGCTAGATCAGCCTCTGGCACCGTGTCATCTGGTCCACAGAGTTCCCCAGAGGTTCATGGGAAATCCTCCAGGCCCTGGACCTGTGCCCTAGACCCTGTGTACTAGATCCAGCATGCAGGGTAGGGTAAGGCCTGATCCCAACACGTGGTGAAGGTGGCACAAGGACCTGAAGCCTGATTCCATCATGCAGGTTCAGATGGAGGTGGCATGGGTGCCAGGGATCCAATCCTGGCATGCAGAATGGTGTGGATGTGGTGTGGAGGGCCCTAATCCCAGCACACAGTAGTGTGAGGCCCCAATTCTGGCACACTGGGGTTAGCAGAGGTGGCATAGGGCCCCAGAGCCCCAACTGTGGCTTGCAGAGGCTAAGGAGTGGGGGAGGGGAAAGAGTGGTATGGATCCAGGCGTTGCCCAATCCTGGGGCATAGAATCTGATCCAGCATTTGGCCTGGCCCTACACCACTCATTTGACCCATGGGGCCAAAGGTTTGACCACCACTGTATTATATCATATGGAATTAAATTGGAAAGATACCCTAAGTTCTAATATGACATATTTATGGTTTTGTAGAATATTTGTTTTAAATGTGTGTATTGGCTTCAGTTTCCCTGAATAGGTAGAATACCTAAAAAGGAAGGATCAACTCTAGATGAAAAACCTGCCAATATGTTTATTAGTGGGAAACAGGCCATGAAGAGAACAAGAGGCTGATTAGCATATGAAGGCTCAGCATAGCACTAAGTGATCTCCTGCCTCAGTACCTGAAGAGACTCCTTGTTGTATCTGGTACCAAGGAGGGACTTAAAAGCGAAGACCCTCTGGGAAAACAGGTTCACCTAGAGGCAAAGAGAAGGAGAGAGGTAGGTATAATAAGGGGGGGAAGAGCCTAAGAGGTAAAAAGAGAACCTGGCCTGTTTCCTTATAGAGGGCGCATCTACACATGTGATTAATGTGCACAAATACATTCCAGAGCTTATTGCTCTGGAGTTTTTTGGTCCCAGGCATGCTGTTTGAATGCATGTCTGGGAGCAAAAACCTCTGAAGCATATTTCTTCGGAGCTTATTTGTGTGCAGCACATGGAGCCTGGTTGGAGCAGCCCTGGGGCTGGCAGGATGAGCCTCCAGGTGCCCTGCCAGGCTTCTTGGACTGGGCTCTCTGTGCTTTGGAGCAGCTGGATGGGGCATGAGGGTGCTTCAGTACAGGGGCTGACTGCTGGCTAGCCCCACACTGAAGCAGTCTGTCCCCTGGCGAGCTGGGGCAGCATCTACACATGCATTGCTGCACACAAAGAATAATCCACAGCAGGCTAGTACTTGTAAATACTTCTGCTGTGGAGTTTATTAGTTTCATGTACCGTAATAGAGGCACACGTTTAGATGCCGAGATGTTTATTGAGTAGTTAATTAATCAGCAGTAGAATTAATGTCTCGTGTAGACATGCTCAAAGACTGTTTGGGTTTAGAGTAGAAGGATGCTGTTGTGGACCAAAAAAAAAAAGTGTGTGTGTGCATCTAAGTGCATGTGTATGTGCTTAAAAACAGCCATATGCTCTGCTGCACATGTGTGGGTGTACCCCATCCCAACAAAGAATTAAAGTCCTTCTCCAGAGGGTAAGCCAAAGGGTAGCTTTTTAAGAGGAACACATGGATAATCAGAGGGTAAGGGACCAAAAGGTCAGGTCTTGGAGTCCAAGGAGCTCTCACTCTCTCTAGGAGATATGCTTGGTCTGGCTTAGGGCACAATTCAAGAGACTATGTAAGTGTGGGGGTAACAGGCAAGAACTCTTCTGGGGAATCTGTGAAATACCAGTGATACTTCTGCCCAATAACATTATACTGATAGCAGTTTATTTTTTTATTTCTTGCACCCATGCAGTGCTCATCCTTAAAAGTTTTTCAAAAATTGAGATGGCATCAGCTGTCTGAGAAAGTCTGACATTGATTACTCAATACCATAGTGATTTTAGGAGCATGCATGTGGGAGATGGGGTTGAAAACCACTCAGGCATACAAGGGACGAGAACTCTCCCTCCCATACACTAGGTAAATCTTCTAACAACTGGGCTATTCAGCCATAGGGGAAAACAGGCGACTTTTTTGCTTCTTCCCCTGACTTGTGTGAGGTTCCAAGCACATCTACATGATCAAGCCATATATGTAAGATAGGTGGGGAACACTTACTTAGAAGATATTGAGAGAGCTTATCTTGGACATGAGATTGTTGCTGAGTACCATAGTATAGTCAGGAGTTAGTTGCATGCCTTCCCAGCAGAAACCCCCCATCCAAAACTTAGGAACTGAGGGACTTTAAATACTTACAGTAGACTGGTTTTAGAAGTGCCATATCCTTGTCTTCTTACATCTGTCCAGTGAAACTGGCACTGAAATAATATCTAGATCATGTCAACTGTACACAGACTAAGGTACTGATGTAATACACATTCAGCTGGTTCAAAATGTTACTTAATTTCTTTTATTTGTAATTCTGAGCTCATAATATTTTTCAGAGCCTTGAAGGGTCAAATGCATTATTTAAAATGCTTGTTGGAGGAATTTGTAAATTTCATGGAAACCAATTGGCTGATCAGAAGTACAAACCTGGATTTCTTTTAGGGGATCCTATATGAGTTTCCCTGACAAAACTTGAATGTGTGGTAAACATCTCATTGCAGAAAGAAGTAACAGCTTTGGGCATTCCTTTTGTTCTGCTAGTCGAAAAAATGCTTCTCAAAATTGATGAGTTAAAAAAGTAGCAGAGAATTCTTGAAAATGTGTGCTGTTTATTGTTAACCAGTAATGTAGAAAAAAGGCCACTGGAGAATTTGTATGTTACTATATCATTTACTTGCTTCACAATATTCCTTTCCCTATTGAAACAGACAATGGATTCCACTTTTAAATGTAATAAACAAAATGAATCATGTTTATCACATTTTAAAACACAAACATGTCATATCTTCTAATCAGTATGCAGAAAGCAACACCCAAACCAACAGTAACAAGAACAAACTTAGCAAAAACAAAATATCAGATCAATTAACAGACTGCAATATTGCTTTGAGTTGTTACACTACCATTATAATTTTGTGTCCCCACAAGTCTGTGCGGACCAACTGCAAAGAATGTGTCTTCTGGGTTTGTCTGTAATGTGTAACACTAGTCTAGTAAGCATTACAAAACGAAATACAATTTTCAGACCTCATATAACAATATTGTACTTTTTCTGCATTACTTTGTTAATCACCACTGATTAGCAGGGAACCTGGTTTTCTCTGTTTAAAAATTGCATTTTCTCTGATAAAAAAAATCTTTGATTAAGCCCTCCCCCAAAATCCATGTTTTACTGTGATTAAAATGAAACATCACTATATACATAGCTATCAGTTGAACACAACCTTTTATTGGTATATTTACCATTTTAAAGCAGTTTGAAAGCCTATCAGGGCTTCAATAATTATAATAAAATACATTCTACATAACTATAAATTTTGGCATTTGATTTTTGGGTTCTTTATCATGGAAAATAAGAGCTCACCCTGGCCCCTTTGCTCACAGGGACTCAGGTCCAGCTGAAGCTGTCCTACCACCCCCCCTGTTTTGTGTCACTGAGCAACCCTGATATTCCAGGGACCTCCCCTTGTCCCCCACCCACAGCCCACAGCCCCCTGGTCCTTCCAGAACCTCTTACTTCCAACCTGTTGCTCCCAATCCCTAGCCCCAGAGTTCATGAGGAAAGGAGTGAGTGTGTGGGGAAGGCAGGGGGGAGGCAAAGTGACATGGCAAGGGGGAAACATGTCCCTTGAGATTTCGGCACCTACGTTGGGGCATGGGGTGGCAGCTGGGCTGGAACTACATTTGCAGCCCAGTGGGCAGGAACTGGCACTGGAGGGAGTGCCGTGCTGCCATTGTGAAGCATGGCAGTGGCAGTGGCAGTTGTAGCAGCATGGCGTTGTGCCCTCTGCTGCTGCTGGGTGGGCAGGGCGCACCTCCCTTTGGAAGCCATGTCAGCATGGCACTCCCTCCCACGCCAGGTCCCAAATGCTGGGCCATGGAGCTGGTCTGGCCCTACTGCAGCCCTGAAGTGGGCGCAAAAATTTCGTGAGACACATGCCCCCTAACCCTCCAGCTCCTGTCAGCCCCAAGCAGCCCTTGAAGGCTGTAGCTCTGCCAGCCTGCAAAGGGAAACCCATGGTTTCCCATATTTTTCTCCTTTAAAGGGGAAAACCCATGACTTTCTCCTTTAAAAGAGAAAATTCACATTTTTCCACAGCAAACAGAAAACCTGGATCACTGCTGATTAGATATTGGTGTATTTTGTATGATCCTCTGAGTGATATCTATATTTACTGCTTGTGACATCATTACTTCTTTTATGTTAATGCAACATATTATCACTAGCACTAGTTTGCCAACCAGCCTAACTGTTGCAAACACTAGATCTGGGACAATAGTGAAAGAATAGCAGTAACCGATTGGGAAGCAAACACATCCAACTTCATCAAGGAAAGAGACCCCAGAAGTGGTATGAGCCAACTGAATGAAGTTTGAGTAAAAAACTGCAGGCTTGAGTATCAGTTGCTATGTGGGTATGTCTACACCTGCCCCTGACTGTACATTTGGTACTGCACAGTCATTTAGTATTTGCTAAAGCAAGTACTAAATGACTGTGCAGTACTCACTGATACAGCACAGTCCCAGGAGTGCAGGGCTTTTTTTTCGATGATATATCACCATAGTGATGAGCTAGTGACATAACTCATCACTATGGTGACATAGCATCAGCATCATGCTTTGTGCCTGCCGAAGCTACGTCACCATAGCAATGAGCTACATCATCATAGTTCATTACTATGGTGATGTAGTATCTTGTGTAGATGCACACTTTAAGTGTGTATTGTGAGCCAGTTTTTTGATTTTGGTGGAGCTACTCTTAACAGAAGAGTATGCAGAACTCGGGCGGTCAAACATGAATTTCCAATGTTTTTAGCACCCCAATATTCAAACCAGTGGCTGGTCCCCAACATAAAGCAAAGAAAGTTTAGGGTTATCCTATTTTATACCCAGTTGCCTACAATCTACAAAAGCTTTAATGTGCCACTGTAACAGGGATCACCAATGCATAAAATGTCTACACCCAGAACTTAAGTATGGTTATTGCAGTGGGTGAAACCTCCTTATAGAATAGTTGAAGTCTCTCCAAAGTATTTTGTGCCAGTTTAGTGATTCAGAAAATACTTTCTTGGTTCTTGGTCCATGCTGAATGTCCTCTGTGGTGAGGTTTGTAAGTACTAAAATTATCTGACCTAAATCGATCCTTGAAAAAGTTTCTCCCCTCCATATTTTTTTTAATTCAACAGCATGAAGCTAAAAATACACCAGTACCTTTATAACTATCACTAGTATTATAGAGTATATACATTAATAGACAGAACAAAAGCCTTTTTTAATTCAAATAAGTTAATTATATTGTCAGTCACACCTGATCCACAGAAAACTTTCTTACAATTTGAATATGTACAGTATACAGAGTTCACACCAAACAGCATTTTGAATGGTTCTAGCAATGTGATTTCTAATGGTAGCAGTGGTTGGAACAAATTGTAGAAGCCAGGAGTCAAATGCAGACTATGGTCTTTCTGTTACATGAAAAAATGTTACCATGACCATCACTGAACCAGATGTTGTTAGCAGATACATTGTTTTATGTACCTGCCTGTTCAGCAGGACCACACACATCTACAAACAATTAAATACCCAACTATTGACCTGCGTTGCCTGGCGTGAATCTTTTAAGTGTTAAAAAATCTGTAAAGCAAGTTGTTTTTCTTATGTGACTGGACATTTTTTCTCAAAAGTGGTATTTCAGAAAATGATTTTCCCTCCTCTTTTCTGAATCCAATGTGGTATGATATGCCATGTCAAAATCTATGAGTCACATTGAATTATGTTATATTATAAAGGGTATTCTGTCTGTAAATTGAAGAAGTGAATTGAAATGAAAGCTGACAGCCAAGGTATATAAAAAATGCTATTTCTAACATGAAAGTGAAATTAAGAATAGCAACACGATCCTCAGTGCTAAAACAAACTGCATACACTATAAGGTAACTTAAATTAAAGGCTCTGTACTGAAATCTTCATGGGAGGCTAATAAGATTGATTATCCACATAGAGTAACAAATGAGGGCGCAACATGTACTGCTAATTTGGAAGGTTGTTGATTAATCACTTAACATTTGTACTTAGGCAAAAAAGATATCTAGGACTGAATAAAGTCTTTTGGTAGGCAACAGCAGAGACAAAAATCTAAGTAGTTTAAAATGTACAAGAGGCAAGACTTTTATGACAGCTTTTATTGGGTCAACAATATAGTTGGGGGAGCTGTTGGACAAACTTTTTGCCATCAAGTACCTTTTCTCAGGTCTAAGATACCTTAATCCAAACCATACAGCAAGGATGTTCTAAGTTTAGACGTGAGGAAGGGCACTTGATTCCCAGAAGCTTCTAAAAAATTCAGTGTATGTAGGTTAAGCACATTCTATTATCCTAATTTTATAGCTAGTAAAGGGGAACAGATAGCTGGGGAATTGGCTCTGAGGTCAGAACTGAATCATCATGTTGCTGTGTGACCAGTGGTGTCCCCCAAGGCTCTGTCCTCGGACCTGTTCTTTTTAATATCTTTATTAATGATGTGGACATCGTTGACAGAAGCAGACTAGCTAAGTTCGCCAAAGATACCAAACTTTGGGTAGAGCATCCACACCTGAGCATAGACTAGTGATCCAGGCTGACCTTGATAGGCTCGGAAACTTGGAGGCTAAAAACCTGATGGCATCCAATACAGATAAATACAAGGTATTCCACTTCTGGGGAAAAAAAAACCCGCATCACACTAATGGGCTCAGCAGTGGTACGCTCACTAGCACCATGGCTGAAAGGAACTTGGGGGTCATGACTGACCACAAGATGAACATGAACCACCAATCTGATGTCACAGCTGGTGAAGCAAACAAAACTCTGGCTTGCATCCATAGATGCTTCTCAAGTAAATCTCAGGATGTCATCCTTCTGCTGTACTTGGCCTTGGTGAGGCTGCAGCTGGAGTACTGCATCCAATTCTGGGCTCCACAATTCAAGAACCATGTGGAGAAGCTTTAGAGGGTCCAGAGAAGAGCCACACACATGTTCAGAGGGCAAGAGAACAGGCCTTATGCAGAGAGGCTACAAGCTATGGGACTCTTCAGCCTGGAGAAGAGCAGGCTCAGGGGGAACATGGTGGCTGCTTATAAGTATATAAGGCGTGTACATCAGGATCTGGGAGAATGTTTGTTCACCAGAGCACCCCAAGGAAAAACAAAGACCAATGGTCACAAGCTCTTCCAACACTGTTTTAGGCTGGGCATAAGGAAAAACTTCTGTACTGTTTGAGTGCCCAAGGCCTGGAATAGACTCCCCCCAGAGGTGGTGCAAGCACCTACTTTGGACTCTTAAGAAAAGTTTGGATGGTTATCTTGCTGGGATCCTTTGACCCTAGCTGACTTCCTGCCCCTGGGGCAGGGGGCTGGACTTGATGATCTTCTAGGGTCTCTTCCAGCCATGATGTCTATCTATGAAATTTGCATACAAGGAGCCCTCATTGTATATGTTGCCTATAATTAAACTGTTGCCAAAAGCAGCATGTGCTCAGTAGTGGAAAACAACTATGAAGCTGATTAAATGTGGCCAACACCGAGCATGACTATAAAACACATGGCCCAACATATTGGGCAGACATACTGATGGGAACCTTTTTATTATTATTTTTTATTTTTATTATGCAAGTACCAAAAACTTAAAAACCTGCTTCCATCAGCTTACATTGTGTTACAAAAATCTACATCAGTTATAGGCCAACAAAACAATGAAGTATCAAAACTACATTGTTATCACTAGCTTACATTACCTCACAAAAAACTACACTAATTTAGAAAACAAAACAGTAAGGTGTCAAAAGTTAAAAAACATGCTTCCATCAGGTTCCAAAACTTCAACAAATAAGACCAACAAAAAACATAGAACATGTATTTATACATTATCCAGTGATTCCCTCCTTCCCCAAATTCCCATTAATCCAGAGGTCTGGACCCTTTTATTTCTTAATACTGAATTATTCCCTATCACCTTCTGAGCTCGTCTATCAACATCCAGCATGCCTTATCCAAATTGTATTCTGTCTTAGTCCCTATCATGCCTTTTTCTAGACAACCCCTGGCCTGTAGCTATAGCTGCACTGCCTGTCAAATTTCATCATATTTTCATCCTTCTAGTTCTACTAAGTATCTCTATTCTTCTCTTTTCCATACATCCATTGGCTGCTCCTTATCAAGTTCTCTTGTGTCCTGCCAGCAATACTCCAGTTTGCTCAAGCCCAAACTCAAGGTATTTTCTACAGAGCATTTCAGTTATTGCAAGACTAATAAATTTCTTGCCCTCCACAATTCTGTACAAAAATTCACAACATATTCTATCCTTCCTTTGGGCCTTGGCCCATTTCACATATAACTGCTTCTAGCATGAATCAGCTGTTCTACATGGTCCACAGCTGTAATGGTGTACCTGTACCAGTACAATCCAATGTGCCAGCAACCAACTAAAATCCTGCTGCTGCTTCTGTAAACTTTTTTCAAACACCCACTTCCAAACTGTCCGTGCTTCTTCTCCTATGGACCTCCCCACTATGAGCACAGTCTCCTTTACCCTGACCCAGGCCTTGATTTTTTTATATGATCCACCAGCTCTGTTGTGGCTACTGTCTGCATCCCGTACTGATTCTCACATTTTATAATACTTTTGTATACTGGCAGCATTATCCAGGCCCAGCACCGTGATGGTGACCCTTTACATACATTATATTTATGCAATAATGTCTCTGCACAATACCAGACAAAGCCAGCTCATTTAGGGCCACCTTTTATCCATTCTGTGCAGCACAGACTGACATACTATGCATCAGCAAAGAGAAACACATCTGGAAAGCCCCATCCTCCCTTCAATTTTTCCTTGTATAACATTGTTCTCCTAAGCCTTTCCCTTTTGGCTTTTGAATCCATTGAATCCTACATGCAGTACCTCATGATGGAGGGAATACCTCCTGCATGCATATATATACAGTATAATTGTGAGTACCACTACCTTAATTACATTTACCCATCTTGCCATTGACAGTTTGTGGTCATGCCAGCTCCCCAGTTTTTTTCACCTTCTGTTTTCTCAGGTTACTTCACTTGTCAGTCATGTGTACACCTCCACTCCCAGTATTTTGATTTGGTTTGTTCAGTGTTCATCTCCTTTCTTCCCTCCTGTATCTATGCCTCCTTTCAAACACATGAAACTCTGGTTTTCACTTCAGGCATCCTCCAGACCACTCCATAGCACCAGCCTCTTCCTCCTCCTCTCTTCTTCTCCCATTCCCCCTTTTGCTTAAAATTTCTCATGACCATTTCCCCTTTCCCTATTCCTTCTATTGTACCCTTCCAATTTCCCTCTAACCCACTTTCTCCCTTCATCTTTTCAACCCCACTCATTCCCACCTCTTCTTTCCCTCCCCCTTCTCCTTCTCCTGTCCTCCTTTCTTCCCCATTCTCCTTTTCCTTTCCTTTCTCATCTCCTCCTTGCTCCCTCCTGATTCCTCTTCTGTGGGCTCCATCTCTTCTTCCCTGTAACAGAGGGCCGATTTGCCTTTGGCCCGCCCAACAGTTTTTGGGCCAACCGCCCACCTTCTCTCTTGCCATGCCTTGTTGGTATCTAATTAATTATCTTAATTAGGTGGGAGGCTACCTATTTTCTTGCCCCAATGCCAGGGGGTGCTATCTGTGGCTCTGTTCCTCTCCTACACCACAGCCCATGCCTCGCAGATGGCATCCACTAATGTTAATCTCACTGGCCCCACACTGGGCCCCAGAATCCTCCAATCAGGACCCCTCTAAGATCCCTCCATTCAGGCAGCCTACCCCACCCTCATTCAAGCTGCCTAGCTCCCTCTATTTCCCCTCCTGGGCGTGGTCCCCCTGGGCCCCACAGGCCCTGGCTTTGCCTCCAAGGCTAGTTGGAACCCCAGGCCCTCAGCTGTGGGCATCCCTCATGGTGGGCCCCTGGCCTTTTTGACCGTTCTGGTCCTGGCCCTAGCATTGACCAGTCGAGGGTACTCTACATCAGGCCTCTGAGCCTCTAGCCCCACTCTCTGTCTTGGGTGTACCCTCTGGACCCTACTAGTGGGTGACCCACCCGGTTGTGGGACCTGAGGTTTAGGTGCCCTGAACCACCTTTCACCAAGGTGGTAACTCACCTGGCATTTCCTGGGGGCTCCCATGCCCTAAGAGACCATGACTCAATTGGAAGAGGAGTCCAAGAGGAGTGGTTGCTCCTCAACAGAGCAATTCTGAAGCACAAGGGTGCTTCCATCTCAGAGGAAGGGTAGCAAAAGGGCACTGCAACCCCCTTGGCTCAACAGGGAACTCAAGGATATCCTACACCTCAAAAGAGAGACTTATAAAGGAAGTACCACCAGGGAGGAGTACTCAGCATTTGTCCATACCTGCAGCGAGTGGATCAGGGAAGCCAAGGCTGCAACCAAGCTCTGTCTGGCTGTACGTATCAAATGGGACAGCTGATAACTGATACCCAGGAAAAGGCCAACCCGCTTAACAGGTACTTCACATTGGTGTTTCATCAGTCTAATGGGACCACCCTGCCCTAGCAAGTTGTGGAGCCAGGGTGAGCACATACTTATACCCAGCATCAGTGTTGATCTAGTAAAGTATCACCTTGAAAAGCTGGATACCTTCAAGTCAGCTGGTTCTGACAGATTACACCCTAGGGTACTCAAGGAGCAGGCAGGTGTCATAGCCCAACCACTTGCAAGAAATATTTGAAAATTTGTGGTGCTCAGGTGAAGTACCTGAAGACTGGAAGAAGGCCAATGTGCTACTTATCTTCAAGAAAGGGCAGAAAGCAGATCCTGGGAATTACAGGGAAATCAGCTTGACCTCAATCCCTGATAATATTCTCAAGAAAATTATCAAGGAGATCCTTCTGGACAAGCTGGCTGAGGGCAATATCCTGAAAGATAGCCAGCATGGGTTTGTCATGGGTAGGTCTTACATGACCAATCTCATCTCCTCCTATGACCAGGTAATGTATCACCTGGACAAGGGGAGAAGAGATTGATGTCATATACCTGGACTTTAAAAAAGCCTTCGATCTGGTGTCTTATGAACTCCTCACGGAAAAATTGGCCAACTGTGGCCTTGTCTACACCACAGTCCGATGGCTGGGAAACTGTCTCTGAGGTCAGACCCAGAGAGTAGCGGTTGATGGCAGCAAGTCATTATGGCACTCCATAACCAGTGGCATCCCTCAAAGCTCTGTTCTTGGACCAGTTCTCTTCAACATCTTTATCAACCATGTGGACATTGGTGTCAAAAGCACACTGGCTAAGTTCACTGATGACACTAAAATTTTGGGCATAGTGTCCACACCTGAGGACAGGCTAGTGATCCAGGCTGACTTGGATAAGCTTAGTAAGTTGGTGGACACAAACCTGATAATGTTCAATACTGATAAATGCAAGCTACTCCACTTTGGGGAAAAAAATTTAGAACACTTATATACTTATAGGCAGCCACCAGGTCCCCCCTAAGCTTGCGCTTTTCCAGGCTGAAGAGTCCCGTGGCTTTCAGCCTCTCATGATAAGGCCTGTTCTTCTGCCCTCTGATCATGCATGTGGATCTCCTCTGGACTGTCTTCACATCCTTTTTAAATTGTGGAGCCCAGAATTGGATGCAGTACTCCAGCTGCGGCCTCACCAAAGCCGAGTACAGCGGGAGGATGGCATCCCGAGATTTACTTGAGAAGCATCTATGGATGCAAGCCAGAGTTTTCCTTGCTTTACCAGCTGCAACACTGCATTGGTAGCTCATATTAATCTTTTGTTCAATCATGACCCTCAAGTCCCTTTTGTCTATGGTGTCAGCAAGTGTAGCACTGCCAACGCTGTAAGTTTTCTGTAGGTTTTTTTTCCCCGAGGTGGAGTACCTTACATTTTTTGGTGTTGAATGCCATCAGGTTTTTGTCTGCCCATTTTCTAAGCTTGTCTAGGTCAGCCTGGATCACCATCCTGTCCTCAGGTGTGGTCACTTTACCCCAAAGTTTGGTATCATCAGTGAACTTGGCCAGTCCGTTTCCCATACCAATGTCCACACTATTAATAAAGATGTTAAAGAGTATAGGCCCAAGGACAGAGCCTTGGGGGACACCACTGGTCACAGTGCACCACAGTGATTTACTTCCATCTATTACCACTCTCTGGGGCTGACCTCGGAATCAATTCCCCAGCAATCAGACTGTGATGTAGATGAGACTGCAGTTGGCCATTTTTTCCATAAGATGATCATGGTACACCAGATCGAAGGCTTTATAAAAATCAAGGTATATTTCATAGATTTCAAAGATATTAGGGCTGGAAGGGACCTTGGGAGATCATCGAGTCCAGCCCCCTGCTCAAAGGGCAGAAAGTCAGCTGAGGTCATAGGATCCCAGCAAGATAAGCATCAAATTTACTCTTGAAGGTGTTCAATGTAGGTGCTTGAACCACCTCCGCTGGCAGACTGTTCCAGACCTTGGGGGCTCGGACAGTAAAGAAATTCTTCCTTATGTCCAGCCTGAAACAGTCTTGCAGGAGTTTGTGACCATTCGACCTCGTCATCCCTTGGGGCACTCTGGTGAACAAACGTTCCCCCAGATCCTGGTGGTCACCCCTGATAAACTTATAGGTGGCCATCAGATCACCCCTGAGCGTACACTTTTCCAGGCTAAAGAGTCCCATGGCTCTCAGCCTGTCATCGTAAGATCTGTTTTCCTGACCTCTGATCATGCGCATGGCTCTCCTCTGGACTCTCTCAAGTTTCTCCACATCCTTTTTGAATTGTGGAGCCCAAAACTGGATGCAGTACTCCAGCTGCGGCCTCACCAAAGCCCAGTACAAGGGGAGAATGACATCCCGGGATTTGCTCGAGAAGCATCTATGGATGCAAGCCAGCGTTTTGGTCACTTTACTAGCCGCAGCATCGCATTGGAGGCTTATGTTCATCTTGTGGTCAATGATGACCCCCAAGTCTCTTTCTTCTGTAGTGCTATCCAACGTAGCACTGCCGAGCCTATAAGGATGCAATAGGTTTTTCCACCCAAGGTGGAGAACCTTGCATTTTTCGGTGTTAAACACCATCAGGTTCTCGTCCACCATTTGCTGAGCTTGTCCAGGTCAGCCTGGATCACCCGCCTATCTCCTGGCGTGGATGCTTTGCCCCAAAGTTTGGTGTCATCGGCGAACTTGGCCAGTCCACTCCTAACTCCAATGTCCACATCATTAATGAAGATGTTGAACAGTATGGGTCCCAGGACAGAGCCTTGAGGGACCCCACTGGTCAAAGGGCACCACGATGAGTGACTGCCATCGACTACAACCCTCTGGGTCCAACCACGGAGCCAGTTTCCCAGCCAGCGGATCATGGTGGAGCCAAGGCCACAACTGGCGAGTTTGGCCAAGAGGTGATCGTGGGATACCAGATCAAAAGCTTTTTTGAAGTCAAGATATATGACATCAATCTCTTCTCCCCTGTCCAGGTGGTAGGTCACCTGGTCATAGAAGGACATGAGATTGGTCAAACAAGACCTATCCGCAACAAACCCATGCTGGCTGTCCCTTAAAATGTTAGCCTGGGCCAGTCCATCAAGGATGGCCTCCTTAATAAACTTTTCTAAGATCTTCCCCAGGATAGAAGTCAGGCTAATGGGCCTGTAGTTAGCCGGATCCACTCTCCTCCCTTTCTTGAAGATTGACACCACATTGGCCTTCTTCTAGTCTTCAGGCACTACACCAGAGCGCCAGGAGTTTTCAAAGATCCGTGCCAGGGGCTGGGCTATGACGCTCGCCAGCTCCTTGAATACCCTGGGGTGCAGATTGTCAGGGCCAGCTGACTTGAAGGTATCCAGCTTCTCAAGGTGTTCCTTCACGAGGTCAGCATTTATGGAGTGTACAGGATCCCCATCACCCAGATCTCTCTGCCCCATAGCAGGCATGGGCATCCCATGGGACTGATGAAAGACTGATGCAAAGTACCTATTTAATAGGTTGGCTTTTTCCTGGGCGTCAGTTGTCAGTTGCCCCACCTGGTTTAGCAGGGATCCAACACTGCCTTTGCTTTTCCTCCGGCTCCCCACATATCTGAAAAAGGACTTTTTGTTGTCCTTGATGTTTGAAGCTAGTTGGAGTTCAGTTGCAGCCTTGGCTTTCCTGGTTTGCTCCCTGCAGGACCGGATCAGTGCAGAATAATCCTCCTTGGAGGTGAATCCCGTCCTCCATCCTTTGTAGGCTTTCCTTTTTAGCCTTAGGAGGTCCGCTAGGTCCCTGGAGAGCCAGGAGGGCTGATGTGCCTTATTGCTGCCTTTCCTCTGTGTTGGAATAGATTTAGCTTGTGCAATGAGGATCGCTTCCTTGAGAAGCAACCACTCTTCTTGAACTCCCATCTCCCTGGGGTCACGGTCCCTGAGGGCCTGACTGACAAGCCTCTTGAGCTTGTCAAAGTCGGCTTTTCTGAAGTCAAGGACTTCTGTGTTGCTGACTGACTTGCCAGCTTTACGGCAGATGGTGAAGGTGATCAGCTCGTGGTCGCTGTCACCCAGCTTCCCATCGATCACTAGGTCGCCGATTAGGTCGTCCCCCGTAGCCAGTACCAGGTCGAGCAGCACTTTGCCTCTCGTTGGCCCATAGACTTCTTGAGTCAAGTAGAGGTCATCCACACACGAGAGACAGCTTTGCGACCGCTTGGATTTTGCTGAGTGATCTTCCCACGAGATGTCCGGGTAATTGAAGTCACCCATGACAACCAAGGTCCTGGAGCAAGCGGCCTCAGTCAGTTCCCGGGCGAACTCCTGGTCAAGCTCAGGACTTTGAGTAGGAGGTCTGTAGTAGACTCCCACCATTGTGTCCCCTGTGCCGTATTCCCCACGAATTTTTACCCAGAGGGTCTCTAGCTGTCCATGCTGGTCACCAACATCAGCTTGCAGGGACATGTAGCTTTCTTTCACATAGAGAGCTACACCCCCGCCCTTTTTGTCAACACGATCCCTCCTGTACAGGGTATAGCACTCTATACCTGTGGTCCAGTCATGGGTGGAGTCCCACCAGGTCTCCGTTATCCCAATGACATCATAATTCTTTGCACTGAGCAGGAGAATGAGCTCCTCCTGCTTGTTGCCCAGGCTCCTGGCATTAGTGTACAGGCAGGCAAGTGTGCCCTTGGGGGCTCTTGCCTTGCCCACAGATTGTGCCAGGGCTGGGGTAGGGGTGGGTTCCCTTAAGTGCCTTGGTCTGCTGGCTTTGCAAGGGTTGCTTAGCGGGCCAGCAGTGGCAGTAGTCCCCCCATCCCCCAGCTGGCTTAGTTTAAAGCCCGGTGGAGCAGGTCAGCCCACCTGGCGGAGAAGAGCCTCCTCCTCAGGGGAGAGAGGTGGAGGCCATCTCTTCCCAGCAGCTCACTGCCTCTCTCGCCAAAGAGTGGGCTGTGGTCATGGAAGCCAAAGCCTTCCCGATGACACCAGCTCCGCAGTCTTTGGTTCACTGTGTGGATCCTCCTCTCCCTCCTCACCCCATAGCCTGAGACTGGGAGGATCGATGAAAACACCACCTGAGCTCCCAGACCCCTAAGCCCCACTCCCAAATCCCTGTAGCGCCTCATGACCTGGCTGGGGGTGCTCTGAGCCATGTCATTGGTGCCCACGTGAATAAGGAGCATGGGGTAGTGGTCTGTGGGCCGGAGAAGCTGCGGGATCCTCTCCGCAATGTCTTGGATGCGGGCCCCTGGGAAGCAGCAGACTTCCCGCGGTTAGGGGTTGGGGCGGCAGATTGCCCCCTCAGTGCCCCACAGGATGGAGTCTCCCACAACAAACACCTTTCGCTTTGTCTTGGGGAGATCGGGGGCAGTAGCTGCAGTTGAGCCTGGGTTGCCTGCGGGAGCTGGCAACTGACCATGCTCTGCTGGGGCTGCAAGAGGTGCGAACCTGTTGCTAAGGTCCGGCGAGGGAGGGGCCTTGGTGCAGCGGGCCTTAGGGCCCTTGACCACCTTGGTCCATGCCCTTGACTGGGCGGAGCGGGAGGTCCCGTAGTCCTCCTTAGTCATCGAGAGAGATGGAGCTCTCCCCTGTGGCTCCCGGGGGAGAAGGGCCTGGCAGTAGGAGTCTATCTCCTGCTCGCAGTCCCTGATGGCATGCAGTCTCTGGACTGTGGCCTGGAGCTCCTCCAGCTGGCGCGCCAGAGACCCCAGTAGGGAGTAGACCCCGCAAGAGGAGGTGGCCATGCTCCCAGGCCCCAGAGCCTGAAAAAGGGACAGGCAGCCCCCGCAGCCAAGAGCCAGGGGCTCCGTCTGCGTGGAGCCCGGAACCATGGGCTCCGTCTGGGTGGCCGTCTCTGAGGTGCCAAATGGGGGGGCCGCAGAGCCCGAGGGGACCCTCAGGGTGTGTCGCGTGCCCATGCATGTCATGCCTCTGGTAGGCTGGCTACGGCTGGGCCTGACTACTCTAGGGGGGTCACAGGCAGGGTCTCATGCCCTCCTGTGCCCTCTCCTGCACGAACTCTGCGCTAACTCTAGCACCTGTTTATGCAGCCTGTTTGCGCAGCTTCGGTCGTGTGGCTCCCTGGGGGGCTGGGCCAAGTAGGGGCCTGGGCAGGGGCTTGACCCGGCCCGGCTCCAGGCAGCGGCCTCCTCCCAGGGAGTGAGGAGTTAACCCCTTCCCACCACGAGGCCGCTTACCTCCGGCTGTGCTGGGGGTTGGCAGGGGGCTCTGTGGCTGCTGAGGGGGTGTCTGGGGGGCTTCGGGGGAGCGGGGGCACAGCAGGCTTCACCTGCGTGTCTCTCACCGCTCCAGGGCCTAACTGAGCTTTTTTTTTTTTTTTTCCCCTGTTTGTTGGGCCCTTTTAAACTGTGTGCATGCACAGTGGGCCTGCCGTCACGGAATGCTGGTTTCTCAGGCCAGGGGAGCCCTGGCCAGGATTTGGGGGGCCCTGCCCTACAGGAGGGGGACTGGTGAGTACCCCACTCCTTCTCTTCTCACTCCTTGGGGGGATGGGCCAAGTAGGGGCCTGGGCAGGGGCTTGACCCGGCCCAGCTCCAGGCAGCGGCCTCCTCCCAGGGAGCGAGGAGTTAACCCCTTCCCACTATGAGCCCGCTTACCTCTGGCTGTGCTGGGGGTTGGCAGGGGGCTCTGCGGCTGCTGAGGGGGTGTCTGGGGGGCTTCGGGTGAGTGGGGGTGCAGCGGGCTTCACCCGTGCATCTCTCACCGCTCCGGAGCCTAACTGGATGATGTCAATCTCTTTTCCTTTGTCCAGGTGATATGTCACCTGGTCTTAGAAGGAGATGAGATTAGTCAGGCAAAAGCTGCCCACAGCAAGCTCATGATAGCTATCCATCATGATGTTGCCATCAGCCAGTTTGTCAAGCATGTTCCCCAGATCTACTTTCCTCCCTTTCTTGAAGATAGGCACCGCATTGACCTTCTTCCAATCTTTGGTCACTTCACCAGAGTTCTTGAAGATCCGTGCCAGTGGCTGAGTTATGATTCCTGCCAGCTCCTTAAGTACCCTGGGGCATAAACTGTCTGGGTCAGCTGACTTGAAGGTGTCCAGCTTCTCAAGGTGTTCCTTCACATGGTCTACCTTGATCAAGGGTAACAATTCTGCCTCACCCTGGTCATCCCATACTGTATTGAGCAGGGCCATCCCTTGGGGCTGGTGAAAAACTGACCCAAAATACCCATTCAGCAAGTTGGTACCCCTGCTTGTGTGTGGGGGGGTGCCCTGTGGGGCAGGGGGGCAGGGAGCGGGGGTCTCCCCATCTGTCCAACATGTGCCCTTCTTCAGGCCTTGGAGGGGCAGGTGAGGGAGCTCCAGTCAGAGGTTAGCAGGCTTAGGGGGATCAGGGAGGCAGAGGATGAAATTGATGGATATTTCCATTCTCTGCAGGGCCAGACACCAGATGGAGAAGCACCCTGGGTGGTGCCCTCCACAATGGAATGGCAGAAGGTTCCCTCCAGAGTCAGGGCTACTCTCAGTGGTGTAGTATCAGGTTCCCCATGCCACCTGGGGAACAGGTATGAGGCCCTGGGAACATTTGAAGAGGAAGAAGGGGAGGAAGAAACCCTGGGAGAGGAGGCCGCTCCACTCACAGCACAGACTGGAGGAGGACAGAACATCCAGAGGAAGAAGAGACGCCAGGTACTTGTCATAGACAACTCCATCCTGAGAGGAACAGAGGGGCTCATCTGTCAAACTGATGCCATGACACGTGAGGTCTCCTGTCTGCCCAAAGTTCAGATTTAGGATATGACAGAGATGATCCCAAACCTTATCTGGCCCACCAATTATTACCTTATGGTCCTAATCCATGTGGGCACTAACAATACAGCCGGAAACAGTCCAGATCACCTCATGAAGGACTACAAGGCTCTAGGGGCCAAGCTGAAGGAGACAGGGGCACAGGTGGTCTTCTCATCTCTCCTCCCAGTGAGCAGACATGGACAACACCATGAGACCTGCATCAGGGAGGTCAACTTATGGCTTCAGAGCTGGTGCTATGAGACGGGCTTCGGCTTTTTGGACCACAACTCATACTTCCAAACAAGAGACATGCTCGGGTAGGATGGACTACATCTCTCCCCCAAATGTAAGTGTGTGTTCTTTTTTAGGTTGGCTGATCTCCTCTGGTGGGCTTTTAAATAGGTTCTTTGGGGGAAGGGGAGGACAAGGATGGAGGGATCTACAGAACACTAAACCATGAGATACCCACTAGATTAGCCTAGATAAGTATCAAAGAACCTATCAGAGAGGATTATAGGGGTAATCTGGGATAGCCACCAGGTGAATTAAATGTATATATACAAATGCCAGGAGCATGGGAACCAAGCAAGAGGATCTAGAACTCTTGCTTGTGAGCAGTAACTTTGACCTACCTGGTGGGACTCTTCTCATGACTGGGTAGTAGGAATAGAGGACTATAGGTTTTACAGGAGAGATGGAAAAGGGAAAAAAGGAGGGGGTGTTGCTCTCTGTGTCAAAGAACAGTACACATCTTCTCTAATCAAATTGGGATTAGAGGATGGACAAGCAGAGACTCTGTGGGTTAGGATCCAAGGGGGTCAGGGGGAAAGGGTGGTGGGGGTCTACTACAGGCCTCCACACCAGAAGGACAAGCTAGATGGGGATTTTTCCAGGCAACTCTCAGAGGCTGTGTGGTCTAGAGACATGGTGGTCATGGGGGACCTTAACAACCCAGACATATGCTGGGAGGAACAGTCAGCTATATCTAACCACTCACTCACGTTCTTAACATGCATTCAGGACCTTCACCTAACACAGGAGATAAGAAGTCCCATGAGGGGTAACGCTCTGCTCGACTTGGTGTTGGCCATAGGAGACAACTTGGTGGGGGATCTGCAGATTCAAGGCAACTTAGGGGACCATGATCACCAAATGATAAAATGCACTATCCAGAGACGGGCGGGCACTCTACCTATCAGGACATAGGTGCTAAACTTTAAAAAGGCTGACTATAATAGGCTCAGGGGATTGGTTAGCAGGGTACTAGGAACCAAGAGCCTATGTGCTTTGGGTATCCAGGAGGGGTGGTCATTCCTTAAGGATAACATTCTTTGGGCTCAGAGTGAGACAATCCCATGGCAGAGAAAAGGGGGCAAAGGGGCCAGGCTAACCAAGGTCATCCAGGATACCTTAAGGGCAAAAAAAGTAGCATACAGGAAGTGGAAGCAGCAGGTAGCTAGCAAGGAGGAGTACACTTCCTTGGCCCGCACCTGCAGGGAGTCAGGAAGGCCAAGGCAGCTTTAGAACTCAGGCTAGTGGCAGGGATTAAGGACAATAAAAAGTCCTTTAGGTATGTTGGGAGGAAACACTGGGTGCAGGGTAGCATAGGACCCCTACAGGATGGGCAGGGGGGCTTAGTGACGGATAGCAGGGACAAGGCAGAGTTCTTTAATGAGTTTTTTGCCTCTGTCTTCTTAAATAGGAATCTAGATAAACCCTCAATACCATCATGGACAACAACTAGGGGAACATCAGCCAAACAATGATCAGTGCCAATACAGTAAAAGGGCACTTGGAAGGACTGGATGTGTTCAAATCACGGGGACCAGAGGGACTCCACCTATGGGTAATGAAGGAATTAGCAAGTGTCATAGCTGAACCACTAGCAAGGATATATGAGCACTCGTGGTGCTTGGGTCGGGTCCCGGAGGATTTAATGAGGGCCAATGTCATCCCAATCTTTAAGAAGGGGAAGAGGGAGGCTCTAGGGAACTATAGACTGGTCAGCCTTACCTCTATCCCAGGGAAAATCATATAAAAAATTATCAAGGAACACATCTGTGGGAGCCCACTGGCTAATGTGATACAGAGAAGCAAGCAACATGGGTTTATAATGGACAGATCCTGCCTGACTAACCAAGTTTCTTTTTATGACTAGGCCACCAAATGTTTAGATGCAAGAGTCGAGGTGGATGTTATCTATCTGGACTTCAAGAAAGCCTTTGACATGGTATCCCATATCATCCTTAATAATAAACTGAGGAGATTTCCCATGGATGATTATACGGTAGAATGGATAGCAAACTGGCTCAGGGGTCACACTCAGAGGGTGGTGATGGGCGGTTCAGTGCCAACCTGGAAAGATGTGTACAGTGGAGTCCCTCAGGGCTTAGTTATGGGGCCTGTGATGTTCAACATCTTCATCACTGTTCTGGATGAGGGGGTGGGAAGCACCCTGTCTAAATTCACGGATAACATTAAAAAAACAGATCCAGCCTGACCTTGACGGGTTGGGGAAGTGGGCAGAGAACAATAGGATGCAATTCAATAAGGACAAGTGCAAGGTGCTGCATATAGGGAGGAAAAACTACCATCATACCTATAGGCTGGGGGGGGGCAATCTTCTCAACACCACTGAGGCAGAAAGAGATCTTGGAGTCACTGTTGACTCCAGGATAAACATGAGTCACCATTCTGATGAAGTAGTCAGCAAAGCCAATTGCACCTTGCTGTGCCGTGCACCTTGCCGTGCTTCACAAACAGGTCCAGGGAAGTGATTCTCCCTCTCTACGTGGCACTGGTCAGGCCACAGCTGGAGTACTGTGTTCAGTTCTGGATGCCGCAGTTCAAGCAGGAGGCAGATAACCTGGAGAGGGTCCAAAGAAGAGTGACTCATCATCTGATTGGAGGCCTGCAGGGAAGGCCCTACGAGGAAAGGCTAAGGCTAAGGCCCTACGAGGAAAGGCTAAGGCTAAGTCTTTTCACCTCTCCAAGAGAAGGTTGAGAGGGGACCTTGTGGTGGCATACAAATTCACAAGGGGGTGATGATCTGTTTACCAGGGCACTCCCTGGAATAACAAGGAACAATGGCCATAAGCTACTGGACAGTAGGTTTAGACTGGACATTAGAAAAAAGTTTTTCACAGTCAGGGTTGCCAGGATCTGGAATGGGCTTCCAAGGGAGGTAGTGCTTGCCCCATGCGCAGATGAATTTGTTTGTTGCCAGCTTCTGCAGCAACTGGCATACCTCTCTGATCACCCACCCAGCAGCACAGGGAGCCATGCTGAACTGATTTGCAAAATGGTGCAGGAGTGTTGGAGTGGCTACTTTCATCACAGCCATGGCAGCACACTTCTCTGGGCTGATGGGCTTCTGAATGACAGTTGTATGGCACTTAATGTGCAGTGACACCATACTAACAATCTGAAAGAAGTTTTTTTGCTTATTCTTAATGTTTCCAGCCACTGATCATCATTCCAGGTTGACATGACAATTCTTTCCCACAAGTCCAAGCTGCTTTCACATGTCCATATGGTGATTCTTCCCCGTATGTATGGCCAGAATGCCACTACAGTCTAATGAACCCACAATTTATCTTTTTCAGAATGCAAGAGCACCTTGTACAGTTCAATCCAGAATGTTTTCTTGAAGGTAGAAATCTGAAGGTGTCTTTTCAGGAGTTTTACCAGACACCAGCACACTTTAATCAATTTCATAATTTCCTCTTCAATAACCATACTTCGGCAATGTGAATTTTCTATGGCCATCAAGATTAACCTGTGCTTTCTGCTTAGTCCACTAGGATTCGAGGAAACCATGGTCTTTAGCAAGCAGACCACATACCCATTTCTGCCTCTGAATGCTGGTGCCCCAAAGCCTTCAACAGTCCTATATTAACATGAAACCACTCACATCATTTACATGTCAATAGCTACACAAACCAGGTCCTGTTGCAATTCCTCCCTGCCTCTTTCCTGTTTTGGGTGAAAAGAGCTGTCAGAAAAAACATTCCTACAAAGTACCCAATCCTTTCCTACCTTTTAGGATTTCTCATTTGATGTGTTCAACCCTCACCTCCCCCAGCAAGAAAAAAAGGTATGCTATGTTTGTCTGTCTTTTTCAAAAATTGCCTGTCTGCTTTAACACTCTCAGTCAAACTCTACCTCCTCCCTGCCACCTCAGACACTGCTTGGGGTTTGGCCCCACAATTAACAACTACCTCACTGCACTGGGGTCACTGAACTGACCACTAAGGCATGTCCCCCATTTCCAGTACCATAGCCTAGCCCCCGACATTGGGACCACTAGTGAACCAAAGCACTGTCTCCTTATCTCTCCATTCATAAATGAGTTAACCCAGCACTGACCCCACTCACCCACACAGACACATACCAGACACAGACCAAGCTGCATGGCCCCCCAATGTCTGGGGTCAATGCTGGAGCAAGTTTGCACAGTGAAGCCACCTTCCCACTACTTTTTTCCTTAATACCTTCCCTCCTTCCTGCACCCTGCACCCCTGACATCAGACTGAAGGCAGTGCTGGATGCTCTGAAATGATCTGTGAATTCAGGCTTCCCTGGTGCCCACTGCCACCTGAAGGTCAGGCATAGACACATACCAGATATAGACCAAGCTACAGCGCCCTCCTGGAATGCCACCACTTTTTCCCTACCACCTTCCCCCTGCATGCCTGACATTAGACTGTATGTAGCTCTGGACACTCTGAAAAGGTCTTTGAATTCAAGCTTCCCTGGTGTCATTTGCAAGCTGAAGGTCAGGGCTGGCCAACCCCACCTTTCTGCCCTCTCCAGTGCAACAATACACTTACTTCCTGCCACTCCTCAGCATCCCACTATAACACACCTCATCTTTCTCTATACAGGTTCACTACTGCAGTTATGAAAGGTCAATCTGTGCAGCAGCCAATAATTTTTAATGGTGTTGAAATATGGTCTCCCCAGGACAGCCTGTCAGTTCCCCAAGTCATGGATGGCTGTTTTAGTAGGGGTGCATCCTGCCATGGCTTTCCAGGAAAACATTCCCAGCAAACCATTGAAAACCTGTAACTCACTGTCTGCCTGTAGCCTGGCAGCCATGCTCTTCCTGGGCACAGGCAGGGGTTCCATTCCAGAATTTACCCCCTTTTTTTTTTTTCTTTGCCACAGCTACCCCTACTACTGCAGCTGTAATTCCTAGATCATCAAGAGCAGTTGATAATACTTTACATTAGTGGAATTATAGAACAACTCAATGAATAACTAAAGAAAATGTTTTTCAGATACTGGTAGAAGCATTCCAAACATATCTATGGCCAGTGAATGAATGGCAGGCAACATTAATGCTATCTTTAATAGGCTAATGAGAAGGGAGGAAGTCAATTTTGATCTTATGGAGAGCAGAACTAATCAAATCTTAGAAGCTGTTCAGTATTTCAGTAAGAATACTGGTCCTAGAGGGCATCTGGAGGAAAGGTTTAGACAGCAGCTTTTAACACACTTTCATGATGGCAACACTACTGACAGCAGCATTGACATTAGGCCGCCCCGACTCACTGCTCATTCTCTTCCAAAAGGGAGCTGTGCCTCCACAAGAGGAGAGGGCCTCTACAGTTCTGAGATGAAGGGGAGGTGGATACTAAACAGCCCTGGGGGGAAGGGAGGGAGGTGTGTCCAAGAGTGGGGCATCTTGAGGGGCACCATGTTTTTGTGCCTGAAGCATAGGCGTACCCAAAGCTGAGTGACACCTTAATAGAATTTCCATTGAACAGGCAGTCATCAGTCATCAAGCTGTAATTGAATGCAAAAACTTTATTTCAATTTTAATTAGATAGGCATTTATTCACAGACATTAGGGCAGAAGGGACCTTGGAAGATCATCGAGTCCAGTCCCCTTTCCAGGGGGCAGGAAGCCAGCTGGGTTAAATGATCCCAGCAAGATAAATGTCCAAATGTCTCTTAAAGGAGGCCAGAGAAGGTGCGTGCACCACCTCTGGTGGCAGTCTGTTCCAGGCCTTGGGGGCTCAGACAGTAAAGAAGTTCTTCCTTATGTCCAGCATGAAACAGTCTTGGAGGAGTCTGTGACTGTTTGACCTTGTCATCCCTTGGGGCACTCTGGTGAACAGGCATTCCCCCAAATCCTGATGTACACCCCTTACATACTTATAGGTCCCCCATGAGCCTGTGCTTTTCCAGGTTGAAGAGTCTCATAGTTCTCAGGCTGTCATTGTAAGGCCTGTTCTCCTGCCCTCTGATCATGCACATGGCTGTCCTCTGGACTCAATTTATGTCAAAAGAGGGGTAATGAGAGTCTGTATTGCTCCCTGTGATGGTGTGCTTCTTAGGCAATGCTGCCTCCTCTGCTGTCACCTCAGTTTATGAAATCAGATTATACTTCAATCTTGCATTTCTCTTTAATATTAATAGGGGTGGGGATGTGTGAACTCAGGTTCACTCCCTGTCTGTTTTTTGGTTTAATTGCTTTAGTAGTGTTTGGAAAATGTTCACTGAAATAAAGTTCCCAAAAGGACTTTTGAAAGTGTTTTGTATTGGCTTTTTTCTCCATACAAGGAAAGGTTTAAATTCCTTTTTCAATCCACCTATGTTCCACTCTCGAAAGAATACCAACATTGCATCACCTAATAGCAATCCAATCCCCATCCTCTAGTGGCAGAAACTCCTGTGTTCTCCCACCCTGCCCACCCTGACACCTCAATAATTTCCCAAGTCTTAGATGGCACAGGTAGGCAGCCTGAGGGCCGCACATGACAAGACTGGGGAGCCACCTTAGAAACATCCTGACACCCAGGGCAGGACACACCCCTTTGGGCTTTCTAATGGGTGTGGGGGGGTGGTCCCCCCAGCATGTGTCAGCTTTACTGGGGTTTTGGTTTGGGGGTGAGCCACTACAATGTTCAGCTAGGCAGGGCCCCCCATTGGCTAGACAGCTCTCCCTGACACTGATTACAGTAGTGGACCATGGCAATGTCTCAGAATCATAGAATCATAGAAGTAGGGTTGAAAGGGACCTTGTAGATCTTCAAGTCCAACCCCCCGCCTGGGCGGGAGAAAAGCTGGACTCAAATGAGTCCAGCCAGGTAGGCATCAAACCTCTTCTTAAAGACCCCCAGGGTAGAAGCCAGCACCACTTCCCTTGGAAATTGGTTCCAGATCCTAGCCGCCCTAACTGTGAAGTAGTTCTTGTGGATGTCTAATCTAAACCTACTCTCTAATACTCTCCAATACTCTCCTTATCTCTCTGGGCACAGATGGCTCGACCCAGGACCCGCCTTCCCCTTACTGTTTGGTGCCCTTGCAAAAGATACTTTCTACTCCACAAGCAGCACTTGCCAGGCAGTCTGCACTCTGCTTTTGTGGGAAGCCCCCATCCCTGGACTTTGTCCATGCCAACACCCCAATTTTCTGTACCCCAGATGGGTGACAGCCTGCAGCACCCAGCAATGCACAACCTGTAACAGTCTGCAATTTTAGGGTTTCTTGGGGTCCCCTGCAAGTTGCTTGTGGGTAAGCACTGGGAAGGTTCCCTAGAGCAGAACCCCACCTTTGGCTCCTTGGTCCCCAAGGTGCCCTTAGTACCTAGCCTGGCTTCATGTTGAAACCCTCATCACTTCTGGCATGTAAATTTGCCTTGTCCACCACCCAGCAATTCACATCGGTGTTTGAAGCAGAGGTTCACCCTGGCCACCCCTACAGTTGCCCAAGTCATCCATGGTAGAGGTAGGCACACACATCAAAACATGGACAGCAAACCATTGCCAAGCAACATCTTCTAAGGGAAGTGACACTGTCGATGGCAGCATCTGTCCTGCACTCATTGCCAACCATCATCACCACAACCCCAGTACAGTGTGCTTGATAAGGCTGGTTCACCCCAAGGGACATTAGTTCAGCGTATCAGGGTGCCATTTCTTCTGTCCACCTTGCAATGTAAAAATAAGACTACTAACAGTAGTTTTTGCATGGAGCAATCAGATGTGGTTACAGCATCTGCATTTGGCACCAGATTTTGCTACTGATGCCTACAAAGTGTACTGCTTTGCTGGGTGTGACCTTTCCAAGGACAGGTCACTCAGAACTCCATAAATTGCTTATCCAAAAAACACTTGGAGGCACACCCACACAGTAGAGATGGCTTAGGACAGTCAGAAGACCAAGTGAATAGCAGCAAAGAAGACTAGAGTAGCATGGACCATGAAGGAAGTTAAGAGCCTTGTGCATGTACTGGCTCAACCAGAGGTGCTTCATCAATTCGCGATCAGCCCAGAAGTGAACTGGCACATATACTGCAATGTCTCCAGAAGAATGGCAGAATGTGGCCACAGAAAAACACCCGAGCAGTGCCATATCAGGATGAAGTCACTTCGTGCCAACTTCTATAGGGATGTTGCTCGGGCACAGCTCATGGGCACACCAGTCAAGAACATAGTCAAATATGAATACATGCATTGACTTATGGACATGTCGGAATGATGGACATCCACAACCACTAGTACGAGGGCATCCTCTCCCCCAGGATGTTCCACTAATGGCAGCAGCTCTCCCACCACCCCAGCCACAAGCACTGCTGTCAGCAACTTGAGTTTGTAGCACATGTGGTGCATGTGTCCTGTGTGAGCTCTGAGCACCAGGAGGAGAGACCTGGCACCTTCAGCTCCCCACAAGTTATTTTGAGTCAGGGTGTCTATTTGTGTGGCAAACAGGGCAGGGGTGCCAATGTGATTTTGCCATGACATGAAAAAGACATTGGTGATATCATATGTCAAAATGGAGAGCACACAGTGAGGTGCTATTAGTCTGCTGCTTTTTTAAGGTTCCTCTCAAGCACGATGTTGAATTGTCACTCTTTGGAAAACTCGAGGGATGCAGACACTCACAGGCAGCTTTGGCAATGTTGAAACAGCTATATTTCAGCAAGAGTTCTACCTTTCAAAAATGACAACTGTTCAATCACATGTGTTTCATGTTACAGTTCTGATTGCTACCCCTCCCCCAGGAGCAATTAGGAGATCAACAGGGCTGCCAATGTGAGAACCGATCAGATCATGAAGAGGCTAAATGAACACACAGAATGGATCAAGGAACTCATCTGACAGGTTCGCTGGTCTGTGGGAAGTGTCACTGGGGGTTTTCGTAAGATTAAGCAAGAAATAAAAAGAAGGAATACATAAAACTGGATCTATAAGTCCTGGGTGACATGCTTATCACCATCCTGGTCCTGATGGTGAATCCCTCAACTTCTTCGCCAAGTCCCCTGCACCCCGCAAAGTTTTCACGCATCCAACCACTTCCAAGTGACACACCTCAGTCAAGCTCTGAGGAGTGAGCAGATTGCTTCTGGTCCTCTTATTTATAAAGTATGATCAAAACATGATCTAACATTAATTAATAGCAATAGATTCCTTCTGGTTCTCCCAGCATTAATGTATCTGCAAAATGTGATATAGCTTTAACTAATTGAAAACTGCTTGTTTAAAGCATTAATAAGTCAACAAACCAAGCCACTACCTCAGTTTCTCTGTCTTTTGGCCCTTTTCCTGCAAGGGATGAGGGAATTGTTTGTCTCTATTCCTGTGTGCCAAGGCAAGAAGGCTTGCCCAAGAGTGGGATAAGCAGCTACTATTTCCCTCTGGGGTACTGGTTTCCTGATTACAAATCAATAGGCTTGTAGAAATCTTTAATGATAACACTACACATTCCTAACACATGGACATACACATACACTCTGCATACATGCATATGCCTCAAAAATCCACAAATCAATAGGCTTGTGTAAATCTTTAATCATACCAAAGTGTCTTTCCAGGATGCAGTGGGCAACAACAAATTTCCTTTTTTTACCATTTTGTTGTATTGAAATGTATTATTAAGTCAGTAATTATATGAATTACTTTACAGGGAATTGTGTACAACTTTATTCAGTTTAGCCTGTTCAAGATACTCCCTATTCCCTGTGTGGGGTGTGGGAATTTTCCTGCCAAGGGGTGCACAATCTGGTCTGGGTACAATGAAGAATTTGGTACTGTAATAGGGACTCAGACAGGAGCCCTGTTACTTGGGCTAGCTCTGAGAAAAATGACCCATGAATGCCCCCTGCCAGGTGGAGAGGTTTTCACACCTGGGAGATTATTTCATTAGCCCAGGAAAACCAGGGATAAAACCAGCAGCAGGACATTTACTGATGGCCTTCAGGCACAAGAGGACAAATGCAGGGGATAATCGAGACCCCAAGAAGATGGAGGAAATGAAAAGATTTCAGAAAAAGCCATGAGCTTGGGACTCTAAAGAACAGGTCAGATGTAAGACGGACAATGGTCTGGGGAATTGGACTGCATTTGGCAAGTGCGGGAAAGCACTGAGGCACTGGAAAGTGGCTCTGCCCTGAGCTGGAGGAGAGACAGCATTTCTTGGACAATTCATGGGGAGGCAGAGATTAAGACAAATACCTGATGCTGTCAGGGCAATGTCTGCTTAAAAAATAGCAGAATGAACAGTGTGCGAGCAGCAGGGGGGGCACTCTGAGTAGAAGCCACGGGTGAAGAACAAAAGACATGGCAAAACAAGCTTCACTAAGAATTAATTAGTGGTGGAAGCTATTCAGTTACAAAGTATCTGTGGGGAGCAAGGGCAACATCAGACCCCTGCTAAACCAGATGGGACAACTGACAGCCAATGCCCAGGAAAAAAGCCAACTTGCTAAATGGATACTTTACATTGTTTTTTCACCAGTCCCAAGGGGCACTCCTGCCCATTACAGGACAGGAACGCCTGGGTTAGGATGATTCCTTTCCCTCCATCAATACTGACCTCATGAAGGAACACCTAGAGAGGCTGGACATCTTGAAGTCAGCTGGCCCTGACAGCTTACACCCCAGGTACTCAAGAAGCAGTCGAGCATCATAGTTCAGCCCCTGGCACGGATCTTTGAGAACTCCTGGTGCTCTGGTGAAGTGCCCAAGGACTGAATGGAGGCCAATGTGGTACCTATCTTGAAGAAGGGGAGGAAAGTGGATCCGGCAAACTCAGGCCCCATCATCCTGACCTCTATTCTGGGGAGGATCTTAGAAAAGATTATCAAAGAGGCCATTCTTAATAGATTGGCTGATGGCAGCATCCTGAGGGATAGCCAGCATGGGTTTTTTGCCAGTATGCCTTGCTTGACCAATCTTATCTCCTTTTATGACCAGGTGACCTATCACCTGGACCAGGGAGAGGTGATTGATGTTATACATCTTTACTTCAAAAAAGCCTTTGATCTAGTATTCCATGATCATCTCTTAGCAAAACTGGCCAACTGTGGCCTCGGCTTCGCTACAATCTGCTGGCTGGGGAATTAGCTCCCTGGTCGGATGCAGAGGGTGGTGGTTGGCAGAAGTCAATCGTCATGGTGCCCTGTGACTAGTGGGGTCCCTCAAGGCTCTGTCCTCGGGCCAACACTATTCAACATCTTCATTAATGATGTGGATATTGGTATCAGAAGTGGACTGGCCAAGTTTGCTGATGACACCAAACTCTGGGGAAAGCATCCACACCTGAGGATAGGAGAGCAATCCATGCTGACCTTGACAGGCTCAGGAAATGGGTCAATGAGAACCTGATGGTGTTTAACACCAAAAAAATGCAAGGTTCTCCACTTTGGGAAGAAAAAGCCACAGCATGCTTATAGGCTTGGCAGTACTATGCTGGCTAGCACTACGGATGAAAAGTACTTGGGAATCCAGGTTGACAACAAGATGAACGTGAGCCTTCAAAGTGATGTTGAGGCCTGTAAAATGAGCAAAATGCTAGCTTGCATCCATAGATGCTTCTCAAGCAAATCCCAGGACATCATTCTCCCATTGTACTAGGCCTTGATGAGGCCACAAGTAGAGTACTGCATTCAGTTTTGGGCTCCACAATTCAAAAAGGATGTGGAGAAATCTGAGAGAGTGCAGAAGAGAACCACATGCATGATCAGAGGTCAGGAAAATCCACCTTATGATGAGAGGCTGAGAGCCATGGGACTCTTTAGCCTGGTAAAGTGAAGGCTCAGGGGTGATCTGGTGGCTGCCTATAAGTTTATCGGGGTGCTCACCAGGATCTGGGGGAATGTCTGTTCACCAGAGCATCCCAGGGGATGACAAGGTCAAATGGTCATAAACTCCTTTAGGACCAGTTCAGGCTGGACATAAGAACTTCTTTACAGTCCAAGCCCCCGAGGTCTGAAATAGACTGCTGCTGGAGGTAGTTCAGGTATCTACTTTGAACACCTTCAAGAGAAATTAGGATGTTTATGTTGCTGGGATCCTATGACCCCAGCTGACTTCCTGCCCCTGGGGTAGGGGGCTGGACTCAATGAGCTTCCGAGGTCCCTTCCAGCCCTAATGTCTATGAAATCTATGAAAGAAACCTTACAGATTTCTTTAAATTTTGCTTCCTGCTTGGATTGGAACATCATTCATTTTGCATGAAAACATTTGCTCCATGGATCTCCTCAGCCAGTATTAAATAATGTAGCTCTATTCAAGTTACTAGAGCTAGAGAAATTTACTTCAGCTGTGGACCTGACCTGTGGTTTTTCAACCAAAACAAAAAAAAATATTTTTCAGGCTATAAGTGACATGTTTAGAAAAATTAGGGTTGAGTTGTTTGCAGAGTATAGGTTCCTGGAAAAGAGAAATAATCTTAAACAGAGAAGTGGAGCCCCAAAGACCTCAAATGTGAGTATCCAAACCCCTGTACCTATGGTAAGGTAGTGCAAGGTAGGTGTGAAATGAAACCATTTTATGTTAACTTGATGTGTAATTGACTAGATAAGGTGAAGGGTAATGGTAAGCTGGGCCCCAGGAGCAGTGAAGAAAGGGAATCTAGCTCCTTGAATATGGCCAAGACTCACCAAGAAAGACAGAAAAGAAAAATGACCTGTCTACTGAGAGCAGCCAGTGATAGGATGCTGAATAGGGCAGGTATGGTACATGTGAAAATGGTGTGAAATTACGAAGAGCCACAGAAAAGCAATGAATTTCATTTAATTTCGATGGAGTTACTTGTCTTTTCTAGTCCAGCATTTGCTCAAGACAAAATAGCAAGCAGTTGTTATAGGAGAGAATACTGATGAAGAAGAGAAAACATCCACTCTTGAAACTCACAGCTAAATGCATACCTGGTTCAAGTGGGCAATGTGCTGTTGAATTCAATTGTAGTAATACTAAATTTGGCAAGAACATTTTAAAGAGCCAAATTCTCTTATTCACCCAATAAAATCAAACTAAACCAAATAAAACAATAATAAGAAAAAGCTCAATTAAAGAAGCCTTAATAACAATAGGATTTATACTTCGAATACATTCTAGGTGTCTAGACCTAACAACATTGTAAATGTTAAGTAAAGCTAATAGATTATACAGTTGATTAAAAATAATAATATAAAATACTTTAATTGGCAATATAAAAATATTTTTAAGTCAATCATGCATGTTATTAATGACTGTTAGATAAATTCCACAAGTGAGCTCTTCTGTATTGCTCCTCATTCTGACCCCTTTACAATAGCTGAAAGTTCCTGAAAAGCCTTGCTTCCTTTGTTCAGGAACTATGAAAAACAGCAATAAGATTGTCCTGCAGAAACCTACTATTGGATCCCTGAAGCATGAGGCAGGAAAGGCAAGTCATGCTGGAAGGGGAAATTAGCATTTGAAGCCCTGAATAGTCCAGGATCTCTGAAATGTACAGAGCAGAATAACACTCAACACAGACTCATTTAGTTTAAGAGCTATCACTTAACACTACTTGATATTTTGTGCAATCAATACTGTAAACTGCAGTTGTTTTATGCTGGAGTTTATTTTGTGTTTGAAGCTATTAAGTGTTAAGTGCCAACCCTTTTCTATGAAATAAAGAGAGTTTTGTTGAGTACAGTTAATCAAATAAATAAATAAATAAATAAAAATCTCATTAGCCAAGTATGCTAAGTGCCATACTGAGGAACTATCATCTATTAATCAACACAGGCTGTTTCATATTGCTTAAAAATTTAGAATTATAACAACATACCACATCAAAATCTTTCCCAAATCAAAACTGATTCCATTACAGGAGAACCATAATTAATTAGATAGGCCACTCAAAATATTCCTTCAATATAGCTTGAAGAATTAGGTTTTGTGGCCAAATAAAATCTAGATCAGTTTATTTTACCATTTAAACTCTAGTTGTTTCATTAGGACATTTTGTTCCTCCTCAGTATGAAACAATTGATTTAATACACTGTACAAAATGACTAGGTTTCTGAAAGAATTAATCAAGCTATTGTCAGCTGATGTTTGAACTGATGCCATGCCATTAACATCTGGGGTGTTCAACCAATCAGTTGAGAATTAGTCTGCAAGACAAATGTCTTTAATTTAACATTTCCAGGAACTTTATGCATGGCTTTATGCATGCTTAAACTTTCTGAGTTCTATTTTTTCAGAAAGTCAAAAGCACAATAAAATGAGCTAAGTAATGTTACTGTTTTTCAAAATGTAATTTGAATTTTCAATTTTCAATTGGACTTATTAGGGTTAAAAATAAATATTTATTATTTGAGGGCAACTGCAGTTTCCTTCAAGTACCTGACCCTGTACTTATTCCCTAAATAAAACAAGGAAGCAAAGTGAATCTCCAAAATGCATTCCATTTTTGTGAAGAATTGTTTGGCTGTTTCTCTGGGCTACTTATTGCTGTATGGAAACTGCTTAACAAGGTGCTATGTTTAGGATGGATCACATTTAATATAGCTGTATCCAGTGGGTGCATCAATACCTGAATTTAATTTGACAAGCTGGAGTTTATTGCTTCTGGGTATAACGTTTACACAGACATTTGGGACTGCAACACATTGAACCAGGTTGATGCAGCCCTGGCTGGCAGGGGCCCAGATGGTCAGCCTGACAGTCTGGACCTTCTCTCCCACAGACAAGTGGGCTGTGGAGGGGCCCGCTGGGGGTATGAGAGTGCTCCAATGTAGGGCTAGCCAGTAGGTAGCTCCACACTGCAGCATCCTCGTACTCCAGCCAGCTGTAGTCACCATCTATACATGCATTGTGGTGGAGTAAATAACTCCACCACAGGATAGTACTTGTGTTTGGAAGTAATATCCTATGGCAGATTTAATTAGTTTATTCCAGCCTATTAGCACAGTTCGTGCAGATGGTGATGCTTTACTGCAGAACTAATTGGGCAACTCCACAGTAAGTAAGCATCTTGTGTAGATACACCCAGTGTCTCACAGACACCCACTGTCTCTAAAATTTTAGACCAATAGGCCATAGTATCTGGTAATCAATCTCCAATCTTCAGTTTCATTCTTCAGAAGAATATTAAGTAGCCCTACATTAGACAAATATGGATAAGGTGTTTAGTTTATGATGATTTTATACTTGGAAGCATGACATTTTCCATCCTTTATATAACATGATCTATATAGAATCAGGGAAACATATCTTATCTTACCTGTTAGTTGGGAAGTCCCATATTTACTCAATTACAAGATGAGATTCCTTTCCCCAAAAAAATCAGGGGGGCAGGGGGAGCCTCTTGTCTTACATTTGCACACAAGGAAACCACTTTAAAAACATTGTCTACCATTGAACTGCTACTAAAAGCAGCACATACTCAGTAACTTAAACTTAAGTTAATTAAGGACAGCTTAACATAGAACATGACTATAAAGTACATGGCCCATATAGGACAAATGTGCTGATGGAAACCTATCATCAGGTTAGGTTAGTACAACTACCTGAATAAAATACATAGTAGTGGCCATTGAGAGCTGTCCCCTTCAGTACCATCTCTTTTCAAATCATGGTGAGCCACTACACTGGATATATTTTGACTTCCTCTTCACTCCCACAGCTGATCTGTGCCTTGCTTTCCCATTTCCAATGATTCCTGTTTCTTCAACAGTCTTAAGTGTCTGGTAAACATCATGAAACAGGGCCCCAAAAAATTCACTCAAAATCCCTCTGTTGTTGCCTCTCTCAACCTGTCACTATGATTCATGTGGTCCCACCCTCAATGAGGTGAGTTTCTTCTTCTTATGTTTGTACAGCACATTTAACCATTTTGTTGTTCATGCTTGTGCTTGTTTGTTGTACTTTGCAAGGTCCTTCATTGTACATGTGCCTTTAAGCAGTGGGCACTGCAGCAAGTTACATAGTCTGAAGCTCCGTGCCTTAGATTAATATTATGCCTAGTTTGCACTATATACAGATAGATGCTGAAATGTGCGTTTATGGAGTACCTGTGCTAAAACTTGAAGCAGTTTCAGAAAAGGTAAAATGCATCAATTCTGGCTGAACTAAGCCTATGGGTACTATATACAAAATATGTTACAAGGTATGTTTATTTGTAGGTCAGTGTTTTGTTTTGTTTTTTCTTTCAGATTTGCTTCTCACTTTCATGTGCTCAGGAAGAGTAGGGACTGACAGTAAGGAAGGGGATGCAAGGGATAAATATTGGGGGGCAGAGAGCAAAGGGGGTACCTGACCCCTTTGTGGCCTCCTCCAACCCCTAATAGCCTTACTCAAACCTCCAGATGAAATTCAGTAAACAACACACAAGCCCCTTGGCTATAACATAAATCTAAGCCCTCTGTCTACAACAGAACTCGAGCCACTCCAAGGCTTCTCCATCTCTCACTTGTATCAGATTGCTCTGGCATTCTAGCCTCTTCCTTTCCTGCCCCCTCCTCTTCCCCTGGCAGAGCTCCCTCCCCCTTGGTTGCCAGTAGGGAGCTTCCTTTGTAGTATACTGCCTTGTTTATATAGGCAGTCCTGAGCCTAAAATGGCTGCCCTCATTAGGCATCTAGAGGCTGCCAGCTCCAGGGCCTTAAAGTGGCAGGCACACACAGTGCCCTGCCACAATGTACAGTAGATGAAGCTGCTTCTGTGATAAAAGGGGAATCTTAGAACTTGATTGTGCTGCCATTAATCAATGGGATTTTTACAATTATTTTAATAAATGTTTATTAATGCATCATTTGATATAATTTTCTGTTTCTTCAGTTTACTGAAAGTTTCATGAGCTTTACTTAGCTGGCAGTGATCAATTTAAGCCTTTTTGGAACTTACTGTCTAAGTAGGAAAATGTTGAGTTGTCCTTCTATTATCAACCCATCAGAGAAGATAACTTGTTTTTACTTACTCTTTGATCTTTAGTAGTTTAGACTTAAAAAAAGATAGTGAACTTTCTAAAAGAATTTGTCTTGCAGATGCAAAATGAGGAAGAATTTTAAAAATTATTTTTAGCTTTCAGTCAGAGGAGCAATTAAAGCTTAAAGAGGTCTTTTGCAGAGTAGAGAGCTAGTTTTAAAAACATTAATCATTCACTGATTTAGAAATGGCGACACCCAGATGAAGACATGATCATACTACCACATATAAGGACAAGAGTCACCTTGTTTTAAAACTTGTATCTCCTTTAAAGTTGTTGTGTGCTTCAAAACCAAGAACCATTGACTCAATTCTGTGATGATATAAATTGGTATAGGATCATGGAAGTCAATGAAGCTGCATTTCACTCCAGCTGAGGAATTGGTCTTCTGTTTACAAGTGTATTATACACTGTGTCAATGTTGAGTTTTGTATTGGAAAAGAAGGGAGAAAATAGAAACAGTTGAAACACATTCTGTCAAAATCATGCCATGATGGATATTTGGATTTTTTAGCAAACAGTTTGTAATTTTCTGCTTCCACAGATATTTTTAACTTTTTGTCAAACCTGAAAACTTAAAAACTGAAAAGCAGTTTTAGTCTGAAAACCAAAACCTTCTAATAAAAATATTTTGATTTGGATATGCTATTGTGGTATCTCATGGGAGTTGCAGTTCAAGTGCTTCCTCTTCCCAGGTACAGTTTAAGTCCCATAACACACTATGGTTAGGTATTACCATGATCCACTATCTCCCCTCACCAAACAATCCATTATAAAGGATATATTTTATTTAGGAGACTGGGTTTTCGTGGGGCACCTCCCTGTCAGACTGTGCCATGTACCTGGAATGGTAATCTTCACCAGCTGGTGGGCACAGCCGGTCAAATTTGAGTGTGCCTTAGGCAACCAGAACATATGGCCACTGTACATATTTGGAATTTTTCACTAGCATGATACCCTATATATTAATATGCTAAAGGCAAAGGTAGAACTGTGCCCAAGTGAGAAGCTGATATGAGGATTACACAGAGCTGGAGCATAAAACTGTTAATACATGTAGGAATATATCAAAGTGTGATGTTCCAAAACATGTAGCTATGACAGATGTTTCAGAAACACTACACTACAGTGAGCAAACAGGGAAGGGAGCCAATTGTTACTCTTTGTTTGAAGTAAATGAGAGATGAGCAGTGAAGCAAAGCAAATCCTCCATATCTCCCCTCTATCCACCAGGCTACTAACATACCCAGAGGCCCTCATTTCAGAACATGAGGAGAGAGGTAGAATTTATGAAAGATCCGATTTATGACAAGGAAGTTGCACAAAATAGTAAGTTATACTGAGATAGCCATTTTTTTCTGAGTCAAGAAACAATGCATATATTTTTGGCCTTCTCAAAACCAGGTCATGTGGCAATGAGGTTCTTCTAGCATTATCCAGACTAAATTGTGGAAGGGTAACCTGATAATGCATTTCCTGTTTGATTATATGCAGCTACACAAAATTATAAATGGCAAGGCAAATAGAGATCAGTATCCTTTCACATTGTCTGATTACTAGGAACAATGAAACTGTAATGCTTTAATGCTGTTTTATACCTGCTAGTCTATGGAACTAAGGATAGTAAACTAAGCATGATTTGAACAAGGGTGTTCTTACATGGTTAACAAGAGTATCTGGAACCTTTTAGTAAATATCTATATTAATAAAAGGGCCTGTGTGTGTCAGCACCATAGCTCCAAGACCACAATACCTAGAGACCTGAAACTTTGAATGCATGCTAAGGGAACCCTAGGGGCATGCACCTGGGTGCTATGTTTTTGATTTGGCTCAAAAAAATGTTGCCAATTTTTTGATCATATACTGCATAACACCCCATGACAGGTCAGCCCCAGGAAGCAGAATAAATTTGCCTTTGCAAAACATTTTTTAGCAAAGCTCAAAGCTCCTGGCCAAGGTCAACTGGTACAGCTGGAGAAGGCTCCGTATTTAGGAGTATTCCCCTAAGGGCTGTGGTTGGGACTGGTTAACAGGATTGAGAGCACCCACAGGTAGAGTGAGGGCTTAAGGAAGGTCCAGGGAGAAAACTGTACTTTGGCCTTCTCAGGGACTGATTAGGGGGTTGTGAGAGGCATTCCCTGTAAGACTATCTACAAGAAGCAAACTTGCCAAAAATCACCTTGCAAAAGCTGCATCCATAGCAACTGAGACTCCTTCACAGCAGGTGACAAAATGAGAAACAAACAGAGCAGCAATAGCTGCATCCAGAGCAAGTGAAACTCATGCACAGCAAGTTGAAAACAAAGCAGCAATGGCTGCAGCCAGGAACTGGTCCTGGAGGGAAGAAAAAAACTGCATTCTACAATCCATACAGTTCTGATCCATTAGTTGCAATTGGCTTAATGGTGACTTCTTGCATCCACTGTCTTGCAATGACATGAAAAGGAGAAGCTCCAGGGATATGCTGCAACAGTGGCAAGGTTCAACTGCCCCAAATGAATGATCTTTCTGAGCTCCTTCATACATTGTTGACAGCAAACACTACAGATGCACATCATTCCCAAAGCAACATTAGAAGATAGAACTCATACTTCCAAATGACATGTTTTGGCACCACAAAAGACATCAGAGAATCTGGCTACATGCCCACATTTAAAGTGCAGGGCCAGGTTTATCATCAGATTGTCAGTCTGATGCCACTCCCAAATGAAGAGCCCAAATTCCTGCAGATATACTTCATGGGTAACACTACAAAGCAGGCTGAACAGCATTGCAATAATGTCATTCAAACCAACCTGCAGGTGGTGTTGTAGTTGCAAGACATGCTTCACAAGGAAAACTACAATATTAAAAGTTTCAAGTATGCCATGGAGAAGATGACTCCAGAGTATAAAGTTGTCATTCATGCAGACAAAACTCCAGCTGGTGAGCATGAGTGGCACTTCAATACACCCATAACATCAGAAGTGGCTGTTATTCTGGCTGGTGAACAACATAACATCAGAAGTGGCTGTCATACAACATAGCAATCAAGACAGTGTGTTGCAACATAGGAGCAACTCCCTCCAGAGAATTGCTGAGACACACCGATCATATGATGCACTTCAGTATCCACTAATTTTCTGGCAGGGTGATGATGGCTACCATTTTGAATTGCAACAAGCAAAACCAGGAACGGGGCTGCCAACTCAAAAAAAGATTTCTGCCATGGACTTTTATGCCTATAGGGTGATGTTGCGAGCTAAAAATTTCAATCAAATCTTACGATGCAAAGATCTCTGCCACCAATTTGCGGTGGACATGCATGCCAAAATTGAAGCAGAAATGTTGAGATTCATTTGAATGAACCAAAAGAAACTCAGCTGAAAACTACGTTCCCCTGAGGGATGCCATGAACAATGATGGAGATGCTGCCAATGTTGGCCATTGGTCATCTTGCCTTTCAGTTTCACAGGTGGTCCTCGCTACATGCATGAGTGCACTCAGCATGCCATGACATATGAAACTTTCAAACAGGCTTGCCAGCTTAGAGGACTCCTGGAGGATAATACACACTGGAAGAGCACATTGGAAGAGGCAGCTGCAACTCAGTCACCAGGGATGCTGCAAAACCTGCTTGCTGTCATGCTGCAGGCATATGCCATGTAAAATCCTCAATAGCTATGGGACAACCACAAGGAGAATCTGGCACAGGATATTTTGCATCAGGCATGAGTGCAAAATCCAAACTTTGAACTGGACTACAGTGATGCCATCTTCAATCAAGCTCTCATTATCATTGAGGACAAGATCAAAGCTTTGGGTGGCTCTAACCTCAAAATGTGTGGCCTTCCTGACCCACAATGAGGCAATGATAATGATAGATTAAATTTTGAGAAAGACAAACTACAACATTGACCAGCTTATTAAATACATACAAGATAATGAGACAAGTCTGGTCCCAGACCAAAGAGAAGCCTTCAACAAGATTACTCAAACAGTTTTCAATGGGAGTGGTGGCATCTTGTTTCTGGAAGCTCCAGGTGGAACTGGGAAAACTTTTCTCCTCAATCTTCTTTTGGCCAAAATCCAGCAGACAACAGTATTGCCTTTGCAGTGGCATCATCAGGCATTGCTGCCACACTGTTGACAGGAGGAAGAACAGCTCACTCAGCCTTCAAGTTTCCCTTAAATCTGGCAAGTGCAAAGGCACCAACCTGCAACATTTCCAGGGGTACTGGCAAAACAAAGGTCCTGCAGGAGTGCCATCTCATTGTCTCGGATGAGTGCACAATGTCTCACAAAGCTGCCTTAGAGGGTCTTGATTGCATCCTCCAAGATCTTCAATAAAATGACAAAACAACGGGAGGACTGACTCTGGTGTTGGCTGGGGATTTTCAGCAGATACTGCAAGTAATTCCACATGTACTGTAGGCCTGCCTCAAAGCTTCATACATCTGGAAAAACATTCAGTGACTCAGCCTCATGACCAACACATAAGTGCATCTAACAGGTGATACATCTGCTGGCGAGTTTGCTGAAAGACTGCTCAAACTGGGAAATGGGGCCATGGTATCTGAGATTCAAGATGGAACTATCTCAATGAACAACATTGGGAAGACAGTTGCAGCACTTCAAGAACTGAAAGAGGCAGTTTTTCCAAATGTTGCAGATCACTTTCGTGACTGCAAGTGGGTATGCCAAAGAGCCATCCTGGCACAAAAAATGATGTGGTCAGTACCATAAACAAAGACCTTCTTTCTCAATTGCCTGGCACTGTGCAAAAATACAAGTCAATGGAAACTGCCCCAAACAACAATGAGGCAGTCAACTACCCAACATAATTTCTCAACTCTCTCAAACCACCAGGTGTGCCTTCACACAATCTAGAGTTCAAGATTGGTGCACCCATCATTCTTCTCAGGAACCTGGACCCACCAGCACTCTGCAGTGGAACATGATTGGCTGTCAAGAAGCTCATGCCACATGTCACTGAAGTCACCCCCATGACTGGCCATGCAGTGGGACAGGATGTCTTCAATTCCACACATTCTGATTGTTCCCTTTGACCTGCCATTTCAATTTAAAGAGCTCCAGTTCCCAATCCACCTCAGTTTTGTCATGAGCACCAACAAGGCACAGGGATAATTACTCAAAGTTGTTGGCTTCAACTTGCAAAGCCCATGCTTTTCTCATGGCCAGCTCTATGTTGTTTCAGAGTTGGCAATGGCAAAAACCTTTTTGTCTTGGCACCAGATGGCAAAACATCCAACATTGTCTATCCTGAAGCTCTACATGGATAAAAAAGTGTCAGACACCATCACATACTGGGATAGAAAAATGTGATGTGAAATCCTCAGTGCTATGTTAAAGTCTTACAAAGTAAATAAATAATTCTACCTCACAATTCAGTTGTTTAATACATTTAAATGTTCAACTTTTATAGGCTTTTGGTATGACCAAATCCTCACAGTGTCAAGGTGTCTCACACAAGTAAAATAGGGTACAAAACTAAGCACATACACTCAGCTTATTAATAGAGGGAAATAAAATAGAATGAAAATATTTTATTTATGAAACATTAAAATTTGATTACTGCAACCCATGAGAAGCCGGGCACTTTGGCTAGTTACAATATAAGCAAGGTTTGGAAGGATATAAACTTTTGTTCCACAGGGCTTATACTTGGAAGGACATATAAACCTTTATACCATACCAACCTCTAATTCTAATGGGTGAGAAGGAAACTTTCTGAGCTTCTCAAAAATTACACAGTGCTGGATTTTTTTTTTCCATAAATCAAATTCTGAAATGTCTTCTATTGACTATTATTAGTGACAGGAAACAGAATCAGAGACCCTGCTGGTGTGATTCAGCCTCATTATTCTTATGTTCACTATTCTGGAATAGTTCCTTTTGACAGCTAGATAAAGGGTTCACAGGAATATATAAAAATGGAAGTCGGATACAAAATTAGAAATTACCATCTGATATAATAATCTCTACTGTTAAATGGCATGCATGATGAGGTGATTCAGTCATACAAATTAATTATCCTTGGATATGCCAATATTTCTTGGTTTTTCGAGACATCTCTAAATCCTGACCTTATGTCATGTATCACTAAGAACAATATTATGACATGGAATTTGAAGGCAATGTGTTAAAACATTAACATTAAAAGCCTATCTACCAAAATGTAGAACAAAATTAAGAAAAAGGTGTCAGTAAAGGCAGCAGTGGAGTGGATATAAATAGCAAAAACTCTGGCAGGGATTATATGCATAGTGGTTGATTTCTATATATTGTTTTCACAAGTCCTTCTGTAGGTCTCCAAAACGGAAAAAATGTAGGAAGGAACTGAGAGCGAAAAGGGCAGTGATAATGAGGAGATCAGTTGTAAATGTGGACTTTCTGATAAGGTATGTCAGAGTTGTGGCAGTAATTGAGAAGGTCATATTGTAATCCTTCCCAGATGTGGGCACATGGACAGTACGTTCTCTGCTCTTTTAATTCAAAGTGTAATTTTTCTGTTTCTCAGTATTCTGAGTTGTCCTTCCCACAGTGTGTGAGCATTGTTTGGATTATTTATTTGAATCTGTGATGCTTATGTTCAGTGAAAGATGAAAACAAAACAGGATGGGAAACATTCAGTACATCCATCCAAATCAAATATTTGAAATCAGTTCTTTTACTAATTAATTTCATTTGCACCACTGGAAGCAGTTGAGTAGATTATACTTTTTTCCCAACTGATGGTGGGAAATCTGTTGTCAAATGACCAAGAATTGATTTAGCTTAGTTTAATTTTACAGGACAGAGAAGAATAGGACTCAGGACATAAGAAAGACTAATTTTGAGAAATTAAAACATTGTGTTAAATAGGTTGACTGGATTTGAGAGCTAAGAGACTTGGATGTACACTAGGCATGGAATTATTTTAAGGCAAAAGTTCAAATATTCTTTGGGGTTTTCATCCCAAGCAAGAGGAACATTTTAATAGGAAAAGGCTACATACCTGCATGGATGAACAAGCAACTCATAAAGGCCATTTAGAACAGGCAGACCATCTACCCAGAATGGGAACTGGGACTGATCGGTAAGGATGAATAGCATTCTCCTGTCAAAGAATACAGGAATAAAGCATGAATGGACACAGTCTTAGCTGTTAAAAACCTTGTGAAGAGAATTAAATAGCAAAAGCATCTTTTGTCATATGCATAAAAAGAGAACAAGGTGGAACAAGAAATAAATGGAGGCACTAGGTAATAAAAATATGGTGCAGACCAAGAGCAGTAGTTCAAGAACTGAACATATATTTTTGCAGCTTTCAGCAGGAGGGGAGCTGGGTCAGGGCTGCACAGCTAGGAACTATGTCTACACTGCTGCTGCTGTTTCTCCAAAGCCCAGCTGCAGCTTCCAGACATGGCTTCAGATATGCACAGATTGAAGTTGTGTCTGCACTGCTGTCACTTCTCCCTGTACCCTCTCCTCCAGCTGCACTATGGGTACAGTTGGAAGCTGGCCAGCCCTTTCTCAGGTCCCCACCAGCTGGAAGTATGCCTATGCTACAGCCAGGGAGTGGGGCATGGGGGAGAAATGTTGGCAATGCAGTTGCAGCTTCCAGTTGCCCAGATCCAGTGCCATTCTTCTCTGGCCAACCCCAGCATGGGCTGGGGCAGAAGCAAAGCCTTCCATCTGTGTGGGACAGATCCAGTGGCTCTGCAGGCCAGGCATATTGTTTTAACCCCCTGGCATAAATGAAATTAAAAAAAGGTCAAGCTGGAGTTCTTATAAATGACATAATTTCTTATGAGGTGTACAAAAATATTTACTCCCCAATGTGTGGTAAATAACATGAAAATAAACGGAGGCACTGTATTTTTATGACACTAGAAGGTTCATTGATTTGGACAAAGATTTTAAAAAAGTGTGTTGGAGAAAGGTCCATGTTCAAATTTAGTTCATTCAAACTAGTTCAAATATTATGGAAAAGACTAGTTTCATGTCAAGACACTTCCATGCATTATTTAAACTTTGAAATAAATACCACAAGGTCTTGGTATACATAAGACCACTATTCCCCATTCAGAGCCAAGAACTATTGCCCTCTTTGGGCACATCCAAATGAAGTTGCATGTGCCTCTTGCTACATCTCAGAGCAGTTTTAGACACAGAAAGCAGCACACTAGGAACAAAACTATGTTCCCTGTGCTACATATTTGCAGCACAGGCTCAAAATGTGATACCTGGATAGGTATCAAAAAACCCCCACAACAAACATGGAGGAAAAAAGCACGGCAGGTAAGCTGGGAGCTGGTCCTTCAGACAGACACTCTGGATTCTGGCCAGAGTGTCTCTATGGTGGTCGTGCTGCTCCAGAATGCAGGGCATAAATCCTTAGTGTGCTGAGGCAAGCACAAGCATGGCAAGGATTGGGACCTGTGTGCTGTCATGGATAAGTAGGGACATGGGTGTGGGTGGGTGTGAGGTGGTGGTGGGGATGTCGGGGGTTGTAAGGAAAGGTGGGGGAATGTGCGGTCTGTGGATGGATTTGTGGAAGGGCTTGAGTGGGGGTTGCCACATGCCTTCTCCCCCCCAATGGCACCAGTGGCAACAGCCAGCATGGCTGTAGCCAAGCTGCAAGTACAGCTGGCAGCAATGTGGCATTTTGTGACCCAGAAGCTGTACATGATGAACAGACCCAGCCTAGCCAGACCGACCTGCTAGGGCACAGCTTTAAACAGGACTGAGAAAGCTGTGCATTAGTAGGCTGGGACAGGTTGGTTCAGCATTTACAGAGCCTGGGCCACACAGTGCCACATCAGGAGTGGGGGGGTAGGCATGTGGCAGCCCCCACTTGAGCAACTACATAGAGTATGTGGCACAAAGACAAATCAGGCCCTGGCCTCCCTCCTGCAAGAGGAGGCTCAGGACCTGCTCAGTGACCAGGTGCTGTCATGGCCAGAAAAACTCCAGTGCCCATCTCTGGAGCCCCTCCAGGACTTCAGGGGGCACAGGCAGGTTTGTAAGTGGTGCCAGAGCATGGACAGGACCATCTCTCCATAACAGCCATCAGTTGTTTGAGAGTAGGTTCAGGCTGGACATTAGAACGCACTTCATGGTCAGGATGGCTAGGATCTGGAACCAACTTCCAAGGGAAGTGGTGCTGGCTCCTACCTTGGTGGTGCTTAAGAGAAGGCTTAGTAATTACCTAGCTGGGGTCATATGAGCCCAGTATTCTCTCCTGCCCAGGGCAGGGAGTCAGACTTGATGATCTACTTAGGTAGAGCTAGGGCTTGCGTCCAAAATCAAAGATAACAAAAAGTCCTTTTTCAAATATATAGGGAGGAAAGCACCGGGAAATGTGGGGCCCCTGCAAGATCCTCTGGGCAATCTGGTGGTTGCGCTGGTGGAGAAAGCAGACCTCTTTAACCAATTCTTCACCTCTGTTTTCTTCAGCAGGGACCGGGACTTCCCCACCATGATGCAAGACGGACTCAAGGGGAATGCCTCCAGACCTCAGGTTGAGGAGGACCGGGTTGGAGAGCTTCTGGAAGGGCTGGATGTGTTCAAATCAGTGGGTCCAGATGCTCTCCACCCCAGGGTGTTGAGGGAGCTAGCAGGGCTTATTGCAGCGCCCTTGACATGGCTTTATGAGTGCTCTTGGTGCTCAGGCCAGGTGCCGGATGATTGGAAGGTAGCCAACGTGGTCCCCATCTTTAAAAAAGGGAGGAGGGAGGACCCAGGCAACTATGGGCCCATCAGTCTTACCTCAATACTAGGGAAACTCTTTGAGAAGATCATCATGGAGCACATCTGTGATGGGCTGGCCTCAGAGATGATGCTCAAGGGCAACCAGCACAGTTTCATTAGGGGGAGGTCATGTCAGACCAACCTGATTGCCTTTTATGATCAGGTCACAAAAGCCTTGTATGCAGGTGTTGCCGTGGATGTAGTCTTTCTAGACTTCAGCAAGGCCTTTGGCACTGTCTCCCACGCCATCCTCATTAAGAAATTGGGTGACTGTGGCATTGATGCCTACAGAGTCAGATGGATTGCAGATTGGCTGAAGGGTCGCACTCAGAGGGTGGTGGTCAACAGGTCATATTCAACCTGGGGAGAAGTGGGCAGCGGAGTCCCCCAGGGCTCGGTCCTTGGGCCTGCGCTGCTCAATTTCTTCATCAGCAATTTGGATGATGGGGTGAAAAGCACCCTGTTTAAATTAACTGATGATACCAAAATTGGGGGTGAGCATGCTAGTAGGGAGGGAAAGGCTTCAGTAAGACTTGGATAGGTTACAGGAGTGGGCTAGCAAAAACAGGATGCACTTCAACATTGACAAGTGCAGGGTGCTGCACTTGGGCAGTAGTAACCAGCAGCACACTTAGAAGATGGGAAACTCCCTTCTTGAGAGCACGGAGGCAGAAAGGGATCTTGGAGTCATTATTGACTCCAAGATGAACATGGGCTGACAATGTGAGGTCACAGTTGGCAGGGCTAACCGGAACTTGTCGTGCATCCACAGGTGCATCTCTAGCAGGGCCAAGGAGGTGATCCTCCCCCTCTATGCAACACTGGTCAGGCCACAGCTGGAGTATTGTATCCAGTTCTGTGTGCCCCACTTCAGGAGGGATGTGGAAAACATTGAGAGGGTTCAGAGGAGGGTTCAGAGGAGGGCCACCCGAATGATCCGGGGACTACAGGGCAGACCCTACAATGAGAGACTGCGGGACCTGAACCTGTTCAGCCTTCACAAGAGAAGGCTGAGGGGGGACCTGGTGACAGTCTATAAACTCACTGGGGGGGCCAGAAGGGTTTGGGAGAGACTTTGTTTCCCGTAGCGCCCCCTGGTATAACAAGGAATAATGGCCACAAGTTGTTGGAGAGTAAGTTTAGACTAGACATCCATAAGAACTATTTCACAGTTAGGGTGGGTAGGATCTGGAACCAACTTCCAAAGGAAGTGGTGCTGGCTCCTACCTTGGAGGTCTTTAAGAGGAGCCTTGATGCCTACCTAGCCGGGATCATAGATTCATAGATTCATAGATGCTAGGGTCGGAAGGGACCTCAATGGATCATCGAGTCCGACCCCCTGCATAAGCAGGAAAGAGTGCTGGGCCTACATTACCCCAGCTAGATACACATCCAACCTTCTCTTGAATACCCCCAGGGTAGGGGAGAGCACCACCTCCCTTGGGAGCCCGTTCCAGACCTTGGCCACTCGAACTGTGAAGAAGTTCCTCCTAATATCCAATCTAAATCTGCTCTCTTCTAGCTTGTGGCCATTATTTCTTGTAACCCCCGGGGGGGCCTTGGTGAATAAATACTCACCAATTCCCTTCTGTGCCCCCCTGACGAACTTATAGGCAGCCACCAGGTCGCCTCTCAACCTTCTCTTGCGGAGGCTGAAAAGGTCCAGTTTCTCTAGTCTCTCCTCGTAGGGCTTGGCCTGCAGGCCCTTAACCATACGAGTGGCCCTTCTCTGGACCCTCTCCAGGTTATCCGCATCCTTCTTGAAGTGCGGCGCCCAGAATTGCACGCAGTACTCCAGCTGCGGTTTGACCAGCGCCCGATAGAGGGGAAGTATCACCTCCTTGGACCTATTTGTCATGCATCTGCTGATGCACGATAAAGTGCCATTGGCTTTTCTGATGGTTTCGTCACACTGCCGACTCATGTTCATCTTGGAGTCCACTAGGACTCCAAGATCCCTTTCCACTTCCGTGCCACCCAGCAGGTCATTTCCTAGGCTGTAGGTGTGCTGGACATTTTTCCTCCCTAGATGCAGCACTTTGCATTTCTCCTTGTTGAACTGCATTCTGTTGTTTTCTGCCCACTTGTCTAACCTGTCCAGGTCTACTTGCAGCTTCTCCCTGCCCTCTGGCGTGTCCACTTCACCCCATAGCTTAGTGTCATCTGCAAACTTGGACAGAGTACATTTCACCCCCTCGTCCAAGTCGCTGATGAAGACATTAAAGAGTATCGGTCCAAGCACCGAGCCCTGCGGGACCCCACTGCCCACACTCTTCCAGGTCGAAACCGACCCATCCACCACAACTCTCTGGGTGCGACCCTCCAGCCAATTCTCCACCCACCGGACTGTGCAGTAATCCAAGTCACAGCCCCTTAACTTGTTCACCAGTATGGGGTGGGATACCGTGTCAAAGGCCTTCCTGAAGTCCAAGTATTTTTTATTTGAGCCCAGTTTTTTTTTTTTTCTCCTGCCCTGGCAGGGGGTCGGACTTGAAGATCTATAAGGTCCCTTACAACCCTACTTCTATGATTCTATGATTCTCTCCCATGCAACTCACCTATCAGCCTGTCGACGCCTCGTGCCTTGTTGCTAGGCATCAGGCAGAGGACGGCAAAAATTGGTAAGAGTGAGAGGAGCTTCTCATTGGTCCCAATCACCTGTGCTGACCTGCAGGAGTCCCTCCCACAGGGTCTGACAGGCTTTGCTGTCAGTTGGATCCAGGGAGAAGAGCTCTTCATAGAAGGCCCGCACACACCAGAGCATTTCTCCAGGATCAGTGAGGGGGTGCTGTTACTTGCCAGAAGGTAGATGATGTACTTCTTGGCCCCCTGACTCCTTTCCAGAGCATAGAGAGCCATGGTCCATATCCCAAAGAAGCTGGATGCATAAGCAGAAAAAAGCACCGCAGGCACGGTGGTAGTCCAGAGCATGAAGCTCTTCCTGCCGCTCCTGACACTCTCCACAGATGGACGGGTTGGTTGGGTCAGTGGCCAGGCACTGCTCCAGCCCCAGCAATTCCTGTTCAAGCTTCTCTTGGACTGCCTCCTCTGCTCAGCATGCCTGTGAGTGTAGCTGTGGCAAAAAGGCCAGATGCACATCTTCCCCACGTCTCTGAGCCAAGGGGAAAGCTGCCCATTGCTTCTGCCAGGCCAACTAGAACTCCCAGAAGGCCTTCCTGAAGCCCACAACCTCCAGGAGACTGGCATTAAAGTGCATGGCCTGGCTCCAGACAAAGTGGTGATCCCTGAAAGGGGTCAGCTGGATGCCAGAGGAGTGGGCTTGGGCAAAGTCCAGCAGCGAGATATAAATCCGGTCCAATCGGGAGTGACATATCTGCTCCTCTTCCACGCTCACATAGGTGAAGGCAGGGGGGCTGACAGGGTGACAGGCATGCCCGACATACATCAGGGAGTCCCTGAGGACACCCACGATGACTGGTGCTCCCTGCCTGACAAGTCTCATGCATCTCGGGTGACGTTAAAGTCCCTGCCAAGGGCCAGGCATTCGTGAGGGTTGAGGGTGCTGATGTAAGTGGCTGCCTATTGCAAAAAATCTTCCAACTCTGGATCTTTTGCAGGGGCGTACACATTAAAAATGTTCAGGACCAGCCCCTGCAATTGGACAAGGAGGTGTAGCAGGTGACCTGGCACCACCTCAACGTGACCCGGCACCACCTCAATGTCCTGGAGAAACTCCAGCTGTAAGGCTTGGGAGAACAGGGTGGCCACCCCACAAGAGGTGGCCAAGAAGTGACCAAAAAAGACTGTGCCTTCCCACTCCTGCCATCAGTTAGGTTCATTGAACACAGTTGTTAGGGTCTCCTGTAAGAATACCATTGGGCACCCCACCACGGAGGAAGGGGAGCCTCAGTATCTCCAGAGACCCTTCCTGAAGCCATGGACATTGATGGTCATGATTTTAAATGACCTCATGGCTAGGGAGGAGGGGTGGCTTCTTGTGCATCTAAATGCCTGGTGTGGGGCTCACCAGCTCATGCAGTGCCCTTCCATAAGTATAGAGGGTGTCTATGAAACTGCGGGCCCACCTATAGATCTGAGTGTTGCAGCATTTGGGCCCCTTGCCTTCCCCTGCTAGCACACTTGCAGTGCCAAGGGTGCTGTCAAAATCTTCCCAGTGGCCCAAAGCAAGCTGTACCTTGCTGGCAGACTGTGGAGTGTATTCATGGTCAAGACATGCCCCTGGGGATCGCCAGGGCCGAGAGGTCCACAGGTTCCACAGAGCCTGCTGGTTTTTGGGCCTCCTCCTCCTGGTCCTGGAGTTCAGTGGGCTGCTGAGGTACCATCTGAACCCCTGGTGCAATAAGACCCATGACTCTGGCTGGGACTGGAAGAGCTCTGCTGTCCCTTGGGATGGGGGTGGGGGTACAGGTAGGGGTGAGGTTCCTTCACAAGACAGCAGGTAAGAGTTGGAGCCCCAGGTGGTCTGCATGGGGTCCCTAACAAGATTGGACTGTTGGTTCAGGGACCCCACCCTGATCCTCTCTGATTTGGGACTTTTGGGGAGGCTAGTAGTGGGGTTTGGCTGGAAGGGAGGAGGAGGAGACCCAACAGGCACTGCAGTGGTATCACTGCTTGTCTTGGGGTCGTGGGAGAGGGGACTTCCCCACTTAGAACTCACCAGGGTGAGTTTCAGGGCCTTTGTCTCCCACAGATTGTTGGAGGGGGAGGGCCTTCCGTTTGGTTGGCCTCAGCCTCGGTGCCCATCATCTCGGGAGATAGGCCCTGGCTAGTAGAGTGAGGGGCCTCCTCCATGGGATTCAGCTTGGGGCTGTCTAGCAGCCCCAAAGCCTCCTCCATGGGGATCATCCATTTGATCATAACCTGGTAACAGAAGGAGTGCAAGTGGTGGAGGCTGGGGTCTTGGCACCCCAGCAAAAAGGCCACTACTGGGGAGATAACTATACCCAGAGTTTGAAGCTGGGGGAGCAGGGCCCAATTACAGATATAGGGAGGGACAGAGCTGAGGATCACCCTGGTCCCCAGCTCTTGTAGGGGCCTGTGGGGGACGTACTTGCCCTCCACCTCAGGCCTCCACTCCACCGCCTTTTGTGCAGTGGCCTTTGAGGCAAGAAATAAGACCCCCTTGCCATGAAAGTGGGAGGCTACCATGATATTGGGGGCCCCCGCTACAAGAGTTAAAGCCGACTGCGCCTCCACACCCCAAAACCTCCCAGTGAACCCCAACTGCCGTGGAGCACCCCCGCTGACCCCGAGCAGCACCCAGAGGAAAGCGGGGCCTCTGGTGGGAGGGACTAGCCCATCCTAGCCTTGGGGAGGCAGCTAAGTTGAACCCTGGGAGGGTCTCACCCCGCCCCAGCCCCTACTTCGCCCAGCCTCCTAGGGAGCCATGTGACCGGAGCTGTGTGAACAGGCTGTGCAAACAGGCACACTTGTCTGCCAGGCAAATGAGTTAGTGCAGAGTTTGCACAGGAGGGTGAGCAGGAGGGTCTGAGGCCCTGCCTGTGTGCTCGCTCCCCTGGGTAGGCATTCCCAGCCGTAGCTGGCCTACCAGTGGCATGCCGCAGATGGGCATGCAACACACCCCAAGGGTTCTGTTGGGGTCTGTGACCTCCCCCTCTGTCACCTCAGAGACCTCTACCCAGATGGAGCCCATGGTTCTGGGCTTCACACAGATGGAGCCCCTGGCTCTCGGCTGCGGGGGCTGCCTGTCACTGTTTCAGGCTCTGGGCCCTGTAAGCATGGCCACCTCCCCTTGTGAGGTCTTCTCCCTTTTGGAGTCTCTGGAATGCCAGGTGGAGGAGCTCCAGGCTGCAATCCAGAGACTGTGAACCATCAGGGACTGTGAGCAGGAGATAAAGTCCTACAGCCAGGCCCTTCTCCCCCGGGAGGCAAAGGGTAGACCATGGTCTCCCTCCAGGACAAGAGAGGACAAGAGGAACTTCCCCTTCTGTCCAGTCAAGGGGTTGGATCAAGGTGGTCAAGGGCCCAAAGGCCTGCCACACCAAAGTCCCTGCCCCACTGAAGCTCTGCAACAGGTATGAACCACTTGCAGCCCCAGCAGGGCCTGCTTAGCTACTAGCTCCTGCAGGAAACACAGGCTCAACTGTCCACTGGTCCACCCCCACTGTCCCTAAGACAAAACACAAAGTGTTTGTCATGGAAAACTCCATCCTGAGGGCATCTGCCACCCCAACCCCTTAGCCCAAGAAGTCTGTTCTTTTCTGGGAGCCTGAATCTGAGACATTTCAGAGAAGATCCCAAAACTCCTCCAGCCTACTGATCACTACCCTATGTTCCTTATTCAAATGGGCACCAGTGACATGGCTCAGAGTGCTCCCAGCCAGGTCATGAAGTGCTACAGGGATTTGGGAGCAGAGATAAAGGTACTGGGGGCACAGGTGGTGTTTTCTTTGATCCTCCCAGTCTCAGGCTATGGACTGAGGAGGGAGAGGAGGATCCAGGTAGTCAACCAAAAACTGCGGCTTTGGTGTCATCGGAAAGGCTTTGGCTTCCATGACCACAGTCTGGTCTTTGGAGAGAGAGTTAGCGAGCTACTGGGAAGGGATGGCCTCCACCTCTCTCCACTGGGGAGAAGGCTCTTGTCAGCCAGACTGGATGACCTGTTCCACTGGGCTTTAAACTAAGACTGCGGGGGATGGACGGACTACTGCCACTGCTGACCCTCTGAGCAACCCTTGCAAAGCACTTAAGGAAACCCACCCCTGCCCCAGCCCTGGAACAATCTGCACGCAAGGCTGGGGCTCCCAAGGGGACACTTTCCTGCCTGTACAGGAATGCCAGGAGCTTGAGAAATAAACAGGAGGAACTTGTCCTCCTGCTTAACACAAATAATTATGATGTCATAGGGATAATGGAGACCTGGTGGGACTCCACCCATGACTGGACCATGGGTATAGATGGCTGTAACCTGTACAGGAGTGATTGAGTGGACAAAAGGGGAAAGGGTGTACCTCTCTACGTCAAGGAGAGCTATGCATCCCTACAAGCTAATATTGGTGACCAGGGTGGATGACTGGAGGCCCTCTGGCTTAAAATCTGTGGGGAACACGGCACAGGGGACACAATGGTGGGAGTCTATTACAGATGTCCCACCCAAAGTCAGAAGCTTGACCAGGAGTTCACCAGGGAATTGGCTGAGGCTGCATGCTCCTGGTCCATGGTTATCATAGGAGACTTCAACTACCCAGACATCTCATGGGAACAGCACTCAGCTAAATCTGAGTGGTCGCAAAGCTTCCTCTTGTGTGTGGATGACCTCTATCTGACACAGGAAATCTATGGGCCAATGAGAGGTAAAGTGCTGTTTGACCTGGTACTGGCAACCGGAGATGACCTAATCAGTGACCTAACAATTGATGGGAAGCTGGGTGACAGCAACCATGAACTGATAACCTTCACCATCTGCTGTAAAGCTGGCAAGACAGTCAGCAATACAGAAGTCCTTGACTTCAGGAAAGCTGACTTTGACAAGCTCAGGAGACTTGTTAGTGAGGCCCTAAGGGACCATGACCCAAAGGAGAGATGAGTTCAGGAAGAGTGGTTACTCCACAATGGAGCAATCTGTGATGCCCAAGCTAATGCTATTTCATCTCAGAGGAAAGGCAGCAAAAGGTCATAGCAGCCCCCCTGGCTCTCCAGGGAACTAGCCACCTCCTGTGGCTAAAAAGAAAGACCTACGAAGGATGGAGGATGGGATCCACATCCAAGGAGGAATATTCCCCATTGGTCTGGACCTGCAGGGAGCGAACAAGGAAAGCCAAGGCTGCGACTGAACTGCAACTAGCTACAAGTATCAAGGATAATAAAAAGTCTTTTTTTAGATATATGGGGAGCTGGAGGAAAAGCAAGGGCAACTTTGGACCCCTGCTAAATCAGAAGGGACAACTGACAACCAACATCCAGGAAAAAGCCAACCTACTAAATGTTACAGGTGTGTAGGTTGTAGCCGTGCTGGTCTAAGGGCATAGGCAGACAAGGTTCTTTGCATGAATCTGACGTATTTTATTAGACCTACTTAAATAGTTGGAAAACAATTATTAAGCAAGCTTTTGGGTTCAAAAACCCTCTGTCAGGCTAGGGAAGTTTCAGCAGTTGGTGTGTGCTCTTGCTGGATGGAATGAAAATTAAAGAAGCCAGAGCCTGGTCTGGTATGCATACAAAGCAGGTAGTCAGTGAAAATGTAGAATGAGGAGTCAAAGGGTGAGAGACAGGCTGGGGGAGGGGAGGAGAGAAGGGGGATGAATAGTGGACAGATACCTAGGAAGTCAGATGTCAGGCATTATAATGTGTCATAAATCCAGTGTCTATATTTAGTCCATGATTTTTAGTACCCAGGAGGTTGACAAAGCGGAGTTCATAGGCTCATCTCTGGGAAGTGTTTTGTAAGTTTCCTTTGAGGATCAGGACTGAGAGACTTGAGAGAGAGTGGTTTTCTTGTGAGAAATGTGCCCCCACAGGTAATTGGGTATTCCTGTCTTTGATAGGTTTCTGGTGTGCATTCATTCTGGTGTGCAGTTGTTGTTTGGTCTCTCCTACGTATTTTCCATCAGGGCATTTGGTACATTGGATGAGATATATTACATTTCTGGAGGTGCAGCTGTAAGATCAAGGAATGCCAATGGCTCTGTTGTGGGGTGTAGTAATTGCAGAGGTGGTGGAGATGTGTTGGCAGGTTTTGCATTTCTTGTCATGGCATGGTCTGGATCTATTCAGTGTGTGCTGGGCTTGAGGAAGTTTGCTTCTGGTGATGAGGTAGTGAGGTTCAGTGCTTGTTTGAAGGCTAGGATGGGTGGCTCTGGGAAGATCTTTTTAAGAGTAGGGTCTCTTTCTAGTATGGGTTACAATTATTTAAGAATTTTCCATATAGGTTCAAGGGAGGGGTGATATGTCATAACCAGTGGTGTGCGATTTGTGTGTGTGTGCGGTGGGGGTTCTTCTGTACTGCAGCAGTTCTTCATGTGGTATCTGGGTGGCTCTTTCAAATGTGCGATCTATCTCTCTGGAGGAGTGTTCTTGTTGGGTGAAAGTCTTTTTAAAATTGGTGAGGTGGCAATCCCAGGTGTGCTTTTCAGTGCAAATTTGGTGGTATTTGAGGGCTTGGCTGTATATCACAGCTTTTTTGGTGTGTTTAGGGTGATTGCTGGTTCTGTGCAGATACGTATGTTGGTTTGTGGGTTTCTTGTATAATGTGGTCTGTATTTTATCATTATGGATACTGATCATCGTGTCTAAAAAAGAGATGTTGGTGCTAGAGTATTCTAGAGAAAGTTGGATGGAGGGATGGTGATTGTTGAATTTCTGATGGAACTGAATCAGAGATTGTAGGTTTTCAGTCCAAATGAGGAAGATATCATTGATATATTTTAAATATAACAAGGGTTTGATGTTTGATGGTGCAGTTTTCTTGAGGAAGTCTTCTTCCAGGTGGCTCATAAAAAGGTTGCCATACTGCAGGGCCATTTTGGTACCCATAGCTTTTCTCATCATCTGGAGGAAGTATTGATTATTAAAAGTGAAATTGTTATGTGTGAGGATGAAGTGTATAAGGTCAGTAATATCTTTGGGTCTGTATTCTGAGTTGTAATCTTGTTCCTGTAGATATGTAAGGCAGGCTTGGATGCCATCCTGGTGTGGGATGTTGGTATATAGGCTGGTAATGCACATGATGGCTGGAAGGGTGTTGCTGGGAAGGTGGTCTATGTTTTTAAGTTTCTGTAAAAAGTCTGTAGTGTCTGTAGTGTCTTGTAACAAAACTTGCTCTGTGGGTGATGTGCGGTTTTAGGATTGTAAAGCTAGGAAGGTGGGAAATCTCCATGGTCATGACTGTTACTTGCCATCTGCTCTGGATATTGGGAACCAATGTCCTAAGCCATTTCATAATAGATGGCCCCCACCAGAAGGTGATGGCCTTTGGAAAGGTAGACCCAATGCCAAAGATTGGGCTTTGGGTTTGATCAGAATGGGATGTGGGAAATACTGGGAAGGAGATTCAAGTTGAAATGGAAAAGGGAGTAAAACCACATTTTGTGTGCCCTTACCCCTTGAATGCTGAACAGGGATTGAGTAAGATGCTTCAGGGTCTGTTGCAGGCCGGGATGGTAGAGCCCACTATCTCCTAGTGGAACTCGCCTTCATGGCCTGTGCATAAGGCTAGTGGAAAATGGAGGATGGTGATAGATTATCGAGAAGTAAATAAGAGAACAAAGAAATTAAGTCCAGTGGTAAGCACCTTGCCTGAAATGTGGGACACGGCCCAAAAAGCAAGTGCCTCCCATTTCACAGTAATTGACATTTCAAACTGTTTCTGGGCAATCCCCATGCAGGAGGATGATTGGGATATTTTTGCTTTCATGTTCAAAGGGAAACAGTATCAGCCGTTGCGCCTATCACAAGGGTGGTACAACTCACTGATTCTAGCACACCAACAAGGGTGAGAAGCACTAGAGTCCCAGCCACAAGTTCAAAGCTACGTGTATGATATACTAATTTGGTCAAACACCCCCAAGGAGTGTGTGGATATTTTTCACAGGGTCCTGCAGACTTTGGAGGTGGCAGGGTTCCGAGTGGATCCAAAAAAGGTTCAATGGGTATGACACGTGGTAAGATACCGGGAAATGCAGCTAGATGCCCAGGGTTTAGGAATCTTGGAGCAGACCAAGGAGGCATTAACCCAAATCCCCCCACCCTGTACTCTGAAAGAGCTGCAATCCCAGTTGGGATTGATGGGTTGGTGCCAGGCGGCGGTCCCCAATTTTGCAGCTTTGGCCTGCCCGCTGTATCAAGCACTGAAGGTCAAAGATGAGCAGTGGGAATGGGGGGAGGAAATCGAGGGACTTCATCAGGAAATGCTGTGGGCTATATTACAAAGCCCACCTCCCTCCAGACCCCAACACCCCTAGGTATTTGGAGGTGGGAATCTGGGGGGGACACCATCAGCACAGTGCTATATCAGCGAAGTCAACAAGGATGGGATAAGTTGGAATTGTTGGGGGCCTGGAGTCAGGTTTTATCCAATGTGGAGGCTTGCTATGAGCCTTTGCAAAAGGAAATGTTGGCAGTAGTTTTTGGATTAGAGAAGGGAGAAAGATTGGTAGGAGATGCTCCTTTACGAATTTGAGCATGACCTAGGATTTTGACGGCCGTAAAGAAAGGCCCAGATCCCTGCGGGATCTCCCCACCAAGCTCAGTAGTTGAAGTGGAGCTTACAACTGGCAGGGTACCCATACTGGGAGGTGGGTGGCATGCTAAAAAACCCTGTACTCCCATGGTTAGAGGCCCCTGTGGATGGGGAAACTATAAACCCCATAAAGTATGCTGAGAGTTTTGATCCAACTGACCCCCATACTCTGTTTACCGACAGGGCAGCTGAAGGCCTAGTAGCAACCTGGGCTTGGTACTGCCCTTTCTCAGAAGACTATGGAAGAGGGGACATAAAGGGAAGTGCTCAGCTTGCAGCGTTGAAGGCAGTGGAAGAGGCAATTGCTTATGGAATCAAGCAGGGTTGGGGAGAAGTGAGGGTGTACACCGATAGTTGGGTGTGCGCTAAGGGGGCTAGTGAATGGATCCCCTATTGGGAAAAGACTGGCTGGCACCTAAAAGGTAGGTCAGTTCAGGGAATGTAAATTTGGCAACATGTTTGGGAAATGAAAGATCAAATCAAGGTGACCATCTGGCATATAGTCAGACATCAGAACGATGATTCACCCGAAGTGTGTGCGAATGCCCAGGCGGACTCCTTGACTCGTCCTTTCATCGTTAGCTCTCTGGAAGAGGCATAAGCAGTGGACGCGTTTGCCCATGAAGGGGGAAAAGGGATGCAGAGGAGACTGGCAAGAAGGGAAAATTGCTACTGAACTAGAGGTACGGCAAGTCATAGAGGAATGCCCGGCCCGCAGCACCCACCGACGATCCCCATATCCTGGGACAGGGCAAGCAGATGTTCAGGTACTGGAGCCCAGGGAGGAGTGGCAAATGGATTTCATAGGCCCACTGAAACCTAGTGAGGGACAGAAATATATCTTGGTGGCAGTAGATGTGGCCACAGGATGGCCGGAGATGTGGCCTACGGCTGAGGCTACCGGAGAAGTAGTGCTGTGGGCACTGAGGGATTTAGAAGCCCATTTTGGGAAACCATGATGTTTAGAAACAGACAACAGGTCCCACTTCAAAAATACTGGGATCTCACAGTGGTACGGAAGGGGGAATGTAGAGCACCGCTTTGGTATTCCCTACCATCCACAAGGTCAGGGAAAGGTAGAGCACTTGAATCAGGAAATAAAAAGAAAATTGAATATTGCCCAAGAAGTGTTTGGAAAAGGGTGGGTTCAACAAGTCCCCTGGGTGTTATGGGCCCTACGGACTTGCAGGGGGGGAATGGGGAACAAGCCCTTTCGCCCAAATGATGGGCTGACCCCCTAGGTACTGGTGGGAAGAAGAAGCAGAGTTGGGCTTGAAACAGGAAGATCTGAGCCAATCTCGTCGGCCCCCGATAGGGGCCCAAGTAAAATTTCATGCCCGTCCGGGGCAAAGAAGGGAACTAGAGGGTCTAATCCTGGCCTGAGGCCAGGGAAACATGGTATTAGTAGGGACCGCCACCACTAAATAGTGGGTTCCAGCTAACCAAACAGTTGTCTTCCAGGAATCACTGTGAAGGCCAAGATACTACTGATCGTGATGGGACTGATGGGGTTAGAAGCAGCAAGGAAACCAGTGGGTCCAGACTCCTGGATGAAATGCTGGGATTACCCCCCACCCCCATTCTGAGTGATGGAAGCTCGGACATTGGAAAGGGTACTGGTTAATGGAACTCGAAATGCAACCACTACAGGCCACCGGGCTCAATGTCTCTTGCCGTCCCATGGCCTGTCACAGATATGTATCCGGATTGCTTTTGATGAAAATCTGGAATGCTAGTGTAAAACCTGATTACCCCAGTTGGGAAGATGTGTGACCACCGGCTGACCCCCTTCGGAGTCCCTACGGAGCACACTGGTTAACACTACCAAAACTAAAGGACCCCAGATCTGGGGAGACACCCACTGGGGAATACACATCTCTGACCTCCGAGAGAATGTCACATTCCACTATAAGATCTCAGCACCTCCAGGAACTAATTGGACTTTATTGACCCATGATAAGAACTGTGTCACTGAAATTGAAGAATTTCGACACACCTGGGCAGAAGGCACCCAAGACTTCGCTGAAGGCAGCTAGGAACATGCCATGCATAGTGGACTCAGGGTAGATTTTGTGTTAATGTTTGCTGGAATCAAGGGATCTAAAGATTGTCAGATCTCAAGGCACCCCATCCCAATGGCAGTATAGGACACTTTGTGTGGGGAGGAGGAGGAAACAGAAGATGGGGATTTACTGGAAGGGAAATAGCACGGGTTGGCAAATGGAGGGGTAATCTCCTTTTGGATTTCAGAGGGTCCCACCTATCCAAAAGAGATCCACACTGCCATGGAGTCTAGAATCCCAGAAACTTTTGTATTGTTCCCCTCAGTATTCTTAGAGAGATTTGTAGTCTTGCAATGGGAAGTCAGTATTACTAAATTGCACCCCTGGGGCGGCAGATGGGCAGGACCCATTCTCTCTGTTTGGCAAAAGGACTCTTTTGTCACTTCCCATTGCAGGTTCTGGAGAGATGCTTCTACTGAGAATACTAGGAACAGCAGGAGTAGGACTAAATCAAATGGATATAGAGGTTGTAAGAAATAAGCTTGCTAGGATAGGATAACTTACCCAGCAGGTGCTGGAAGGCCAAATTGTGGCAAATGCAGAATACCAAGAGAACCACATCAAAACACTAACCATGGCGGTACAGCCCCTCAGACAAATGCAGTCCATTCTGAAAGCAATGGTGGAGGTGGGGGGAGGACCTTGCGAATGAAACAAGTTTGGCTATAGCTTGTGTCATCATGCAAACTTCTGCATTGCACCAGTATGAGAGAAAAGCACTCTGGGTTAAATCTGGAGATTCAGCAGTCATTTCCAATTCTTATGCAGAATGGTGCCCAGAGTGTAAACCTCTCTTTGCTAAAGTAATATTGTCAGGGATAAAAACACCACTGGAAGGGTACATCCATGTCAGATCGATAGGGATAGTGATAAAAGTTTGGTCTTTGTATGAGTATGTTCCCATCCCCATAGTTTTAGCAGGGAGGGTTTGGGCCCCTTGATCTCTGGCCAAGTGGTTAACTCAGTCTGGGGAACTTCTAGACGCTAGGGGATGTGAACAATGGGGATGAAATGAGTGGATGTGTTATCAAAATAACTTCTTGATGGACCCTTGTTGGCTGCACTAAGATAGTGTTGGTGATTGCATGCCGGATGGTATTTTCAATCAAAGTACCATGGTAATCAATAACACTATCAGGTGCTTGTGTGTTGCTTCAGTAGCCCCTGTGATCTGGAACGATGGAAACGTTTCCCAGCCTCTCGTGAGAAAGTGCCACTGCAATGTGACGGCGGTTGAGAGTGGGGGGCATATTTATGCTCAACCAACTTACTCCCGGTCACAACCAGTGGCAAAGATGTTTCCAGTAAATTGGACAGTTTCATTGGGTCCTTCTTAGGAGGCCGTGTATCAGCAATTAGACAAGTTAGAAAAGCTGCTTGGAGCCTATAGTAATGCTTTAAGTAGAGAAAAACAAGGAAGTCTGCATATCATCCACCAAAAAGGTGAAATCCTGAAATTAACCGCAGAGTTAGAATCAGTGTCCGGACATCACTGGTATGAGATTTTCTTAGGATATAGCCCTACCTGGACAGGATTTATGAATCTGATGATACACCCCGTAGTAATTGTGTTGTTATGTATTGTGGGTTTATGCTTGCTGATGTGCATGATAACTTGCTATGCTCAAAGATTGTATTGGAGGGTCAAAGGTCTGACAGATTATGATGATGGGTACGTTACCCTGTGCAATTTTGATTGGCACGAATATATGCAGCTGCAACCGATCATGGGGGGATTGTCAGGCCCAAACCAGGCCTAGCCCGAAGAGGCCTCTGGGAGGAAGCCAACCTGTCACCCTGGAGGTTATGACCTAATGCATCTGTTGCCATTTGTTAACACAGAAAAGGGGGACTGCCCTAAACCAACCATCTGGCCTGGAAAGTTCCGGGCCCAGCAGGATGCAAAGATAGCAAATTCTAAAATTGAAAAATAACTGCTTGCAAAATGAGATAAAGTCTTGGCTCTAATTCCAGAAAAGGCAGTGAGGCCAAAAGTGAACCCCCTTCTTGGGGGAGATAAGCGAGGAGAGGAAAGGTACTTAAGTTGAAGAGAGTCAGATCCCAAGTGGAATTGCTTTGGGGAGGACAAGGCTGAGGACCCAATAAAGGAGGCAGTCTCTCCACCCTGGACACAGGATGGGGTTCCCGAGACCTATCAGGTAATAACAGGGGATAAGGTGTGGAGTGCCTTTCCTCCAGCCCGATATGCTTGAAGCTCAGAAGCTTGTTGTGATGATTTCTATATGTGTTATTGATTTTTCCTCATAATAAAGAGCGGCACTTGAGTTTTACCTGGCATGTGACTTGTGGGTTACTCACCTACCCCTGTTGGGAAGGGAGGGAGCTCCTAACACATCCCCACAGGAAAAAAAAACAAAACAGGAAAGCTATGCTTGGGGAATGTGGGGTAGGGAGATCACACACATGCAAGGGCTGGGGAGACTCAAGCTAGCTTACTCAGACAAACACCAAGGCAGGGGGAGTGGACCACAGGACTTACTACACAAGGGCAAAAACACAGAGGGAAGGCTGCTGAGGCATATGTAAAAGGTGGCTGAGTGGTGGAGGGGCATTGTTTTATGAAGATCAGTCCAGGAGCCCCTCAGGCTTCCATCCTGGCAGTCAGCAGCAGACCAACAGATAGGAAAACAAAGCAGGATCAGATGTAATGAGGCAGCTGTGTGGGAGGGCAGGAGCAATCATTCCATTAGGGGCTGATGGGAGCAGGGCATGTGGGAGGAGAGCCTGGCTGGCTGACAGCTCACACAAGTCAAGGCCTCTGAAAGCTTCTTGCAAAAGCTGCTGCCCAATACTGCAGGTGTGGTGTTGAGTGGTGCAAGGTGGTACAGCAGGAAATCTCCTTCTCCCCTGAGAGGGGGCAGCAGCAGAACAAATGGCAGCAGTAGCAGCAACAGCAGCAGTGGTGGTAGGAGCCATCCAGTTCATCCACTCTGGGTATGCTTCAGGTGAAAGTGGAGATGAAGGTGAGAGGTGACCTGCCAAAGCAGCTGGGGAGGCAAAGCACCTTTAGGCTCTGGCAGTGATGGGGGAGGGACCCACAGGCAGTGCAGGCTCCCTCCCCAGCTGTCCCCTGACCATGGCTTGGCAGCAGGTCAGAATACGGGTGCAGAAGCTGGGGTACAGTGCTGGGATGTGGTGGATCCCTCCCTGAGGGGGGGCAGTGGTGTGCAGCAGGGTGCCCCCAATGGTGAAGGCAGCAGCAGCAGCACAAGGCAGGAAGGCGTGTGGCCAACTTACTCCCAAAAGCTCTGCGAACAGGCCAGCAGCTAGTAGCAGCCAGAGGCAGGAAAGGGCATGTAGTGTAGTGCAGTGTAGTTGGCACTTCATCCAGACGCAGGAAAGGGCCTGGCCACCTTCTTCCCACAAGCTCCTGAGACCAAGCTTGCAGCAACCAGCAGCAGCAGCCTGGGACAGGAAGGGGCATGGCCAACTTCCTTCCAGAGGCTCTTCCCCCAGAATCTTCTGAGAGCAAGTAGCTCTGAGCTACTTGCCAAGGCAGCTTGTTATACTGAGTGAGCCAGCACAGGTCCTGGACCTAGCCTCTAGCTCCCCTTAGCTACAGATCCAGGAGGAGCTGGGCAGGGTTATTTTGCCCTAAGTGGCACAACTTGCCCCACACCAAAGTGCTTGTACAGGTACATGCGCTGAGGCAAAAATTCCTGGCTTAAATTTGTGCCACTCCTATTTGAGCTGCTGCAAGTAAACATGCCTGCATGCGTGGACGTGCCCTTTGATTATATAGCAGTAGCAAAGGAAACCTCTAGCTCACCATCATTGTGGCCTACCCCACTTCTACAGACAATATCTTCATGTATTAGGAAAAAAAATCAATGGCCCCAGCTAGTAAGTGAGCTGCAACTCCACTGAGCAGTTTCTGATTCCTGTCCTGTATTCTTGGGTTTAACTAACTAAACACAACAAACTGCTTGAAGAAGTTGTAGTGCTATGCTATCTCACATGCTATTTCTAGTAGAAGAATCTATACATAGGAATATATTTAATTGGAGTGATATAAAAAGATTGACAGATAAAGGATAAGATTTGTTGTGTCAATGAGGAGATACTTAATGTCTATAGAAACTTTTGAAAATCTCACCCAAGAAGTACCGGTAATGCATTGCATAGGCAGAATGGGGTTGAGGTCATCAAATATGATTTAACCATTCTTGTCTTAGATAGGGTCCAGATCACCAAAAATAGTTATAGATGTTGCTTTGTATTAAAGTGACTCATGCAATGCATGCCTTCTGCATATTCACTGATCATAAATTTGGATGTGATTTCAAAGTGAGCTCATTCTACCAACCCTTCTGTTGCCATTAGATACATGAACAATCCTCCTGTTCTTTTTTGCATGGCTGTACATTCACTCATCCAGCTTCATCTGAAGGAGTGCAGTATCTTCTAGCAAGAGATCAAATGAAGGGTTTGCTGTTGTTTGAATTTATACATCTCTATTATCATCAATAATCTTTTTGAATATTCCATATGCTATCGACCTTCTGCTACAATAAGTAATCTCAAGAAATCTTTAGTTGCTAAGTCAGAATGTAAAAGTTATTTAAACTCATGAACATTTTTTTCTTTACATAACATCTTTGCATAACATTTTTATATAACACTGTATAACCATTATGCATAATAGCTACATAATGGTTGATCAGAAGCAATCATTTTACAATCTTCCTTTTCCAGCATGCTTGAGCTCTACAAATTAACCACAGTTATGTTAGGATAATAGTGAATTTATTCTACTTACAAAAGCAAGAAAATTCAAAGTGAAAGCTGCTAGCCTGCCTCTTTGCTCTTACTTCATTTTACTTAGGGATGTTTTGATAAAGTCAGTACCAAGATTTATTTTTTTTTTCTGTGGTGGGGGAGAGGGCAAGGTGGAAAGGAACCCAAAGAGTCTCAAAGGAATTCAAAGAGGGAACCCAAACACTCTATTCTGTACTCTGCCACTGACCCACTGGGCAACTTTAGGCAAATCATTTCACTTTGGTGCTCAGGGGTGGAGGGTGTATGTATTTTAATTAAAGCAGTTCCCAGAAAGCTGGTCTAATTAAAATGCTTCACCACCACATGAATTAAGCCCCTTTGGTTTTAAAAATGGCTACAGGATGCTTTATCTAAACCTCATTTGATGCAGTTTAGTTAAAGCATCCCATTTTTAAATGTGCAGGGGGTTCTGCATATGGTGGTGTGGCCATGCTGGACTGTTCTAATTAGAATATGATACAGCATGTGTATAGGCAGCCAAAGGCTTTGTGCTATTTTCCCTTCTGCTTCTTCATATATTTAGCTTTGTGGTCCTTGATGTCCCTCTCTCTCCTGCCCTATCTCTTTCTCTCTATAATGCTTAGAATAGTGACCTCAGTTGGGCTGTTGCGGCAAGCTAGCTCTAATGAGGCAGTCATATGACTGCAGGAAAGCCCTGGGATAAGAAGAGAGGGCTGAGATGCCTTAATTTTAGATCCAGGCTCTCAGAGCCCAAGCAGCAGTTTTCTGCTGACAGCCAGAATAACAACACCTAGCTGAGGTGGTGCTTGGAACATCTTGGTGGTAAGATGCCTGCTGGGGCAGGAAAGTTCTCCAGAAATGACAGGCCACTTGCCTCCCCAGCGAAAGGTGGATAGAGGCACCTTATAACCCCAGCCCCACTGTGAAATGGGTGATTATGAGTGAGAACAAATAGTGGGGGGAGGGGAAGGAAGGCATGCCTAGGGAGAGGTACCTGAGCCCTGTAGGGGTGTAAGACCCCAGAGACAGGGCAGAGAAAGAAAGTGGCCTCAGTGAGTGGGACAGAAGTTGTGTGTGGTCCACCCACAGTAGGGTGCATGATGGCACCTGAAGGACTGGCATTCGTGGGTACAGAGTAGGGTTGCATAGAGTGACCTGAATGGCTGTACTGGTGGTGTGCTCAGTAGAGCTTCGGGGTGGCCTAAAGGGCAGCACATGGGCCAACGCCCATGTGAGTGAAAACAGGAGGAAGTTGGAGCTAGAGGCTGAGCTCTACCCAGGGCAGGGCAGGGCAGGGCATAAAGGCAGTGCCTCATAGAGCAGGGTAGCTTGAGTGACCCAGAGGTGCTGCCCATGCACTGACCAGTGTGAGACTAGGTAACTCTGATGGCCCAGGGTGTTGCTCAAGAGGACCAGGGTGGGTTTAGAATGGTCTAGTGAGGAGTGGTATGTAAGAGGTCATGTGAGAGGGGGAGGAGTGCTTGAGTAGAATGGGAGAGGCCCAGCCAGGGGCAGAGCTAGCCCAGCCATGGACCAGAGTTATGATCTAATTATGATGCCTTCTGCAAGGCATGGAACACAGTGTAGGGGTGGTACAGAGCCATGTACAACACCCCTGCATTGGGGCATTAAAATGGGGAGCCTCCCACATTTTACACCAGATATCAAACAGCAAGTCATATCAAACAGCAGGCAAGATTGGACGGACTGCCCCATATAGACAGATGTATAGGCTGATGTTGAGACCTCGCCCAGAGTTCGTCCCCTGTCACAGGTGTCTAAGAGCTACTACAATAATAATTAACAATTGCAACACAACCAATAGTTATATACAGAGTTATGCACATTAAATTGAAGAATTAAATATCACTGACACATCTACACCTTTCAGTGTATACCACCAGTAAACCAGGCTTCACTTTTACTCTACATGTGTTCCATGCTCACAAGCCACCTTTTCACACATATCCTTGATGCATACAGCACTGTTGTTAAACATGCTCACACCAGTGGCCATATGAGGATTTTTCTGCACATGGCAAGAACAGAGTGGAAAAGAGAAGCTGAGATGTGGTTTTATGCCAGTACCACTTAGCCCTCTCGGAAAGACGTTGGATATTCCATGCCAGTCAAATTATCAGCTGATTGCTACAAACACAGAGGAGAAATCTACACAGAGGAGTTATATTATACTATACAGGCAATCACTATACAAACAAACACACACACAATTATATGTGTGTATGTATTCAATATACCATATAAATTCACTATACTGTATGTATTCAATTCACTATACAAATACATACACACACACACACATATACACACACAAACAGATGCAATTATATATATTATATATATACACAAACATACACACATATATGTATCTATACACAATTTTATACATATACACACAAATATATATGTGTATGTGTGTGTGTATGTATTTGTATAGTGTTTTTCTGTATAGTATAGTATATTACATATGCTATATGAAATTTCATATATATATAATTTTCTAGGATTTTTTGTCTTGGTCACATCAAGCTATTATTTTTTCAGAAAGCAATTAGTTCTCTATTTTAATAAAATTTCTCAGAAGTTGAGAAATCAAGAGTAACAGTTTGCTTGGTGCCTTGTCCATTGAGATAACATTGCTCTATCAAAAGCAAGAGGAAAACAAAAGAAGTGAGAATAAAGTCTATCAAGAAGTAAGCCCTGAATAGACAAAAGAAATCCCCAAGGTTTTCCTTTTTTTTTGTTGTTTTGAAAAGAAAAAAAGGACTAATTAGGAAACAATAGTATTTCTGAATTGCACAAAGGACCATTAAGACTCTAGAAATATAAATAAAAACTAGTAATAAACCAGATCTACAACTACAGCATATTAACTTCAGTAAGAACTGAACATGGTCAATAGCTGAGAAAAAAACACTAAGCATTTCTAAAATGAGGTTTCATGGACCAGGTTTCACAGAATTCCCTCTTCAGCAAAAAACTCATTTAGAAGCCTAAATCCATTTTTTTCTCTTCAAACCTGCTCCTTACCCCCAAAAAACTTCAAACTTGCTCTTTGTCTATGTTTTTGTATATAAAGTCTCATAGTACTTACCTTTCTGCCTCTGGGCACATGCAGAATTACTCAGGTGCTGAGTGATTAGCGTTTGTGTCATGGCTAACCTGCAAAAGTATTTGGAAACCCCTCAAAATTCCAGTGACAAAAGAAGTGACTAGGACTTCATAATAATGCTAGAATTACACACACATATGCAGGTACGTAGGTATGTATATAGAGATAGAGAGATGTCAGAGAACAGTTTCTCTGTATATATTCTCTCCTGGATTATTATAACTTTTTCTTTTCTTGTCTTTTTTTTGAGTACACAGTCATCCTGCACTGTTATTTCTACTTCCTGCTTTCCAGAAGTTCCTTTCCTGAAAAGCCAGCATCCCAATATTTCTCAGATTTACTTCAGAGGTAAGTCATATGATACAGTGTCTAAGGACTCAGCTTGCACACTGCTAAATAAGCATGGTAGAATGTGGCTAACAAGGGAAATAAAAAGACTTGTCTTCCCCATTTTTTTTCCTAATGTATTATCTGCTTGCTGTCATTTTCTTAGCATCCTACCTGAATGGAGACAAGGAAGGAAATTGACATTTCTTGTTTGCTTTCCAGTTATTTTGACCTGATTTTGCTATTAGGTTGATAGGTGCAGTTTGCTAATAGTCCTACTTCATTTATAGATTGTTCTTTCAAACCATAACATTAAAAGGGCTTTGTTCTTGATAAGGCAGTGTTTTTTTGGGTGCGAACAGAGGTTACATTTTTTTATGCAATAAGGCCCCCAAAAGTGCTCTTCAGCTGTAACATAACAAACATTCATGGCTGCAGAACACTTTGAAAATGGCCAATCACGGGAAAATTTCACTGTTGTCTGATAAGTTATTAGATGAAGGCACTCAAGGGCAGAGCTTCTTAGCAGCAAAGGTTACTTTTGGGTGATTCTGCCTGCATCCCATCTACCTTTGCACAGTGCGGTGCTCTAGACTCAGGCAAGCAGAGCTTGTCTCCTCTGCCTGCCCAAGTACTGGGCTGGCCCTGCCACTGGACTGTGAATGACAGCTTCTCATCTCAGTCCAGCCCAACCTCTTTCCTCCAGCCAGCTGACAACCACAGCCTGGCGGGGGGGGAAGGGCAGAGGGGACAGTGTCTCTCCCCCTAGTGCCCCTCGGACTGGGGAAGCCTCAGCTCAGTTCAAAGTAATATAGGTAAATAAGCCCTACTCTTTTTTTCATTGTGATACCTCCCAGTCTAAGGCCATGAACAGGCAATTTTTCTAATGGTGGAAATTTTCCACAGCTAAAAATGTTACTGGGTGCAGTACAGGAAGCAGTACAGGTGTTCAGCTTTCAACCATACCCTCTCCCCTGTGCCTCACAAGACAAGGTGATCCCAGTTTGAGGAAAGTGTGGGAAGCAGCAGGGCAAACATGCCTGCTACCGGGAGTGGCTGTCCCTGTGCTTGGCTTCTGGCCACCGCTCCTTGCTTCCCGCTCACTCTTCAGATCAAGGGAATGTGGCAAAGGAAGAGTGGTCCTGTCCTGTGAATGGAAGCATGAACTTAGCAAGACTCCTTTCTTGGGCCAGCTGTTGTACTGGCAAATGCAGAGGAGATGGGGTTCTACTGTATTGGCAATATTGTATTGTATTGTATTATATTGTATTGTATTGTATTGGGCCAGCTGTTGTATTGGCAAGTGCAGAGAAGATGGGATTCCATTCCTCTTTACTTGCCCATAAATAATTTTGGTCTCAGACCAAGCAGTCTATCCTTCAATGAAGCACACAGACTGTTGTTACAGCCTGACATAGTATCTTTAACCAGTCAGAGGCGAATGAACCCAAACTCAGAATTTATGTATTTTCAACAAAATTGGGTCAATTCACTGTTTCTAGTTTGGTGCCCAAGGGAATAATGGTTGTTATAAATTACTTGACACCATCACTCAGGAGGCCACAACATTACTACCCTTGATAGCAAAATCATTATCTTTCTTTTCCCATGTCAAATCTCCATACTTCCTTGGAGCTTCACCTAGTAGTGCCCATACCCTAACTCTTTATTTAACTCCTACAAAAAGAGGGGAGGGGCAGTAAAACAAGGACTGCTATTCTAGGAAAGAGCTTTGTAACCATATGATCTAAAGTCATGAGGAAATAAAAATTGAAAGGTTTTGACAAAATTAAAACTCTTGAGATATATGTGGTCTGCCCACCTTCATAGAGCAAATCCTGCCATTAAAGAACATTTTTCCATTTCATGTCCACAGTGGGGACAATTGAGTATTATCATGCTTGCCCCATCTGCAAGGTCTCATATATGAAAAAGAATATTATTCTGTAGAGTAGAATAGTGTATGAGAGAATCCAACCTGATGGTTTCTCAATGGTAGTGTTTTAATGCAAAGTCAAAAACCTTTCCTCATCAGGCAAATGTCTAGAAAGCAAGACCATGGGCTTCCTCCGGCAAGTTATACATGCAATTAACACATGCTACAAAATGAAGTTCATAATATAGATACAGACCCATACCACACCACAATATGCCATGTCCCTGCCCAGGAGTCTGATATACATCCTTGTCATAGTAATAGCATTTTATTATAAACAAATATATAATGTAGTTTATATTTTTGTAATTGTGTATATACAGTTTATTGGTTTCTGGTTTCTTTCTGTATTTCTATTTCTATACAAGTGGTCCCCTGTGTAATTATGATATATCATTGTTCCATAATTACATCAATTTTTTCCCTTTAAGGTCAGCAAAGCCCCAGTATTTTAATTTCTCGTGTCTTTCCAGTTGAAAGTTTTAAACTGACTCTTTACTAGGAAAAAATATGTTTGTTTTGTGAAAAAGCACAACTATTTTCCCCCTGTATAAATTAGCAAATATATTTATATGGCTTATAAATAAGAAGCTAGTTAATTTTTAAAAATACCAGTTATGTTGAAAGACAGAAAAAAAATATTTCCTTCATTATTGGGGCTTTGAGCTACATTGGCAAGATCACCTTTAATGCAGGTTTTCAGTGCTTCTTTTCCCATCATTTCTTAAAAAATGTTTCTTTAAAAATGATTTTGAAGAAAGAAAAGGCTAGTGGAGGTTTTTTCATAAGTCTTTGTTAGACTAGCTCCCCTCCCCCCACAACTGAGACCATAACTCCCTCAGTACTGTTGCCATCTCAGTGGAACTGTTCAGTATGACACTATCAGTGAGTACTTAGGGACTCCTTAATACATGCATCATTGATTTAAAAGACAGTTATTGCTCCTCTGGAATCATTATGGTCTATCCCCATAAATACACACTTTGGGATGTTAATACATGCACTACTGAAACAATGGTATATAATGGCTGACTTCTTTCCTTATTACACTTCATATGGTAGATGAGGTTGCCATTTGATGTTAATAAAGGAAACTAACACCTTCAGTGCTCAAAATGCTACCAGACTCCTCCTATGTCCTTGGCATTTTGTATTGTTAAAAGTTACACCTTATAACTGTGTGTGTATGTGGATGTATAATTGATTTTTATTTTGTCATGGACTCTATATTTGTATTGTAGAGTAAATGAAAAATACCAGGTCACCATTTTTTAGGATGCCGGTGATCAGATTATTGAAACTAAATAACCGAAAGAGTTTGATTTTATGAAAGGAAGAGGAACAGGAAGGAAATCTAAGATCTCCCAGAAGTTTATGGTGTGAACGGATGTTCATATCTGCATGGAACTATTCATGCCCAAATTAAGATGAATTTAAAGGTGTAACAAGGACTTAAGTAATACATAGTTCCTTAGCAAAGGAATCCCAGATCCCAGTGCTTCAACTTCTGCATCTAAAATGTCCCTCATGTCAGCTCTGGATTTAGGACCCAGATGCCTTGTTTTGGGGGGGGGAACACATTGGGGTCCACACTCAGACCGACCACAACCTTTCCATTTGATAATAGGTGAATTTATTGATACAGAGCGATAACAAAAAAGAAACAACACAAACAATCAAGCAATTCTATAGCTACCAATTCTAGGGCTGTCATCAGTCAAGAAATGCCTGGCCAGGATCCAGGCTTTTTTCTAAGGCTCTTTCTTAGGTGTCAGACATCAGCATGTCAGCAGCCTGGAGGTGGGATGCCGAGGTACACACCCCCACTCCGGTAGGGTGGATGAGATGGGCTGGTTGTGTGCCATCTGTCCATGGTAGCCTTGGGGACATCTCCTGGGGGATGGGGATGGGGTCCCCCTCTTTGGCCTTGCAACCTGGTTCTACCAAGTTATGGAACATGTCCCCACTTCACCAGTCTGTGTGCTTATCCATTGGTCTTATTGTTGTAACTGTCTTATAGTTTTTAGCAAAGACTTTATATTATTTTCTCTTTTCTGTATAACTGCCGCGCGGCACTCTCACATTTATGTAACCTTGAAGTCGACTGTTAATCAAAATGAACGCTTTGTACTTTTCTCCACTGGCATTAAGCTACACATGCGCATTCTGTAAATTTCATTTCTTATCTAAAAGTGTCATTTCTGCAGAAATGAAACTTATGTAGAAAATCTGCCTAGCAATAATTATGTAAAAGAAAATTATCCTATCTGTATACTATAGTTAGTGTCATAGAGGCAGTCCAACAAACATTTATAAAAGAGGCAAAAAGCAGGAAGCAGCAGAGACGACAACTGGAAAACTCTGTGGGCCTGATCACCCCGCAGTTCTCAGCCTCCCCGCCTGGGCGTATCCCAGCGAAGATAAAGGCCTCAGAAATCCGACAACTGACAACGATTCACTGTGTTACAGTATTGCTTTGTGTTTCCCAATTATGAGCCGTTGACCAGTTCTGGGACTTAAGGAGTCGGCAGCCGCACCTAGCTTTGGACTTGTTCCACTGTTGGAACGCAAGGGCTGGCTCTGGAACCTCGTGAACCAACGGACACCCTATAGACTATCCCATTCATGAGCTGTTGACCAGTTCTGGGACTACGGAGTCGGCAGCTGCTGGCTCTGGAACCCCGTGAACCAACAGACCCCTTTAGTATCCAGCATACTGTAACTGAAGAAACATCGGAGACTCCACTTCTTGACTGCCTCTCATCGTAGCTTAGACAGCATACCTACGCTCGCTATACTTGTATTTACTGCAACTTCGTTCCAACCGGCCTCCCCTCTTACTTGTAAGAGGGTGAGGCCAGGTGAGTGAATAAATCTTTTTATTTTACTCTATATCTGCTCAGTAATAACTTTTATTACTAACATTCCATATCAATGAGCCGTTGACCAGTTCTGGGACTTAAGGAGTCGGCAGCCGCACCTAGCTTTGGACTAGCTCCACTGTTGGAACGCAAGGGCTGGCTCTGGAATCTCGTGAACCAACGGACACCCTATAGATTAAGAGACACTAACTACTTACTCTAAGTCGTCTACTTGTGTCAACTCGGCGAACCTCGAGGGCGGTGAAGAGCTACCTCAATCCCGCCCCACAAGCCGCACGCTCGCACAGCTCCGCAAAGCCCGCGGCTCCCGTAAGCGGTGCCGGAGCCGCTAGCCCGGCATTTCGCCACAATTGTGTTAGACAGCCTGTCTGCTTCAAAAACTGTATGAAACTGTGTGTGTGACCCAAGCTTTTTAGAAATCAGTTAACCCCTGCTGTCTACCCTGAACCATTCTAATGCATATACATACATTTATAAGCCAATTCCTAAAAAACAAAGTTTAAATACCATATTCAAGCCATCACCTCACTGAACCCACCTGCTTTCTTCCTGTAGCACAATCACTGCAACACAGATGGACTGTTGTGGGCTAGGACAGAGGCCAATTATGATCTTGACTTGCTTTTATCTGTTTAAAACAATAAGTGAGCAGATCCTAAAGTGGTTTAAATTATCAGTGCCCCATTGACCTCAAAGAAGGTATTCCAATTTATACCAGCTGGTGAACTAGTTCAGCATTTTTGTTTGCACATCTATTGTTAAATCCAATTTTTGGAACAAAATAAAACACATTAACTTTTACTGTAAATGTTTGACACTAATAGTCACAGGGGCACTCGGGTGCCCTGTTCCTAGGAAGGAATAAGGGAAGCTGCCACTCTTTAGGGCAGCCCAGGTGTCAGTTGCTGGGGCAACTGCACCCGGTCACATGACCAGAAGGGGGCAGGGCCGGGCCTTTATAAACAGCCCAGGCCAAAGCCTACCAGTGCAGGAGAGCCAAGCAGAGCAGAGATGAGTGGTGCAGCCTGAGCACCCAAGGGGCTGCATCATAGGAAAGGTGGAGAGAACCCTGATGGGGAGGCCTTTGCAAGAGAGCCAGGTAGGCCTAGATCCTATATTATAGCAAGGAGGCTTATTGTTGTGTTACAGCCGAATGGCTTATGGTTCTGTTTAGTTATTGTTATACCGGAGGACCAGGTGAGGCTGTAGGGGTGGAGGAGGCTTCATCAGGAGCTCCCCAGGGAGGCAGGGGTGCTCCCAGTGCCAGGGAGGGGTGCTGTATTGTGGGGCATCTAGACCCTGGCCCCAGAAGGGGTGAACAGATTGAGGAGCCCAAGGTGGGCACGTTTAGTGAGAGGAAGCCCAGTGTGGGCGTAGGTAGAAGCCCTAGTGGGGCAGGACCCAGAGAAAGGGGTCAAAGGGGCCAGGTAAGGCTAGGGCCACCTGAGCCCCCAATTAGGAAGAGCCCCTGAGGGGCTCCACAGTGATGGGTACCCTGGTGCCTGCGAGGGCACTGTAGTAGGGGTGTGCTACTCCAGTCAACAAGGTGCACAGTGCTGGCAAGGGCACTGTAGTTCGGGGTGCAATACCCCAGCCCTGAGAAGGGGCAAAGAGGATTTTGAGGGCCAGGCATGGCTAAGGCCACCTGAGCCCCACGTGCAAGCAGCACCAGTGAGCAGCCCGAGGGGTTTGTGTTAGGCCCAAGCGAGGGGCACACAGGAAGAGAGGCCTAGGGTAGGGTGCTACTATAGAGATGAGCCCAGAGAGGGCAAGTCTGCGATTATAGAGAGCCTGGAGAGGGCGAGTGTGTGGAGGGACAGGCTCCAGTGGGGGCACCGTCTGTACCTGGAGAGGCCCCAGGAGGGGTGAGTATATTGTGCGGACCCCAGGAGGGGGCAGATATAGCTAGTAGGCCCGAGAGGGCTAGCAGATAGAGGGGCGCCGGTTGCGTGACAAGCCCAGGGGCGCCGGTGAAGGGGCGCCAGTTGCGTGACAAGGCCGGGGTGCCAGTGAAGGGCGCACACAGGAGACTGACCAGATAACGTCTGGTACATCTGTGAGGCTTGGGGCGTGCTAAAGGGGAGGTTGGAGGCATGCATAGCCCATAAGGCTGGGGTGCACCAGGTCACTCCCTACGGAACGGGGGACAGTATAAGCATAGCACAGTGTCTAGGGTGACAAGAGCAGCCTCCTTTCTAGAACCATATAACAACAAGACGTGGCGGGCGAGTAAGAGGGTGCTGGACTGCCTACTTGGCACGGCAGGGGGCGCTAGAGAGAGATCACGGCTGCTCCTGCGCCCTGCTCCGTGACACTAATACTTAATTATTTTGCGTGGGTATACCTTTCAATAAGTTATACTCATGTAAAAACAGGAGGTCCGATTCTACCTACATATTGGTTTTATTTCTATGTAGTTCCATAGACTTGACTCAAATTCATCCTGATTTCAGTACGACTACAAGGTCAAGCTTATGAAAGTATTATGCAACTTCCATAACAATAGGGTTCACTGCCAAACAAACACTATAATATAACCTGTCTGTCTTGTGGTGTGGTTTATTCATATCCCATCAGGAGGAGATTATACCTGTAGTCTGTAATTTACTATACAATGTTCTGCTGTAGCCATCTTGTGAAAGATTGATTCTGTAGGGGAAGAACTGAGGGGAGGAAGAGGTGGCTGCAAAAAATGAACCCGCATAGTGCACAAGATCTCTCTCCTTTTAAAATACTTAAAATATTTTCTTCATTTATTTAATACAAAATTAAGACTCTCTTAGAATTGATTCTTTTCTTATTGAAGTCTATAGCAACCCCCTTCCCCTGCAGGATAAACTATTAATCCCACTAAACTATTAATCCCACACACTGGGCAGTGGGGGTTGTGGGGGTTTTTTGTTTGTGTGTGCATTTTATATGGGAAAGATGCCTGCTGTTGTTCATCTGGGACCTGCAAAACCGTTTGTATTCATTGGCCAGAGAAAGCAGAGAATGCTTCAGAAAGACTGATATGCGGCCCTTCCTGATTGAACAAGACTTGGGTGATGTCATACCAGGTATTTAAGGTACTCAAGGGTCTCTCTTTCTCTCCTTTTCCTGAGGCTGCTGAGAGCTGCACAGCAGCATTAGGAGCCAGAAAACCTGCTCCCCATGGAGGGGTCTCCTCTCCTCTCCTCTTCACTGGAAAGTCAAAGCTATTTAAAGGGAAAGCCCCAGGTACAAGGAGAGAAATTCTATTTTTGAGTCTAAGACTTATTTCCTCCCTCTTTTCCATTTTGTTTTTCCTTACGTGGATTGATGTCACAACGGTGTTAATCCCTAGAGCAGACTGACCAGGAATGGGTCCTGCCCTAGGGGCCTGGCACCCTCTGTTTTGTAATTGTATCATCTCAGTGTGTGGTATAGCTGAGACTAGATGGTCAGGCTGTAGCCATAAGCCTGGGCTGTTTTTTTTGCTGTTTCACAGCTATGGTGTTTCAGCCTAGCTGTGTGGCTGAACACCAGCTATGTTTGATTGGCCTGGTTTGAGCCAAGGTGAGACCTGGTACCACCTGTTGTTTATTCAGGCCTCAGAGCAGTATAGATCTGGCTGGTTTTGCCTACCAAGTTCAGGCCCCATGAGATAGGCCTGACCTCTGCTTCCAAGTAATTCTTTTTTTTTCCTTTTTTTCTTTTTCCTTTTTTGTAATTTCTGCCCAGCAGAACTGAGATTGGGACTAGGAATTTAGGGGTGCAGCATACTGACAAAAGCTGCAGTTAACCCCTCAAGGCCACCACATGGAAGTAGAGATTGCCTTACAGCTCCACAGGTAGCAACAAGGAGCCCCTTGCAATGCAGAAGGACCCACACTTTCTAGCAGCTTCCTGCAGCCCTGTGAACCCAAGGAGCAGCTCAAAGGACTCCCCAGTGAAGCCCTCCTCTCCAGACCATTGCTGAAGTGCAGATATAAGGGTGTAAGCCCCTGCCTTTGGGGTGAGCCCCAAGCCCCAGACTGCCTGGGCATGGGTGAAGCCTCCCCAAGAAGGTGCAATCTGTGAACTATGTCCTGTAGTTGGTAGTGTTTTAAATTGTATTTAGTGTTTGTCTTGTTTTCTTTGCCTTTGTTTTCTATAATAAATGTATCCTCTGTTTACACTGCTTGCAAGCTGGGGTTTTGTTTATGTGGGACACTCTAGTAACTAATTTAGTGTTTCCCAGGTGGTCTTGGTGGGGGCTTGAGCCAAGGTAAAATATATTTAGTACTCTGAAAATGAACCCAGCCCTTGTTGCTGCCAACTGGTACCCAGCAGAAGGGTTACATATATTTAAATACATGCAAATTATCTTTAGCTTGTTTTGTTTTGTTAGTCCCCTAGTGACTTAAAGGAGAAAAATATAGACATTTTTCAGATACTTCTATTAAGACTTTAACAGATCATGTACGTTTCCCCTGCATGTTGAGGAACTCAGATTGTTTTGCTTATTTTAGTCCAGTACTTCTAGCAGTTCCTCAGGTATTTAATGCTTGCGAGTGCTTCATGATAAAGTCTTGTCATAGATCTGCAGAAGTTTCATTGGACCCACAATAACCTGACTGAGAATCAGTTACTTACAAACCACTGAAAAGAAGAATGATTGGTTGCAGGCACTGAGATTCATCAGGCCAGTGGATGTATATAGAACCTTTAATCTGTAGTTCACTAAAGCTACAGAGATAATGGCTCCTTTGGGATTGTAATGATCTATGTGTTACTGCACCTTAAAGGCCATTCTTGGCATAATCTTTTGACACTTTAGATTCACGGATAGGCAAAAGGAGAATTGCTTTTTCTGAACTCTTTGTAGAAAATCATCGGTGAGAAAATACAGTAAGATGCTATTGTTTCCATGAAATCTGAGATGAGTGTTGTGACATTAATTCACATGTCATGATCAAAAAGTGTACCACTAATTTCAGAATACCATCTCCATGAATTATTTTCCACTTTGATGTGATGTATGACATGTTGTGGAATGCTGCTTTCTTTTGAAATGCTTGACTCTCTATTATACTGGAATGAACAACACAGAAGTTACCCGATCTAATTGTATAGAGCCAATACATAACCAATTTAGAAAGTAGTGTCCACAGTAAACCATACTGGTGGTAAACATGAGGGTAAAACATGGTAAAATATTAACTGCCTTCCAGGTCAATGATAAATATGGGTCAGAAAAACCTAATTAGGATACTACTATCTGGAAACTCCAATATAGAAATATGTAGAACATACAGTTTATTGGGATATATCTCTAGCAGGTGTAAATCAGCGCAGCCCTTTTTGAAGTCACTGGACATATAGGAATTTACTCCTGCAGGTAACTTGATCTGCTTGCAAAACTATTTAAGACCACCTTAAATATCAAACCCATTATACCTCAGGATTTCTCCATCATATTACCACAGGAAATTCCAACATCAGGCAGCTGTCCGCTGATTTTGATAGTTCTGCTTGATATCAAGATCCAGAGTAGATTGGCAGAAAGACTGTCTCCTGCCCAACAACATAATTTTGCTTTAAGTGAAACTTCAATCCATGCACCTATTCAGGCGGAGGAAGTCCCTTCTAAATGCTGTATACTGATATGCTTTCACAGCAGAACTTCCATTAATGTCCATGAGAACAGCATGCATGGTTGAAGGGCAGTGTATCAAACTCAAATTCCTGCTGAGATATTTCATGCAAAGTAGCTCCTGTAAACTTGCTGCAGCCTCATTTTTAGTAAAGGAAACCTCTGGCTTTTTCTTTTTAAAATGTAGAAACTAAACACACTTCTCTAGATTATGAAAGAGTAACCTTCAGTGAGCTTTAATGGAGCTCTGTGTTGGTAAAACGCTATGTGTATAAATAGTTAACTGCTGGATTGGCATCTAAATAGTCTCGCACTTTACTAAGTTTGTTTTAAAAATACTTAAAAAAGATGTCTGCACTCTGTGGCTTGTTTCCTAGGAATTAGATTGAATCTATTTATAATTTGTTTAGAAATATTAGATAGACCCTAAATTATCACTAACGAAGTTATGATAATTAATTACCAAGATGTTGAAAACAACAAATCTTGCCACCTTATTATTATTTGAAAATGCAAGCCAAGGAGAGAAATTAAAAAGAGACACTATGTAAAATAGTTGCTATGATCTGGGTTTAATTTAGTAATTAGATTTTTAAAGTCTTCACCATAATGCAATACTTTTCATCCTTAGATAGGTGATACTTCCTGGAAAAGCAAGAATTCTTGTAAATAATAAATGCATTATTATAGCTGTGGGACAACAGAAGTACTATTGTTGCCTACTAGAGCAAAATAATGAGATTTAAGTGTCAGACCAAGGTTATTTAGGTATGGCTGATTAATAATACTGCACACTTCTGTTCATAAATATGCCCTTTTCAGCAGTTTTTTTTAAAGATACTGTATACATTGGTCAAGACAAGTAGACTTCAGTCATTTATTTTTCACTTTCTACAAATTGATTTTTGCACATGGAACTACAAGCTCAATAAGACAGAGTCCAACTCTGTGTGTATAAGCAAAAGTCTCAGTGAAATCAATGCTAATTTTACTTCAGTCAGGACAGCAGGTTCAGACCAAACAACACTAAAGGAAGAGTTGCTTTTCCACACCTATAGTTAGAGGTGAGGGAATCTAGGAAGTGAATAAGAGGAAAACACAGATTGGTTGTCATATATTGACTATGTGAAGTAGAACAAAATCAAATGAAGAAGTATGAGGAAAAGTATGATGGCTTCACTAAAAAAAATAACTATAAGTCTGAAACCTATCACTCTTTCTCCTCTTCGGCATTATTATATGTTTTAATCATCTAAGGAAAAAAATGTCATAAAATTCAATAACTTGAGAAAATGTCTCTCATTATACACATTTTGAAGTGTCCATACAAAGTACTTAACAATTGGGATACAATATGACAAAGGGTTTATCTATATGGACAGTATTTAATCTCAGGTTCTTATATAATCTTACCAACATCGTTATCATCATTGAGAAAATGGAGGACAGTTAATATTTAAGTTGCATGAAAAGATACGGAAACAGCTTTCTTTCTGTACCCCATCCCTGCTGGTCTCTTACATGATCTGGGATCTAATTTTCCATTTCTATTTACATAGTTATTTTTACTTTTGCCAAAACAAAATCCTCTGATTCAGCGGCGTTTTATATTCACTTTGTACCTACTTGACATAGCTGTCAAGTCTTGCTGTGTAACTTACTAAAAGGACTAGGCCCTAGGGGCCAGACATTCAGCTGCTGTACACTCGTTTAATGTCGCTGAAGTTAATTGACCAGTGCTGGTTTATGCCACCTGAGGGGTTGGCTCTGTGTCTTTGTGCTACACATTTGTGGCTGGATCCTCAGTTGGTGTAAAATACTGTTGTTCTATTGAAATCAGTATACCTCTGTCAACACACTAAGGAGTAACTGGTTCATATTTTAGAGGTATTTAAATCACTTGGGAGAAGATTGGCTTTAGATCCACGTGCTAATCAATGGCCTAATTTGAAAAGTGATTTTTAGATACCACAGTTTCTTTTGCTCCACTTCAGATGCTTTAAAGTAGCCCATTTATCAGTGGAACTGCTTATAACCTCGAGTTCCTTTATGCAACCAGGGTGATGTGGCACTGTAGGGGTGCCTTGAGATCCTTTCAACAGTGCCACCGGCTGCCATACAATGTTAGCACTGTTAAGGTGTGCAAACATGAGTCACAAAATAAACTTAGAGATTTCACATAGGAATTCACAGTTTTAAAAACTTCCTGAACTCCTGTGATTTTTCTGGGCTTTTTCCAACATAAGAATTTCTCTATTTCTCTGTAGTCAAAAATGTGAAAACTAAGAGCTGGCATTGTCTAAGGGGTGACTCGAATCTAAAAACATTAAGAACCACTGTTTTATGGTATTTCATACTGGATGCCTAAAAATTGAGCTACCCTCAATCCCAAATTGCTTTTGAAAATTTGAGGCCAAGATGAAAGTATTTTAAATTTGATGCTAATAGAACCAAGACCTAGCAACCTGGATTTTTTTCTATGGCTTCATATTACAAACATTTGTTATCCTTTTATCTATTAGTTAAGAAAATTCACACTGAAATGTGGATTTAGTTTTATTGGGTGAAATTATGACTGGTTTTAATGGGTTCAGATTTCCTGCCCGAAACAGTCATTTGCTCAGCCCTAATTTGAGTGCACAGATAATTGTTCCCTCTTAACTTCTAGCATTTGTCCTGCCCATTAGTATTCCTTTTGCACAAAGATTGGGTTATTCACTATATCTGAATTGGAATATTAAACATTATCCTCTTCAAATATACAGTAAGGATCAAGCCATTTTTTCAACTAGACCTAAAATGGGGTGATTGTGCATGGATATATGGTCCTCAATTTGATCCTGCCAGATATTATTCTTTTAGTAGTCCTACTGGAGAGTCTTCTGCAAGCATCATTTCATTTTTCTGGACCATCAGACACAATGATTTCATTTGTTTCTCATTCACATCCATTCTGCCTTCCAACTTTACTGTATTTATTTGATACAAATTCCCACTCAAAAAACGTTCAGCATGTCCTCTCCAAATTTCAGATGATTTTAACTATCACAGAGGGTACCGTATTCTCACAACTAGTAGTTCTCATTATATTCAGCTGCTTCATGCCAGCCATAATGGAAATGAGGACACTTGTCTGAAAAGTGACGTTCTATAAACTAGTATATTTCTTTCACTCATGTAACACCTGAATAAAAATAATTTGTCCTCATTCAAAGTACAGTGCAATTTGTTTCAATGTAGGATATGCTTGGTTTTAGTTTTTATAAATCAACATGTGCATCTCTGAAAACAAGATTTATGGAAATGATATTTGCAATGGAAATTCACAGATGCTTAACGTCTGTGTAACATTTTTCATATAGCATGTCATCCTTTTTAAAACTTCAGGAATTTAAACTTAAAAATTGTACCATCCTTCTGTGTCAAAATGTTCTGAATGAGATAATTATTAGACAGTTCCATCTTGTGGAATAGCCACACTAAGACTTCAATTTCCTTGCATTTTAGTATTGCAGTTTAAAATTTGGTTTTAAGTAAAAGGAAATAACAGAATCACAGAATCATAGAAAATAAGGGTTGGAAGAGACCTCAGGAGGTAATCTTGTCCAACCCTTTGCTAAAATCAGGGCTATCCCCAACTAGATCATCCCAGCCAAGTGTTTATTTACTAGAGTCTTAAAAACCTCCATGGATGGACATTCCACAATCTCTCTGGGTATCCTGTTCCAGTGCTTGACTACCCTCATTGTGAGAGATTTTTTCCTAATACATTCCTAAACGTTCTTTGCTGCAACTTGAGACCATTGTTCCTTGCCTTCAGGTGGTAGAAGGATTAAATTTACCCTCAGTCTCCTCTTCCTCAAACTAAATTAGCCCAGTTCCCATCAGACTCTCCTCATTTGTCATGTGCCCCAGTCCTCTAACCATTTTTGTTGCCTTCCACTGGACTGTCTCCAATTTGTCCACATTCTTTCTGTGGTGTGTGTGGGTGGAAGGGGAGCGGAGGGTGAAGGGGAGCTCAAAACTAAACACAGTTCACTCTGCATGTGGCCTTACCAGTACCAAATAGAGGGGAATAATGGGGAATAATCATTCCCTCATTCTACTGGAATCACTACTACTAATGTAGCCCGGTATGTTGTTAGCCTTCCTGGCAACAAGGCCACACTGCTGGCTTATCTTCAGCTTACTGTTCACTGTAACCCCCAGGTCCTTTTCTTAGTCAGTCCTAGCCTGTACTGGTGTCTAAGACTGTTCCATCCTAAATGCAGGACTTTTTACTTCAACTTACAGAACCTCATGAGATTCCATTTGTCCCTTTTCCAATCATCTGGGACCTCTGAAGTGGTCTTCAATAATGGCCAGTGCCTCATAGTCATATTGGCCAACTCCCTCAGCACCCTTGGGTGCACTGCATCTGGACCCATGGACTTGCGCACATTCAATATTTTAAAATGGTTCCTAACCTGTTCTTTTGCCACTGTCAGCTGCTGACCTTCTCCCCAAACTGTGCTGCCAGGTGCCATAGTCTGGGAGCTGACCTTGCCTGTAAAGACAAGGTAAAAAAGACATTGGGTGCATCTACGCGTGTTCAGTAGCCTATTTTATTGTGCATTAACACGTCATGTAGAAATGTTTGATTACACTAATGTGCAGTATAATAGGTACTGCATATTAAGCATCACTTAAAAACCATGTGTATTTATTATTGTGCATTTATTACCTCACATTGGAGGCATAGTAAAAACCATGTTATCCAGCACTTTACAAGCTGGCATGCTCTATTAATCGGCATGCTGGCTTGTAAGGTAAAAGTAAAACCAGAAGTGCCCACCATGGCACTTCCGGTTTCGCTGAGCCCCCACAGCCCACATGGCAAATCAGACTGTGCTGCCGAACCCCCACAATAACAATTCTTTTCCCCTTTTTCTTGTGCCCTCCTCCCTGTCACTTGCAGTGGGAGGGGCGGTGACACAATGGCAGGGGCAGCTACCTACCGGACACAGCAGGAGAGGCGGCCTCTCAGATAACCGGCATATTTTGTTATCTGGCACCCCCCCCAATTGCCCGTGGCTGCCAGATAAGAAAGCTTTTGCTGTACTACAATTAATGTGCATTAGAAAAAAGTGCTTTAATGCATGTGCAGATGCACACAGTGAGTACTTCAGCATTTTTTGTATCCTCTGTCACTAGGCTGCCTCCCCCACTAAGTAAGGAACCCACACTTTCCCTGACTATCCTCTTGTTACTCACATACTTTTAGAAATTCTTCTTGTTACCCTTCACATCCCTTGCTAGATGAAACTCCAATTGCATTTTGGCCTTTCTGATTTTATCCCTGCATAACCAAAGCAAGCAAGGTTCTTTGAGTAGATGTGATATCTTTTATTATACCAGCTGAGTAGTTGAAAAAAATTCTTGGCAAGCTTTTGGGCACAGTCACCCTTCTTCAGGCACAGGGAGTCTCTGCTGCTCTGCGACTCCAGGAAATGAGAGAAGATAAAAGTTTCTCAGGCATGTAAGACTTCAGCACTTGCAATGCCTAACTTTTAGGAGCATGGTCCATGGAGTAGAATCTAGAATCCTACTTGTGTCTCCATGTAGTATGTAAGGAAGAGTTGGATGTTTCAGAAAGGTATCCAGAAAAGCTAGCATGCTGAGCAGTGAGGTCCTTACCACTAGCACACAGCTTCCTGGAGCTAACCAAGAGGCATTTGTTCAGGACAAGGGTGAGTCTTAAACAATGCCTCTCAACTACGATCTCAAGGCTGTGGGCTCTGAACTTTTTAAATTCCATTACCCTATATCCCTTCTGGGTTAGGTAGTTACAGTCTTCTTTCAAACAACTCAGTGGTGTTAGCTCTTTTCTTTTAAAACACAGATATTTGAGAAGGAGGAGTGATGCACTCCTATAATATAATAACGTAATTTAAAGCATTCTTCCTTTCCTCAGCTATTGGGAAACCTAGATTCTATTCCCTCCTCAGTTTTAGCAGATTCAAAATCACAACCTGTTCCCAAGACAGCACCCTATCTACAGAGCTGTCAGTTAGTCTACACATTGAGCAGTCTTCCAACCCCCTTATTGAAGCTGTGTCACTTTACTTAAGGAATTCAATTTTATTAGGCCTAAAGAAGATCAGAAGAGGGAACCTGTTGTGATAACCTAGTGGTTTAGGCACTCACCCTGGAGGTGAGACACCTGAGTTCTGAACCATTTCTGTGTTTTACATTAAATAATCATTGGATTAAGAACTGGAACTGGGGTCTTCCTTCTTCCACATCATGAGTAAATGTTCTAGCCATGGGGCTATTACAAAAAAGGCCACTGCCACCACTATTACCACCCCTTCCCAAAGGAAAACAATGGCCACAGCTGCATTTTCTCAGGGATATGTTCCTGTTGGGGTGTGTTTAATGTCCTCTGAAATAGATACTACACTGACACTGTCAGAGGACTTAGGAAAAGAGAGAGCTAGTTTTTGATCCTGACTGGAATGGGTGTCAAACTACTTGGCAAAGTTTGAATGGGACTGCCTAAAGGGGAGTATGTTTTTGGAGGTACTCCCAGGCTTCACACAAATGGGGTGAAAACAATCTCTGAGGCACTTCTCCACAAACATAGCAGAAGATCTTTTAGATTCTTCAAGGTTTTTCAGGTCAAAAACCAACTGTATACCTTCACAAGTAGATAGCAACTGAGCAGAAGTCTTCAGGGTCTCAGCTTTTGGACTTTGGGACTTGTCTACCCAGTGATGGTAGTAAGTACTGTCAAGAGTGGGGCTGAGTATGACCAACATGTACCCTACTCCTTCCTGCACCTGCTAAAACACTACCTATCCAGAAGTTCACTAGTGCAGCTGGTTATGGTTCATTCCAGTTGCAGTTTTCAGGTGTGCTACAGACAGGGTTCAAGCACTGAGGATTAATTTAGCAAAATCCTGAGTTTGGAGTATGTCTGAAAACATCACTGGGGATGATGTGTTTGGCCTCATCCTTGTCAGGCCCTGCTATCACTACAGTGTAGGCAAATTCTGAGGCATATTGTGGGTTTAACCCATTGTGGCCCAATGAGCATTCAATTTTTTTTGATCCTGGAGGAATTACTGTTAAACAATTGGTAAATTAATTAGAGCATAGCCCAATGAAAACCAAAAGTCCCAATCTTAAAAGATGTTTGAAAGGCAAACCTGGATCTGAATGCTGAGAATTGAGCCAACCTTTGTATTGCACTACCTTGAACTCTTGTGATTAAATATTCACTTGAAGTGTTAGGTATTGTATTAATTAATGATTTTTTGCAAGTTAAATAAAAATGTTACTTGTGCTTCTCTGCTAATTAATCCATACCCAAGAGAAATGATCCACTTTAATTGCTTTCCAGAAGAAAATGTTTATTTTTCTTTGCTATACACTTAGCAAACAGCCTTTCTACTTTTGTCTCTCTCTCAGGGCACATTCACAAAAAGATAATGCATCTCTACAAATTATTTGGCAGCTGGTGTTAGAATATAATAAGTCCATTAAATTAAGAAACTGCTCACCATTTTTTTTCAAAATTACTCTATAAAAAGAGGAGCAACAGTTCGTAAAACAGGGGTTTGCTCTCAAACAATTATAGGCCATGAGAATGGTGGTAGTATGTGTTCAAGGCCTTAACTGCACACAGACAAATTATTCTCTTTAGTTCTGCTTCACAACAGGAAGCCATTGTTATACAACAAATGCACCCATGGTAAAATGTACTGAATTTCAGCAAATTGTTTTGTGAAGAAATAAAGCTACCTGAGGCCCAAAGGAAATTTAAGGGATTATCAAGGACATGCTGGAGCAAACAGCAGTAGAGTTTGTCAGGAATAAAATAGAGGGGTGTTACCACTAGAGATGTAGAATTTGTTTTTGTTATGACACTTCTGACATCTGGGTTCGGTGCTCTGTAATATTTAATTGCTGGCTTGCCAAGGAGATGGAAAAATGGTATAATGGAACCCATAGATAAGTAAGAAGCAAATAAAGCAATTCAAAGCAAAATCTAGAATGGCATATTTGGGGTTTTAAACTTCTGCTGTTTAAAAATGGACTTGAAGTCTGTACATATAGGTAGTCTCACTGAAATCATTAAATGAAATGTTGGTATTACAATAATACTATATTATAAAATGTGACTTTTACTTAATTGCCTTTTTAAGTTTCAGATTTTTTGGCCCATTATTATTAATCAAGGATTATTGTTTAGTTTTGATGCTTTGATGCATTATAATAGCAGCTACAGGTCCCACTCTGGATTACAATGGTGTATCTGCATATATTGCTTGTTACTCAAGCTCAAATTTATAGATATAGCACAATGTCTTTAAACAAAAATAGATTGTATTGCATAACAAGGATCTTGATCCAGAATTTGAATTATCCTACGTTGTGGAGTGTTCTGATGTTAGGTGTTCTTTCCGCTCATTATAAAGATAGGGTTCATGTATAAAATTTGGATTTGGATCTAGGTTTGGATTTCAGGTACCCTTAAAGTTCAGGCCTATCTTTGGCCTGGGTCAAGCTTTTAAGTACACAGTCCACATTAACATGCAGTGACTGTAGAGCAAGCCAATAATAGCCTATGACTTTTCAAAACTTCATGGGAAACAATGAGATACAGCTTGTATTTTTACATTCCTAGAAGAAAGAAAGCATTTCTGATTCCACCTGCTGTAGGGTGCACACACACTACATAACAACGTGGTCATTACAGTATGGCTGTAAGATGCTTCCATTGATACAGGCATCCAGGAGAAAAACTCTAAATTAGAAAATTTCTATATAATAACCACACAGCAGAAAGCAGGGCAGAGTGGCACTCTGTAGACCAACTACATTCAGAGAGGCATAAGTTTGATAAGTAACAGCTTCCTTCTTTAGTTGCATAGCATCTGTGTACCTAGCATCTGATGAAGCTGTTGCTTACAAATGGTTATGCTCCTCTGAACTGATTAGTCTGTAAGGTCCCACCCTGTCCTACCTTCCAGCTGACTCAGTAATTATACTGACAGATAACCTTTATATTTCTACACTGCATTCCTAATGGTGTTAAAGCTTTAATAAAGTTTTGTTATATAAAGCAGATGTGCAATTAGAGGGCTAAAACTTAAGCTAGTTTTTACAATTTGCATGGATTGAAGGGAGTTTTGAAATTAGAAACATAGTGTAAAAGTTGGAAAAGAGGACAAGAAGTCCCAGAAATGTTAAGTTTCGGACAGTCACTGTTTGGCTGTGAGGCTACACACATTCCAGGAAAGAGACTAAAACTTCTTGAGACAAAGCAGAAGTGCTTTGGCCTGAGGTTGCTGCTAAGAGGGGGACACAGAGAGAACAACAGAGGGAAACAAAGTAAAGTGTACAATATCCACTCCTGGGTTTTTTTCAGGGAATGAGTAGACATTGAAATTATTCTCCTTGCTCATGAAAGTTTTGTTTTTTCTTCTACTATAGACTGCAAGGCTACCCCAAAGGCACATTCCAATTGTCATATGTGGACCTCTTAATTTTATTGCTGTTAATATAAACAGCACTTATACATATTCATCAAGAAAAGAACAGACCAGACCCTTACACAACAGAGTAGTTGTAGCTGTACAGATAAATTTAACCTTCGTATAACCTCAAAGGGAAAAATAAGAATAACAGTAGCATCCACAGCTGTCTTGTAAGTTTAACATTTTTCACTGCTCCCTTCCTCCCTTTTACTAATGAATTATAGATGCTTAAATAAAAGAATATCTAATAAAGCCTTCTTTAACTCCATATTTTCTACTGACATAAGAACGGAAGCAATTGGGTTTGACCTTGTACAATTTTAAATGATGGAGATGCTTTCAGAATGATTTCAGATATTTATGCTAATGATGCACATTGTCATTTGGCTGTCTTGCTCAGGTTTTCACATTCATATCCAATATCCTCCCTCCTTTAGTTTGAATGGGAGCAAAACTGTTGTATTTGAGTTGCTTCAATTTATCATTAGCTCTATTCATTAGTTGTTTAATTATTTATCTGTCATTAGCACCATGGTGCCATAGGTGTTTCTAATGGTGTACAAAGAAACAAACTGAAGATGAATATTTAAACACAAATAAACTTGTAGTAAGGGGGAAATGAGCTTCAGGAAGGATTTCTTGTGGGTTTTTTGCTTCTCAGATATCAGAGGTATAAAGTAGTTTATTATACCCCAGTTCAGAAAAAAAAATCAGCCAAATGTTTACATCCCATTTTCCTTACTGGGAAGTGTGTTGTTTTTGGTTTTTTTTTCCAACTCAGACCTCTTCAGTTTCACCAGACTCCTTACCCATGCACAATTACTCCTTATAGCATGAGGTACTCTCAAGTGCTTCATTCATTTTCTGGCCTAATATCCCAAGCCCCAGTGCTGCCACCTTAGGAGAATATTCCTACTTGTTTTACTGCTTCATTTGTTTCATGCACTTTGAGATTCCTGTCACCTAAATGTAAGACTTTTGGATGAAGGATTTTAATTCAATAAATATTTGGATAACATTGAGCAGAGAAAGATCTTGCATGCTGATTGGGATCTGCAGGTGCTACCAAAGGAAACATTTCCAGACTTTCCCTTTGAGAATGTTTGTTTGTTGAGGCAGAAGGGAGAACCAAGAATAGCTGGAACAGAGCACAGAAGTTCAGGCAGCTAGTATATGAATAGAAAATGCAATGAATGGGTATTTTCAGTGATTGGGAAGTTCAGGGGAATTGGTGGTTTCTAAGGGAAAAATGTACAGGAACCATGCCTAACAGGTGGCTAATACATATATTGGAGTTGTGGGAAATGGGTGGCTGCTTGGAGGCAATGTGGACAGTTCAGGAGATGTCAGGAATAGGAAATGTGGCAAGTGAGCTTTAGATGAAATGAATAGTGATTAAGGCACTCAGATAATACAGAGATGAGGGCCACATAAAAGGATGAATGTATGTAGTAGGAAAGAAATAACATATTTCAAATAAGCATGGACAATTCTTGAAAAACCAATGAAGAAGCATTTTCAGGCGTGCCTTTGTAGTATTGGTCCATGTATGGAGTGCTCCTAATACATAGAATAACAGATGCTTCATATTGACTAGTTAGAAGCTTTACCAGAGGTTCTCCCACAATGTTAGCTATCTGGAACACAAAATAACTATGGACTTTTAAAAGCCAACATGTACTGACTCTTGATTATCATTTAAATCTCCTCCAAAAAATTCAACCCAAACAGAACATTTGGCATGGGAATCTTTTTGTAAAACTGGAAGTAACTAGAAACAAGGAAATAATACGGGAGGCAACAATTTAGATAATGAAAAGCCGATTACATTCCAAGATAAGAGAAGTCAGTAAACAAAACTGATAATATAACTGAATGCAAACATTCCAGCTGAGCTTTTAATTTAAATTTAATAAAACAGTTTTGTCTGGCAACTAAATGTCAGCAGTTTATTGAAAAACAAAAAGAACTGAGGGAGAAATGAGACCAGAAATGTTGCCTGAGCAGGGACAGGGACAGGAATATTTGACTAGGGTTGTAAGAATGGTTATTACACTTCTGGTATTTAGACATTTTATTTAGATTTTGTGCAATGTTACATGTCTTTTCCATGGACTTTCACCCCAATACACTCTGTTAAGTGCTTATATCACATTCTGGACATTCTCACACTCTGTTAACATTTGTTGGCAGTTCCGTGTTATGCTCTAAAACTTCTTGGGGAAAAATAGGAAATGGCTTGTTATTTCTTTGGACACCTTCATCATGGCAAGGTTGTTCCTCTCAAATCAAGAGAAAGTACTCCAAGGCAGACAGGTTATTTTATTTCCTCAAGTGAATGGAGGGACTCTCAGGTCTCTTAGGCATCTCCTGAAGAGCTTTTCCTTGTATAAGGGCAAGGAGGAACCAAGTCACAGCAAAACCATGTTCTCACTTGAATCAACAAAAGGGTTCCATAATCTCCTAAGGGATGGTGAAGTGCATATCTTATACCTATGTCTCTGACGCATGGCATTTCCTAGTACATCTCGGTACTGTCCACAGTGTGTGGTAGTCTGGCCTGGACTGTTTTGAACTGGGTTATAGAAGAGATCTCTGAATTGATGAAGCATCTAATGCTTTCTACAGGAGCAATAATAACAGAAGTTAGAGATAGCCTGTCCATTAATCCATCTTCCTGTAGATGCATTTTTTATTTGCAATATATTTGTTAGTCATTTATCCACTGCAGTTTGTAATGACACAAGTGGGGATGCATTCACAGGGAGATAAGGAAAGAGATGCACCCATCTGGGGGCTCCCACAATATCCTGATTGATCTTTTCTTTGTGCATGGTTGAAGGCTGAGGGCAGGGAGGGATTTGAATTGGGAGCATATATTACCTTCCCTTCTACTCATCTTTTAGGTATTGGCTTAGCGTTTTAATGTAGGGAGCAGGCAGTTTGACAAATATCTATTTGCTGTCAAAATTTTTGACAAGTTGACTGCACAGGCAAATTGGGTCCCTAGAGCATACCAGACTGACTTAAGGTTAGAAGTGGGCCCTTGATTATATTTTCTTGTTGACCTCCTCCTCTGTTTACTAGCTTAAAGCAGTATTCTCCTCTCAGCTTTGCACAGTGACACTTTGCTTTAGTATATTGTTCAATAAGATTGTGGAATTAACTAATGTGTGACTCTTATTGTGGAGCTACTCTATAAAATACTGGATATCAAGCTGGAAAAGGAAAAACAAAGAATGGAATACAGAAAATGAACTTCAGTGTCACAGATATTGAAGATTCCCCTCCTCTGACCCCAAAGAAATTCTTAGTGAGAAAGTCTTTGAGAGTGAATCATAGAATCATAGATAATTATAGAGAAGGAGGCCTGGGAAGGACCTCCAGAAGTAATCTAGTCCAACCCCCCTGCAAAGAGGAACCTCTACACAAGCCTAACATTAACCCTGACACAACACAGACCTAATTCTCTAATCTGCCACAAGTAAAGCAGGGGAACTATGGCAGCCAACATCTTGCTTCTATAAAATGTTGTCAATGGATGCTCAAAAGATTCCTGGTAGCGGGCCATGGCCCCTGCTAAAGAGGAAGGCAAAATTCCATAGCAATCTGACCATGAGGTAAAATTCCTTCCTGACCACAAATGTGCTGATTGGTTTGACCATGAGCAGAGAAGCAAAACCTTTTAGCCAGAAAACTCTGGTTTTGGGCCCATCAGGAGCATTGGCACAGCCCAGTCAAAGTCCCCAGCCTTGTCTGTAGCCAATAACAAATACCTCTGGGAAGGCTTAAAAATACCTTGGCTAGGGACAGACATTGAAAAAGCCTGAGCCTCAATTGATTCAGTCTTTGCAGGTTAGTCTAACCTGACTAGGAACCAGTTTGAAACTGTACAGACATTCCCTCTGGGCTGAGGAAATGCCAGCACATGTCTACAGTGGCTCAAGCTAGAACCTGGGGGGTGCTAGAGAAGTCCCTCCTTCCCCTTCATAGTGCTGACCTGAGGGTGGGAGTGGCCAGGCCCTGGCTGGACCTTTGATTAGGGAGGGGTCCGCTTGTCCCAGTGAAAGTGCAGACACACACACACCTCTCAGCATTAGATAGCATACCACATGCCTAGGGTCCATGGGGTTGGGGTCCAAGCTGTGGAAGATGGGAGGGGGGTGGATCCCTGCTTGAATGGTGAACAGCTGTGGGAGAAGGGAGGGGTGGGGCAGGAGGAAGCAAGGCAGACCTTGTTGTGCCTGAAGTCTGCCTGAGCTCTGGCTAGGGAGCAAAGGGGCAGGGCTAACCCTGTTCTCCGGAACAGACAGCACAGCCCAGAGTTGCAAAGCAATTGGGATGCTGGGGGACTCTGGTTTAACTTAAAACAGGAAGGGGTCTGTTACAGACATTGCATAAACCGGTTTGACCCAATCAGTTAAGTCTGATACTACATTCAACCAGCTTTATCTTAAATCAGTTTCAGCCATTTTGAAACTGGTTTAAGTGCACTGAACTTATGTTCTGTTACAGGTTTAAACCAGTTTCTGATCACTTAAACTCATTTATGTGTAATGAATGTCCCTAGTCCCTGACACATATAGCAGAAAAGGGAGAGGGGGGAGCAGAGTCGGGGCAGCCAGCAAAGCATGGGAAATATTTGTAGTAGAACATAGGCATAGAGATGCCTAGATCATCCCTGACCAGTGGCTGTCCAGCCTCTTCTTGGACACCTTCCATGATGCAGAATCCACAGCTTCCTTATGCAGTCTATTTCACCGCCTCACTTTTCTAACAGTGAAGAAGTTTTTTTTCCAGATATCCAATCTAAACATCCTTTGCTGCAACTTTAAGCCATCGGTCTGTGTAAGAGAGAAATGGTGCTTTCCCTCTTCTTTTTGGCAGCTCTTAAAGTATTTGAAGACTGATATGTTGTTCCCTTTTAAGCACCTTTTTCACAGGCTGAACATGCCTAGCTCCTTCAGCCCTCCTCATATGAATTGCCTTCCAAACCCTTGATCATCTTTGAAGCAAACCTCTGAGCCCTCCCTAACTTCTCCACACCCTTTTTAAAATGTGGAGACCAGAACTGTACACAATACTCCAGATGAGACCTAACCAGTGCTGAGTAGAGAGACACTATATCCTCTCATGTATTGCACCTAATGCTTCTATTGATGCATCCCCAAACTATATTTATTTTGTGTGTGTCTGGATCTCACTGCAGACTCATACTGAGTCTATGGTCTACCAAGACTCCCAAGTCCTTTTCCATAATGCTGCTATCCAGCCAGATATAAACTATTTTATATTTGTGTTTTTGATTATTCATCCCGAGGTATAGCATCTTGCATTTGTCTGCATGGAACTTCATCCTGATAAATCTACCCAACTTTCCAATCTGTAGAGACCCTTCTGAACTGTGCTTGCATTTTCTGATGTGTCTGCAGTCCTTCCCAGTTTTGTGTCATTTACAAACTTGTTGCCAGTATAGAAATCATTAATAAACATGTTGAACAGCACTGGGCTCAGAATAGATCCCAGTGGGAATCCACTTGAAACTTCCTGCTATTCTGAAACGAACCTATTAATAATTACCTTTTGCTTGCCATTATTGAACCAGGTGTCTATTCACTTCATAGTAGCTCTTTCCAGCCCCCATTTCTCCAATTTGTTTATGAGAACATCATGCGGGACCTTATTAAAGCTTTGCTGAAGTCCAGATACACTATATCTACATAATTTCCGTCATCCACCCAAGTAGTTACTTTGTCAAAGAAGGAGATCAAGTTTGTTTAACATGATTCATTTTTCATAAATCCATGCTAGCTGCTTGTGATCAGCCTTTCCTCCTCCAGATGCTTGCCAATGGTCTTTCTTAGGATATGTTCTAGTAACTTCCTAGGTACTGAGGTGAGGCTAACCAGTCTGTAGTTTCTGGTGTCCTCCTGTTGGTGTTTTTTAAAGGGGACACTATGTCAGCCCTTTTCTAGTTTACTGGAACCTGGCCCATCTCCCACATATTCATGAAGATCATTGCCAAGGGCTCCAAGATCACCTCTGCCAGTTCCTTCGGGACCCTATGATAAAGTTCATTTGTCCCTGCTGACTTGAATTAATTCAGACCCAACAAAAGCAATCTGATCTTCTCTTTTGCTATCTCCTCCTTTAGCCTGGCCCCCTGCTTATTCAGATAAGCCTTATTAGGTATCTGGTCAAAGCTTAATTTTTTTGTGATGACTGAGGCAAAGTAGCTATTAAGTAGCTCAGCCTTCTTTACATCTCCTGTTAGGAGTTCCCCCTGGCTTGGTAACAGAGAACATATAGCTTCTTTTGTCTTTCTTTTCTGGCTAACATACTTATAGAACCTCTTCTTGTTGCCCTTAATTTCCTATGCCAGGTACAGATAGCTGTTTTTTTAAATATTTGCTTTCATAATTTTGTCCATGCAGGTTCCTGCTATTTCTTGGTAATGAGTGAAATGGGTGCTTTATGTGAAAAACCCAGAAGATAATTCAGAACCCATTTTAGCTGTAGCTGTTCCTGAACTAGGAGAGGGCTTAAACTTGAAATAGCAGGCATCACTAAGTGAACACATTACACATAGGCTTATAATTTTACTTTATTTGTATTTAGTTAAAGATTAATAGATGCTAGGGTCAAAAGGGACCTCAACAGATCATTGAGAATGACCCCCTGCCTCAGCAGGAAAGAGTGTTGGGGTCAGATGACCCCAGCCAGATGCCTGTCCAGCCTTGTCTTAAAGACCCCCAGGGTAGGGGAAAGCACCACCTCCCTTGGAAGTCCATTCCAAATTTTGGCCACTCTCACTGTGAAGAAGTTTCCCCTGATATCTAACTTAAATCTGCTCTCTGTCAGTTTGTGATCATTGTTCCTTGTTACCCCAAGAGGCGCCCTGGTGAACAGAGCATCTCCAATACCTTGCTGTATCCCCCTAATGAATTTGTAGGCAGCCAAAAGATCACCTATCAGCCTTCTCTTGCAGAGGCAGAAAATGTCTAGGTCCCTTAGTCTCTCCTCATATGGCTTGACCTGTAAACCCTTAACCATATGAGTGGCCCTCCTCTGGACCCACTCAAGTCTATCAACATCCTTCTTGAAGTACAGTGCCCAAAACTGGATGCAGCACTCCAACTGCAGTCTGACCAATGCTGCATAGAAGGGAAGTATCACCTCCTTGGTTCTAGTTGTCATGCATCTGCTGATGCATGATAAAGTGTGGTTAGCTTTGCTGATGATTTCATCATACTGAAGACTTATGTTCATCTTGGAGTCCACTATGACTCTGAGATCCCTTTCCTCTTCTGTGCTGCCGAGAGGGTCATTTCCTAGCCAGTAGGTGTGCTGGATATTTTTATGCCCTAAGTACAGCACTCTGCATTTATCCTTGTACTGCATCCTATTATGTTCTGCCCAGTTTTTGAACCTGTCCAGGTCTGCCTGCAATCATTCCCTACCCTCCAGAATGTTCATTTCACCCCACAATTTAGTATCATGGTTTAGGAACTGAGAATTGCATTGCTGGGAATGGAATCAGATTCCAGTCATCCACTGGTGATGCGTAGGGGGTGCAAGTGGGTGCACATGCCCCACCCCGAACTTGGTGGTGTACCTCCTACACAAAACGCTGCCGAGGCTGCCAGCAGCTTCTGTGGCCACACTGCTGACACTTCTGGTGACATCTGTGGGAGGTCCCTGATCACTGATGGCTGCCACCGCCACTGCTGGAGGCATCTGTGGGTGGTTGCTGACCACCAGTCAGTGCTCACCACCCCCCACCAACCACTGACACCACTGTGGCCAATTGTGGGAGCTACCCACCTTCCATTGCCATGCCCTCATTGCCAACACCACCACCACTGCTGCCTGAAGGTGTTTGCTGTGCCCCCCTCAGCCTCAAGGGGTATGCAGCATTCATGCACCCATCCCCCATTCCCTCCATACTTTCATCAGCTTTTTTCTCCTGTGAGGTCACATAGTTTCTTTTCTCTAGGATCAGATTTAAGATTTGAGGAACTTGCTTACTTCTGTGTTCCACTGTGGTTGTGTACAGGCATTAGGTGAGGTTAGGAGGAGGTTAGCTCACATTAAAAATGGTCACCCATGGTAACTTAGTTCGCCCAGGTGCAGACCTTACACTAGGTAGGTGAAACTATGTGAAAACTGTACAGAAGATCAGGGCAGTTAGATCAATCTAAAAGTGGCCAATTCAGTCAAAATGAAGTGTATGTCCCAGGTAGTCTTACTTATCTTGGGTCCGGCAAGACTGATTTAACTGAAATTCTGTACAGTTCCCAGGGCAGCACCAGGGCTGACAAAGCCCACCTGCTGGCCCCAGCTCTGGGGCTGTGGTTTTCCTAACATCCTCCCTGGCACCAGGCTAATTTTATCCCCACAGGCACTCCCCTTCACCCCCAGATTGACAACTGCCCCTCCACGGACCAGTTAGCTCTCCCCTAACCAAACCACAAGTCCTGCAAGCTACTCCCAGGGCCAGTTTGCTGACACCAGGAGCTAAAGAAGTAAGTTGGCATGGGGGGAGTAGGTTTTTGGGGGAGGGGTTGTTTGCCTGGGGTTTGGGGCGGGGGGTCAGAGGACTAAAAATATCCCCTGGTTCCCAAGGGTGGGGGAAAGACTGCCCCCATCCTTCCACACCCCCCCTGTGGACCCCATGAGCCCCCCAGGATCCACCAAATGCTCCTAGACCCCAGCAGTCCCCCTGCAGATGCCACCTCTATCCCTAATCCCTCTGCTGACCATGCCTGCTTCCCTGATCCCCCTACAGACTCCAATCCCCCTCCTCCCTGAGCCTGCTTTCCCCACAATCCTCCTCCAACTGTTCAAGTGTTCACTGACAACTGTACTTAATAGGTACAACTGTAACTGGTAACTAGTAGTTACTATTGTAACTAGTACTCAAGTACTAAATGACTGTACAGTAACCAGCATTACTGTTCAGTAGCTTCCACACATGGCTTCCTGGTGAGGCTGACTGTACAGTAGCTTGTTACTACTGCACAGTAACTTGTTACTACTGCACAGTAGCATCGCATCATGGTTTGTGCCTTGCAACACTACTGTGCAGTAGCAATAAGCTACTGCCTAGTAGGTGTCTTGTATATATGCAGCCACAGTTCATTACATGAATGCTATTTACTGAGATCTAGGAAACGAATGAAGAACTAAATTCTGCATTGCAAGGGGACACAAACAGCCAGAGCAATACAAAACCAAATGAAAAAATCATGGACCTTAGAGTCATTTCATTTTGAGCATGAACTCTACCTGTTTGTTTTTAGATACAGTTGGCTCATTGCACTGCGACAGTCCTTACTTAAGTGAAATATTTAATTCAGTGAGGTAGTATTTAAAAGAAACTTTGTCTCAGTTGAAACAAATAGTCCTTGATTTACAAAGGTTTAAAAGGTAATATAAGGAATAGCACTTGCCTATCATGTTAATGGGTGGCTTTGAGAGTCCTATGTATAAAGTAACATTGAGGCCCCTTGTAGATATTTTAAAAATGGCACAATTGGGATCAGAAGAATGTTATGTGCCATCCCTAACATTACATCTTCTGCCAGGAGGTGCAATATTTGGAATGGTGCATAAAATTCCACCAGTCCTAATTATGGCACTACTGAGATAACCCCAGCCTGACACTGAACCCAATAATCAGCTGATTATCAGTATTAGCATAGGGCTGCTACATGCTTAATTTATGGCACCATACAAATGAGCTATAGATATATTTCACATAGACTGTGGAACATCTTTGTGGCATCATAAATCAGTTGAATATGTGGCATTGTTACTATGTGTGGTGTGATTAACACATTAATTATATCATAATAATAACATGTGCCAAGGGCCTGAAGAACACAGTTCTTCTGGTTTTCTCCTTTTGTGATCATCAAAACCACTGATATGCTGTTCATGACTTTTGAATATTTTTTTTCCCTTTTCCTACATGTGATACATTAAATTAGTTTGCTGAGGCAAAAGGGGGAGAGGCATGCTATCTGTGTGAAACATGTTACACCATCTCTAGAACATGTCAAGAGTGGCCAGAATAAAGCTCACAGTGCATCCCAAAACACTTTTAAGGAAACTGCTTTAGACCAGATTTTGGCATATAGTTGTAATTTCCTTTTCTTGGGCTGCATATTGGCACACACCCAGCACTGTTATACGGCAGATATATTGCATGGAGCAGGTGAATTCCCTAGCTCAGTCCTATACATTGGACTGAGTCATGTACATTGTGGTATGCATATGTATACATATACATATACATATACTCAGTCATCTACATTGTGGATATGTCCTTAGTGATTGAGAATGGCAGTCATCTTTCTCTTCCCTCTTAAGACAGCTTCACTGAGTACTTTCTGTCTGGGAGATCAATGCAGTAAAACAGCTCAGTTGTGTGTGTGTGTGTGTGTGTGTGTGTGTATACACATATATACCTGGAAAGAGATGATCAAGAATACCAATCTGATACATAACAGCAAAACTTGGGCATCTATAAAAAAACTAAGAGGTGACAGCATCACACCTCCAGCCATATCAAATGTTACTACCAACCCTATATACTACTCAGGTTGCACAACAACTGCTTAATAATGGGAAGTGCTCACTTAGAAGAAACACTGGAGAACACCATCACTGCATTATAACATCTGACAAGCAATCATCTAAAGAGCTAACCTGTCCATTTTCTGTGGAGGAACTGACAGTCAGAACAGGCCTACTGAAATGTGGGAGAGCAGCAGGAGTAGATGATGTATTCACTGAGATAATACAATGCCTAGGACCCCTTGCAAGGTAATGGCTCCTTCATCTATTCAATGCATGCATAGTGAGTAAACAAATATCATCAGTAGGGAGGAAGGCAAGAGTCATAGCTCTGCCCAAACCAAGGAAGGACCTTTCATCATCCAAAAGTTATAAACCAATCTCCCCCCTCAGCATCAACTACAAACTCTACACATGTCTTATCCTGCTGTGAATTTCACCCTGGGTAGAGTCTAACCTTACACAAGACCCAGCAGATTTTAGACCAGATCGATCCTGTGCAGACAAACTACTAAACTTCACACAGCACATAGAAGATGGTTTTCAGCAGAGGTTGATCACCTGCACTGTGTTTGTTGACCTATTTGCTACACACAGTATTGTCCAACACCGCATCATGATCCACAAACTGTACCTCATGACTGACAACTTAGATCTAAGCCAGACCATTCATAGCTTTTTGGAGAACAGGCACTCCTACATGGAACTAAATGGCCAGAAAAGTAGATGGAACACTCAGAACAACAGCTTACCACAAGAAAGCGAGCTTTCCCTACTTTTATTCAACATTTTTATTAATGTTCAGCCACTTTCTGGCAAATGTCAGCATTTCAGCATCTCTGCATTACCACACAGCAGAAGAATTTTGAGGACACAGAGAAGATCCTGGAGACAGCACTGAATAAAATTTCAGATTACTACCTAAATAATTATCTCAAAACCAACCCTAGCAAAACTAAAATCTGTGCTTTCCATCTGAGCAACCAAGATCTGGAATGACACCTGAATATCACTTAGGATGACCAGAGTCTCAAACATTAAAAACACCCAGTCTACTTAGGTGTAACACTGGTCCATACACTTGTTACAAAAAGCACATATTAAATACCAAAGCCAAGGTCAACACACAAAACAACATTCTGAGTAAGCTCACAAATTCTAAGTGGGGAGCACATCCATCCATCCTACACACTGCTGCCTTAGCATTTTTTCTGTGGCTGAATATACCTGTACCACCTGGGGACACTCAAGTCACAGTAAACATATTGACACTGCTCTAAATGATACGTGAAAAATTATAACAGGCTGCCTAAAACCCACCCTTGTCCCCTGCCTATTTGGCATAGCACCCTCTTACATCAGAAGGAAATTAGCGGGCCACGCTGACAGGCAGGTAAAAAAGTCAACTGATCGCTATCCAATATATGGGCATTAACCAGCTTACCGTCATCGCTTATTGAGATATACCTTTTTGTTCTCTACCATACCATTGACCACATTACCAGAATCAGCCAGAACTACCCTCTGGCAAAAAGAATGGTAGAAACTAGGTGACAAAGCTGTTGAATGGAGCCAGAGAGGAATTATCCCCAGTGAGGAGTTAGCATATGGCTCCAATTACAAATAGCATACATGGTGGAGCCTGAACAGATTGAGAGTGGGTGTGAGCAGATGAAACTTTCTCATGAAATCATGGGGAGATGACACAACCAACCAATGTGGTTGTCAGGAGAAGCAAACCCAGATCATCTCCTGAGATTCCTGTAACACCATAGTCCATCCCACAAGATTTGGCAACACCAGAAGGCAGTGGCCTGTGCAGAATATTGGGAGCAGACCATATAAAAAAGTTAGACTGAAGAGACAACGAAGAAGAAGATGACCTTAAATAACGGTTTGTCACGTCTTTATTCTGGAATTATACGTGTGTGTGTGTATCACACATATAAACGTGTGTGGGTTTGTCTACACATGGTCCTATGGCACCTTTGTTACTGAAGTTTTAGCCAACAGCCACTATGGAACCATAGCACATCACTACAGTGCTGTAACATCTTGTGCAGATGCATTCTGTGTGATACACACACATTATATATATGCACAAACATGCACATATACTGGGGTGGGCAATTATTTTGGGTGGAGGTCTGCTTAATCATTTTGGCAAACTGTTGAAAGCCGTATTGGTAGCCCTGCCCCTTGACAGGTGCCCTGCCCCTGGTTGTCATCTTGTGAGTGGATGTCCCACCCCCTAACCCCCACCTTTGCCACCAGAAGTCCTTTGCCCCCGGAAATACTCCTTTCAGTAAGTGGTTTTGCCATCTGAGAACCAGAAAAATATCAAATTATATTCTAAAAATTGAACATCTACAACATTCATTAATTTAATTTAAAAAATATTGCTGTCCTGATTTACATGTGTTTGTGTAGTGTACATAGAAATGATTTCACAACAGCTTAAAATCAAGTCTTACTTTTATATATTGGGGGGAGTGAGGGGTATGGGGATAGGTTTGTGGGGGGCTGTTAGGTGTGGTATGTGGGGTTTGGGGGAGGCTGGGCATGTGAGTGTGGGGTGAAGAAGCATGTGTGTGTGTGTGGCTATGTAGGGTGTGGATGGGTATGGGGTTGTGGGGGGATGTGTGTGGAGGAAGGGTGGCTAGGGTGTGTGAGGGGGTTTGTGTGCCAGGTTCTGCTGTGTATGCCAGTTGTGGGGGGGGACTCACCCTATGAACACACAAACACATCCTATTTCCCTCCCTCACTGTATACACACACACAGTCTGTCACACACAGAGTCTCACACACAGAGTCTCTCTCTCTCACACACACACAAACACAAAAATACACACACACAGTCTCTCCCTCCCTCATTGCTCTCTCTCCTCCTCCTCCATTGCATGGACAAACATACGCATATCCACCCATCCACCCTCCCTCCTGCTTCTGGCCCTGGGGTACTGGCACAGGCCCTGTGCTCCCATGGTCTGGAGATGAAGCCAAATGGTGCTGAAGCAGCCCAAAATCTCCAGCAGGCAGAGACTTCTGGTTGAGGGTGTGGGGGTGGGAGGCAGTTGGGGGTAGGGTGGGGCTGAGCTGGCCTTGTTGCTAGCTTCTGCCAGCTCCCCCTGGGTCCTACAGCCCCTGGCTCCTGTCATCTTTGACAGGCAGCCAGGAACAGATAAATATACATTTCCTAAATTGTTAGGGGCTCTGCAGGCCAGATAGAATGGCCTGGTGGGCCAGATCCATATTTTGTCCACCCCTGACATACACACCTGTGTGTGTATGTATTGAAATATCTTAAAATCTATAAAGAAAAGTAATAGACAGTTGGAGGAGGGCCAGAGAATTGGAGAAATATATTGTATATCAGAGAACCTTCAGTTTCTGGGCAAATCAAATTTTTAACCACTTTATAATTGTCTAAACCCCTAGACATACAAACTTCTTCAAGGCTATCACCCAGGAGGTAACAGTGGTGACTCAGTCAGGAGCCAATTACTGATGACCAAAGTGTTTGTTTCAGTTTCCTTAGTAGAAAACAGAAAATATTGAACAAAATTAACATATTGTCATGTCAATTGTGCAGAAAATGTTTTCCAGTTGGATTTTCACAATGAACACAAGCAGCTTATTTCCTCAATATGACTTATAGACAAAACACTTTGGGCTAGAAAAGTCCATGGTTTCCCCCACAGTTTAGGGTCAGATAATCTTTTATTCTCATATATAGTATTCTGTTTTGAGCTGAATGTTGTATCCACCGTTTTGGAATCAGATACAAACAGTTTACTAACCTGAAATGGAATAAAATTAATACTTATTAAAGGCAGTTTGTTTAACTAAAATAAATAGAGACAAATATTTACAGTGCATACAGCATTTGACATGAAAGAAAACAGTATTCAGGCACCTTACTTTTCCAGGATTTTACCACTTGCCATGTTTGTGCTATTATGGCAATTCATCAAATTCATTCCCAGAGAACTCTACAGTTTCATCATATTACCCTTGAAGAAACTTAATTCAATGTTTCCTTTTAAAATTGAGGAAAAAAGACAGGAAAGCTCCCAGTCATTCCCTGTGTTTCCTGAGCAAATTAGCTGGCTGTGGCCATTAGTATAGCCCATTATGCCTATGTCATTGATTTTCTGTTCCGTAAACAAGTGCTGTTTGCTCAAACTGGCTAAAATGACCTAGTGTCTGGTTGCATTTGTAATTTTATTCAGCTCCCTTAAATCTTATTCCCACCTCAGAAGCATTTCTGATGTTCTCTGACTCTCTAATGTGACTTGATTAGTAGCATCAAAGTGGAAAAAAAAATCTGTGACTGCAGGATTTGCATATTTAACTTGAGGATATAATGTTATGTTTAGTTTGACAGCAAATTCAGTCAGTGTCACAAGGACATTGATGTTACATACAGGCTAGGTACTGTGGTCATGACTCTTAACAGAACATCTTTTTACAATGCCTTCTTCGTAGTTTTGCTAAGAGTTTAGGACCATAATTCAGGAAGGCAGTTAGTCCTAGGTATAAATATAACTTTGTTTAGGAATGTAGTTAAACATATAGTCAAATGCTTTCCATAATAAAATTGATTTAATGAATTAAGGCTTCTGGCTATACAAACAAGTTACTGTAAGGTAAGCTGGCAAGGAAAGTCAAAGCAAGCCAGCTACTGCTTGGTAACTGCCTGTATGAACACTATGGGCATCTGTAAACATCAGGGTTAAATCCTAATTAACTTAAATAGATTAATAAAATTTAAACTTATTTATTTTGGAGTGTCATGTCAGAGCACACACTGGGCTTTCTAATGAATATTCTGCACTGGTCCGGTCCTGCAGGGAGCAAACTAGGAAAGCCAAAGCTGCAACTGAACTCCAACTAGCTTTGAGTATCAAGGACAATAAAAAGTCCTTTTTCAGATATGTGGGGAGCTGGAGGAAAAGGAAGGCCAACATTGGACCCCTGCTAAACCAGATGGGACTATGCATCTGTCTTTCATCAGTCCCATGGGACGCCCATGCCCAATACGGGACAGGGAGGTCTGGGTGAGGGAGATCCCCTGCCCTCCATTAATGCTGACCTCATGAAGAAACATCTTGAGAAGCTGGTTACCTTCAAGTCAGCTGGCCCTGACAATCTACACCTCAGGGTACTCGAGGATCTGGCGAGCATCACAGCCCACCTCTGGCATGGATCTTTGAGAACTCCTGGAGCTCTGGTGTAGTGCCCAAAGACTGGAAGAAGGCCAATGTGGTGCTTATCTTCAAGAAAGGGAGGAAATTGGATCTGACAAACTACAGACCCATCAGCCTGACCTCTATCCCGAGGAAGGTCTTAGAAAAGTTTATTAAAGAGTCCATCCTTAATGGACTGGCCAACACCAACATCCTGAGGGATAGCCAGCACGCGTTTGTTGCAGGTAGTTCTTGCTTGACCAATATCATTGCCTTTTATGACCAGGTGATCTATCACCTGGACAAGGGAGAAGAGATTGATGTCATATATCTTCACCTCAAAAAAGCCTTCGATCTGGTTTCCCATAATCACCTCTTGGTGAAACTGGCCAACTGGGAAATTGGCTCCGTAGTCAGACCCAGAGGGTGGTAATTGATGGAAGTCAATTGTCATGGTGCCCTATGATCAGCGGGGTCCCTTAAAGCTCTGTCCTTGGACCCATATTGTTCAACTTCTTCATTAATGATGTGGACATTGGAATCAGAAGCAGGCTGGCAAAGTTCACTGATGACACCAAACTTTGGGGCAAAACATCCACACCTGGAGACAGGAGAGCTATTCAGGCTGACCTGGACAGGCTCAGCAAATGGACGGATGAGAACCTGATGGTGTTTAACACTGAAAAATGCAAGGTTCTCCACCTTGGGAGGAAAAACCTGCAGCATCCTTATAGGCTCGGCAGTGCTACGCTGGCTAGCACTACAGAAGAAAGAGATTTGGGGGCCATGATTGACCACAAGATGAACATGAGCCTTCAATGTGATGCTGCAGCTAGTAAAGTGACCAAAATGCTGGCTTGCATCTATACATGCTTCTTAAGCAAATCCAGGGACATCATTCTACCCTTGTACTCGGCTTTGGTGAGGCCTCAGCTGGAGTACTGTGTCCAATTTTGGGCCCCGCAATTCAAAAAGGATGTGGAGAAACTTGAGAGAGTCCAGGGAAGAGCCATACACATGATCAGAGTTCAGAAAAACAGACCTGATGATGACAGGCTGAGAGCTATGGAGCTCTTTAGCCTGGAAAAGCACAGGCTCAGGGGTGATCTGATGGTCACCAGTAAGTTTACTGGTGACCATCAGTATCTATGGGAACATTTGTTCACCAGAACACCACAAGGGATGATGAGGTCAAAGGGTTATAAACTACTGCAAGACCATTTCAGGCTGGACATAAGAAAGAATTTCTTTACTGTCCAAGCCCCAAATGTCGGGAATAGCCTGCCATCAGAGGTGGTCCAAACACCTACACTGAACACCTTCAAGAGAAAATTGGTTGCTTATGTTGCTGGGATCCTATGACCCCAGCTGACTTCCTGCCCTTTGGGCAGGGGGCTGGACTCGATGATCTTCTGAGGTCTCTTCCAGCCCTAATGTCTATGAAATCTATGAATTAAGCCAGGTGTCCAATTCCCTGTAAATTCCAGCATGGGGAGCCAAATACTAATGTACCCCAGTGCTGTCTTCCCTACCAAATTACAGCAGAAGTTGCATGTTCACCAATAAACCACTCGGGCTGGCAAAGTTCGCTGATGATACCAAACTTTGGGGCAAAACATCCACACCTGGAGACAGGAGAGCTATCCAGGCTGACCTGGACAGGCTCAGCAAATGGACGAATGAGAACCTGATGGTGTTTAACACTGAAAAATGTAAGGTTCTCCACCTTGGGAGGAAATACCTGTAGCATGCTTATAGGCTCAGCAGTGCTACGCTGGCTAGCACTACAGAAGAAAGAGACTTGGGGCACTTGGGAGCTAGAAGCAGCGGGGAGAGGAAGGACACAAGCACACGTGTGTCTTGCACACACGTGTGTCTTGCACACACGTGTGCCCCCTTACCTGACCCGGAGCGGAGGTGAGAGCAGCAGAGGCAAACAGAGCAGCAGCGGGGGCAGCAGCAGCTGATCCCCCTAAGGTAAGTGGGGCAGAGGGGCCGACGCAGCTGAGCCGGATCCGGAGGGGAAGCCCCCCAGATCCCTCTTAGCTGAGCCGGTAGGGAGCTGCGCTCCTGAGCCGTGCGAACAGAGTGCGCAAATAGGCGTGGTCTGTAAGAGCACGCTGGCGTTTACATCGGCATTTGCGCCAGAGGAGGAGCAGGAGGGGCTGAGAGACCGACTCGTGTTAGCGCAGGCCAGAGGACCCGAACTCAGCTAGGAACTCCTACGATGGTGTCGACACGGAGTGCTGCCAGGGCCCCTGCCCGGGAGGCGCGGCCTTCCCGGGGCTTGTCTGAGGCCTCCACCCAGACGGAGCCCACGGGGGGGCTGGCGTCCCCCAACCCCCTGGTCTGCGGGAGCTGCCCAGGAAGGCCTGGGGGGGCAGGGACTGGGGACCCCCACACCTGTCCTGCAGGCACCTGCCTTAGGGCCCTGGGGGCGCAGGTGAGGGAGATCCAGGAGGATGTTAGCAGGCTGATGGGAATCAGGGAGGCAGAGGAAGAAATTGACAGCTATTTTCTTTCCCTGCAGGGTTGTACAACCAAGGAGGATGCACCTCAAAATGAGCCCTCCACTGCTAAGTGGCAGACGGTCACCTCCCGTGCCAGGGCTGCTCGAGACACGGCAGCACCAGTTCCTACAGTCCGGCTGGAGAACAGGTACGAAGCTCTGGCAGCCCTGAAGGAGAAGGACGGAGAGGACAAAACCGGGGAGGAGGCAACTCCATGCACACCGTGTCCCGTGCAAGCTGAAGGAGGCAAGAAAGCCAGGAGGAAGAAGCGTCGCGTGATCGTCACTGGTGACTCCATCCTGAGAGGTACAGAGGGCCCCATCTGTCGCCGGGACCCCTCGGCACGTGAAGTATACTGCCTACCTGGAGCGAGGATTCAGGACATGAAAGGGATGCTCCAGACTGTAATCCAGCCCACCGATTATTACCCCATGGTCCTAGTCCATGTGGGCACTAACGATGCGGCCAGGAGAAGCCCTGATCACCTGATGGAGGACTACCATGCTCTGGGGTGCGTGCTGAAGGAGATGGGCGCACAGGTGGTTTTCTCTTCTATCCTGCCAGTGAGTGGACGAGGCAGATGGCATGAAATGTCCATCGCGGAGACCAACTGGCGGCTACAGGAATGGTGCTTCGAGGAGGGCTTTGGCTTCCTCAGCCACAACCGGCACATCACGACGAGAGACATGCTGGGATGGGATGGGCTCCACCTTTCCCCTAAAGGTAAGCGTGTGTTCTCTTCTAGGTTGGCGGACCTCCTCTGGTGGGCTTTAAACTAGGCTCATCAGGGGAAGGGGAAGATGAGGGCAGAGGAAACATCAGACTGCCAGACCAAACAGCACCCACAACTACAGCCCAGCCCAGACCGACGAGCGAAGCAAACAAACAGGTAAGACAGAGGGGCGAGGGTAACGCTGGGACTAGGGGGTCAGTACACACACCCACAGGAGGCCTCAAATGCCTCTACACAAATGCTCGTAGTATGGGCAACAAGCAGGAGGAACTCACCCTCCTGCTGGCTGACACCAGCCCAGACATAGTGGGGACTACGGAAACGTGGTGGGACGAAACGCATGATTAGGTGGTCAATGGCAAGGGCTATAGGCTGTACAGGAGGGACAGGATAGGAAAGAGAGGTGGGGGTGTGGTGCTCTATATTAAGGAGGAATACACATCCTCGTTAATTAGCAAAGAGGGGAGGGGCACTCTGAAGTGCTTTGGGTTAGAGTACAAGGCAGTCGAGGGGAAAGGGACTTAACGGTGGGAGTCTACTACAGACCTCCCAACCAGGGAAAAGAGCTTGACCAGGAATTCTTGGGTCAGCTCACAGAGGTAGTGAAGGCTAAGGATGTGGTATTTATGGGGGACCTGAATTTCCTGGACATCTGCTGGGAAAAGTAGTCAGCCAGGTCTGAATGCTCACGTAGGTTCTTGGCCAGAGTGCAGGACCTCCATCTAACCCAGGAGGTGCACAGCCCCACCAGGGGGGACGCCTTGTTGGACCTAGTGCTGCCCACGGGTGATAACCTGGTGAGGGGGCTGCGGGTGCTTGACCACCTGGGTGACAGTGATCACTGCCTGCTAGAATTCACCATCCAGCGCAAGGTGGCAAAGGCATGCAGTAAGGCAGCGGCCCTAGATTTTAGAAGGGCACACTTCAACGAGCAAAGGAGAATAGTTGGAGAAGTGCTGAGGTCCCAGAGGGGAGGGGAGCCAGGTGTCCAAGGAGAGTGGTCACTCCTTAAGGAGACGATCCTCCAAGCCCAAAGGAAGGTAATCCCAGTGAGGATCAAAGGGAGCAGGAGAGCACACAAGCCTCCATGGCTCACCAACAGCATCCGGGAATGTCTCCTTGCTAAAAAGGAAGCTTATACCCAATGGAAAGAAGGGGTCATGACCAGGGAGGACTATTCTGTAGTTGCTCGGGAATGTAGGGGGGTAGTTAGGAAGGCCAAGGTAGAGATGGAACTGGGGCTTCCCAGATTAAGGACAATAAGAAGTCCTTTTTTAAATACGTAGGGGGTAAAAAGAAGGTCCCGGGTAATGTGGGGCCCTTGCAGGACGCCATGGGAAACTTGGTCGTCACACCAGATGGCAAAGCTAACATGTTTAACGATTTCTTTGCCTCCGTCTTCCTAAGTAGGGACCAGAACAGCCACCTCCCTGCTGGGCCCCCCTCAGGCCCCGGGGGAGGCACACCTGGGCCACGGGTTAGCGAGGATTTAGTTAGGGAGCTTCTGGAGGGGTTGGATGTATTCAAGTCAGCTGGCCCGGATGGTCTCCACCCTAGAGTTCTAAAGGAACTGGCCGAGGTCATTGCAAGTCCCCTGGCACAACTTTATGAGCACTCGTGGTGCTCTGGTGAGGTACCAGAGGACTGGAAGAGGGCCAACATGGTCCCCATCTTCAAAAAAGGCAGGAAGGAGGACCCGGGAAACTATAGGCCGATTAGTCTCACCTCGATCCTAGGCAAGCTGTTTGAGAAAATTATGCTGGCACACATCTAGGATGGGCCAGCAGGGGACTACATGCTTAGGGGCAACCAACACGGGTTCATCAGTGGCAGGTCCTGTCAGACCAACCTGGTGGCCTTTTACGATAAGATCACCAGATCATTAGATGCAGGGGTAGCAGTGGATATAGTCTTCCTGGACTTCCAGAAGGCTTTTGACACTGTCTCTCACCCCGTTCTCATTAAGAAACTGGGGGCTGTGGTGTAGACACCCACACAGTCAAATGGGTCGCCAACTGGCTGGTGGGCCACACCCAGAGGGTGGTAGTAGATGGGTCCTTCTCAACCTGGAAGGACGTGGGCAGTGGGGTTCCGCAGGCCTCGGTCCTTGGGCCTGCACTGTTCAACATCTTCATCAGCGATTTGGATGAGGGGGTAAAAAGCACCCTGTTCAAATTTGCTGATGACACTAAGATATGGGGGGGCGTGGGCACACTGGAAGGATGCAACAGGCTACAATCAGACCTAGACAGGTTACAAGGGTGGGCAGATGAGAATAGGATGGGTTTCAACACAGACAAGTGCAAGGTGATGCACCTCAGGAGGAACAACTGGCATCTTACCTACAGGTTAGGGAACTCCCCTCTTGTCAGCACGGAGGCGGAAAGGGATCTGGGGGTCATCATTGACTCCAAGATGACCATGGGCCGGCAGTGTGGAGAGGCCAACCGCACCTTGTCATGCATCTCGAGCAGGTCCAGGGAGGTGATTCTCCCCCTCTATGCGACACTGGTCAGGCTGTAGTTGGAGTATTGCGGCCAGTTCTGGGCACCACACTTCAAGAGGGATGTCGACAGCATGGAGAGGGTCCAGAGGAGGGCCACTCGTATGATCAGGGGACAGCAGGGCAGGCCTCATGAGGAGAAGCTATGGGACCTGAACCTGTTCAGCCTCCAAAAGAGAAGGCTGAGGGGGGATCTTGTGGCCTGTTATAAACTAGTCAGGGGGGATCAGCATGCATTGGGGAAGTCACTGTTTCCCTGAGCACTGCCAGGAGTGACCAGGAAAAGCGGTCACAAGCTGGCAGAGGTTAGGTTTAGGTTAGATATCAGGAGGCGCTACTTCACAATCAGGGCAGCTAGGGTCTGGAACCAGCTTCCAAGAGTAGTGGTGCAGGCTCCTACCCTGGTGGTCTTTAAGAGAAGGTTAGATGAACATTTTGCTGGGGTCATTTGACCCCAGTATTCTTTCCTGCTATGGCAGGGGGTCGGACTAGATGATCTGCTCAGGTCCCTTCCGACCCTAGAAACTATGAAACTATGAAACTATGAAACCAGTAAGTAGTACACCAGTAATCTGCTCCCTCTTCAGTCCCCACCGCCTTCTCCCACGGAGCCTCATGCTACCTGCCACCCATGCCTGCCAAGCCGTGGTCACCCCAAAACCTTGCCACATGCATCCCCTAGGCTCTGGTCTCCAGCAGGTGGCTTGTGATAGGGACCCCCACACCAAGTCATGTGCATCATCTCTCACACTCCCATGTTAGAAAATAATATAAGTATATATATGCATTAAAAAAAACCAAACTATATTAGAACTGTAAATTACTTTGGGGTGAGAGGAGTGAGTGGCACATCTGCTCCTCATCCTCCTCCACACTGCTGTTTGTGATTGCTGCTGTTTCTGGTGGTGGTGCTTCATACAAAGCAGATATGTGCTATTAACGCTTATTACAAAAATTAATGGTGTAGTATAGTACAGTCTGGGGAGTGGAGGGGGGCAGGAAAAACCTTGGGTCCATCCAACAGTTAGTTTTCCATGCTTCAGGACTACATTTCCCAGGATTCCTGAGCTGTCTGGACTTGGTACAGTTTCCATAGGGACTTCTGACAGGGTCTGCTTCCCTACTGCCTCCCCCTGCCCAGTTTTGCTGTGAATACCTGCATATAATGTGTATTATTGTGTGTTTTGCATGGCACACAGCTCTGTGAAGTATTGGGGTGACTATGAACTGCACCACCACCCCATCTGTCCTCCCACAATCTTTACACGTGTAGATACATCTCAGCATCTCAGCACATGAATAAACAATTATAGTGTAGTAAACGGAGACCTTTCCTTTACTCCAAAAAGCATTCTTTGCAAAGTTGTGGATTCTTAGCACAGGTGGCTAAGAAGTGTTTGGATATAGCGTTTCAGCCACAGATACCTTTAGGAGGATTTTTGTCCTTCTAACAACCAAAGCAATCGACCTCCCCGCTACTCCCAACACACACAAAAGCCTGAGGACTCCTGAAGGCTGATCATGCCACCACCTGGATTAGCTAATGCTGCTTGGATTAGCTAATATGCTGTAAATTCACATCTGAGTTCATGTACCATTTGCATAGTGTAGCCATGCAAATAATATGTAATGCTGTACTATATTGTTTCTTGAAGTGCCATGGAACAAATAACTAGGAGTCAAATCCTGCTAACCAGGCTTGTATGAGCAGTCCTATTGTTATCAGACAGACTATTTGAGTAGGTATGATGAGATGGACTAGGCCTTATGCCTTAATTTTCCTAGTGTCCAAGAGGAAAATAACAATGTGTGTTTTATTCCAAAGTATTCTTCACAGTGAATGCCTTATCACTGACATTTCTTTTACTTGAAACAGAGAGGCAGCTTCTCAAGAGTAACTTCTGACTCCTTCATCCAAACTATAGGGGAAAAAATGAGGAAAGAGGGGAATGGGAAAATCATATTTACCACCTAATTCTGAGCTGCAATTCAGTGTTGTAATTTGATAAATATGCTGATAGGGCAACTGATTAATTGCTGGCCTTTTTTTACTTAGAAAAATACTATCCAATACAACAGTGCTTCTGTTGAATATCTGATATATTCAAAGAGCTGCACAGACATTAAAGTATAATTACTATTGACAGTCCTTTGAGGCTGAGATTCAAATATTATTTTTTCTATTTTGCAGACAGGGAAACTGGAAAACTAAGAGCCAAATCTGTATGAAACACTATCTTACCTGTTGCAAATTCAGTTATGTCCTTTTATACTAAGGGAAAAGTCATGAATCTCACATTTATTCATATTAAGTTACCCCATGCACCACTTTGGCAATGTAAAATGGCTTTTAAAATGGAGATAAGTGTTTTTTACACCCACAGTCAAGCTAATTTATACCACCACAGTGGTGAAAAGGTACAATGAAATGAATGAAAATGAGACCTCCACAGTTTAACCTTGGATCATAACCTAGATATCAAAATATAGTAAGTAACATCAAAGAGAGTTGCATGTGTTTGACTCTACTGAAAATCAAGCCAAGTTCAGGTAAGTAATGTTGTATATGTCTCTTTGAAAATGGCAACTAGGCCAAGGACATAGAGTGAATTAGTTGCAGGCTGGGAGTAAAGCCCAGAATTTCTGGGCACTGAATTCATTAAGTCACATTGTTTCTCAGATGCATTCATGAAAAAAAGCTCTGCTGCTGTTGAGTCTTAAACAATCAACCTTAACAATTATTGCAGCATGAGATAAAGAAACTCTCTTTTAATCTAGCCCGATTTAGTTTGACCCTTCCATAGGAAAGGTTGGAAAATTTCAGGGAGGTCAGGCTTTATATTTGAGAAACACTGAAACCAACTGATTTCTCTTTATATAGGGGCAATTTTACTTCATTTCCATAACTACTGCTCTGATTTAAATGCCAGTACTTGAGATGGGCTTTATCCAGAATTCAGTCCTCAAGGTGGTTTTACTGTGGAGGAACATGGGCAATATGCAATAAAAGCAACATGATTGACACTTTGAAAAAGCTGTGCTTATTCTGTAATGGTTTGTTGTTCTGGGGATATTCTGTGGGAAGGGGTAGTTTTTACAGCATTTTCTTGTTTTCTTTGTATTATGACTGTAAACCATCATTAACCCTTCCTGTGGAGTTCATAAGATCATTTTTTTCTAAGGACTACCATCTTATGTTCATACTAGAGTGCAAAGATTCATGAGAAGGATAAAAATATACAAAGGTCAAATTAAATTATGATACTCTGCCCCAATTTATTACTTCCCTTAAATTAGCTGCTATTTTACAGACAAGTAACTAGCTAATCCCACAGTAACTATACAGAGACAGCATGGCTCACACAGCACATTGTATTTTTTACCAAACTGTTTCTAAAATCCATAAATATTATGCCATTACACTAGGGTCATAGGCAGCCATTACACTCAAGTGATTAAGCAGTTAATTGTGTCTTAAAATGTAAGCCAGCTATATATTAAGGACATGAATGGCACAATAAAATAGGAAGCACAACTATTTTGAGGCTTTGTGGCTGGTTTCCATGGCACTTTAAATTGAATGTGAGGCAGGGACAGTCTTGGGGTTGAAGCCCTGGGGCAGTCTCAATCACCTGATTTGTCATCAGGATCAGAACTGGCCCAGGGCTGGAGCCCCAAAGGGGTCCCAATCAGCTGATTGTCCATAGGATCAGGATTACCCAAGTGTTCCAGTTGTGTGATGGTCCCAATCTACCACCAGTTGGCAGAAACTGCACTAGGACTGAGATCCCCAGTCCAATCTCTGACAGCCGATGGCAGATTGGGACCACCCCAGGGCTGGAACCCCAGGATAGTCCTGATCCTGCTAACAAACAGCTGGCTGATACCACTTCAGGGCATATGCCCCAGGGTGGTCCTAATTCTGCTGACAATTAGCAAATTCTCAACCAGCTTCAGAGAACACAAGGGGGCTTCAGCCAGCCCTGTGGGTCCCCAAAGCCAGCTGATTATCACCTGATTGTCAGGTACTCAATTTGTAGTTCTGGGAGAGCCCAGGATCATGATCTCAGGCTTCCCCTGCACTGGCAATATGAAAGAATTGGGATCTGATTCCTGATGAGGCACAGCAGGAGACATGATTGCTAGGATTGCAGACCAGATCCAATTGCCCCTTCAAATGAGTGTCTGACAGGGGCAAGGCTTATAATCAGCCAGCACTTTCAGACTGGTGACTGACAAAGCTCATAATTTACAACTCATTTTGGTTCTAGCCAGGTTGAAAATACTATGAGAATAACTTCACATTTTATTTCATTTCTGCTTGAGGTCTTTCTTGATGCTGTCATGAAGTACAGAGTCATGAAAATAAATAAACTTACTGAAATTGTTATAAGCCATACCTCAAAAAGATGTGCTCAAGTTGTGGGTGAAAATGAGGGCTCTCTTATTTTATCAAATAGTTCATCTCATGCCTACCTAATGTCATAATTTTGCTATGTCTTCTTTGTCTTCAAGGTCCTCCAACTTCTCCCATCAACTCAAATGGGCAGACGAGAACCTGATGGTGTTTAACACCGAAAAATGCAAGGTTCTCCACCTTAGGAGGAAAAACCTGCAGCTTCCTTATAGGCTCAGCAGTGCTACGTTGGATAACACTATGGAAGAAAGAGACTTGGGGGTCATCATTGACCACAGCATGAACATGAGCCTGCAATGCGATGCTGTGGCTAATAAAGCGACCAAAATGCTGGCTTGCATCCATAGATGCTTCTCGAGCAAATACCGGGATGTCATTCTCCCCTTGTACTTGGCCTTGGTGAGGCCGCAGCTGGAGTACTGCGTCCAGTTTTGGGCTCCACAATTCAAGAAGGATGTGGAGAAGCTTGAGAGAGTCCAGAGGAGAGCCACGCGCATGATCAGAGATCAGGAAGACAGATCTTACGATGACAGGCTGAGAGACATGGGACTCTTTAGCCTGGAAAAGCGTAGGCTCAGGGGTGATCTGATGGCCACCTATAAGTTTATCAGGGGTGACCACCAGAATCTGGGGAAACGTTTGTTCACCAGAGTGCCCCAAGGGATGACGAGGTCGAACGGTCACAAACTCCTGCAAGACCGTTTCAGGCTGGACATAAGGAAGAATTTCTTTACTGTCCGAGCCCCCAAGGTCTGGAACAGTCTGCCAGTGGAGGTGGTTCAAGCACCTACATTGAACACCTTCAAGAGTAAATTGGATGCTTATCTTGCTGGGATCCTATGACCCCAGCTGACTTCCTGCCCTTTGGGCAGGGGGCTGGACTCGATGATCTCCCGAGGTCCCTTCCAGCCCTGACGTCTATGAAATCTATGAAACTCCAGTCAGTGCATTCATGACTCCCTAATGACATTGTGTGCATCTATCTTACATAAGTAAAGTAGGAAGGTATAACTTAGCTATGTCAGTGCTGTCAAGCCCCGAGTGGTTCTACACATGAATGGAGTGGAAAGTCTGGTGTCTGGGAGATTTTAAAGGTAGACATTTGGGCACCTGGAGAATGCAGTCATCTCCAAAATTAAGCAACAGCTGAGAAGGATTTTTAGGATCTAGTTGGGGACATGGATGTTCAAGTGGCAATGAGGCTTCCCTTTGTGTATCTACTCCACTCAGGGTCAGTTCTTCCACTCAGACTCAGGTGGAGTCATGCACAGACTCAAAGATTTGAGAGCCACTATAGTCACAGAGCAACGTACTTCTCCATGAGACCAGTGGGATCATAATGTTGAGATTTACTCCATTTTACTTAATTCCCAATATGTTTGTAATGGCAAAGATATTTTTTCCTGCTAAACCTTTCAAGGTCTTGTAGCCTACATAGACAAAAAAGAAGCTAAGAACTATACTTCTCCTTACCTATCATATCACACACCTTAAAGAAAATTACAGAGGTCTAGCCAGGTCATACCTGTGCAATCAAAAGGGAATAAAACCTTTGACACCACTGAACTTTATAACATGTTAAACGTCTTCTATTTGAACATTATATTGAGGCTTAGACTCCATGAAAACATGTTCTCTTGTGCATGTGTGTTTAATGTATGGCTCACTGAAACAGATGAAGAGTATGACAGATACAATGTTCAGTGTTTCAAATAATGGCTAGTTGGTGACAGGCTTTCATATGCAGCTATCTGGCTTGTATCAGATGAAAACCTAAGAATGGCTTTAGCGTAAATAAGGGTTTTTAGAATAGGTTAGTTTTAAAGAGAAAACCAGAGACACTTTCCACAGGCTTAAAATGCATGTACAAACTAAGTAACTGCCACCCCACTAAGCAACCACTGTACAACACAAAGAATACAGGCTGCCTTACCCACCTATACAATCTCCACCTCCAAACCAAATGTTAATGTTAGCTAGAGGACTACTGCTCACTTTTAAAACTTTTAAAATGAGCTAAATCCCCTAAGAAAAGGAAGGGAGGGCATTCATTTTAATTAAATATGTTAAACACTGAAATGATACATTCACAAGCAAGCAGCTGCTCTGTTCACTTCAATTAATGATGTGCTAAGATTTCTGATACGCAATAAGGACCTGAATAGATTATACTTAATTATATACTTATATTGCATCTAATGGGCAAGAGTGAAAAGAATAGTTCAGAGGCATGAGCTGCGCCAGTGTTATGTGTCCTTCTATGTGTTATTAATAGGAGAGTTAGTATAGGTAATCCTCCTGATTGTTCATTGCCCACAGTTATCACTATGACATTTCAACAACAAGACAAGAACTAAGATCTGATTCCTATTCTCAGTGAACAGTACCTTATTCCATTGTTAGTCCAGCTGAGAGTAATGAGAGTGTTTCTGACACTTGAAGCAAAGAGATACTAGTGTCTGTTCTTGCATATTTAAGTGAGAAATATGTTTAAAGTGTTAACTGTGAAATATCTCTTTTTAGGTCATTAAAACTCTGAAAAGCCATCACATTATATTATTATATGAAGGAATTGTTAGGTTGTGTCACCCTATTTTGTGAATACAGATTATTTCAGGGATTTATCATTGTACATTCCAACTACTGCTACTACTTCTATTGTATTGCCATGTATCCCTAGTTTTCTTTTTTTGTCCTCTTGAGGTCATCCAAAACCATCAAGTTATTGTCTGACATTGCAGCATTTGTAGCAGCAAAAATTGGACATAGAATTTCAGCTATGCCTTTTTCTGCCTCCCATAAAAAGTGGAGATGCTGTTCTCAAAAACACATGTCATTGTGTTCCCCAGTATTAAATAATAAGAATTAGCTAATTTAATAAAGAATAAAAAGGAATTTGCTGACTGGATACAACAAAAAGAAAAGGGAAAAAATAGATGTCGCGGTTTAAATGTATGGATCAAGTCTAAAGAAAGTCCCTTCAAACCGTTCCTAAATTGTAGTTACTAAAATTGATTATCTGATTCATGATCTATGATGTATCTTAGACCAGAAATATTATAGAGTGATTCTCTACATCGAGGAATTTGTCACTTGTCAATTAGACTTAATCTACTTAATCTTCTTGTTCCATAGATAACAAAATTACTGTACCAGAAAATTAAAGACATTTTATTGTGTGACAAGGTGTGAGAGAACCAAAAAAGAGAAGTAACTGATAGATCATTGGATGACCCTGACTCATCAATTTGACACAGCTCTGAATAAAGCTAATACAGTGTTCAGGCATATTGTTTGGTATACACAATAGAGACATGGAGGTTACTGGTACCACTGTACAAGGCAGAGTTAAAACCTCATGTAAAATATTGTGTTCAGTTCTGGTGATCAATTATCAAAGATCAACCTAGATCAGAATGAGTTCAAAGAAGGGATATTAATATGGTAAAAGGAATGAAGACCTTTTCTTTTGAAAGAAGATTGAACAAGCTTGGGGGTACAAAGAACCTGATTTACTTTACAGTTATTGAGGATACATTTATGGAAAGAATAGATGGAGAGTTCTGTCTCCAGCAGATAGTGGATGGCATGTGAAATCCTGTGTTTGTGATCCCCAGGTTGGAGTATATAAGTAGTTTGCAGTGTGCATCGTATTACCAAATTTGAAATTGGTAGAGAATATAAATATAGAATTATAAATACAGATGCCAGTAAGATTAATAATGGGATATTTTGGTTTTATTATTCCTGTTTAACATCTTAGCAGTCCCATACAACTATTATGCCCAGAGTGTGTTTTGTCCATTTTTCAAATAGTCAGGAACTAGAAGATGGATGTTATTAAATGTATTTTAATGTATTGCTTTTTGTGCTTCTGTCAACGTTGAAAATTGTTCATAAAATTCCTAGTTGCATTTTTAATATTTGTGTGTGGGTTGCAGAAAAGTGAAGGAGAGGGAAAATCACATAATGTAGAGTTGTATCAATTTGGCCACATTTTCTATTTTTCATTAATTCTTCTGAATGTTTTAGCTATTTTATGATATATTTAATCAAAATATTTTAAAATTCTTTTAAACAAAATTCTCTCCTGTTTTGTTACAGCATTCCAATTATGATTTCAATCACATTCAATTTAATTTTGGAAGTATATTTTTAGAAATAATGGAAGATAATAGAAAATTTCTAAAGAGCAAACAGTTTTTAAAAACACTTGAAAATGAAAACTACTTTGAAATGTTTATATTTTCATATAAATAGGTTTTCATTTGTCCACCTACTTTGTTGTAGGCTATCATTGATAGAAATCATTTTTAACCTGATTATCACTTGCTGTTTATTATCATGAAAACACTGCAAAATCAAACAAAACTATTATGCTTTCAAAAGAACTGGCTTTCATGAAACTCAGGAGTCCATGACTACTTTTATTATATTGCTGTCATCACAAATAAAAAAACAACATGTGTGTGCCTTTGAGGCAAGTAAAACCTTCCAGCTGGTTTTCGATGTTCTAACAATAGTATATAAGAGAAATGTCCAGCTTTGAATGCAACCACTTATGATGTGCAACTACATATTTCTATTTCATATGCTGATTCTAGCTCCAGAAGCTTTATTAGAAATAAGCAGTCCTGTGATATTGCCTTAAACTGAGCCAATCTGTTGTCAAAGATACGTAATTGTTTGGCTCTTCCACATATTGGCAGCAAAATATGCAACCATTCAATGTCTGAGGTTATGCCTCTCATTACTGAGATGTTAATATGAAGTGCAAAAATGTTAGAGATTAATTTTCTGTTTGGAAGGGATTGCAATTCTTAAGAATACTGTCACAGCCTTTGAAAAGAAGTATGTATTGCTAATCCAGGCCATAGCTGATGACAAAGGATAATTATTTTCGGTGCCTTCCAGTTGGTAGAAAATGTGGTTGGATGATTTTTTTTAGACTGCTCAGCCTTGTGACAGAGTGGATATATAATGATTTTCAATAATTTTATGAAAGATGATACCATATTAAAAATTAGGCATGTGCATGTTTTCTCATTAGCAGGGTGGAGTGGGAGTGGGATTGCACTTGGACATCTACATCCACTACGTGAAATAAGATCTAGTCCTGTATGACCAATCCAGTTTGGGGAAATGATTCCCTGTTGGTTTATAACACTTTTTTGCATGCATTCATTAATCTAACTTTGCTAGGAGAGTGGAGAAAAAAGGGGAAGCAAAAAATGGTGTATCAGATAAGACTATCTTGATACACACCAAAAATATTATCCCAGCTGGTTTGCTTAAAAGCTCTTCTAGAATGTTTGAAATATGTTAATTTATTTCAATGGATTTGCCTTTTTGCACCTTGTTTTAAACTCCCCTATCCATATAGTATATGATGAGGATGATAAAGTGTAAATAGTAGCATGAGTAATGGTATTAATTACTTATACAAAGGAGCATACCAGAAGCAAATGACTACAAATGATGAAGATACAAAACAGAAGAAATTCTAGCCATTGGTTCTTCTCCTTCCTGCCTCTTTTTTTCACTCTCATTTTTCTGTCAAACACCAGCAAGCAGCAAGCAGAGGAAGCAGAACACTAACTAACCTAGAGAGGTCTCATCAGAGGCATATTGTCCCTGTTTCTTACTTTTTCCCAGAAGTTTTAAATGGCGGTGAACATAAGTTTTAGATCCATTTTGAATATAATCCAGTTTATCTAATTTAGAGCAGAGAATTTACAGACATGGGACACTGAAGTTGCATTATTTATGGAGGCAATTCAGATTATGGCAAAACATTTTTCACCAGAAATAAGTTTTTTAACATATGAATTTGCTACAGATACCTTGGCTAGATGTCTTGCCTCTCTACTATGCTTTTTGGTGCTTATATTTGCTATGTATATTTTGGAAACAATCACACTATAATCAAAGCAAGTATTCTATAATATCATCCAAATACCACCTGACTTCTTGTCCTCAATTGAGGGAGTGGCATAGAGCTGAGTCTTTTGTTTCTTAGAGAATGCCTACACTGCTTCTGCAGTGCTCTCAAGGCTGCCATCAAAAACTAACCTCCATAGATTATCATCTTTCCCATTGGCTGCAAACGCAGAACTAAAGCATTGTGGACTCTGCTACTCTCCACATCTCTGTCTCTGGTTTGCTTTAAAATTCCATGAGCCATGACCTTCTCATTGGAAAAATTGGCCAACTGTGGCCTTGGCTTCACCACAATCTGATGACTGGGTAATTGCCTCGAGGTCGGACCCAGAGAATAGTGGTCAATGGTAGCGAATCATCCTGGTGCTCCATGACCAGTGGCGAACTCCAAGGCTCTGTCCTTGGACTGGTTCTTTTTAACATCTTTATCAATGATGTGGACATTAATATCAGAAGTGCACTGGCTAAGTTCGCTGATGACACTAAACTTTGGGGCATAGCGTCCACACCGGAGAAGAGGCTAGTGACCTGGATAAATTTAGTAAGTGGGTGGGTACAAACCTGATGACTTTCAGTATAGATAAACGTAAGGTATTCCACCTCAGGAGAAAAAACCTGCAACATGCTTATAGGCTCAGCAGTGCTATGCTTGCTAGCACCATGACTGAAAGAGACTTGGGGGTCATGATTAACCACAGGTTGAACATGAGCCACCAATGTGATGTCGCAGCTGGCAAAGCAAACAATACTCTTGGCTTGCATCCATAGATGCTTCTCAAGTAAATCTCAGGATGTCATCCTCCCACTGTACTCGGCCTTGGTGAGGCCACAGCTGGAGTACTGCATCCAGTTCTGGGGTCCACAATTCAAGAAGGATGTTGAGAAGCTTGAGAGACTCTAAAGGAGAGCCATGCCCATGATCAGAGGGCAAGTTAATAGGCCTTATGAAGAGAGGCTAAGAACCATGGGACTCTTCAGCCTGGACAAGCGCAAGCTCAGGGGGGACCTGGTGGCTACCTATAAGTATATAAGGGGTGTACATCAGGATCTGAAAGAATGTCTGTTCACTAGAGTGCCCCAAGAAAAAACAAAACCAATGGTCATAAACTCCTCCAAAACCATTTTAGGCTGGCCATAAAGAAAAATTTTATTGTCTGAGCCCCCAAGACCTGGAATAGACGTACTCCAGAGGTGGTGCAGGCACCTACTCTGGACTCATTCAAGAAGTGTTTGGATGCTTATCTTGCTGGGATCCTTTGACCCTATCTGACTTCCTGCCCCTGGGGCAGGGGGCTGGATTAGATGATCTTCGAGATCTCTTCTAGCCCTAACGTCTATGAAATATATGAAATCTATGAAAATGGTGGCAGAGGACATTGCCAGAGCATCCTCACCACCTAAGTTTGTGAAGGGCAGGGGCGAATGGGCAGGATTTAGTTTTCAGTCACAAGAGCTCAGTGGCAACTGTGGAGACCTACCATTATTTTCTGCTAATATTGCTAGGTTTACAGAAGGGTAGGAGTGTTGTTGTTGATGTGATGGTCTATGGAATATTAGAAGAGTGATGTTTTCTGGTAATATCTTTTATTGGATCAACATATAGTTGAAAGCAGTATTAGACAAGCTTTCAGGAATAAGATCCTTTTCCTAAAGTTTTGGAAAGAAGCAGGTATAACTTAAACAAATTACCAGATAAGATAATGGCTTGTGTTGGTCTCCATAAGTAACTGAAGAAAGTTACCTAAAGGAATGAAGGAGGGCTGTAAAGTATGATACTGTAAAGTATCAGAACTAGTTTCAAAACAAGAGAAGTGTTGTTGAATAGGTAACCTATGTAAAAGAAAAGATCATTCAAAATGAGGAAAGGATCATTACTACATGTTGAGTACAGAGAGATTAGGAGAAATACAGGCTAAATTAGAATGATCCATGAAACCACTGTGTTCTCAGGCCCATCTTTGGAAGGCATTTTGTAGCTTTCTCTTGAGTACAGTTACTATGAGGCTAGAAATGGAGTGGTTGTTCTGTAACCACAGGTGATTGGGTGTTTCTATCCTTTATGTTATTCTTTGATATTTCATTCTGGACCATAGTGATTATTTAGCTTTACTCACATAGGCTAGGTACAGACGTTCAAAAAACCCATGGTGAAATCAATGTATATTATGCAGTTTTCTGCAAGCAATGTAGTTTAGATTGATAGCAAATAGAATGTACATTTACCCTTTGGTGACAGGAGGAAATCTTAGACCATATTTCACCACTTTTAAACCAGTCTGTGCACTGAAATTCTGTACTGTTACAGGTATAGACCGGGTTCTGATCACTTATACTGGTAAAAGTGTAATGTCTGTACTTGGCCATAGTTTCCATAAGGGCATTTGCTGTATTGGATAAAATAGCTATATCACATGTTTGACAGGCATATAAGTTTTGGTGAATTATGACAGTTTCATTGTGCAGTGTGTAGATAGTAGCAACAGAGGACATGTGTCAACAGGCTTTGTTTTTGCTGCTTAGGCAGGTTCAGGTTCCACTTGGTAAATGCTGATCATCAGGGAATTCACTTTTGATGACGAATCAGACAAAGCTGTGGATTTTTGAGAAGCCAGAAATCTGTGTGCATGCATGTGTAGTGGGATAATATTTCTCTGAAGGTCTTTTCCACTTCAAGTATAGACTGTAATTGTCTGATGATCTTTATTATAGATTCCAGTGTGGAATAGCATATGGCAATCAGGGGTATGAAGTCACTGGAGGTTTTCTTTATATATTGTAGTAGGTTTGTAAAGGTCTTAAAGCTCAGTCTGTTTGTCTGCTGGAGTGTCTTTGCTGGGTAAATACATGAGAACCAAGGATTTATTGGTGATATCTTTTATTGGACAAACTATATATTTGAGAGAGATGTTAAACAAGCTTTCAGACACAAAGTGCCCTTTCTCAGGTCTGATAAAGAAACAGAAACAGCTTCAACTAAATAAGAGATAGCTACTCTAGGGATATCCATTGTTCAGCTCTAAGTTTTCACTGCTTGGGCAGAATACCACAGAAAAGTGTCTAGAGCAGTGAAGTGGTAAATGAAGAACCACACAATTATCTGTTACTACTAGAGGTATGGATCCTATTCCACTTGCTACATATCTAAAATATAGAAAATTCTTGTCACCAAAAGTATGTCCCACTGAGGAGGATAATTCTATTTTCAATGTAATAGTTAGTAGAGAAAATGCATACACAGCCTTGGGAACAAGAGCAAAAGTGCACAGCTCCCTCCCTTCCAAGGGGAGCTAATCTCATTAGGTTACAAAATCACATTCCTTGTTTGTTGTCCTGGCAGCATTCATTTTTGGCAGTGGAAAATTTTGAAAGGAAGATGAAATGCCCTACCTAGGCCCATAGCTTGGAGGTTAAGTCATTTCTTGAAAAGTAATGTGGGTTTAAATCTGCTTTGTTTGAGTGAGATCAGGTATCTCACACCCTAAGCAAGTTCCCTAAACACTAGGGTATTGGGCAATAAGTGGATCATTCTTTCTCCTTATGTAGCGTCCATGCAATTATTAAACCAAGCATGTACCATACGCCAATCCCAATGATGAACATTCCTGAATAATTCCTCAAAGTTGCATGGAGCCCTGAAATCCCATTTAATTTAAATTAGCATATATTTAAAATGCAAATGACAGCTATTAATATAAATGTATATCAAACCAGACAACATACACATATACCACCAAAACTTCCATTAATTTTAAGAGCTTTGTAAGGGTTAAACAATATGGTGAATCCTAAAAACACATTGGAGTAACTTCGCTTAAACATAATCTCTTGGAACTCTATGGGCATGTCCAGATGAGCATGCACATGTGTCTTGAAGCATCTCAAACCCCTTTGAGATGCTGCAAGATGCATGTACAGGAACAAAAAACTGCTCCTTGTGCTGCATGTTTGCAGTGCTTGGGCAAAATTAGACCTCTGGTAAAAAAAAAAACCCTGAGGAACAGTCAGGCAAGGCACTGGCCAAAACCATGCCTGGAGGCAACCCAGGAGTAGGTCCTCCAGGAGGGATGCTCTGGTCTCTGGCCAGAGCATCTCTGTGTTGCTCCTGCTGCCCCCAGCACTATCAAGGGTAAATAGGGATGTGAGGTGGGTGGGTTTATGGGTATTGGTGGGTATGGATGGGTGTGAGGAGTGGCATGGGGATGTCAGGGGCTATGGGAAGTGGTGGGGGATGTCAGGAGTGGAGGGGTGGTCGGGGGTATGGGGAGTGGAGGAGGATGCCGGGGAGTAGGGAGTGGTGGGAAAGATGGCCCATATGTAGGTTGGTTCATGGAGGGGCTCAAGCAGGGACTGCCATGTGCCTGCCCCCCTGTAGCACTGACAGCAGCAGGAAGCATGGCTGTGCCGCAGGCACAGCCAGTGGTGATGCGGCACTCTGTGACCCGGGCTTCCTACATGCTGAACAGACCTGGCCTGGCCCACTAGTGCATGGCCTTGGACAGGCCGGACCAGGTCCATTCAGCATGTATGGAGCCCAGGTCACACAATGTCGTGTCACCACCCACTGTGCCTGCAGCAGAGCCACAGCCCCACACGACCCTACTTGCCTGCTGTCACTGGTGCTGCAGGGGCTGTGTGGAGGGGCAGGCATGTGGAAGCTCCCCCTTATGTCCCTCCATAAAACATGTGTTGGGACCAACCCAGCCTAGTCTGGTGTGGCTTGCTAGCCTGGCTTTGCATCAGAGTGGGACATGCAGCTCTGGGAGGCACAGTTACTGTGCAAATTGCATGCCCCGGGCTGCACAGATAGCATGCATTTGCACAGGAGCCATGCCTCCCAGAGCTGTGTATCCTGCTTCACTGAAAAGCCAGGCTAAGGAGTCATGCTAGGCCAGGTCCCGCCATGCTCTTTCTCTCTGCAAGCACCACCGGTCAAGCAGCACTGCCACTGGAGGCAGGACGCAGTGTGGCACTCAGGGACAGAATACTAAGTCAAGCCAGGTAGGTCCTGCCAGCACTGGGGCGGCTTGCACTGCCGGGCCAGGCTGGTTCCATGCTGGCAGGACCAGGCATGGCATGCAGGGACCATGTGTTATGCCGAGCTGGGTCCTGCCACCATGGAACTGGCACAGCCTAGCAGTGTGAACTGCCCCAGTGCTGGCAGGACCTGGCTCAGTGCAACACGTGGTCCCCATGAGTTGCACCAGCCCTGGATGACACCAGTGAGTGGTGCCAGTCCCTGATGAGTGGCACAGGCAGCACTGATTCTGAGCCGCTCAAGGCCATGCCAAGCTGTGGGTGGGGGGAGGTCTGGCAGCAGTGGGCTCTGAGCACCGACTCCCCCTGCACAGGGGGGCTGTGGCCCTGTAGAGTGCCTGAAACCAAGTCGGGGGGGGGGGGGGGCTGTAGTCCTGCAGGGTGCCTGGGACCCTGCAAGAGGGAGCTGGGGCCCTGCAGGGAGGGCAGTCTATGCACTGTGTGCTAGGGCTGCATCCTGTTGGGGCCAGGGGACCCACCCCTCCTGAGCAACCCCACCACAAGTTCCCCCCAGCCCCACAATCCCCCTGCAATCACCCCACACACCAACTCACATCTCCCCCACATCCCTTCACACCCACCCATATACCCACCCACCTTCCCCCACATCCCTTCCTACCATCCTCCTGCAAACCCCACATCCCCCCATCACACACTCATCATGTGAGAAAACCAAAGGCACACATCAACACATATAGATATTTAGAATTTATTTTATTATAATGATAGAGACACTGGTAGGCTTCCAAATTGCTTTAACATTGTAAATATATCAATAAAGCATTGCCCAACTGATTGATTCTCCCCCTCCCCCCGACTCTGTGTGTGTGTGTGTGTGTGTGTGTTAGTGATCTTCTGTTTTAATTGTGGAAGAACATGGATTTGGGGATATTTAAAAAAATGGGTTTGGGATGCTGCTGCAGCAGTCTAGCTGGTACATGGGGTAGTGTCCCCAGACACCAATTGGCCAGGCCCCAGAAGCTCCTGAAAGCAACTAGCCCTAATCTGCTTGGGGCCAGCACAGGGCAGCTTTTTATACCTCTAGGTACCTCTGGCTGCAGATCCAGGAAGAGCCAGGAAGGGTTTTTTTGCCCCAGCTGGCACAATTTGCCCCACACCAAAGTGCATGTTTGGGTACCTGCGCTGAGGCAAAAAGCCCTGGCTCAAATGTGCACCTCTTCTACTTGAGCTGCTGCAAGTGTACATGCCTGCATGTGTGGATATGCCCTATGTGACTATGTGAATAAGGATGCTTGCTACATGCTTGTAGGGCTAAATTCTGAGCAAGGATCACAACTACCTTTTAAATTCCTTGGTGTTTCATCATCTCAGAGGGTATGTTTATGTTTAAATTGAAGCTCATTGGTCTAATGCTTAAGAAGTTCTACCAGGAACAAAGAATAATCACATAAATATAATGAATGGCAGTTATTATTATTATGTCAGCACCTACTGGTTTGAATTAACCTTTTTTCTTTCCTATCTCTTAAGAAATAGCATTTCAGGCTTTCTTTGAAAAAATAAAACAAAACAAAACAATTAGCTACAGTGCTAACCTCTGGCTGCTATAAACTGGAACAATACCAATTAAGTAAATTGAGTTGAACATGTAGCGGTCTGAATCCAGCTTTTAATCTTTAAAGGGCATGTTTTCTATTGGGAAAATGTGACTTCCTGGCTTCCTGAAGGTGAGAAAGAAAAATAAAACAAAACAAAACATAATCTGAGGCTGTGTTATCCCACTAAGTCACACTATTCACCATTTCATTTGGGTCCTATTATTGAAGTATAAGGAATATTTAAGATTCACAATCTCAGTGTCATTTCCTAGAATTTTGTAAACTCCTCTCTTTGCTCATTATGACTCTTTCCTTGCAGCTACCATCTCACAGCAGTAGTGTGATGCAAGTCAGAGACACTAAGACTATAAAAATTACTTCTGTTTGTTCTTAATCTCTCTCAAGCATTCGTTAAAAATAGTGCATTTTAAATTTTTTTTGAGGGATATATATGAGGCCTGTTCCTCTGCTGTTTTGACATTGGAGAACCATCTATACCTATACAAACTGAGTATAAAACATAACCATTCAGATTTGGTCACATTTTACACCCAGAGTTCTGTCTACACTGATTCCAAAGAGAGCACAGGGGATGGTGGAGTGAATGGGGCTCCATCCCTCCTTTTTATTTCTCCCATCCTTTTACTCTGTTTCTCTTTTATCTTGAAGGATGTCTCACTGTCTCTTCATGGTCTTCCTTCCTTTTCACCCCAGGATACTCCCAACATTGATTTCTTTTTATAGTGTTGGGTTCTGTTTGTTTACAATCAGTGTTTGGGGTTCATAAGCTTATGCTTTTCTCTCTAAGAGACCATGAGACTTTTAAAAAAATGAATGTTTAATTAAATAAACAGAACACTGTGGTAAAATCACAGAAATTGACATTTGCCATTTTAAAATAAGAAATACATAGGGAACCAGAAATAACACTAGACTGGAAATAAAATTTAAATGCATGGACTTTATGTGGATAGAACTACTATAAGTGTTTGAAATCACTATCCTTGATATAACTTTCCAGCAATGCTATTATGCTAGAATGTGTTTCATACAACTTGTTAGATGTCACATACAATCTTTACTCTGTGTCCCTTTAATAACATATGACAAACTTTTTACATTACATGAGATATATCTAAGGTGGGGGTTTCTCAGGTAACTGATGCTAAGCCTAAGGCATGAGAGAAGTAGCCAGAAATCCATGAACCAGCAGAGGTGTTTGTAGGAGAGTGTTATGTTAATGTACAGTGTGCAGTCACACATTACACCTAGACCATACTAAATCTGTAGACTGTTAAATAGTGTTAAAGTTAGAACATTCTGGGTGTGTCTACATATTCATTAATGCACCCTAGTTACAGCATGTTAAATGTAGTACTTGGATAACCAAGTACTAAAACAATGCACAGTAACTGGTGCTACAGCAGAGAAGTGTTGGTACACAGGTTTTTACAGACAGTAACTGCACAGAAGCCTATTACTATTGTACAGTAGCATATTAGCCCAGAATTTGCCTGGCATGATACTGAACAGTGTTTTTAGGCTACTGTGCAGTTAGCATCTTAGGAAGGTGCACCAGTTGTGAGCAGTTGCACATTAAGGGTCATAGATTCATAGCTTGTAAGGGGCTGGAAAGAACCTAGCAAAATAATTGGGTCCAACCCCCCTGCACTAGGCAGGAAAGACAACTGGGGTCAGGTGACCCCAGCAAGGTGACCGTCCAATCTCCTCTTGAAGATTTTCAGGGTAGGTGGTTGCATCACCTCTGGAAGGAGTTTATTCCACAGTCTGGGCACCCTGACTGTGAAGAAGTTTTTCCTAGTGGTAAACCTGAAATGGTCTTCCAGGAGTTTGGGGCCATTACTCTTGGTTTTCCCCAAGGGTGCCCTGGTGAATAGGCCTGTGCAAATAGGGAACTATTCAATTCGGATTTGGATTCAGCCAGTATGGGTGCCAGAGATTCATTTCAGACATCTGAATTGTTTTTCCGATTCAATTCGGCCAAATTGCTTCAGAAGATTCAGATCCAATTTGGAGCCAATTTGGAGATTTGGCCATAGAGTATAATGGGGAATCAATGAAATATCTATAACTTAGTTGTCTGTTGGTTAATTCAGATCAAACCTGCATAAATTGTAGCATCTGCCGATAGTATGACTTGTGCCAAGTTTCAAGATGATAAGTGCAGGGGTTTCTGGGAAACTGCACTTCAAACTGCTGATAAGCAGAACTCATGAGATAGGTGACACGGTTTGTGTGTTAAGGCATGGAGGGGTAAAAACTGCAGGTATGGTAGCCCCTGCTGAGGCCACAAATTCTGCCAAGTTTTAAGGAGATAGGTGTAGGGGTTTGGGAGAAACTGCACCCCAAGTTCTTGAAAGCAAAACTCATGTCATGTGTATGTGTTAAGTCACAGCGGGGTCAAAACTGTGGGAGTGGTGGCTTCCTCAGAAGCCACAAAGCCTGCCAAGTTTCAAGGAGATAGCTGGAGGGGTTTGGGGGAAACTGTATCTCAAGCTTTGGACAAGCAAAACTTGTGACATGGGTGACACTCTGTTAAGGCACAGCAGGGTGAAAGCTGCAGGCCTGCTAGCCCCTGCTGAGCCCACAAAGCCTGATAGCTGTCAAGGAGATAGGTGCAGGGATTCTGGGTTTTGGGGCCCTGCACCTCTAGCTGCTTATAGGAAAAACTCGTGACATGGGTGCTTGTGCAACTGTGTCTGTCTTGGGGCATGGTGGGGTGGGGGGTAGGGAACTACTGCAGGCCTGGCTGCAAGGTCCTGATGCAGCCACAAAGCCTGCCAGCTGTTAAGGGGGTTCTGGGGCCCTGCACCCCTAGCTGCTGACAGGCAAAACTCATGACTGCTGCTCTCCCGGTGCCAGCTTTCACCCCGCTGTATCCCAGTCTCCTCCCAGTTCCAACACCTGGCTTCTCTCCTGACCCCAGCTTTCCCCGCTCCAGCATCCTCTGCTGGATTTTTCCACTGCCTCCCAGCCCCAGGTCCTGCCTCTGCCACTTTTCCCGGCCCCAGCCGCCTTTGTTCCTGGTACTTGCAGCTCCCCCTGACCTGGCTCCTGGTTTCCGCCCAGCACCTGCAGCCTCCCCAGAGGTTCCCCAACTCCCTGGCCAGTTCCCTGACCCAGATTTAACCCCCAGCATCCCGCACAGCCTCCCAGTCCTGGTCTCAGCTCACTTCCACCTCAACCGCTCATTCTGGCTCCACAGGCTCCACCCACAGCCTCTCTGCTCTGGACCCAGCTTCTCCCAGCACTGTTCCTCAATTAACCTCAAGTAACCCCAGCTCCAATTGACCCTAAATAACCCCAAGCCCTAGTGACATGAAGGAATCCTGAGCCCCAGTGACCCTGAATAACCCTTGGGCACCTTGACCTCAAGTAACCCTGGGGCACCAAGTTACCCCAACCCCCCCCAGTGTGAATATACAGCCACAGAGGTGCGTGTTTGTGTATGTGTATGTGTGTGTGTGAACTCAGAGTGGTATATGTGTAGTTTGTGCATGTGAGTATATAATTTTGTATCATGCCCTCCTGTCTAACAGCGCAATATTGAGATCTAGACTGTTGATCTTATGTGTATGTAATAGGCTTGCCTTTTAGAGCTTGGGTTGAGTCCCAGGCTTGAAATCTTGCTGTTCTGACTGGTGGAGCTCATCCCCCAATCAGGAGGCAGCAAGAGGAGTTTAATCATGCCCCTTTCCTGAAGGGAAGGGGAGAAGTTCCCCCCCCCCAACCATGGACCTGATTGAAGACTGCAACACTCAGGTCTGGAAGACTTCAGGGACAGAGCCCTGGAGCATATAAAAGGAGCTGCATGCCCAGCATGAGGGAAACACATCCAGGAGAGAGAAGAGCAGGACTTAGAAGAGCTGAAGAGAGCTGCTCAGCAGGGTGAAGCAGTAACCCAGAAGTGCCCCATAGGACTTCCATCAGTGGGGAACAGCAGATGGCTCCAGCAGCTAGGCTCTCAGTGTGAAGCATGGCACACAGCATCCAGACCTTGGGAGCTCTGTGAGGCAGCTCAGATCTGCAACCTCTGATGTGCAGCCAGAGACACGGTGCACAGGTCGGTGCACAGAGTAGGTCCTTTGGAGCACTTGGGTGGTTCAGGTCCTCAACCCCCGCAATGAGGCTGGGAGCTCAGTGCAAGAGGTGCTGCACAGAGGGTCCAGGAGCAAACTGAGCCTGGTGCTGCATGAGGCAACCCAGGCCTCCAACCCATAGCAAAAGGTTGAGTCCAGAGAGCCAAATGGTGATTGGTCTACTGAGCTAGCAGACAGGGCCAAGTCAGAGGCCCCAGAAGTCCTGCATAGCAGAGCCCTATTTCAGAGGACAGCAACCCCCCCTGAAACCCACTGCAGGCGAAAGAGCAGCCTGGCACAGAGGATGAGGACCACCTGCCAGGCCTGAGAGCCATGAGTTACAGGGAAAAGAGGATTCCCAGAGGGGAGGGGAGTACCCCCCGGCTTCCCACCCCGGTTAGTTTAGGGCTCCTGAAAGGGGGGGGTCCCACAGAGAGGGCCCCCCTAACATTACCAGCTTCTATGTAGGGCTTGGAAAAAGCCCAGAGGCATTGTGGTTTCCCCTTGGGGTTGAGTTTATCTTTGGGGTTTATCTGTTTCAGATCAGATACTTACCTGTGACTTACCTGTATCTGGAGCACTGGTATAAGGTTTTATGTCATTTACCCAGAGGGTAGTGTTTATGTTACTGGTTTAGATATCTTATAAATATATACACACATTGTACATAAGTTTATATCCATGTTCCTTTCCCTTGTGATAAGTTAATATAAATAAATTTGTATACAGTTAATTCCCCTGACTGTCCTGGCCTGGTTCTATAGGGACGGAGGGAAACTGAGTGCTCTGCAGTTCCCACCCCACAGCACACCTTCCAGCTAACAGTCCCCTTCAATTGGAGAAGGGGAGTATATACCTCAGTTACCTGGGCTACACATGTCAAGTCAACACCTGCACACACACACACTCTTCCCCTGCCTACACACACACACATTGCCCCTACCTACACATACAACTGCCCCTGCCTACACACACACACACAAACACACACATTCTGCCTCTACCTATGTGCATGTGCACAAACACAAATACACATACGTACACACACACTGCTGCTGCCTACATACACACACATTGACCCTGCCTATATACACATGTACACAAACACACTCACAAACGGCCCCTGCCTACACACATGCAGTGCTTCTGCCTGCACACAAACACACACACATATTGTCCCACCTACACACACACACACACACACACACACACACTGCCCTACCTATGCACACACAGAAACACACGCTCACACACACACACACACACACACACACACACACTGTTTCTGCCTGTGCATGTACCCCCCATACAAGTACAACCCCTTGCTCTTTCGTCTGGCCATGCAGCTAGGAGCCAGGTGGTGCTGGAGCAGGAAGGGAGCAGGAAGCAGGGAAATGCCTGAGGGTGGGTAGTGGTGGACTCCTGCCTCCTGCTGCTGGCTCCCCCTGGGTCCTATTGTCCCTGTCTCCTGTCATCTTTGACAGGCAGCCAGGAGCAGATAAATATTTTCTAATTTTTTTAGGGGTCCTGTGGGCCAGATAGACTGGCCTGGTGGGCTGAATCTGGCCCACAGGCCATATTTTGCCTGCCCCTGAGTAAGATTTATCAAGTGAATATTTTCCCCTGGCTTTAGACACTTAAGTTTTTTATATTTTCCTCTGAGTTTATTTTATAAGTAACTGAATAATGGTGGAAGGGAATCTGCTTTTATAGTTTTTCACTAGGGTACATTTTTGTCTCAATTGCTGTTTATGTGCCCTTATATGTAACATGGACTTATTTTTAATTCATTTTCCAAGATCTGTAGCTTCCAATGTACAAATAAATAGTTCCATTCAATTCCATCAGATGCTTTCACAGCATCTAAAAGAAAATCATATGAAACAGATACATGGCTTTGGAAGAATGTATTAAAATATTTTACTACAAATATTATCTGTTAAGTACTCACACTGAACAGGAAAGTGTTTTTTATATGGCTAAGTTCTGCACACTGCATTTCCTTTTCAGGGGTGAGTTTAGGTACTACTTATTTACCATGTGTGATAAGAACAAAACAAGTTAATTGTGTGATACCTGTAACATGTAGAGGGGGCCTTAATGGCCATCTAGGGTTAAGAAGAAAAACTATGGAATTGCTGATGGACATCGTTACAAAAAAGGTAAATTGCTTTTTTACTTTTTGTATGAGACTAGCTCAGCACTATTTAGTCAGACACCAGAAAATAATAAGGCCATGAACAGTAACTGAAAATTAAATATTATATCTTTGCTATGACATAACTTTCAGTATGGGGCTTCTCTGTTCTGGCCAGTTTACCAAAGCTATGTTCAAGTTTCCCTTAACTTGGTTCAGAATAGTGCAGAAAAATGCAAAGTGGCTCCTGCTCAATGTTGGCATATTTATGTTTCCAAGGAGCCCAAAAGGTACTCCTGAAAAGCCCCAAACTCTCATTCTAATGAAATAGTTCCTTTCTCATGTTTCCACGCCTCCTCCCAAAGTCTTGGTCTAGGAATCTTCCATGTTTGTTAACTTCAGAGATTAAGAGTAATAGGAGGAAAACAATCTTCCTGTGTCATATTTTAGTCATTCTCTCTGGATTCCCATTCATAATGTATTTATTTTGAGGCTCTCTTTATGAGCTCCAAAGTTATTTCCCTTTCTTGTGATATGTACTTGCCTTGAGGAGAAACATTCCTTGCAAATCAGCAAGCTGACTTGCTGGATCTGTTGACATGCTAACTGTTCCCCTGCCTGAGGTACAATTTATTACTAGAGATACGTTAGTAAGTGATGTTTCAATTCCCTGAACAGACTGAAAAAAACATGGAAGGAAGGAAGGAACGAAGGGTTTTGAATTGCTCCCAAACTAGCATTTTTTCCTTGTTATTTTTCTAACAAAATGAAAATTTGAAAAAATTTGTGGCCCAGTGCAAAAATTGTTTGAGCCCAAATCAAATATTTTACTTCATTTTGGAGGAGGGAAATGTTAAATTATTTAGAAAACAAAAGTAAATTAAACATTATTTTGAAAAGAAAAATGCGATTGATTTATTGTAAAAATAAATACCTCTTCTAAAAAGAAAACAATAATGTTTAGAAATAAAATTAAGTCTTTTTTCAGATGAAACAATTTGTGAATTTGACACAAATTCACATCTTGTTTCATTTGTTCTGGTTGTTCATTTTCAGCTAGAAAAGTTTTGCACAAAAAATCTTGCACAGCTTTAAGTCAGCTTGTACAGATGGAGGTACTCTCAAAAAGATGCAGAAACAAGTCTATAAAAACAAATCCCCAGCATAACATGCCCCTTTACAAAGCATATCTTAGACATATATGTATACAACACCAAAAGAGACTACTTATATATATACAACTTGCCATGTTAAGAATAAAACTCACCTTGGAGAAGCAGATAGTGCCATGAATGTTGTTTAATTTTGATTCTGAGTATCTTCACCTTCATTCCTGATCTGGCTCTGATGCTTAAGAATGCAGGAGAAAATTTTCAATGTCACAAGGCATGTCTTGACAACTGGCTAATTAGCCAGGCTCCAGAACAAATAATAGATTATACTGATAATGATGCAAACATCTGATGAACATAAAAATAAAGATTTTTTTTCATCTATGGCTCTTTTTTATTTTTTTAAATATGTGATTTTATGTCCAATCCAGGTAGCAAATATAAATCCAAAAAACAAAGCCCCTGTTTTTCCTTTGTGTTCCAATGGAGCTGCAGAAGAATGTTCTTTGTTTTGTGATTGAAAATTGTTGGTGAAGCATTTTCAAAATATTGTAGTTAATTTAATTTATCTACATGAATAAACTGGATGGTGCAGCCAATTAAGACCCAGTACTTTGGCCCTAGGGCTTCAATCTGAGACATCATTTAGTCAGGGACTAATGAAATTATCCTTATCTTAACGCTCTAAAGAAGATAGGAAAGCAAGTGCCAATTTGGTTTCTTTACATGGGCAAAGAGATGCTCTTCAATGCATAATCAAAGTGAACATTTTAAATAATTTATGCAGTCTAATTAAAAGTTCAATTAAGAAAACTGCAGATATTATTACAGATGAACTTTATGAAAATTATTTTTATAGATAGACTTTAGGACTCACACAAAACATATAATAAAATCATAACATTTACATATTAATCCATGTATCTGTTAAACAATTTTTGTGCAGCAGCTCCATATTCTTTAAAAAATGGCTTTGAAACTAACTTTTTTCCCCTTTCAAATATCATGGCTTTTTTTTGCATGTTCATCTCTACCATAGCATGTAACCATCTTTGTGATTTCCCTTATTTCCTGCATCCTACTAAAATGGTGTTTTGTGATATAGAGCTAAAGATTTTGATCAGTTTTCTCTGTTTCCCAGTTTTGTTTTGTTTTTTTACAACAGACATCCCAATCCCATCACATTCCTCCTAAATTATAGTGTTGAGTGCCCACCCACATATGTTAATATAATTTGAATATCAGTGGAGCATTTAGAGCAGCAGTAGGCAACCTTTTTTGGCTGGAGTGCCAAAATACCACACTGCCTACCTTGGAAAATGATGGAATGCCAGAAAAACAAAATAAGGGGGGGGGGGGTACATGGCAGGATGCACTGCATATTAATATATTTAATAATCATAAATGTTGCCTTTGTTGTTCTGTATTCCGTTTTTGTTGAGCATGTTGCAATAAAAGTGAGAGATAAAAAAAGATGAGAGAGAGAGAGAGAAAGGAGAGAAGAAAGAGAACCAGGCACATGCACACAGAACCACATGCACAAACACAGAGAACCAGAACACACCCAGAACAGACACATGCATGCAAACATCTACAACCAGACACATGTGTGTGCACACAGTCACAGAACCAGACAGAGGAAGATAAATACACAGAACTTGATGCTGGCCTTGGAGCGAGCAGGAGTCAGGTGGTCTCAGCTTCTGCCAGCCACAAAGCCCAGGCTGCTCCCAGCAGGCATCTGGGGGACTGCAAGCAGACTGGGCTCCATGGTTGGCAGCAGCTACCCAGAGCCTGGTCCGGTTGCAGGAGGCTGCAAACATCTGCTCCGGGCTCCAGCATTACCTCCAGACGGTGGGGATAGGGCGTGAGGCAGCACAAACCTCCCACTATCTTCTCTGAGGTCCACGTGCAGTTGCTGCCAGCATAGAGTTGATGCTGGGGATTTGAAACCTGGTGCAGGTGTTTGCAGCCTGCTTGCTGCCTGCTGCAGCTTCCCAGAGCCCAGTTTGGTCACAAACAGCTGCACCAGTCTCCAGAGCGCAGTCATCTGCTCTGTCAGCAGTCGAGGAGAGGCTGGGGTTGTGCTGCCTCAGCCCCCCCACCTCAACCCCTCTCAGGCACTGGTATGGAGTTAATGCTGGAGATCGGAGCAGATGTTTGCAGCCTCCTGGCTGCAAGTGGCCTAGGCTCTGTGTAGCTGCTGCCAACCACAGAACACAGCCTGCAGGGCTTGCAGCCTGGGCTTTCATGGCTGGCAGCAGCTGCCTAGACCCCAGGCTGGAGGTGGTGTGCCAAACCTCATGTGCCATGCTCGACACACATGCCGGGGGTTGCTGATCCTTGATTTAGAGTAAGAGTAGGTTGTTTCCTCATATGGAAATAAATAAGTCATAGGCATAGGCTGCTATATCTTACCTTATGTGGAACAGAACTCAGCAAACTCACTGGAGAGCAAAAGCAGCTATTAATTCAAAGATGCATCCAGGACTGAAACTGGAAAAAACCCTAAATAATTATACTTCATTTGCAACCCAAGTTCAACTCTATGATGAAAAGAACATTCCACAAACATAACCTGATGTGATTTTAGGTTCACCTTAGGACAGGCTAATGCTGAAAGTTTTAGTTCGTTAGGGCTGTTTTTATCACTGTGTTGTAAAGTAGGCTATGGAATACACACTGTATCCAGCTCTACCTGGATTGGGGGCTGGACTGTATAGTTCACCTGGATTCCAAAATCCAGCACAATGTTTTGCATGACTCATTTAATACATTCCATTATGAAGACATTAATAATAGGATCATTATACTAAACAACCTCACAGTTTTGAATTGGTTAATAGAATGATGGTTTTCAAATGGGGGTACATGGCACTTTGCCAGCAGCTGCTTGTCTAAATGTTAATAATGATGCTGACACTTCTGATTGGAAAATGCACACCGAGTAATGGTGTTGCCACATGTTGACGTTGGTAAACATGTAGAGACATACTGGAGGTGGGGAGGGAGGTATGAGCAGCAATAGTTTGCAGGTGAAAGGGGACACAGTCAAAAAAGTTTGAAAACCATTGTAAGAGAAGATACAACTATTATTGAAATGACCTTTAGAGATTCTTAGCACTTCAGGGTTTTTCCTGTTGGTACCAGATTTTGTATCTCCAGTAAATCCACGGAAGCTGCATTTACCATTTTCTGTCAGCAAACTTTCTTAATTAAGAAAACTCCTCAAAAGTAAATGAAGCACAGTACTTCATATCACTGAACATGACATGGACTTTGTGAATTATTTTATCCCTTTAATAACAATTTAGAAATCATATTTTGTAATTAACACGTTACTCACTTTTCTCTTGGATTTGAACCTCGGCCAACCCAGCTGAAAGAAAGAGGGGATATTAATATTTGTAAATGTGTGTCCAGCTCCTGATTACCTTGAAGAAACATAGTTAAAACAAAAGCAAAACTTTACACAGGCAATTCCATCTATAACATCCTTAAAACAAGATGTCACCATCTCCAGATTCAACTCAGTTTTTGACATCTTCTCCTTGCCTAGCACAGACCATAGACACAATTTTCTTCTTCCTTATGTCTTCTGAAGCCATTTACATCTTTGCAAAATGCCTGGAAGCTGGGTGGAAGGCATTATGCAGTGTGAGGAAGAATGGCCCAAGTGAGTCCATAAGAAATTTTGGATTCTTTCTTTCAAATAACTTCATTCAATTTCCATAACAATTAATTATTAGGGCCAGATTCTGGAATTTTTGCTCATATTGGCTGTGCCTACACATGCACTTAACTACAGAGTAATTAGCTGAGGAGTAAAGCATCACCATCTCCACATGCAACATTATTGGGTTGCAGTAAACTAATTAACTATCTTATGCCAGAGTAATTAACAGTGATTAGATACATGTGTAGATTCTGGCCACAGGTGAAATTGAGCCTGGTCAGCACAGCCAGCTAGGGGCAAGACTCCTGCTTGTTGCCTAGCCATTAGGCTCTACACTTTCAGCACCCTTGTGTTACAGCCAGCCCCTCAGCTGCCTGACACCACCACCCAGAGTCTGGGGCTGGCCCCCTCTGCCCCTGCCAGTGCAGCCCTGCTCCACCCCATATCAAATTGCTGCTGTCCTGAGTGAACATGTAGACACTGTGTCTGGAAGTAATTTATTCTGGCTCAAACTGCTCTAGATTTTATTGCTCCACATTAATTGCACATGTAGATGCACCCATTGGGCACATTTACACAAGACATTTACTGTGGAGCTGCCCCATTAGCTCTGCAGTAAAGTCTCAATGTCTATTATGTGCAGCCCTATTAAGCCACAGGAATCTAATTAATGCTGCCACAGGTTAATACTTGTAAATGAAAGTACTATCTTACATCAGAGTTTTTTAGTGGGTAGCAACACATTTGTAGATGCTGACAGGGCTCATTCTTTCTCACTCTTCCTGGCCCTATGAGCCTTGACTTCTTTCCGACACCGTTGCAGACCTTTGGCAGGAAGGGTGAAGGGGACCACCTCAATCCCAGAATACCTAGAGAGTTAGTGCATTGGAGGGGACATGACTTTGAATCTACTACAGCAGAAGATGGAATTTGTCCTGGATCCATCACACTCAAAGGAGTGCTTGAACCCCTCGAACTCATAAAAGGAAGCATCAGTATCAACATTTGAAAAGAAAGATGTAGCTACCACTTGCATTTTGTATGTAGCCCAATTGGGCAGGTGTTCTGAAAGCATGACAACTAGATTAAAACCTTTATTGGAGTTATAATAAAGACTGGCTAATTCTGAATCCAGATCAGGGTCCCATGTAAAATAGGCGCTAAATTGCTCAGTATGGTGTTACCAAATTTGCCGGCTACTTTGGGGTGTGCTCATTTATTAGGGCTAGGGTCTTGGTAATTCTATTAATGTGCTGGTTGTGTTACTTGTGTTTCTATATGGAGCTGTATCTCTCCCTTCTGCAAGCCCTTACCCCCAATGGAGCTATCTTGCAGGACTCAATTCAGTGGGGCGGGGTTCCTCCAGTCCCCAAATCAGTCATACACACAAACACACACAGATTAACGTGACATGCCTGACCTGACCGGGTTGATCAGCATGGACAGGCCGACACCTTCATATGCCAAGAATCAGTTCATCAGAGCAACAATAAACTATAGTCAGACACAAGCACACAGTTAAACAGAATACCTCTGAATCTGGCTGGGTGTCCAGATGACACCCTCATGGGCCAGCATTCAGTTCATTAGGGCACATCTGAGCCAAACTGGGTCAATCAGCCTGTACCAGCTGATCCCCTTATGTCCCAATCTTTTAGCTTCTTGATGAGCAGACCCCACAGTATTTCTGGGCTTCACAGGGATCTTTAGCTTAGGTAAAAGGGACGTTGCTGCAGAGGAAGTGGGGAAAGAGAAGTAAAGAAGGCAAAATATACCCAATTACCACCAGTTTGACTATAAAAGTTATTTATTGCTAAGAAGATGAAATATATATTGACACTAGTAGTGATAGACATGCAAAGGAAAAACAAACACAAACAGTCACAGTATACCCTGGTTTCACTAAGTATTTGGGGAAACTTAGATCAAGCTTAACTAATACAGTTCAAGTTCAGAAATCTATGCTTAGAGAGAGACAAGAGAAAAGAGAGAGATCTCACCAGTCCAGGGCACTCAGGTTGCAAAGCTGACAGGTCAAAGTTCTCAGCACGATCCTTGAAGGGAGATGATCTGCCTCCTTCAGCCTCTCCGGGAGAAAGCAGGTGGTATCAGCACACACTGCTGCTTCTTTTACAGATTTTTATACCCCCCAGTTCAGCTTCTTTCAAGCATTCTCAATAGTGAAAATCAAATGGTCTTTTCTATTGACAAGGGGTTATCTGGGTGGAACATCTCAGGAACTTGATTGATACTCAGGAACCATCTACTTGGAGCCAGCTTGACATTCCTATGGATAGCAGATATACTTGATGGGATTTCTCCTGGTGTCTTCAGAAACAATAGATTGCGGCATCAGGGTTTTGGATTTTTACTTGCTGTGAACAAGCCTCAGCTTAGCATGACTTTTCCAGACCTTACTATATAGTCTTTTACCAGACTTAAGGCACTTATTGGAGTGTTCATAACCTGTTGCGGAGAGGACTTCCACCAGTCGTCTCGGGAAAAATATGACAACACTTGTGGACAGGGCTCCAATGGGCTGGACACTGTGATGAACCCTGTACCATTGTTCAAATGTTGCCCATACCCCCTCTGACACAGTCTATTGCCTCAGCATTCCCTAACCCAGCAACCGAGTTGTAGCCAATTAAGTTTACATAGGCCTCCCATAGTGGGACCGGGGAATGTACGGCCCGAGATGCCTAATCAACTTACTTTTGCTTAGAGGTGTTTGTGTGTGCGGGGGGGGGGTGGGGGGGAGGAAAAGTCCTTTGTAAATCCAGATTAGAACTGGTTTGATCAATGCTGAGCGGGGTGTGGGGGTTGATTAGCATTTGGAACACAGCTTCCCCATCATGCAGTGCTTCCCTGCTTCGCTGATCCCAGAATTCACTGCAGTCTCTGCTTCAGGCTTTCTGTTCTCCATCTCTCATGTAAATGAATGGTCATCTGGTCCCATCTCCGATGCAAATGAGACCTAGGGCAGTTGTTTCACTTTTGTCACCCTTATCTGGAGGGTTTTAGGTGTGTCTCTCACTGCATCCTAATCAATTTCTATTTAGGTAGAGGAAGGGTGGGGTGCATTCTTTGTGAGTCAGACAGTCTGTGTCCTGTGTAAGGGTTCCCCAAGAACATGGAGCTGACAGGTAACAATGGTCAAGACTGACAAGACTCTGAGCATGTGAGAAACCAGAATTCTAAGCTCTTTGGGAACAGAGGGGATGTCTATGAGATACTAGTGCACAGTGTTTACTGTGCATTTTTTTAAAACTTGTATAAGCAAGTACTAAATAAATGTGTAGTAACTGGAGTTACTGTGCAGCAGCACCAGCAAATGTCTTTTAAGTGGCTGTACTGCACAGTAGCTTAATAATGCATATTAGCATTTTCCATACTGTGACTTCCTACTGCACACTATTATTTGGCTATCACACAGTCAGCATCTCGTGTAGATGCACCCAAGATCAGAATGTGAAGTCCGAATGGAAATTATATGACTTCAGGATTAGTTGGCAGCTGAGTGATTTTCATTTGGCTGAAGTGTTTTTAGCTACTGAGCCAACTGAACAATTCTGGAAGGGTAACAATCTGATCTGATGAACAGCTTAGGGTCCAGATCAGAAAACAGACACATCTGGCTCTTACCATCAATGGCCACTGAGGTGGTGTCAATTCAAATAGCCTCATAAAAGTCAGCAAAGTCTAGATAATATAGATCAGCTGAAGATCTGACCATGTTTTTTTTTTTTTTAATTGATATTATTTGGCTGGTCTTTTTTTACTAAATCCTAATGCTCAAGATGTGAGTTTATGGTCTATGTTATAAATTTTTTAGTTATATGTTTAGATTTCAGATAGACTAGTAAAACTTGAAAAAAATTGCAAAGACCTCTAAGGCGGCACGGTTTAAACAATGCACACTTTCTAATCTTTTCAGCACTCTTTACAAAAGAGAATAACATTTTAACATGCTATGTGACTAATCCAACTGATGTATCCAAACAGAATTAGCTTGTATCAAAGTTAAAAGCTATTACTTGTTTTAATAGGGTTTATGGGGACCCCTCCAAACAAAGCACATAGTTAAAACCTCGCTAGCCCAAGAAAATTATACTTAAGATAAAATTGTTGGAGGGGACCTACATAGGACTGTAATAAAACATATGGTTACACAGCCTGGATCTATGTTCACGTAGTAGATTTCAAGTCAACTTTACTTCTCTCTCTCGCTCTCTCTCTCTCTCTCTCTCTCACACACACACACACACAGAGTCAGAATCTAGTCCAAAGAAACTGATTCCCATAAACCATCTTTCAAACCATTTTCTTTAGATATAAAGGGTAAGTTTGATTCTTCTATGCTAAATGAGATTCATGTTCAGTTAAAAGTTCTTAAATATAATTTATGTCTTAATCAGTAATAACAGATTGAGAGGCTATCCAAAAAAGAAGATTCCTAATCTGCACTCAGCACATCTTACTAACGCACTTACCTGTATGATTATTGAGTAGAATTCTTTCCTTCTTAGGAAACTGAATTTTGAAAACTTAATTAAAACCACCAATATTTGAATATGAAGCTTTCCTGAGCTATCCAGAAGAGAAGACTTTTTCGATTCTAGTTTTAGTCTTTCTAAATTCCTCTGAGTATATTCATTCTCCTGCCTTAATTTAAAAGTTTGCAAGATGCCTAACAAAGGTTCTGTTTCTTTGACATGAATAAACTTAGCTTCATTCCTCATACTTTAATAGGGGCTTTTGTATCACCTTTAGTCTAAAAGAAAGTAAAGAAACAGGTCTGAAATAAAAAAGAAAAAGATGTGTATACATATCAAAGGACATGTATTTCCTTAGTTCTCTCTATAATTGCCTGAACTAAAATAAAATAAGGCAAAGGGTCATACATTCACTGTCTATACTAATGTCAAGGTGCTCTGGCCACTCCCAAGGAAGAAGAAAGGGGTTTTTTTGGAAAGCACTTCTAATACAGAGCCTTTTTAGTTTTATTTCCTAAACTCTGAATAGGTGCCTGCAGTTGATACTTTCTTCTTTTTTTTAATTGGACGTGATCTAATTTTGCTATTGAATACAACATTAATAACTAGCTAGAGTTATGTGTAACCTTTATTTTCAAAAGATATGATTGATACTCCTATTTAAGTGTAGTATAAATGCCTAGATACATAAATAAACAGGTAGTTCTATCATGGGAATATAAGAGAAAAAGTGACAGAACCTCTTTGGGGTAGGAAGTTTGAAGTTGGTTAGAGGGCTATGGTCAATAGTGGCAAAGATGATATGCAATGTCTTTAATAGACAGCAGAAAAACTGATAAAATACTAGTGTAGCTTGGAAGGTGCAGATTTAGACCACAATGTCTGAGTCTGAATAAAGTTATCAGGTGGAAGGGTCATTTTGCATTTTTCTGATTGCTTATTGGAAGGGGCACCAGGAATTGTCTTTGGCAGAATTCTGACTCTCTTTGGCCACATCTACATGATACGCTAACTGTGCAGTAGCCTAATAACACTGTGCATTAATGTCTCACAACACAAACAATGCTAATATGCTACTGCCCAGTATTATTAGTCACTAAAGCATGAGCCAGCACTACTGCACAGTAATGCTGGTTGAATTGAACAGAGCCAGTTCTGAGGTGTTAATTTTCATGACAGATTTTGCACAACACTATTACTACACCTCTTTTCTTCTACATAGGCCTGTGGGAAAGAGCTGTCTACCGCTACCCAATACATCCACGGGTGGTAGATAGTGGAATGACATTCAGGATAGGTTAGCTGTGGAATAAGCAGGGATAACTCTGATGAATAAGCAGTTGCGGACCAAGCAGTGGCAACACCATCAGGATGTGATGAGGACAGCAGATGGCAATGATTTTCCTCCTGAAAAGCCACATATGTCCATTGATGGTGCTGTGACATTGCAAGTACAGGTCACCACTACAATAAGCCTGTCCAGCCCTTACCTATGGGTCTACAAGTCCTCAGTAGTGGAGCAAGCAGAATAAGATGTTAGATTCTCAGTGGCTGCAAGGGTGGATGAATGCTGCAGCTGAATGAGATTCTCTGTTATCTTGGTCTCCTTGCCACTGGACCAAGGTCCCGTTCTGTCAAAAGCCATGTGGAAGCTGATGTGCAGCAGCTTCTACACAATAAAAGCAGTCATGCATAGGTGTCTTCCATGGCAGCAGATTCCCCAAGGCCTTTGGCAATCAGCTAATGGTGACAGTATCAGGATTATGAGGTCTGGAAGCTCCTGGTTGCTTGCACAAAGGTAGAAGTTAAAAGAAGGTTATCTAGTACTTATGTAGCAAAACCCCCAGTTTTTCTTTTTTCTATTATTATTATTTATCTTAAAATGCATTCCCTCCCCTTCCCCAACCATTTCTGACATTTCTCTCCCTCTCTATTCCCTATAGATAAGTATAAGTGAGCTCAAACTTAGGATAAGCTTTAAACATTTTTATTTTGGTAGCAAGTTTTTGGTTTTGGATATCCATTACTTTATAATTTATATTATTAAGTTTGTATTAATTTTTACTGTGTATATTGTATTATTATCAATTTTGCATTGATTTTTATTGTTGCATATGGATATTGTATGGTTTAGGCCTGCGTTTGTAAGTGAACCAAAGTTTTGTCAAGCTTCCATCTTCTGTCCTCTGCCTGGGCATCCCATGTTGCAACAATATGATTCATTGTACCCCTCCCATGTAAATTGGTTCCCCCATGAATGAGAATGATTGGGCATGATTGAAATACAATGGTAGCAGGCCTCTACTGAATAGCCTGTAACGACTGGGCCATCACCTCATATTGATTCATCCAGGAACCATGGATCTCATCCAGAAACAAAGACAAGAACCTAGCATTTGAAAAACAAAGGACCCTGAAGAACCAGCAGCTCTATCATTGTACCCCACCATTACAGACACCTGAAGCTGCACATCCATGCATAGAGCACACATGCTTAATATGCCAGGGGCTGACCCTTGCCTGGGCATGCCTCCTGTCACTAGGGTCACACATGGTCTGCCCCTATAAAAATAGGAAATGCCAACTCCAGGCAAAATAAATTGAATCTCCAACAAGCCAAGATAAAGGTCCAAAGGAAGATGTGGAATATGAAGAACAACTAGTGACAAGACAAGGCTAAGGAGATTCAATATCCGACTGACACCCATGATATGCATGGCTTCTTCGGTGCCACCAAAGCCATCTACAGTCTGAGCACACAGGAATCACCCCCCTTGAGACCTAAGGATGAAGGAGACTTGATCAAGGAATGGGGAGCCATCAATGCCTATTGGAAAGAACATTTTGAAAACCTTCTCAATTGAGACACTGCTGTTGAAGAGAGTATTCTGAGCTCCATCCCACAACACCTAGTCAAGATGCTCTCAGAATCCTTCCCAACCTTGATGAGGTGAGCAAAGCCATCAAGCAGATAAAGAACAAGAAGGCATCTGGAACAGATGGAATCCTTGCTGAAATCTTAAAACAGGGAGGAGAGGAGCTCACATCACAGATCCATCCCCTCATCTTATGGATCTGGAATGATGAGGAAATCCTAAATGACCTAAGGGATGCCATTATTGTGACAGTCTTCAAGAAAGGAGCAAAACCAACCTTGGAAACTACAGATGAATCATCTTGCTGTCCACCACTGGAAAGAACATTGCAAGAACACTTCTGAACTGTGTCCTTCCACTTACTGAAGAGCTCCTCTTAGAATCTCAGTGTGGGTTTAGGGCATCAAGAGGCACAACTGACATGATCTTCATGGCTTGCCAGCTGCAAGAGAAAAGTTGGGAACAACATAAGGCTTTCTACAATGGCCTTCTTTGACCTCATGAAGACTTTTGACTCTGTCATCTGAGAAGTATTGTAGAAGATCCTTCTGAAGTATGGATGCCCACTGAAATTCGTCATCATTCTCTGTCTGCTCCCTGATGGTATGCATGTGGTGGCTGTCAGTCATGAATCTATCAGAGACCCCTTTGAGGTTAATATGAGAGTTAAGCAAGGCTGTATTATCACGCCAACACTTCTCAATATTCCTTGCCATGATGCTACATCTAACCAACAACAAGCTTCTAGCTGGAGTGGAGTTAAACTAATGTCCTGTCATGTAGTCTTTACTTCTGCACTCTGACCTTGCCAGTCAGGCTTCCCATGCCCTGAAAGAGAAGAATAAGGAACTCCATCCAACAGGAAACTTGTTAACAATCTGTTTTCCACATAAAGCACTCAGAAATATGTTAATTTCTGACAATGCAATCCCTTAAGATTGATAGATACAAATACATGGACCCTAATTTGAAGAAGTATTAAGCACTTGACAATTTCCAATTACTTCAACTGGAGTTGTGAGGGCTTCTGAAAATTGGGTCCCATTGGCATTCAAATCTCAAATCTCAAAGAACCAAATATTGTGAAGACTTTAAAAAAATTGTACCTGGAACTCAATGATCCCTCCCTGCTCCCCTCTCCCTCAAATCATTTTGCTCTAGAAATGATTCTTCAGTATGCTACACAAATATGTCATAAAAAAGCTCTAATCCTGCTTTATGTTATATTGAGAGTTGGCTGATTGACATCAAATACAGCTTAACAAACCAGGGGAGATTTTCTATACTTCATAAAAAAAACACTTTGCTGTTGAGCTAAAGCTTGGTGTCAAGGAGCACATGTTGCTCTATCCGTCATTTACATGTTTTACTTGGGAAGAGAGAGAAAAGTGTTATATCATGTACTATACAAGTGCAGTGACCTTGAAAGGGGAATTTTCATGTTAAATCAGACTTTTAAATGATGCTATTTAAACATAAGTCATTTTCATTTTAAAATATTCTCTCTAAATTGACCTAGGTAAGACTGAAAGGCTTTATTTATCATAACTGTCAGATGCCCTTTCTAAGTATGTATCAAGATACAATTTAATCTCAAAGGTAAAAGCAATGAGTTGAAATTATGGGCAATTTTAAATTCAAGACTTTTACTAAGGTTGTATGCAAGGTTTGAGTAAGTAGTTTCATACATACATGGAGGGCACTTTTTATCAACTGAATGAGACAATTATGAAGATATCTTTAGCTACTGAGCATAAATCTCAGGAATGACAGCTATATGTGTATATAAGATCATGGATTGAATGCTGTACAGCATGAGATATTACCTTGCTCAGACTAATCTATTTCTGTCTAAGAAAAAGCCAGGGTTTCTCTGTAATTTAGCACTGTCTGCACGAATAGCAATAATATTCCTTTGACTTGACAAAACAACTTGCCAATTCACCATCAGTTGTTTTGGTCTTCCCTTCTTGCACACATGGTTTTAATGCTCATTTTGAGTTTGGATCATCTCACAGAAGTGGTCTTAGTTTTTATTGATATTTTAAATAGTTTTAAGTTTAAAATACTATGCATGGGTTTAACATGTAAAAGATTTTTTCTTATCATGCACATAGTGTTATCAGAAGTCTTTCTACTGATACCTAGGCATTTATAACACTCAACATTGTGATGTATGAATTTCTGAGGTAAAAACGTCCAAGATATTACATCTAGGCAGACATAAACTCTCATCTCACTATCTGAAATTAAGCCTTTCTAATGAAATGGTGCAGTGGCCACTGTCTACATATTTAACATGTTAATATTATCGACTTTAACAGGCTTATGGGAAGAGTGAATCTAAAGTAGCAGTTGGGATTTCTTAGTTCTGGAGAATTTTTAGTAAATGAAATTTCACCTCAGGAGGTAGGAATAATACAGCATATCTCGTTAAAAGTTTTCCTAATTTTTTCAATATAAATTTGGAGAACAAATACAATGGCAAATTCTGACTTCAGCTATATATAAATAGCTCCCACTGAGGTCAATGGATCTACATATTGGAACGTATCTAAAGTTTTAAGTGGGATTCAAGTTGTGTTTAGGACTAAACATATAAGAGTTTGACATTAAAGCCAATTTCAAACTATTTTTAGACATAATAATTCAGATTATATAATTTTTGGTTATCCATCATCTATTTTCTGTACAGCATACACAATTCAGCAGATTAATAAGGTATGGTAAAATACATTCCATTTTAAACTTGGAATTTTTAAATTTGTGATATAGTCTTTTCCAGCAGATGGTTAGTTCTAGTACCCTTCATGTTCACACTCTGTTATGTTTGCAAAAGACCCAGCTGCTAAATGATAATATTTCACTGTGGAATCTATCGTGTGTGGTATAATTGCTCATTATGTGCTTTGGTATAAACTTAAAGAATCATCAACATGGTTATGTCTAGCTCTAAACAAATTAAGAAAGTGATAGTCATTTTTTAAATTTACAATTTCTGCTGACATTTAATTATTTTAAAATTCTGCTTTATGTGATACATCTTTCTGTTCCTTTGGGCTCTGGTGAATTAAAACCCACTATTCAGGAAGGATGCTGGAGTATCAGCTTCACATTTTGCATATTGTGAAGTCCTAAATCTGAGTTTCTGCAGTAGTGATTCTTATCTCATTAACAGAAGCTATACTGCACAGCTGAAGATCCCTCATAATAATGTACAGAGTGTTAGTGAACCATTTAGCTTTAGCTGGTGTGTTGCCTGCTCCACTTGCTTCTAGAGTCTGAACCCCATTAAAGGACACCAACGGTGTCAAATACATCTCCAACATAACTTTAGCACTTTCCATATAAGCAATTACTATGGCTGTTACAACAACGATATGGCTATTCAAAGGATGGTCCATCAATCAGAATACAATGGATGCCATTAAGTTGCAGCATTTTACTTGTAATAACTTATAATGATACCTTGTAACATTCTCTGCAACAGCTCAGGGTTTAGTTTGGTTTTGTTTTTTCCTCTGTGACAAACTGTTTTTAATTGTTATGGCTTATACATTTCTGAGAACTTTGTACTGAGTTTGGGTATTTGACTGCTCAAATGAAGTTTGGTCAAAAATTGTAAAAATCTGCCAATATGTCCAAATAATACATGGAAAAAGCACACATTTTCCATTAAGAAATGTGTCAATTCAATCTATCTTCCTTTATTTTGTTCCTACAATTTTATAGGCATTATTGTTTTCAGATTAAAATTATGTAATAGGTTCAAAGACCCTCTTGGAACCAAGAACCTAGAACCAGAGGATGGTTTAGGTGGGTTGGCTTTTAGATCTGACTCTTGCTATAAGCCCTTGCTGTTAGAGGAGGCTAGAAGGGCTACAATAGAGTACTTGGGACAAGAGAAGAAAGAAAAAGGGAAGGAGTTATGAGTTAAAACATCCAAAACAAGGCTTACAGAGAGGGACTCAAAACAGTGAACCCCTGACAGTATCCTTTCCTCCCTGAAGGACTCAAGTAGAACAGCTAGGTTGTGCCTCTGAGCACCAAGATCTTATACTTTACACCCTTTTCACCTATTTAGCAAAACTACTAAAAGTATTAATTATTCTAAACCAAGGTAAGCAAAGATCCCAGGTAGATTAATGACTACCTGGAAAGGAATAGATTAAACTCGGGAGCCAGGAGCAGCAGAGAGAGGAGGGATCCAGGCAAATGTGTGTCCCGCACGCACGTGTGCCCCCTTACCAGACCCAAGGCAGAGGCGGACACAGCAAAAGCGGAGCCAGCAGCATAAAGTAAGTGGGCAGAGGGGCCAGACACAGCTGAGCCGGAACCAGAGGGGAATCCCCTCGGATCCCTTTTGGCTGAGCCAGTAGGGAGCCATGATCCCGAGCCGCGCCACACAAACAGAGCGCGCTGGCGTTTGTGGCAGCATTCACACCGGTGGGTGAGCAGGAAGGGTCAGGAGGGAGACTCCTACTAGGGCAGGGCAAAGGCACTGCACTAAGCTAAAAACAAGCAGCAACTCCTATGATGGTGTTGATGCGGAGTGCTTCCAGGGCCCCTGCCCAGGAGGAGCAGCCTACCCAGGGCTTGTCTGAGGCCTCTGAGGCCCATGGGAGAGCTGATGTTTCCTCATCCCCTGGCCTGCAGGGGTTGCCCAGCAAGGCCTGGGGGGGCAGGGATTGGGGACCTCCATACCTTTCCTGCAGGCACCCACATTAGGGCCCTGGAGGGGAAGGTGAGGGAGCTCCAGGAGGAGGTTAGCAGGCTGAGGGGAATCAGGGAGGTAGAGGAAGAAATGATGGCTATTTCCTTTCCCTGCAGGGCCACACACCCAAGGAAGAAGCACCTCAGGAAGTGCCCTTCACTGCAGGGTGGCATACGATCACCACCAGGGCTGCTCGTAACACAGCAGTACCAGTTCCTCCAGTCCGGCCATGATCCAGCCCACCGATTACTACCCCATGGTCCTAATCCATGTAAGTACTAATGATGTGGCCAGGAGAAGCCCTGATCACCTGATGGAAGACTACCATGCTCTGGGGGGCGTGCTGAAGGAGATAGGTGCACAGGTGGTATTCTTTTCTGTTCTACCAGTGAGCGGACATGGAAGATGGCATGAGACATGCATTGCAGAGACCAGCTGGTGGCTTTGGGAATAATGTCTTGAGGCGGGCTTTGGCTTCCTTGACAATAACCCGCACATCATGACAAGAGACATGCTCGGGTGGGATGGGCTCCACCTTTCCCCTAAAGATAAGCGTGTGTTCTCTTCTAGGTTGGTGGATCTCCTCTGGTGGGCTTTAAACTAGGCTTATTGGGGGAAGGGGAGATGAGGGAGGAGGAAGCCTTGGACCGCTAAACCAAGCAGCACTCACAAGTACAGCCCAGCCTAGACCAACAAACGGAACATATACACAGGTAAGCAACAGGACCAGGGCAATGCTGTGATTAGGGGGACAGTGCACACATCCACAGGAGGCCTCAAATGCCTCTACACAAATACTTGTAGTATGGGAAACAAGCAGGAGGAACTTACCCTCCTGCTAGCTGACATCAACCCAGACATAGTGGGGCTCACTGCAACATGGTGGGACCCAACACATGACTGGGCAGTGAATATCAAGAGCTATAGGCTGTACGGGAGGGACAGGACAGGGGGGAAAGGCAGGGGTGTGGCGCTCTATATTAAGGAGGAATACACATCCTCACCAGGTAGTACAGAGTCAGAGGAGAGGCACACAGAAGTGCTCTGGGTTAGAATACAAGGCAGTCAAGGGGAAAGAGATTTAACGGTGGGGGTCTACTACAGAACACCCAACCAAGGGGAAGAGATAGACCAGGAATTCTTAAGTCAGCTCACAGCAGTAGTTAGGTTAAAGGACTTGGTCATCACGGGTGACCTGAACTTTCCAGACATCTCCTGGGAAGAGCAATCAGCCAGGTCTTATCACTCATGTAGGTTCCTAGGCAAAATGCAGGACCTCCATCTAACCCAGGAGGTGAACAGCCCCACCAGGGGAGACACCTTGTTGGACCTGGTGCTGGCCACAAGTGAGGACCAGGTAAGGGGGCTGTGGGTGCTCGACCACCTGGGTGACAGTGATCATCGCCTGCTGGAATTCACCATCCAGCGCAAGGTGGCAAAGGCCTGCAGCAAGGCAGCAGCCCTAGATTTCATGAGGGCGGACTTCAATGAGCTAAGAAGAATAGTCAGGGAAGCACTGAGGTCCCAGAGGGGAGGGGAGGGGAGCCAGGTGTCCAAGAAGAGTGGTTGCTTCTTAAGGAGACGATCCTCCAAGACCAAAGGGAGGTAATCCTGACATGGATCAAAGGGAGCAGGAGAGCACAAAAGCCCCTGTGGCTCACCAAAAGCATCCAGGAATGTCTTCTGGCTAAAAGGGAGGTGCACACCCAATGGAAGGGAGGGGCCATCACCAGGAAGGATTATAGTGAAGTTGCTCGGAGATGCAGGGGGACAGTCAGGAAGGCCAAGGCAGAGATGGAACTGGGACTAGCTTCCTGGATCAAGGACAACAAGAAGTCCTTTTTTAAATACATAAGGGGCAAAAAGAAGGTACTGGGTAACATGGGGCACCTGCAAGACACACTAGGAAATTTGGTCATCACACTAGACGACAGAGCTAACTTATTTAACGACTTCTTTGCCTCCAATGTCCTGAGCAGGGACCAGATCAGCACCCCCAGCGGGCCCTCCTCAGGCCTTGGCAGAGATGCACCTAGGCCAAGGGTCAGTGAAGATCTAGTCAGTGAACTTCTGGAGGGACTAGATGTATTTAAATCAGCTGGTCCAGATGATCTCCACCCCAGAGTGCTGAGGGAATTAGCTGAGGTCATTGCGGGACCCCTGGCACAGCTTTACGAGTACTTGTAGTGCTCTGGTGTGGTTCCAGAGGACTGGAAGAGGGCCAATGTGGTTCCCATTTCCAAAAAAGGGAGGAAGGAGGACCCAAGAAACTATAGGCCAGTTAGTCTTACCTCGATCCTGAGTCAGTTTTTTGAGAGAATTATTCTGGCAGATGTCCATGAGGGGCCAGCAGGGGACATTATGCTTAGGGACAACCAACATGGGTTCATTAGATGCAGGTCCTGTCAGACCAACCTGGTGGCCTTCCATGACCATGTCACCAAATCCTTAGATGCAGGGGTAGCAGTGGACAGAGTCTTTCTGGACTTTTGGAAGGCCTTCGACACTGTCTCTCACCCAGTTCTCATTAAGAAACTGGGGGACTGTGGTGTCAACACCTACACAGTCAAATGGGTTACCAACTGGCTGGAGGGTAGTGGTAGTGAATGTGTCATTTTCGACCTGGAGGGATGGGGGCAGTGGGGTTCCTCAGAGCTCAGTCCTCGGGCACGCACTTTTCAACATCTTCATCAGTGACTTGGACGAGGGGGTAAAAGCAGTCTGTTCAAATTTGCTGATGACACTAAGATGTGTGGGGATGTGGGCACATTAAAAGGAAGGAATGGGCTGCAATTGGACCTAGACAGGTTACAGGGGTGGGCGGGCGAGAATAGGATGGGATTCAACACTGACAGGTGCAAGGTGATGCACCTGGGGAGGAAGAACCAGAACCATACCTACAGGCTGGGGAACTCCCTTCTCATCAGTGCAGAGGCAGAAAAGGTTCTTGAAGTCATCATTGATGCCAAAAAAACATGGGTCAACAGTGTGGAGATGCAGTCAGAAAGGCCAACCTCACCTTGTCATGCATCCACAGATGCATCTCAAGCAGGTCCAGGGAGGTGAGACTCCCCGTCTATGCAAGACTGGTAAGGCTGCAGCTGGAGTACTGCATCTAGTTCTGGGCATCGCACTTCAAGAGGGATGTAGACAACATGGAGAGGGTCCATAGGAGGGCCACTCGCATGATCAGGGGGCAGCAGGGCAGACCCTACAAGGACAGGCTATGGGACCTGAACCTGTTCAGCCTCCATAAGAGAGGCTGAGGAGGATCTAATGGCCTGTTACAAACTAGTCAGAGGGGATCAGCAGGCACTGGGGGAATCCCTGTTTCCCCAAACACTACCAGGAGTGACTGGAAATAACGGTCGCAAGCTGGCAGAGGGTAAATTCAGATTAGACATCAGGAGATGCTACTTCACTGTCAGGGCGGCTAGGATCTGGAACCAACTTCCAAGAGAAGTGGTGTTGGCTCCTACTGGGGGTCTTTAAGACAAGGCTTGACAATCACCTCCCATCCACTACCACTCTCTGGGTGCGGCCCTTCAGCCAGTTGGCAACCCATTTGCGTGTGTAAGTGTCGACACCACCATACCCCAATTCTTAATGAGAACGGGTTTGATCCCAGTACTCTTTCTTGCCACAGCAGGGGGTGGGACTCGATGATCTGCTCAGGTCCCTTCTGACCCTATTAACTATGAAACTATGAAACTACTATAAACAATTTCTGATTTTTAGTTTGAGACTTTTAAAGGATTGTTCATGCAGTTGTCCAATAAGTACGTCCCATGAAAGAATTATGTGAATGCTCTCAGTTGTCAATAGTAATATATACAACTGAACTCATGAACTTATGTATTTGAATCAGAAATCTTAAATAAATCTGAACCTAAAAACCAAAGCAGAGTTAAATTCAGGCTGGGTTTGATGAAGCAGTATGAAAAACACAAACAATACAGCAGGAGAAGCATAACAACATGCATGTGCCAAGCCCAGGATATGGAAATGAAACCTGACAATTGAAATACTTCTAGTGGTAGGTGATAGCAGAATGAAAGGAATGTAACCCATATTACCAGCTAAGTGGGAAAAAGAAATAAATGTTCAGCAAGTCTTGCAATTATATCAAGCCTTCCTCAGCACTTAAATTTCTGTATTATTTGGGCATGGAGGTACTACTCTAATACAAAACCAAAAATGAGATTCTTGTTTATTTAGAACAAAAAGCACAGTATGTCATAGATTTCATAGACATTAGGGCTGGAAGGGACCTCTCAAGATTATCAGGTCTAGCCCCCTGCCCAAGGGGCAGGAAGTAAGCTCAGATCAAAGGTTTTCAGCAAGATAGGCATCCCATTGTTTCTTGAAAGTGTCCGGAGTAAGTGCTTGCACCACCTCTAGGGGGGGTCTATTCCAGGCCTTCGGGACTCGGAGAGTAAAGAAGTTTTTCCTCATGTCCAGCCTAAAACATTCTTGCAGTAGTTTGTAAGCATTAGATCTTGCCTTCCCTTGGGGTGCTTGGTGAACAGCTGTTCCCTCAGAACCTGATGCACATCCCTTATGTACTTATGGGCTACCACCATGTCAACCCTGAGCCTGCGCTTCTCCTGGCTGAAGGGTCCCATGGCTCTCAGCTTCTCTTCATAAGGCCTATTCTCTTGCCCTCTGATCATGCACATAGCTCTCCTCTGCACTCTTTCAAGTTTCTCCATGTTCTTTCTGAATTGTGGAGTCCAGAATTGGATGCAGTACTCCAGTTGCAGCTTCACCAAGGCTGAGTACTGCAGGATAACTTCCTGGGTCTTGCTAGAGATGTATCAGTAGATGCAAGTCACAGCTTTGTGCTGCAGTATTGCACTGGTGTTCATGTTCATTTTGTGTTCAATCATGACCCCCAAGTCTCTTTCAGTTGTGGTGCTAGCGAGTGTAGCACTGCTGAGCCTATAAGTGTGATGCAGTTTATTTCTCTCAAGGTGGAGCACCTTGCATTTCTCCAAAATGAATGCCATCAAGTTTTCATTCACCCACCTTGCGAGTCTGCCAAGGTTGGCTTGGATCCCTAGTCTATCCTCAACTGTGGACACTCTTCCCCATAGTTTGGTGTCATCAGCAAACATAACCAGTCTTATTTTGACACCAGAGTCCAGATTATTTATAAATACATTAAAGAGTACAGGTTCAAGAACAGAGCTTTGGGGGAAAAGACTGGTCACTATGTGCCATGTTGATTCGGTTCCATGAACTACCACTCTCTGGGTCTGACCTTGGAGCCAATTCCCCAGCCATCGGACTGTAGTGTTGTCAAGACCACAGTTTCCCAAATTTGCCATGAAGACATCATCGACACCAGGTCAAAGGCTTTTTTTAAGTCCAAATATATGATGTCAACCTCTTCTCCTTTGTCCAGGTGATATGTCATCTGATCATAGAAGAAAATGAGATTGGTCAGGTAAGACGTACCTGCAACAAAACTGTGTTGGCTATCCCTCAGAATGTTGCCTTCCATTATCCTGCCATTAATAGTTCCTTTGGTGATTTTTTAGAAGATCTTTCTAGGGATTCAGATCAAACTAACTGGCCTGTATTTTCCCAGATCTTCCTTCCTTCCTTTCTTAAAGATAGGCATCACATTGGCCCTCTTCCAATCTTCAGGTACTTCACTCAAGCACTATGTGTTCTCAAATATCCTTCCAGTGGCCATGCTATGATGTCAGCCAGTTCCTTTAGCACTCTTAGGTGCAGTCTATCTGGACCAGCTGATTTGTGGGTGTCCAGCCTCACCAGATCTAAGCCAATGGTGGATGTATATTTACCCTTACCCTGGTGATCTTGCATCTTGTCAGGCAGGGTTTTCACTTTGGGCTGGTGAAAGACTGACACAAAATAATCATTAAGCAGACTGGCTTTTTCCTGGGTGTCAATTAGCAGCTGCCCCATTTGGTTTAGCAGGGGCCCAATGTTGCCCTTATTTTTTTTCTGACTTCCCACATATCTGAAGAAGGACTTTTTATTTTCCTTGATTAATGTACCCAGTTGGAGTTCAGTTACAGCCTTGGCTTTCCTAGTTTGCTCCCTACAGGTGTGGACCAGTGCTGAATACTCCTCCTTACTGGTGTTTCCTGTCTTCCATCCTTTATACGCTTCTCTTTTTAGATGCAGGAGATCCATGAGTATCCTATTAAGTCAAGGGGGTTGTCAAGCCCTTTAACTACCTTTTCTACAGGCTGGAATGGACTATCCCTTGTGCTTCAAGTATCGCTTCCTTTCATAGATTTCATATATTTCATAGACGTCAGGGCTGGAAGGGACCTTGGAAGATCATCGAGTCCAGCCCCCTGCCCAAAATGCAGGAAGTCAGCTGGGGTCATAGGATCCCAGCAAGATAAGCATCCAATTTACTCTTGAAGGTGTTCAATGTAGGTGCTTGAACCACCTCTGCTGGCAGACTGTTCCAGACCTTGGGGGCTCGGACAGTAAAGAAATTCTTCCTTATGTCCAGCCTGAAACGGTCTTGCAGGAGTTTGTGACCGTTTGACCTAGTCATCCCTTGGGGCGCTGTGGTGAACAAACGTTCCCCCAGATCCTGGTGGTCACCCCGATAAACTTATAGGTGGCCATCAGATCACCCCTGAGCCTGCGCTTTTCCAGGCTAAAGAGTCCCATGGCTCTCAGCCTGTCATCATAAGATCTGTTTTCCTGACCTCTGATCATGTGCGTGGCTCTCCTCTGGACTTTCTCAAGCTTCTCCACATCCTTTTTGAAATGTGGAGCCCAAAACTGGACGCAGTACTCCAGCTGCGGCCTCACCAAGGCCGAGTACAAGGGGAGAATGACGTCCCGGGATTTGCTCGAGAAACATCTATGGATGCAAGCCAGCGTTTTGGTTGCTTTACTAGCCGCAGCATCGCATTGCAGGCTCATGTTCATCTTGTGGTCAATGATGACCCCCAAGTCTCTTTCTTCTGTAGTGCTATCCAACGTAGCACTGCCAAGCCTATAAGGAAGCTGCAGGTTTTTCCTCCCAAGGTGGAGAACCTTGCATTTTTCGGTGTTAAACACCATCAGGTTCTCGTCTGCCCATTTGTTGAGCTTGTCCAGGTCAGCCTGGATCATCCGCCTATCTTCTGGCGTGGATGCTTTGCCCCAAAGTTTAGTGTCATCGGCAAACTTGGCCGGTCCACTCCTGACTCCAATGTCCACATCATTAATGAAGATGTTGAACAGTATGGGTCCAAGGACAGAGCCTTGAGGGACCCCACTGGTCACAGGGCACCGCGATGAGTGACTGCCATCAATTACAACCCTCTGGGTACGACCACGGAGCCAATTTCCCAGCCAGCGGATCGTGGTGGAGCCAAGGCCACAACTGGCCAGTTTGGCCAAGAGGTGATCATGGGATACGAGATCAAAACTTTTTTGAAGTCAAAATATATGACATCAATCTCTTCTCCCTCATCCAGGTGATAGGTCACCTGGTCATAGAAGGAAATGAGATTGGTCAAACAAGACCTACCCACAACAAACCCGTGCTGGCTATCTCTTAGAATGTTAGCCTGGGCCTCTCCATCAAGGATGGCCTCTTTAATAAACTTTTCTAAGATCTTCCCCAGGATAGAAGTCAGGCTAATGGGCCTGTAGTTAGCCGGATCCACTCTCCTCCCTTTCTTGAAGATCAGCACCACATTGGCCTTCTTCCAGTCTTCGGGCACTACACCACAGTGCCAGGAGTTTTCAAAGATCCATGCCAGGGGCTGGGCTATGATGCTCGCCAGCTCCTTGAGTACCCTGGGGTGCAGATTGTCAGGGCCGGCTGACTTGAAGGTATCCAGCTTCTCAAGGTGTTCCTTCACGAGGTCAGCATTTATGGAGGGTAGGGGATCCCCATCTCTCTGTCCCATAGCAGGAATGGGCGTCCCATGGGACTGATGAAAGACTGACGCAAAGTACCTATTTAATAGGTTGGCTTTTTCCTGGGTGTCAGTTGTCAGTTGCCCCATCTGGTTTAGCAGGGGTCCAACATTGCCCTTGCTTTTCCTCCGGCTCCCCACATAACTGAAAAAGGACTTTTTGTTGTCCTTGATGCCTGAAGCTAGTTGGAGTTCAGTTGCAGCCTTGGCTTTCCTGGTTTGCTCCCTGCAGGACCGGACTAGCGCAGAATAATTCTCCTTGGAGGTGAATCCCATCCTCCATCCTTTGTAGGCTTTCCTTTTTAGCCGCAGGAGGTCCGCTAGGTCCCTGGAGAGCTAGGAGGGCTGTTGTGCCTTCTTGCTGCCTTTCCTCCATGTTGGAATAGATTTAGCTTGTGCATTGAGGATCGCTTCCTTGAGAAGCAACCACTCTTCTTGAACTCCCATTTCCCTGGGGTCATGGTCCCTGAGGGCCTGACTGACAAGCCTCTTGAGCTTGTCAAAGTCGGCTTTTCTGAAGTCAAGGACTTCTGTGTTGCTGACTGACTTGCCAGCTTTACGGCGGATGGCGAAGGTGATCAGCTCATGGTTGCTGTCACCCAGCTTCCTATTGATCACTAGGTCTCTGATTAAGTCATCCCCCGTAGCCAGTACCAGGTCGAGCAGTGCTTTGCCTCTCATTGGCCCATAGATTTCTTGAGTCAGGTAGAGATCATCCACACATAAGAGAAAGCTTTGCGACCGCTCGGATTTTGCTCAGTGATCTTCCCAGGAGATGTCTGGGTAATTGAAGTCACCCATGACAACCAAGGTCCTGGAGCAAGCGGCCTCAGTCAGTTCCCGGGCGAACTCCTGGTCAAGCTCAGGACTTTGAGTGGGAGGTCTGTAGTAGACTCCCACCGTTGTGTCCCCTGTGCCGTATTCCCCACGAATTTTTACCCAGAGGGTCTCTAGCTGTCCATGCCGGTCGCCAACATCAGCTTGCAGGGACAAGTGGCTTTCCTTAACATAGAGAGCTACACCCCCACCCCTTTTGTCAACATGATCCCTCCTGTACAGGGTATAGCCCTCTATACCTGTGGTCCAATCATGGGTGGAGTCCCACCAGATCTCCGTTATCCTAGTGACATCATAGTTCTTTGCACTGAGTAGGAGGACGAGCTCGTCCTGCTTGTTGCCCAGGCTCCTGGCATTAGTGTACAGGCAGGCAAGTGTGCCCTTGGGGGCTCTTGCCTTGCCCACAGATTGTGCCAGGGCTGGGGCAGGGGTGGGCTCCCTTAAGTGCCTTGGTCTGCTGGCTTTGCAAGGGTCGCTCAGCGGGCCAGCAGTGACAGTAGTCCCCCCATCCCCCAGCGGGCTTAGTTTAAAACCCAGTGGAGCAGGTCAGCCCACCTGGCTGAGAAGAGCCTCCTCCCCAGGGGAAAGAGGTGGAGGCCATTTCTTCCCAGCAGCTCGCTGCCTCTCTCACCAAAAAGTGTGCTGTGGTCATGGAAGCCAAAGCCTTCCCGATGACACCAGCTCCGCAGTCTTTGGTTCACTGCGTGTATCCTCCTCTCCCTCCTCAGCCCATAGCCCGAGACTGGGAGGATCGATGAAAACACCACCTGAGCTGCCAGACCCCTAAGGAGCAACCAGTCATTTTGAAATCCCCTCCCTGTCAGAGCATAGCCTCTCATGGCCCCGAAAACTAGCCGCTTGAGCTTATTAAAGTCGAAATTCCTTATTAAAGCCTATTGACATTGACTTCTGCTGACTGACCTGCCAGCTTTGCAATGGATAGCAAAAGTGATCAACATATGGTTACTGTCTCCCAGCTTCCCTTTGATTCTTAAGTCGCTGACTTGATCACCCCCTTTGGCCAGTATCAGGTCCATCTTGTCTTGACTTACATCTTGTCAGCCCATAAATGTTTTGGGACAGGTAGAGTTCATCTATGCATGTGAGGAAGCGTTGTGACCGACTGGATTTGGCTGAATGCTCTTCTCATGTGATGTCCAGGTAGTTGAAGTCTCCCATGACAACCATGCACTGAAAGTGTGCAGCCTCAGACTGTTCCCTAGCAAATTCATGGTCAAACTCTTACTCCTGATTTGGAGGTCTGTAGTAGACTCCTTCCACTATATTCACTTCTCCATGTTCCACCTTATATTCTAACCCAGAGGCTTTCAAGTCACCCTCCTTGGGTGCCAATCTCAGCTTGTAGGGAAGTGTGCTGTTCCTTCACATAGAGAGCTACACCCCCACCCTTTCTTTCAACACAATCTCTCCTGTATAAGATATAGCCATCTATACTTGTGGTCCAGTCATAGATGGAGTCCCACCAGGTCCCCATTATCCCTATGAGATCATAGTCATTACTGTTTAGTAGGAGGACTGGTTCCTCCTTTTTGTTCCGCAGGCTTCTGACATTTGTGTACAGGCAAGTGAGTCTGCCACTGGATGCCCTTGGCTTCCTTGCACTCCTACCCCAGCCCAAGGGCTTTTATAGGCGTGGGTTCCCTTGAGCAGCCTGACCTGATGATTTTGTGATTGATGCTTGGTGGGCTTGTACTGGTTGTTATCCTCCCATCCCCTGGTGAACTTAGTTTAAAGCCCAGTCAAGCAGGTCAGCCATTCTGGCTAAGAGCTTCTCCCCCAATAGAGTGAGGTGGAAGCTGTCCCTTCCCAAAAGACCACTGCCTCTCCCTCCAAAGTGTGGACTGTGGTTGTAGAAGCCAAAGCCTTTCACAATGGCACCAGTACTGCAGTGTTCTGTTCACTACTTCATTTTGTCTCTCCCTCCACAGCCCATGACCCATAACCAGAAGGAACAAGAAGAAAACCGCTTGAACCCCCAACCCCCTAGGCCCCACTCCCTGAGCCCTGTAGTCATTAATAACCCAGTGGGGGTTGCTCCAAGTCATGTCATTTGTGCCCACATGGATAAGGAGTATGGGGTAGTGGTCAGAGGGACAGGTATGTTTTGGGATCCTCTCAGCTACATCCCACATATGGGTCACTGGGAGGCAACAGACCTCATGGGATAAGGGGTCAGGGTGGCAGATTGCTCCCTCTTTTCCTCTCAAGAGGGAGTCTCCCATGATGACTGCTCTGCATTTCTTCTTAGGGATGGTAGCTGGTTGTGTTTCTTCCCCATGTGCAGGAGTTAATTGAACAGCTGACCCTACTGGTGCTTCAAGGGATTCATCCCTGTTGCAAAGATCCAGAGGGGAGGTGACCCTAGTGCAGTAACCCTTGAGGCCGGAGACAACCTCCATCCAAACCCCTGGCTGGATGGTATCAGAGCTCCTCTTGTCCACCCTTGTTCTGGCAGGCAATCTATTTCTTCCCTCTGCTTTCTTCAGGTGAAGAGCATGGCAGTAGGAGTCAATCTTCTTTTTGCCATCCCTGATGTCACACAGCCTCTGCACTGAAGTCTGGAGCTCCCCTATTTGGCACTCCAGAGACTCCAATATGAAGCAAACCTCACAAGGAGAGGTGTCATTGCTCCTGATGCCATGTGTCTGTAGTCATGCCAGGAATCCCCCACAGCCAAGAGCCGGGGCTCCATCTGAGTGAAGGCCAGAACCATGGGTTCCATCTCGCTGGAGCCCTCAGAGGTACCGGGGGGGGGCAGTCACAGAGGAGATCTTCAGAGTGCAGCGTGTCCCCACCATGGTGCAGGTAGTAGTCCAGGCTACTGCTGTGAAGACCCCTCTCTTCAGTCTCACTGCCTAGAGCCTTGTGCCCCTCCTGCTTGCTCATGCGTGCAAACTCCCACACTAACATGTGGGCTATTTACATGTTCCATTTGCAAGCCTCCAGTTGTGTGGATCCCTGGGGCTGGGCCAAGCAGGAGCTGGGTTGGGCATGACCCTCTTAGGCTCTTCTCAGCTGCTTCCTGCAACTGTCTAATTCCCACATACCCTGGGCCCCACTTACCTTCTGTCTGTGCTGGGGGTCAGGTTGGGGTCTGCTGTGTGTCTGCTGGGGATCCCTGGGGGTCCTGGGATCACGGGCTGCCATCAATGCATTTCTCAATGTGCAGCTTCTGGACCCCAAAGTGTGGCTTGTGTTACTGGGCCTTTTAAATTCTGTGCATGTGCAATGGGCCCACCACCAGTGCCATGCCACTTTAGGGGCTTGGGGTATCCATGACCCATTGAAGAAGGGGGTAGGTAAGTGCCTCCCCTTCCTTTAATTCACACACTGGGTGGCACTGGTCACATGGCTCCCTGGGGGGCTGGGCCAAGTAGGAGTTGGGGAGGTGACCCTCCTCAGTTCCTTTCAACTACCTCCCACAGCTGTCTAATTCCCACTCACCACAGGCCCAACTTACATCCCAGCTGTGCTGTGGGTCAAGGTCAGGATCTGCTGCATGTCTGCTGGGGGTCCTTGGGGGTCCTGGGCTGAGAACCTGGTGGTGTTTAACACTGAAAAATGCAAGGTTCTCCACCTTGGGAGGAAAAACCTGCAGCTTCTTTATAGGCTTGGCAGTGCTACGTTGGATAGCACTACAGAAGAAAGAGATTTGGGGGTCATCATTGACCACAAGATGAACATGAGCCTGCAATGCGATGCTGCGGCTAATAAAGGGACCAAAATGCTGGCGTGCATCCATAGATGCTTCTCGAGCAAATCCCGGGACGTCATTCTCCCCTTGTACTCGGCCTTGGTGAGGCCGCAGCTGGAGTACTGTGTCCAGTTTTGGGCTCCACAATTCAAAAAGGATGTGGAGAAGCTTGAGAGAGTCCAGAGGAGAGCCATGCGCATGATCAGAGGTCAGGAAAACAGATTTTACGATGACAGGCTGAGAGCCATGGGACTCTTTAGCCTGGAAAATTGTAGGCTCAGGGGTGATCTGATGGCCACCTATAAGTTTATCAGGGGTGACCACCAGGATCTGGGGGAACGTTTGTTCACCAGAGCGCTCCAAGGGATGACGAGGTGGAATGGTCACAAACTCCTGCAAGACCGTTTCAGGCTGGACATAAGGAAGAATTTCTTTACTGTCCGAGCCCCCAAGGTCTGGAACAGTCTGCCAGCAGAGGTGGTTCAAGCACCTACATTGAAGACCTTCAAGAGTAAATTGGATGCTTATCTTGCTGGGATCCTGTGACCCCAGCTGACTTCCTGCCCCTTGGGCAGGGGGCTGGACTCGATGATCTCCTGAGGTCCCTTCCAGCCCTGATGTCTATGAAATCTATGAAATGATGGGAGCACAGTGGGCTTCCTCCCATGTATCTCTCACCAGGGCTGGACCCCAAAGAACCAAAGGATCATAATCTTTTCTGTATATTTATAATTCAAGCCATATCCCAAAGGCATTATTTAATTTAATAACACAACAATAGGTTTGAAAGAAAACTTATATGAGAGGAAAAAATATTAAAATGCATGACCAAAACATGTATGAAATCTGTAAGTAAGGAAAAATCCGTAAGAAAAAGATAAATACAAGAGAAAGACACACAAAAAACTCTGTTACATACATAAAATCCTGCTTTTGTGGCTTTCCACCTTTCTAATCCTAGAAACAATCTTGAAAAATCCTCATGGAAAAGTCCAGTAAAAATTCTGCATAGGAAGCTACTTCACCTGATTTAAATCAGTATAGCTTCATGACTGGAGCTGTGCCAGTTTACATCAGCCAAAGGTCTGAATTCAAAAAGAACAAATTGGATAGAGTATTTAATAATTAATTTACTTGAGAACTGTATCATTATGGAGTGAAATGAAACATGAAAAATGTGAAAAATAAAGCAGAAAAATGAATGGAAATTGAATGAATAAATGGAGCTGGAAAAGAAACACAGCTCCATAAACAAGAGGTTTTCCCCAATTAAACTTTCTTTCTAGATATATAGGTACTGACACAACAACACATCCTTCATACTAGGAATTATCCACTGAGGCAAACGAAATGAAAGATATGATAATTTTTAAAAGATCACTAAGGCAGGAAAGAATTCACTTTGGAGATCATGCCTCACATTTGGTCAGGTTGCGTTAAATTTTGTTTGTTTTAAGATACACATTTGTTTTGATGTATTTAAGGGCCAAGCATTTGGGGGCTATCTGCCTTGAAGACATAAAAGCCTCTTTCTTCTGTGCTTTTCTGCTTTAGACTCATTTAACTAATTGAAATATATTGTGACATGCCATGGCTGACAGGCCCAAGTTAGAAAAGCTGAGAATGGCAGCACTGGCATTTCTTTTGTAACAGACAATTTAAGGAATTCTCGAAGAAGATTGTCCCAGCAGGGACACCTTACCAGGAACTAGCATCAATTTTGTTCCAATCAGGATGCCATACTTGTACTATCCCCAACAGGATTCAAAAATCAGTTTGGGAGCCCATGGAAAATTCTAGCCCAGGGTTGGCTGGGCAACTCCCCTTAAAGCCAACTGTCTCCCCACCCCCCCGGGGGGGGATAGTAGTAGAAAGAGGTGTGCGCTGAGCGCACGCTGAGTAAAGACAGTTGAGGAGAGTCTGCAGCATGGTCCCAACCCACAGGTGCATGCCAAAGCCTTCATGAGCAGGCAGGAGGCCAGTGGAGCACCTGTGGGTCAAGCCCTAGAACAGGGTCTCGGAGTTTGTGAGCCAGCTTGACAAACTCCTTTGGGTGGCGACATAGCCCCAGGGAGCCCCTAGATAGCGGGATGCCAGTTCCCTGCTGGGTTTGGAAACTTGGGGGTCAGTAAAAGAATGTGATAAACCCCCCTGTGAGTGGCCAGTGAAAGGACTGTGACAGAACTGTGCCAGCTTGGTGGAAAGAGATGCCAGTAAGGGGAAGTTTCCAGGATGCCTGTGTGGGCTAGGACCCAGGGAGGCACAACCTGAGGGGAGCCTCAGTGTGCCTAGGTGCATAAGGAAGAAGTGAGAGCAGAGGTGCTACCTGGCTTGTCTGTTGGTGAGTGCTTTGGAACAGGGAGAATAAAACCAAGGGGAAGAGAAGTTCTGGCTCAGGTGTGAGGTAACAACCCAGGAAAAGGGATTGAGGATGTGCAGCCAGCCCACACAGTGAAAGTTTCAAGGCACACAGTTGGTAGGGGTTTCTGGACCACATCGATGCTAGTGTCCATAGCACACAGTCTGGGTGTTCAAGGGCCACAGGATCCCAGAGTGTTCAGGCACAGCATGCTTTCCTCCGTGTGTTTAACTGCATAAATATCTCTGTGGGCTTGGAGAGAGAGTATGCAGGCAGAGAACTGTGTATGGAGGTGTGTGGGGAAAAATCTGAGTTTTGCAGAGGTCTAGAGTGAGAACAGCCTCTGCTGACTGCAAGACACCTGGACCTATGTGGGATAGTCCAAGACAGCTGGAGCCTCAAAGCCCATGATGAAAGGAGTGAAGGACTGCCCCTCCCTCCATCCATTGGACATAAGTTGGGGAAAACATTTATTAGTTATGGATAATGAATTAAGGGGTTAATATAATGAGCATTTAGCATATGTATCAGTTATTAGCTTTGTATCAAATTGATCATCGCTTAAGTGTAAATCACTATTAACTGCTATTTTTGTATAAACTTACCCTGATTGTATTGTAAATAGAGTATTTCAAACTTTTGATATCATTTACTATTTGTTTGCATATTATAATTATTCCCTGTGCATAATTAAGTTCTGCAGGTAGTTATTCCTGAGTCTGCAAGGTCTCTTCATTGTAAAAGGGAGCCTCTTGTCTCAAGAAGCCTCTGGCCACTTATAGGTGAGCTGAATATGGGTAGAACTACCTGACACCCCAAATCCCGAACATCTGGATGTGGCCATGGGTAGCACTGTACGCCAAGGGTTACCCTTTCTTCACTGCTCTTTGAAGACAGATGTTGACTTTCCTACACATGATGAAAAAAGTAACTGTAAACATTTCCTTGGTGATTGAAAGGAAAAACCCATAATCACGTAAGTTATTAATAAAATACTTATATAGATGTATAATTGATTTAAAAATACAAATGATTTACTCAAATATAACATTCTAGTCATATGTTGCATTTATTAACAACAAATAACTCCAGTTGTCCTAATTACTACTGTGATACTTTCAGCCAACCAAGAAACTACCATAGCTTTTCACTCTGGCAACACAGATGGGATATTGTTTACAGGAATTCTGTTTTATGTTGATCTTCTACCTGTCTTTTAAGTTCTGTTCTCTTGCTCCTTCTCCTGTTATTTTGCTCTCCTGAGCTTCCCTGAGCCTTTATTTATCTCACAAATAAATACATTATGTTTAACTTATCAAACTTCAGGGAAAATCCTGGCCCTGCTAGAGTCCTGGCCTCTGACCTTTTGTCAGAGACTACACCAATCTGAGTTCTCAGATCTGATAAGGCACCTATATGAAAGTGCAGTTTTAAATGTACCTGGCTTTCAGGATATGCTCACATTTTGGCTCTGTCCCTGCAAAGAAATATAGTGTACACATATATTATGTGCATTATGTACATGCATAAAATGGTGTGAGATTGGGATTATGGGGAAGAAATTGTATGCCTGGCTTTGTCCTGTCCACATATATGACCACAGAAGAGCAAACCAGGCGACTATCCTTGCATAGTCTGTGTTCTTCCAAAAGAGACCCATCTTTTCCAATATACTCATATGCATATTTCATTGTTAAAGGATGCATTTGCTAAGCACAGTACATCGGGAGGGGGAGGGGATTTACATCGCTATACATATCTATGATAACTTAGGTCTATTTTTAAATCTGTTCATTTTGTAGATTTTAAATGCCTCCTAATCAAACAGTGAAAAAATGAATTTAGTGAAACTGGCTTTAAATTATTGTGTTATAGACATGAAAGCTCTGAGATTAAAAAAAAATAGTACATGTTAGCTAAAATGTTTAACCAGGAAGTTTATAATACTACAGTTAATCTCTTTAATTTGGAAAAGTATTTTTCCATGAAGCATTAGCATCTAAAACATATTCTGAAGCCTGATAATTTCAAAGGAATTTCTCTCTCTCTCTCTCTTTTTCTTTCTTGGTCTAAACTTGGTAACAATAAACTGAAGATGTAATAATAAATTTAAATATCTCAGAGTAGGAAGTGGTAGGCTGTCCATGCCATAGGTATATGGCAAATTTACTTAATCTCTCAATGGAGGTTAAATTGGCTGGAAAAAAAATGACCTGCAGGTCAAATTGGCTAGAAGAAAAAAAATCTGCAGCCATCCAAACAACATTTTTCACAGTTTCATGGTGTGATATGGTATCTCTGGAAATTTTTATTTCTGGGGAGTGAAAATTATTTCAGTCAGGAAGGAGAGAAAGGACCTGTGCTCAGGTGTATGTGCTACCAAATTTCTGATCTTTCTCACGTACTGGCTTGGACTAAAAAGGTAGGGAATGCTTCTCAGTGGCTCTCCTGATTATAGACTAGGGGCAGTGTAGATGATCCCTCAAAGATCCTGCTCCCAGCAGCACCAAGGTTCTCAGGTTTTAGTCCCATGAATACCTTAAAGGGTTACATCATTCTAGTCTCCCACGTACCAACTAACAGCCATCCACCACCCTTTCAGTGACCCTCACACATTCTAATATTTATCGACACAAAATCCTGATTACCTTGTTTAAATGTGTTTATTAGAAGCTACAAGCAACATCACAAAGGTTGCAGTCATGCAATAAATTCCATATTTGCAGCCCTCTGGGCTTTCCGAGAAACAGTTTCAGAGCTGGTGGTATACATACCATGTATTAATAAAACACATTGCTGGTTAAGATTTCTAAATTGTCTGACAAAACTTTCGGCTGACATGCCATTTCTGGGAGACAGCTTTGAAGAAGTATCTTGTAAATTGTGTTTGTTAAAGAGAAAAGAAGAGAAGAGGAAGAAAGGGAAAATAATCTAACAGCACAAAACCAGAATATAAAAAGAAAGGGGAGACATGTAAGAAAGATTTTCTGTCTTACCTGGCAATATTAATGCATCACTTTTGTAATTTCATCTCTAATAATGTGATACTGTAAGACATGTACATGCCACTAGACAGCAGTGACTGTTCAACCACTCCAGAAAGGCTTGGCTAGGACAATAACTCATTGAACCAGAAAATTATGAAAATTCAGAGCGGGTTAAATTGTAAAGGTGCTTCAGTATATCAGTTGAGCATGTCTTCCTAAACTGAGGTAATGATGTATAGGGGAGCTTAAGGCCCTGAAAAGGGTTTTGGGGTACTCATTAAAGAGATATGTTAAACAAAAAATTAGTAAAGGGAGTTCTGGGACTTAATCTCTATGAAGGAATGTAAACACTTTTCTGGTTCATGTGTTTTTTGTTGAACAAGAACCTAGTAAATAAAACAGAAACCCCAGGGCAGCTTTTAATTTGCTTAGACTAATCTTCCTGGGAGAAAATTTAAGAATCAGGGATTTTTGAGTTAGAAAGATAATTGCAATGCTGTTATGGTCAAGGCCTTGTGTACTTTACAATAAGGAAGGCCCTAATTCTGTAGCAAGATTAATTTGTTCTGCAGAACTGTAGTGCAATCTATTGGAAATGCTTGGCAGCTTTATTTAAATAAAAAAGTAACTTTTTTTATTAACAATGCATGACTGCATTGCTGCAGAAGTTCTTAACAACGAGAAAGTTGGAGACCTTGACACTTGAGCATGGGACATTTATAAAGTGGAAGTTTCTCCTAAAATAACCATCAGCATAAAAGTGATCATAATTAATTTGTTATACTTAGCTTAAAGACTTAGCCACCACCTTTTGAAGGTGAGTATGCTACTTCACCCCCTGCCTCCAGATCCACCATTTCAAACTGCCTGCAGTTTTATGCAAATGACTGTACCAGTTTACAATTGGTTATTGTTTTTAAGGCTTTCTTCAAAATAATTAAGGCTAGAAACTTGAAACTGATTTTAAATGCTTGGATTCAGAAGCACATGTCTAAGAAAGTGGTTTGATAACAAACATAATGACTACAGAGTGACAGAGTTTACAGGAGTCCTGATTATAGTTAAGCATTGCCATAAATCTAATCCCTACAACTATTCTTCAAACAACCACAGGCTTCCACCCTATCTCATCATTTCCATCTGTGCAAAATGGGTATAAGGTGCTATGACAAAGACAAAAAAAATACACAGGGCACAAAGAAAGTGAAGAATTTTGCCTTGAAAATCTCACTCATCCTGCACCTGTCCTCATTTCCTCATTTCAGTCATTGTTTGGAGTCTGCAGCTCCTTTGACAGTAAGCACTTGGCACAAACACTGTTTTCATCTATGATCGGATGTCATCCAGCACTCTGTCACTCCTTAGAAAAATCTTATATGGAGATTTTTCACAACTTTTCTCACTATATTGTTTCTTTCCTAAGATGGTATATTCTTCTCTTTAAATTTCCCTAAAGTTTTGCCTAGGGAATAAATATTGACAAATAAGAAGCTGTAGCAAAACCCCCAGTTTTTTTTTTCTTTTTAAAATGCATTCCCTCCCCTTCCACAACCATTTCTGACTTTGTCTCTCCCTCTCTATTCCCTATAGATAAGTATAAGTGAGCTAAGACATCGGATAAGCTTCAGCATTTTATTTTGGTAGCAAGTTGTATTTGTTTTGTTTTTTCTCTTTTTTTATATTGTATAATTATTATGTTTATAGTGATTTTTACTGTTCTATATTACTGTTTTACTGATACTATAAGATTTAGGACTATACATGTAAGTTAGCATAAGTCATGTCAAGTTTCCATTTTGTTTGTCAAGTCTCCATCCTGTCCCCAGGCCCGGCTGTGTAACCCTTGACTCACACCTACCCCTCCTAGTAACTTGGTTCCTGAATGAATGGGGATGAATGAGGGTCCTTGAGACACAATGGCAATAGGTCTAAAAATAGCTCCCTCTGAATGACCAAACTGTCAACACCAATACCTGGACCAACTACCGAGCCCTTGGAACCACCCTCAGCATTCACGAAACAAAAGATGAGGCAACCACCATTATTCCAGGCTGCATGCACATGCTCAGTAAGAACACCTGGAGCCCTCTGGGACAGGACTGACATTGCCTGGACAGGCCCTCCTCATAGGAGATCAGAGGTAGTCTGCCCCCTAAAAAGGGGTATTGAAGACTGACTCTTTGGGATGCCCTCTTCATCTGGACCAGCACGATGCCATATCACCTATCCAACCAGAGGCCCTGCCAGCAACCCCGCTCTGAACAACACCTACTGGACAAGGACCCCTTTCCAGTCTGGATACATAGCTATCGCCCCTTCTTCAACCAAGGACTTGGATTCTGCTTCTCTTTCCCACCAGGACTCCAACCCTTCCACTGAGTTTCTTTCTCCTGCTGCCAGTGTGTGTGTGCGTGCGTGTGTGTATGTCATTGTGTGTATGGTATGTGAATTAGTAATCTGTGTATGTGTACTGAGTGTGTGGGTATGGACAAATTGATTTTTGTCTAACTTTTGGGGAGTATAGCGTATGTGCTTGAATTGGTGATAGGTATGCATGTGCCTACGCTAGTTTGGATGTGTATGTGCCTGAGCTGGTAGTGTGTTTGTGTATGTGTGTGTATGCACCTAATTGGTTTGTGTGTTTGTATATGTGCAATCGTGTCACACCCTCCTGTCTAGCAGCATAATATTGAGATCCTGAGAGTTGGCCTGACCCCACAAGGCAACAAGAAGCAATCCTAGGAACATCTTTTGCATTTTAGTTTACAAAATTCAAACTCCTTTGTTAGAAGTAAAGCGCAGGCACTGTACTTTATCCTCTGTATAGCCCTTACAAATTTTTTTTTAAATAATAGGAACCTGCAAAAGGGCTACTTGACTGCTGTGACAATGGCATAGCATACATCACTTAGCATTACCAAACAGTGCTTTTCCTCTCTCTTCATGGTCTAAGACCATAGCAGACTTTTATTTAGGTTGAGTCTTGTGCAGATGTACAGTTAAGCTCAGGACACCTGGGGGAGGGGGGATAGGTGGCATTCACTTCAGTTTTCATGAGTACTACTCAGCAAGCATATTCAACAGCCCATAAGGGGAATGGATTCATTCTGATGTGCCAGGCATGACACACAATTGCTATTATGAATTCAACTATGAGTAACAGAAAATATATTACCTGCACAGTTAGCAATATCTCCTAATTAACAGTGAGAAAGGATGGGGTTCTGGGGGGACTGAAGGGTCTTAGCAAATCTTACTTTCAGAAAACCAACTTTTCCACATTTGCCAACTGCTGGATTTCAGTAATGATTTACTATGAAGGGGAGATAATAAAGAAGAATGACTTAAAACAAAAAGTAGGGGTTATTACTTTTATCTAGGAAAAGAACAGTGTGTGTTTTGATGGGCAGTTAGGTAGGGATAGGAACCTATGACTTGGTCTATTTTTACCTGGTCCAGGGAGCTAGGGCATGTATGCATGCAAGTACTTCTGGTAGTTTTAAAGCAGTTACACCAACCAGAAAAACCCGAAGTGCACCCTGAGATGACAGCAGCTGCTGAAAACATCACCAATTGTGGGAAGGTCTGCAAGTGACTTCTGTCACCTGCCAGATGACAGTGAACACCTTCTTTTGCTCGGGATAGATTATGTGACTTTGCCACTACACCGGATATTAAAATGCTGCCAACAAAACACTTTCCATGTTCTGATGGCAGGGTATTGTAGTGTAGACTAGGGCTTTATATCTCAGATACCAATGTGGTCTTCATTGCCAGATTCTTGGCCTTTCAGTCTTTATAGAATTTCCAGTGAGGCAGGAAAATATTATTACCATATTTACTCAATTTTAAGACAATATTTTCCCCCTTTAACAATGGGAACCTGTTGTCTTAGAATCAATTAGGGGGGTGGGGACATGTGGCTGCTGTGGCTCAGGTTCCAGCCCCTACCTGGGGTCAGGAATGTAGCTGCATCTGCTTCCTGCCTACCTCACCCCTTCTGTCTTTACCCTCCTCCATCGCTCTTCTAAAGCCTCTTGCCTCACCTCCCCCTCAACTCCACACCAGCAGGTTCCATCCACACTGCAGCTGGGGGCACTGAGCATGGCTCCAGCCCAGCCCTGTAGCAGCAGTATGAAGCCTGCGCAGCTACTCCGGAGGCTGGGCTGGGGCCCTGTTTCATGCCCCAGGCTAGAACAGGGACAGAGCCTGTCAGCGTGGAGTAAGGGTAAGAGGAGGGGAAGTGGGAAAAATAGCCTTGTGGGGAAGGGAAGAAGGGGAAAGAGCCAGGGGGTGGGGAGCAAGGGGAGCAGAAGATGGGGGGAGTAGAAGGGAGAGAGAGGAAGAACAGAGTGGGGGGAGGGAAGAAGAAGCACAGAGCAGAGGATGGGGGAAGAGACAGGAAGAGGAGCAGTGGGGCAAGGGGGATGCCTGCCTCTTCCTGCCTCACCCCCTCCAGTGGTGGGGGGGTGGGGTGGATAAAGTAAAGCTGACCTTTCAATAATAAAATTCTATACATGGAAAAGTATAATACATTCAAACATTTTTCCATGTGTAGAATCGAATTATTGAGGGGGTTATCTTAAATTAGATTCAAGTAAATACAATATTCTCATTTTACAAATGAGGGGACTGCACCATAAATTCTACTTAGCTATTTACGTGGACATAAATACATTTGTGGTAGACCAGTTAACTGAACTTGGGCCAATCAGTCCTAACACTGGGCTAGCTACCTCTTCATAGAAAATGGTGTCTATTGCAAGAAAGAAGAGACAGGAATTTTCATCAGCATGTTCAATTCTGGAGATGACTGATACCCATACAAGACACACACCCAAGAGATAAACAGCTTTCTGATTTTGGAGGATCACAATGCTGGCTTGCGAAAAGAGAGCTCATCTAAGAGAGTGAAAAAAAATCTATGAATTTATTTGGCTTAGCTTGTAATAAGCTAATGTTAAAGGTTCATGTGGTATTTGAAAATAGATAGAAGAACACAGAATGTGAACCTGAAAAACCCTGATGAGTTTAGCCTCAGTGAAGTAGAAAAATGTTAAAAGTTGGTCCTATTAATGTGTAATACTTCTGTGTTGCCATGAGCATGGAAAGGGCACTGTAAGAACAGTATTCACAGATTCTCTCTTCAATATCTAGCAACAGACTAAACTGCAATTATATCCAGAAATCTGTATTATAAATTCTGCTTTCAACACACTTTAGCTGTGGACTTGCAGCCTGAAAGTAATGAACTTCCAGAAGGAAGCAAAGTGAAGTATTATCAGTCGGGACTATTATGTACTAGTTACACTTGTTGGCTCTGATTATAGCTGCAGAAGTAAGAAAATATGTAGTTAAAATTGTGTTGGGAGTCTCATAATCCCTGTTTTCATACTTGAACATTTCTGAAATGTTTTCCTCTCATGTGAAAAATGCGCATTTCCAGAAAAGCTGGTATAAATATTTTTTGTCAGAATTGTTTTTGATGGAAAAATTGCTTTGTTTTGTAAACAAAGCAATTTCCATTTACCATATTTCATGGTGTATAAGTTGAGGTTTGGAGCCAAAATATTTACCTTTAAATTCCCACCTTGACTTATACACTTTATAAATACTTTTGAACCCCATTCCACCACCACCCTGGCCCTGGCCAAACCCCAGCCCAGACCCTTGACCAAACCTTCTTCACCTACCAACAGTACCCGTTACACTAGAGGCCATGGGCCCCAGGCCCAGCCAGAGTTTGGCCTGTGGGCCTTTTCATCACCATGGAGATGCTGCTCAGCCAGACGCAGAGCCTGTTCCTGTTCCCTGTGAGTGGTGCTGCCTGGGTGACACCAGACAAGCACTGAGCCTGACGCTGTCCCCTGTGAACAGTGCTCAGTTCAGTGCTTGGTAGGCACAGCCCTATGCCCTGCGAGCAGCACCAGGCTTGGTGTTCTGCTGGTGCAGCCCAGGCAACGCTGTTTGCAGGGGATGGAATTGCACCAGCCAAACACTGAGTCTAGCCCTATCCCCTTCAAGTGGCACTTCCTGAGCCACACAAGCTGAGTGCCAAGCCTGGCACCGTCCACCGCAAGTGTCACTCTGGCACATGTTCAGCCTCTGGGTGCCCAGCCCACAGTAAGAGTGTAAAAGGGCCCGTATAAGTCAACCCCATATTTCTAATCCAAAAAGATAGGTTGACTTATAAAGTTCCTAGCTTCTTGGATCAGAAAAATGGGGTCAACTTATATACTGTGTCAACCCATACACCATGAAATACAGTAAATGTTCATTCAAAAACAGAAATATTTTGATGGGAGGTGTATTTGTGTTGCTTTGCATCATCAATCACTATGGATTGAGGTCTTTGGTCTGACTACAACTCCCATCTTCTACAGTGCTAGATAAATCTGGATTCAGTACTACAAAAGAGAGTCATTATTCAAACTTCAAATTCAAAGACCTACAACAATGATAAACTAACCATTGGGAGTGGTTTAGGAATCAAAACAAGCCATATCACTGCAAGTCTCTAATCATAATCCTACCGTTAGTAGATTCCCATCTCCATGAGAGGTAGAGAACACAGCCAGATATAACAGAAATGTAGTGATTACAGACAGAAAGAAGAAAATAGGAGTTATACAATGGAAACCTGGAGATGCATGATTGCAGATATTAACATAACAGAGGAGAGAGAGAAATTCCTTTTTGCTCCACTGCTGAAAGTTGCTGAATGTGGAGCTGACTTCCTCATGTTATCCAATGATAAAAGATTTCCATCAGAAAGTGAGGGACTACAATGTTGCTTAACACTGAGAGACAGGAAAGAGACAGGAGGTAGAGCACCTCTGTTCTGCATTCTGTTGTCAATAAAATTGAGAGACTCTACACAGTGTTGTGCTTTGAGGTTGTGAAGATTTGTTCTACTGCTGAGTCTAGAGGGAGTGATCAATACATGTTACTATCTTAGCTTCTAGAAATAATTTCAGTGTGCATGAAATAATTTAACTATTTGTTAAATAACTTTAAAAACATAGTTTAAGATGCAAGGACAAGGGTTAGAGTTACAACTGTACTTTCAACCTTAATTTTGCATGTCCTGGCTTTCTGACTACATGGTTTTCCAACATCTACCTACATTTTTTTGTGCCTGGAATAGAAAATACAGTATCATAACTCTAAGTGCAAAAAAGTTATGAGCCAGTCTCACATAAAAACCATGTAATTCATTTTAAATCTATATACAGATTAATTTTAATCAGAGGTTTTTAGATGAGATTGGCCCAAGAATAGAATAGAATAGAATGTCTGTGTGTGTATTACATGCATACATTATATTCTTAAGCTAGCCCCACCTACAACCACCTGATTATATATATATATATGGATGTGTGTCTGTATGTGAATGTGTGAATATATGTATGTGTGTGTGTGTACATATGTAAATATATACAATGTACACGTGGGTGTGTGTACATGTATATAACAATATTCTAATATTATAAAAGCCTTTGTCTGTCTGTCCAAAATGCATTACTCACACTCTGGTTGTCTTGGTAGCCAAGCAGAGTGCTCCAAGAGTGTTCCAGACAGGAGGTGGTGGTGGTGCAGTAGAACACCACCAGTATGATGGGGAAGGTGGGGATGGAGTGGGGTGGGGAGAGGCCAGCTTCCCCCTGGCTCTGCTCCCTGGAGGTGGAGGTGGAGGCATCAGTTACAGAGCAGATGGAGCTGGGGAGTGCACTGGCATGGCAGTGGTGTCCCTGCCATCCCCCAGCAGGGCGATAGTTGTGGGGGTAAGGACAATGACACTGGCCTCTCCCCCTCCTGCTCTGGCACTGGGGTCTGAATGCAGGGGGTGGGGGAGGGTGCACAGGGCCAGAGGCAGATTCAGCTTCACCGCCGTATCCAATACCACCCTGCACTTCCACAATATGTGTATGAAAATAATTAAAACATATAAATAAAAATAAACAAACCTAATGTATCATTTTCATTTTTATCTTCCTTCAGAAGGTCATTGAAAAGATAATGCATTGTTCCTTTAGCTTTCTTACCTTGGCTGCCTATGTGTTGCCCATCAGGTTCTGTGCTAACTGAATTCCCAGATGTCTAGCATGTGAAAAATATTACAACCCCATATGTTCCCTGATGTCCTCCTGGCCACCTGGCTTGGCTTCAGTGAAGGGATCAGAAAGGGAGAAGAAAGAAGAGGCTCCAGACTCCTGGCTACCACTGCTTTTTCAGTGTGCCTTTGGGACCAATATCCTTGCTGGTCCCAGGTGGAGGTGTGGGTGAAGGCCAAGGTCAGCACCTACTGGTCCTGGATGGATAGTATGTGTAAAGTAACAACCCAGAGGTGGGCTACTATTTCAGGCAGAGGGCTGCTTACTGAGTTTTGGCAAGCTGTCAAGGGCCATATGGGTAGCCCCCCCACTTGACAGGTGCCCCACCCCCTGGTTGCCATCTTGGGACCAGAAGTCCCACCCCCTTAACCTCTGACCTTTGCCACCAGAAGTCCCCCACCCTTGCCCCTGGAAGTACTCCTTTGGGGAAGAGGGTTTGCCATCTTAGGGGAAAGAAAAAATGAATTATATACTAAAATGTAAACAACCCATAATAATATATTTTAATTTAATTTTAAAAATATAATTTTGTCTTGATTTGTGTGCGTTTGTCCTGTATACATAGAAGTGATTGTATAATAGCTCAAAATGCAGTCTTACACATATATTATGTACAGTGTGCAAGAGAGTTGGGGGGCTATGGGTGGGCATGGGTTTTGTGGGAAGCTGTGGGTGGTTGGGTATCGGGGTTTGTGAGCATGTGTGTGTGTGGGTATGGTATTGTGGGAGCCACGAGTCACAGAGCAGCCAGCAGATGGGCAGGAAAGTGGGGAAAGCAGCAGTGGGGATGGGGTGTGAGGGGTGAGAGCATGGGGTGGGCAAGCAGGAGTGTGAGAGCATGGGGCCCGTACTGATGTCCCAAAGCCAGTGCCAGCAGGGCCCAGGACAAGGTGGTAGAAGCATGGGGGTACAGGCTGGCAGGGGTATATGGCAGGGGTTCTCAACTTCTTTATACTGCAGACCTGCAAACTATGTAATTTACAGATTTAAATGTACTTTACATGTTTAAATTTAATTTTTACAGGGTGGGGCTGTGAGGATCAGATCAGGTTGGAGCACTGGCCTGCAGGGGTCTGTACCCTTTAATATCTTCATCAGTGACTTGGGTGTGAAGTGTACTCTGTCCAAGCTTGTGGATGATATTAAATTGTGGGGTGAAGTGCACACTCTGGAGGATAGGAAGTGATTGCAGGCAGACCTGGACAGGTTAGAAAAGTTGGCAGTACACAATAGGACGGCTGGGAAGTGACCATTTCAGCAGCACAGAAGTGGAAAAGGATCTTGTAGTCACAGTGGACTCCAGGATGAACATGAGGCATCAGTGTGATGAAATCATCAACAAAGTGAACCACACTTTATCATGCATCAGCCAATGCATGACAAATAGAACCAAGGAGGTGATACTTCCCCTCTATGCAGCATTGGTCAGGCCACAGTTGGAGTACTGTGCCCAGTTTGGTGCCATACTTCAAAAAGGATCATAGAATCATAGAATCAATGAGTCAGAAAGGACTTAGACAGATCATCTAGTCCGACCCCCTGCCATGTCATAAGACCCCAGCCAGGTGCCTATCCAGGCTCCTCTTGAAGATTTCCAGGGAAGGTGAGAGCACCACCTTTGTGGGAAGCCTATTCCAGGCTCTGGCCACCCTTACAGTGGCTAACCTCCCTGCTGGGCCCAGGGGAGGCACACCTGGGCCAAAGATTAGCAAGGAACTAGTTAGGGAGCTTCTGGAGGGGCTAGACGTATTCAAGTGAGCCGGCCCAGACAATCTCCACCCTAGAGTTCTAAAGGAATTGGCCGAGGTCATTGCAGGACCCCTGGCATGGCTTTATGAGCACTCGTGGTGCTCTGGTGTGGTGCCAGAGGACTGGAAGAGGGCCAATGTGGTTCCCATCTTCAAAAGTTCTTCCTAACATCTATCCTAAACCTATTCTCCCTCAGCTTGTGGCCATTGTTCTTGGTGACTCCAGGGGGGCCATGGGGAACAGACTTTTCCTGAGTCCCTGCTGGTGGCCCCTGATAAGGTTGTAGGCAGCCACAAGATCCCCCCTCAGTCTCCTCTTGTGAAGACTGAAGAGATTCAGGTCCCTCAGCCTCTCCTCATAGGGCTGGACACGGAGGCCCTCAACCATACAAGTGGCCATCCTCTGGACCCTCTGCAATTCCTTCTTGAAGTGCGGCACCCAGAACTAGACACAGTATTCCAGCTGCAGCCTGACCAGTGCCACAGAGAGGGGGAGCAAGACCTCTCTGGACCTGTTAGTGATGCCCCTGTTGATGTATGACAGGGGGCTCTGCCTATTGTTTCATCACATTGGTGACTCATATTCATCCTGGAGTCAATCCTGACTCCAAGATCCCTCTCTGCCTCTGTGCTGCTGAGATGGTCAACCCCTAACCTATAACTAGGTTATAGTTAGCGGGACTATACACACATCCTAGGGGGACAGTACACACATCCACAGGAGGCCTCAAATGCCTCTACACAAATGCTCATAGCATGGGAAACAAGCAGGAGGAACTCACCATCCTGATGGCTGACACCAGCCCAGACATAGTGGGGATTACGGAAATGTGGTGGGACTCTATGCATGACTGGGTGGTGAATGTCAAGGGCTATACAGGAGGGACAGGATAGGAAGGAAAGGTGGGGGCATGGCACTCTATATCAAGGAGGAATACACATCCTCATCAATTAGCAAGGAGTCAGAGGAGGGGCACTCTGAGGTGTTTTGGGTTAGAGTACAAGGCAGTCGAGGGGAGAGAGACTTAACGGTGGGGGTCTACTACAGACCTCCCAACCAGAGAAAAGACCTTGACTAGGAATTCTTCGGTCAGCTCACAGAGGTAGTGAAGGCTAAAGATGTGGTAGTCATGGGGGACCTGAACTTCCCAGACACCTGCTGGGAGGAGCAGTCAGCCAGGTCTGACCACTCATGTAGGTTCTTGGCCAGAGTGCAGGACCTCCATCTAACCCAGGAGGTGCACAGCCCCACCAGGGGGGACGCCTTGTTGGACCTAATGCTGGCCATGGGTGATGACCTGAAGAGGGGGCTACGGGTGCTCGACCACCTGGGTGACAGCAATTATCATCTGCTGAAATTCACCATCCAGCGCAAGGTGGCAAAGGCATTCAGTAAGGCAGCAGCCCTAGACTTCAGGAGGGAAAACTTCAATGAGCTAAGGAGGATAGTTGGGGATGCGCTGAGGTCCCAGAGGGGAGGGGAGCCAGATGTCCAAGGAGAGTGGTCGCTCCTTAAGGAGGCGACCCTCCAAGCCCAAAGAAAGGTAATCCCAACATGGGTCAAAGGGAGCAGGAGAGCACACAAGCCTCCATGGCTCACCAAAAGCATCTGGGAATGTCTCCTTGCATATACCCAATGGAAAGGAGGCATATACCCAATGGAAAGAAGGGGTCATCACCAGGGATGACTATTCTGCAGTCACTCGGGGATGTAGGGAGGCAGTTAGGAAGGCCAAGGCAGAGATGGAATTAGAACTAGTTTCTCAGCTTAAAGACAAGAAGAAGTCCTTTTTTAAAATACATAGGGGGCAAAAAGAACATCCCGGGTAACGTGGGGCCCTTGCAGGATGCGTTGGGAAATTTATTCGTCACACCAGATGACAAAGCTAACATGTTTAACGATTTCTTTGGCTCTGTCTTCCTAAGTAGGGACCAGAACAGCCACCTCCCTGCTGGGCCCAGGGGAGGCACACCTGGGCCAAAGTTTAGTGAAGAACTAGTTAGGGGGCTTCTGGAGGGGCTAGACGTATTCAAGTGAGCCGGCCCGGACAATCTCCACCCTAGAGTTCTAAAGGAATTGGCCGAGGTCATTGCAGGACCCCTGGCATGGCTTTATGAGCACTTGTGGTGCTCTGGTGTGGTGCCAGAGGACTGGAAGAGGGCCAACGTGGTTCCCATCTTCAAAAAGGGGAGGAAGGAGGACCCAGGAAACTATAGGCCTTGATCCTAGGTAAGCTGTTTGAGAAAATTATGCTGGCACACATCCATGAGGGGCCAGCAGGGGACTACATGCTTGGGGCAACCAACACTGGTTCATCAGTGGCAGGTCCTGTCAGACCAACCTGGTGGCCTTCTATGATCAGATTACCAGATCTTTAGATGCAGGGGTAGCAGTGGATATAATCTTCCTGGACTTCAGGAAGGCATTTGACACTGTCTCTCACCCTGTTCTCATTAAGAAACTGGAGGACTGTGGTGTCGATGCCCACACAGTCAATTGGGTCACCAACTGGCTGGAGGGCTGCACCCAGAGGGTGGTAGTGGATGGGTCCTTCTCAACCTGGAAGGACGTGGGCAGTGGAGTTCTGCAGGGCACTGTTCAACATCTTCATCAGTGATTTGGATGAGAGGGTAAAAAGCACTCAGTTCAAATTTGCTGATGACACTAAGATGTGGGCACGCTAGAAGGAAGCACCAGGCTACAATCAGACCTAGACAGGTTGCAAGGGTGGGCGGATGTGAATAGGATGGGATTCAACACAGACAAGTGCAAGGTGATGCACCTCGGGAGGAACAACTGGCACCATACCTACAGGTTGGGGAACTCCCCTCTTGTCAGCACGGAGGCGGAAAAGGATCTTGGAGTCATCACTGATGCCAAGATGAACATGGGCCGGCAGTGTGGGGATGCAGTCAGGAAGGCCAACTGCACCTTGTCATGCATCCACAGACGCATCTCAAGCAGGTCCAAAGAGGTGATCCTCCCCCTGTATGCGGCACTGGTCAGGCCACAGCTGGAGTACTGCATCCAGTTCTGGGCACCGCACTTCAAGAGGGATGTGGACAGCATCGAGAGGGTCCAGAGGAGAGCCACTCGCATGATCCGGGGACAGCAGGGCAGGCCCTATGAGGAGAGGCTACAGGACCTGAACCTGTTCAGCCTCCACAAGAGAAGGCTGAGGGGGGATCTAATGGCATGTTATAAACTAGTCAGGGGGGATCAGCAGGCACTGAGGGAGTCACTATTCCCCTGTGCACTGCCAGGGGTGACCAGGAATAACAGTCACAAGCTGGCAGAGGGCAGGTTTAGGCTAGACATCAGGAAGCGCTACTTCACGGTCAGGATGGCTAGGATCTAGAACCAACTTCCAAGAGAAGTGGTGCTAGTTCCTACCCTAGGGGTTTAAGAGGAGGTTGGATGAACGTCTTGCTGGGGTCATTTGACCACAGTATTATTTCCTGCCATGGCAGGGGGTCGGACTAGGTGATCTACTCAGGTCCCATCCGACCCTAGAAACTATGAAACTATAACCATAATGCTGGTACCCTCTCCCCAGGTGCAGCACTCTGCACTTGTCCTTGTTGAACCAAGTCATGTTCAGATCCCTCCACTTCTCTAACTTATCCAGATCTGCCTGGATGCAGTCCCTGCCTGCTGGTGTATTCACTTTACCCCACAGCTTGGTGTCATCAGCGAACTTGAACACGGTGCTCTCCACACCCTCGTCCAGGTCGCTAATGAAGATGTTGAACAGCACCGGCCCAAAAACCAAGCCCTGGGGGACTCTGCTGGCCACACCTTCCCAGGTCAACATCGACCTGTCCACCACCACCCTCTGGGTTCACCACTGGTGCCAGTTTGCCACCCATGTGACCGTGCATTCGTTAATGCCACAGTCCCTCAGCTTGCGCACCAGAATTGGGTGGGACACTGTGTTGAAGACCTTCTGGAAGTCCAAGAAGATGACATTGACTTCCTCCTCCCCATCTAAGCTCTTTGTTACCTGGTCATAGAAAGAGACTAGGTTAGTCAGGCAGGATCAGCCTTGCACGAACCCATGCTGGTTACCCCTCAAAATCACTTCCCCTGCAGGGCTCTCACATTGGCCCTTTTCTAGTCCTCAGAGACTTGGCCCGAGCACCAGGAGTCCTCAAACAGCCGTGCCAATGGCTCTGCAATGACACCAGCCAATTCCTTCAGCACCCATGGATGAAGGTCATCCGGGCCCGCTGACTTGGAAAACATCTAAGCCTTCCAGGTAGTCCTTAACTAGGTCTGAACTAACAGTCGGGGGGACTCGCATCCTTCCCGGGCCTCTCTAGGCTATCTATGACCCAAGAGCACCCCATTGTCAGAGGACAGGAACACAGAGGCAAAGAACTTGTTAAAGAGTTCTCCCTTCTCTCATGCGTCCGTCACCAACTGCCCTGCCCTGCTTCGTAATGGTCGAATGTTACCCCGAGACTTCTTCTTGCTACCTATATACTTGAAGAAGGACTTTTTGTTATCCTTAATCTCAGAAACTAATCTAAGCTCCAGTGCTGCTTTAGCCTTCCTCACCAAATCCCTACAAGCTCAGGTCAGGGAAGTGTACTCCTCCTTTGTCCCTGTCCCCCACTTCCACCACCAATACGCTTTTTTCTTTGCCTTCAGGCCAGCCTGGTTATCCATGCTCAGCCATGAAGTTTTCTTGAACCCTTTTCCTGTCTTCCTGCGCAGAGGAATTGCATCCTGCTGTGCCCCAAGGATAGCCTCCTTGAGAAAGGACCATCTTTCCTGGACCCCCATACTAGCTACCCCCTAGGCTCCAAGTGCCTCCTTGACTACTGCCCTGAGCACCTTTCTCTGAATAGCAAACTGGATCATTTCATGATCACTGTCCCCTAGCTTCTCCTGTACTAGTACCTCCCCCACCAGGTCATCCCCAGAGGTTAACACCAGATCCAGTATGGGATTTTCCCTACTAGGGATGAGTACCTCCTGCATGAGGTGTAAGTCCTGTACACACGTCAGGAAACTTCATGAGTGGCTAGACCTGGCCGACTGCTCCTCCCAGTTGATGTCAGGGTAATTCATATCACCCATGACCACAACAGCTTTTGTATGCACAGCCTCCCCCAGCTGTCTGGAGAATTCCAGATCCAGCTCTTCCTCTTGATGTGGTGGCCTCTAGTAAACCCCTACCCACCAGATCCCTCTCCCCCCACCCTCCTTGAAGTTTGACCCACAGGGTCTCAGTTAAGCCTTCCTCTGGTCCCATTTGGAAGGTAGAACTGGTATACTGTTCACTAACATAGAGCACATCCCCCACCTTTTTTCCCCTTCCTATCTCTTCTAAACAACCTATAGCCCCCTATGTCTACTGCCCAGTCAAGTTTCATCCCACCATGTCTCCACTAGGCCAACCAGGTCGATTTTACTACTTGCAAGCAGGAGAGCAAGCTCCTCCTGATTGTTCCCCATGCTTCTCACATTAGTGAAGAGACACCTTAATCCCCCTGTGGGGTCTCTTGGTATATACCTGAGCTCTTACCTGGGCAGGTCCTACACCTGGTTGAGTTATCTCTTGCTCCTGTGGATCCCCATCCCCCAATTAACTTAGTTTAAAGCCCACCGGAGGAGGTCAACTAGCTTGTAAGACTTGAGAGGATCCAGAGGAGTGCCATTCGTATGGTTAGGGGCTTACAGGACAGGCCCTATGAAGAGAGACTGAGGGTCCTGGACCTTTTCAGCCTCCACAAGAGAAGGCTGAGAGGTCATCTTGTGGCCACCTACAAATTAATTAGGGGGACGCTGCAAGTTTTCAGAGCTTTGACCCCAAACTACATGCAGCCAAGACCTAGAGGGTAAACCTGTTCTTTCCCCTTGTTTCTTTTGATGATCTTTTGTTTTGGCCAAGCTGTGTGGTTGGGCAAGCTGTAGCCATTAATCAATGTGACTCCTTTTGGAGTTTTTCTTGTAGTTTCATTTTAGCAGGCCATATAATCCAGCACAGAAGTTTTCAGATGCATGCATGCTGTCTGGAGCCATAGACACTCCCTGCTCACACATACAGCCTCTCTGTGGGAGCAGAAATTGGCATGCTCCCATTCCTTCAAGAGCCATGAGAGGCCCCTTGCACCAGAGAAGGACCCACACTCTTTAGCAGCTTCCCTTGGCACAGTATAACCTATAGACTATGCCTTGTAGTTAGTGATTTAAATTGCATTTAGTGTTTTTCTGTTTTCTGTAATACCCCAAAATTGAACCCAGTACCTGGCAGAAGAGTTAGAATTATGTGTTCAAAGAATAACTGTTCTAAATTTGGAAAGTATGTGCTTTTTTCATATAAAACACAGAGGCTGAATCAGTACTTTTAAATCAGAATAGACTAGACGTTAACTGTGATCATGGGTGGCACACCATATTATTCATGATAGCTACTGGGAAGAAACATCATAACTAAACAATACTGTGCATTAGAGGTTTCATGATCCAAATAGCCACAGTAAATGGCCAATAATCCAGACATTACAAAAGGATGAATTACATAAACACCAAATTCAGACAGGGCTGTAGCATTGCAAATGATCCTTCTTCAAAGGTTAAAACAATTAGATGTCTGTTTTCACAAGATTAAAACCAGTAAGTTATAAAATTACAGGTGTGAAGTAAAGTGCAAATACACTGCATTATTTTCTTCATTCAGGAAAAAAAAGCAAAAAACTTACGCAGATCTGCATTACTGTGTCCCTTTTCAATCACAGTGCTGACAAGTGGAATGACGGAAGCTGTAATCACATTTTACTCTGTGAATTGGAGGTTCCCCTACTACTCAAAGGAGCTGTCATTGGCCTAAGGAGAATTTCATCTTAACATAGCCATATTATATATTACTTGTACTGAAGATAGCAGCTGTACTTAGTGAGTGAGGCACTAGATCAGACTAGCTCTGATCTAGGTCCAATTACATCATATGAAGATTTTGAATTTCTTGCTTTATGAAATGTCACCACCACCAGGCCCCACAAAGTGGAGAAGGATCATAATGTTCTCAGTGCTGGTCCTAGATGCTGAAGTCAAATGTTGGACCACTGTTGCCAGGTCACTGAAGAGGGAAACATATGCTTGTGAGGTATACTGTATAAAATCTAAGGACATTAGTGAGTTCTTTTTATAAGCTTACAGTATTTTTTTTATAGTGGGAACTCCTTAAAAAGGCAATTCATGTGGATGTAAAATGTGTTTTGGGCCCCGACTCACATCGGCCAGTTGACCATGTTTAGGATTGGTTTAATAGGTTCAAAAAGAAAAAAAAAAAAAAGAAATCTTTCTTCCTTTAACTGAATTCTGAATCCCCCTGGAATGCCTAAAGAAATTGTTAAGTCAGGAAATAACTATCTTGGATCATCTGGTGTTTTCTCAGAAGGTAACATTGCAGTTTACCATATCTGTACTATCTTAGGGATGCAGAAGAAAATGGTTCAAGTCATTCAAACTTCTCAAGTCATTATAATTTGTCTACACTGATTCTGAATTCACTTTCAGTTGAACAGAACATTAGTCTTTCACTGCTGTTTCAACATTCTGCGAAGCAGTCTGCCATTTGGGTGCAGTATATTGTCATCTCTCTGCATTATATCTGCATGAAATTTAAGTTCTGTTTGAGTTGTTTCCTTTCCTTAGGTCCCCTAAATTCAGTCCAGGCTATTTCCAGGCACTAGAATGCAAATGTAAACTGAAAAAAAAAAAAATCAAGGACAGGGGAGGAGATGCATCAATCACACTACCATTTGCATTTTGGAAGCAGGTCACATGCTGTCAACAAGATCACTGATTTACCTTTTGACTATAGGACACAGTGACCCATGAGCTGATGGTCCCTTCTGGATGTGGGTATCTGAGGCATACGGCACCCAATAATTTTTATTGCCGCTCTCAGTGATTTTCACCCTCAAAGCTTAATTGGTTTTACTGCCAGGCAACAGCACTTGGGGATCACAAATGCTGGACTCCACAGAAAATCTCTCTATGCCTATCCTACCTCTGAAGCAAACAGACCAGTCTCCAACCTCTGCTCTGCATTTCTTAGAAATTAAAAATATAATCATTAATGGTTTCCTTCCTCAGAGGGAAAACAGAGGGACAACATGAGACCATCACCCAAATGAGAAAAAAGCTAGAGATTCAGCTGCTCAGGGAATTTTCTAAGGGGATGGGTGAATGACATCAAGTGTGAATGAAGGCATTTCCTGTTTGTTTGTTCCCTTGATCCTAGGCAGATAACTTAGGGAAACAGGCATATTTCATGACATTCCTTTAGTAATAAATATCATACCTATATACGTATGTCTCTCTCTATACGTGTGTGCATGTTTGTATCTCTCTGTGTGTACATATGCATTTATTGTATTTAAACTTAGTCTATCAAACCTTCAATGTGCCTATAAATACATATGTAAAACAAAGAAACCTATTACGGTTATACTAAACATTTGTGTGTGTGTATACACACACACACACAGATATACAAATTGTACAATACACTCAGTACATTTAACAGCATGTGGTCACTTCCTCAACTGCATAAATGGAGCTACATCACAAAATTACACAGAAATAGCACCAAACAATTTAAAATTGAAAGCCCGTAGTAGTATACTATTCAGTGGAAACTGTTAGGGGAAGGCAGAATACCATTACATGAGTTGGAACTGGATGGACATTAGCCTATTGCTGACTGGTATCCTCTAAAAATATGTGTAATAACTTTGTGGCTGCTTCTCATCAGTGGACTCATCAGTGGACATCAGGAATGCACCAGAGACTTGAATGACTCTCTTGTGTCCCTGTGACTAGAAGCAGTGACAAAGTTACTGAACATATTTTGTGTAATACAAAATTACAAAATATATGTGATAACTTTGTGGCTTATTCCTTCTTTTATTGCACCATTACTTGCTTGAATGTGTGGCTGTGATTAACCAATTAATCACATCCTAAGGTTACATACTGCTTAGGATGTGATTAATTGGTTAATCATGCCTTAAGTGTAACATCTGCCAGAGGCGTCTTACTAACACTTCCTGATGGAGGCTTCCAAGTATTCAAGATCCTAATTATTTTTTATTCACTTTTATGTTACATTATCCTGTGAATTTATTAAAATCTTGGTGGAATCGTATTATTGGTAAAATAAATACTTGATCTCTGTCAAAGATCTCCCTCAATGTTTTTTAATTATTTTGTTTTTAGAGCCAAACACTTCTGTCTCCAGAACCTTGTGAGACGTTAGATATACAGACAGAATATTCATCCTGAGCCATGTATAATTTTTCTTTCACTCCATTTTCTTCTAAATTGTTATCTTTTTTTCCTGTGTGTCACATTTAACAGCAGTTCTTCACATTCCCAAGTAAGGTTTTAGGTTTACTTGAGAATTTGTAGCTTTGGACTGGGATTTTCAATGGCACTTAGGGGAGGTAGGAGCCTAAATACAACTTGGGCTTCTGGCCTCCTCTTGGGTGCATTTACACGTGCACTTTAATATGAAGTTGACTATTCTATTGTGCATTAGAGCATCACATAAAAAACCATGACATTAGGCTAATATGCAGTAACTTAGTACCTCATTTAGTACCTAAATTTAATATGCATTAGAAAAGGAGCATTAATGCACATGTAGAAGCACCCTTCTAAAACGAATAAAAGCATCAAGGATGAAGCAGAATGAAAGGAAACATGCCAAGAGGCACATCATGCTGTAGCAAAATCCCCAAGTTTTTTTTTTTTAATTTTAAAATACATTCCCTCCCCTTCCCCAAATATTTCTGACTTTCTCTCTGCCCTCTCTATCCGTTATAAGCAATTACAAGTAATACTAGGTAAGCTAAGTTCTTATATTCCTTCATAGTAACAAACCGCTTTTATATGGTAAATAGTGTTCTATTAGGTTTGCACTGATTTTTACTATTTTATATCGTATTATATTATGTTCCTATTATGTTTGTATTGATTTTTACTGTTTTATATCAAATGTACATGATTTAGGCCTATGTCTGTAAAGTAATGTCAATTAATATCAAATTTCCATTTTGTATGTCAAGCCTCCATCTTGTTTCCTCTGCCCGGGTTTAACCTATGTTGTAATTGTGACTCATGTCTAACCAGTCTCATGTAAATTGGTTCCTGAATGAATTGGAATTAATGAGGGTGCTTGATATACAATGGTAGCAAGCATCTACTGAATGATCAACTCAACAACTGGACCATCAACTCAATGATTGGACCATTGCCTTGCATTGACTCACCCAGGAACCACGGACCTCACCCAGGAACAAAACAGAAAGACAGAACAGCAGTTGAAAGACAAAGACCCTACAGAAACCAGCAACCCCACCATTGTGTCCTACCAGCCAATAAGTACTGGATCTGCATGTAGGCATCTGAGCAGGACTGTCTTTGCCTGGACATGTCCCTCCCATAGGAGACACAGGTAGTCCACCCCTATAAAAGGGGTGGTAGAGTGGGACCTCCTTGGGACGCCCTCTCCATGTGGACTAGCACTGTGCCATGCCACCTATCCACCCAAAGGCCCTGCCGGTGACCCCCTCTGGACAACACCTTACTGGATAAGACCCCAACTGGCCATCAGGGATCCCAGGATAGGTAGCTATCACCCACATTTCTTCCCCAAGAAAAGGACCTGGACTCTGACTCTGTCCCTACACACCTTGACTTCAATCCCTCCACCAAGCCTTTTTCTCTCCTGCTACTGTTGTGTGGGTGCATGTGTGAGTGCTTGTGCATGTGTGTGTGGAAACCAATAATTTTGTGGTCTGTGCAGTGCATTGCCTGTTTAATAAAACTGTTAATTTGGAACCCCGAGTTGGGTTTTGTTCTACTGACCTCCCCAACCTTCTCCAATCTGTGATTTCTGTTGCCCCTCTGATCTTCCTCCTCTCTCTCTCTCTCTCTCCCTGCCATCTTGGCTCCCTCTCTGTACCTCCCAGATCTCTGCTCACCAACCCCTGGATCCTTCCCCAGCCTCTTGGCTCAGTCCCAGCTTTCTCTGCCACTTCCCTTTTTTCCTTCTGTTTCTGCCCCATCCTGCCTCCCAGTGTTTCTGGTGTCTCCTGGCTCTGCCACCCTTCTCCCAGCTTATCCTGGCAACCCCCGCCATCTCCTGATTTTCCTGGCCCCAGCCCTCTCTCACCTGTTTCTGCCTCCTCCTGGTCCTCCCGGCCTAGGCTTCTCATCTCTCATTGACTCCCAGCTGTCTTCCTCCATTCCTGGCTTCCCTGTCTCTACCCTGCCACCTCTGCCTTTTCTCCCCAGCTGGCTCTCCCAGCCCCAGCTGCCCTTTACTGTCTTCCAGCTCCTCTGCTGTCTCCCAGCTTATCTGCTCTGCCACTTCTCTGCAGCCCCTTTCCAGGACCCACAGCCTCTTCCTGCAGCCAAGGCTCTTTGCCTCCTACCAGCACCTGGAGCCTCTTTCCCCACAGCTCCTCACCAGCTCCCAGCTACCCACAGCTCCCCTGCAATACCCTGATCCAGTTCCCAGGACTCTGAGCTTCTTGTTACCCCCCGATCCAGTTCCTGGGTGCCTGATATGGTTCCAGTCCCACAGCCCTTAACTAGCTTGCAGCAGCCCACAGCTCCCTTGCAGCACCCCAATCTGGCTCCCAGCCCCCAGAGCCTCTCTTTATTCCCCCGACCCAGTTCCTGGCTTCCCAACCCAGGTCTGGCACCCACAGCCTCTCCTGGCACCCACAGCCTGTTCCTAGCTTCCCTTGCAGCCACTCTCCAGGACTCGCAGCCTCCTTGACTTGCCCACAGCCCCTGTCTGGTTCCCTGGCTCCTCCCAGTCCCAGTTTCCCTCTCCCCATATACCTTTTAGCCCCCCTGCAACTCCATCTCTGGTTCCAGTCTCTGTATCAGCCTTTTCCTGGCATTGCTCCTGCACTCTGCCAGTTTTCTGCTTTTTCCTTAATCAATTAGCACCAATTAACTTTACATTACCCCAAGCCCCAGTGACCTCAGTAACTCCAGGGACCACTTTAACCTTAAATAACTCTATTATCAAGTGACCCCAAGTAACCCCAGGGGGCACCTGACCTTAAGTAACCCCAAGCCCCAGTGACCTCGAGTAACCCTGGGGCTACTTGACCTCAAGTGACCCCAAGCACCAAGTTACCCCAACACTCCCAAGTGTTAACACACAGCCACAAAATTGTGTGTTTGTGTATGTGTGTGTGAACTCATAGTGGTGCCTATGTAGTTTGTGTGTGTATGTATATAATTGTGTATCACGCCCTCCTGTCTAACAGCACAATATTGGGATCCTGAGTGTTGATCTGACAAGTGTCAAGTCAACAATGTTACTGAAGATGGAGATACTGAAATAAGAACAACGTCTCTGAATTGAGGTCAAACACAAATCTACAGTACCTGACAGTTACCAGAAAGATTATATACCCCAACTCCTATTCTGAGTGCAAAGCTTGCCTGACAGAATTCAGCTACAACCCTGCCAAAAGCACTGTGGTACATATATTGCTAATTAGTGAATGTCTTGAAGTGAGCAGTCTCCAAAACAAGAGAGTGACTTGTTATATTTTCTATAATAAAGAGCAGGTAGAAGTTAGAGCAGGGTGGCACCTTAGAAAATAACTTGTTCAGAGAGGCATGAGCTTTTGTAGGAAACAATCTACTTCCTCAAATGGTATGAAAAGCATCAATATACTGCGACATAGCAGCCCAAAAAGGCACTTTTCATCATCCCTCTTTCATCCTTTTCTTAAGAACAGTGAAGGATTATACCACTTTCTCAGTTTAGATAGACTGAATTTAAATACAATTTTAAAGCCAGATTAATATTTAGTTGTCTATCAAGCATTTAAATGTCCATGTGCATTATGAATTTTTGCATAATGATTTCATTAATGGTAATGGCATTATCATTGCAAATTTTAAGCTGTAAATGGGAAATGTACCAAAATATCAGGGGTTATCCTACATTAGAATTAAAAAGGGGAAGGAAAAGTAAGGTCTTACATAGTTATTTATTTGCTGTCTGTGGCTATACTTGTGATTAAATTTTCTTTTCCCTCTTCAAGTGCACAAGAATAGATTTTCCCTGCATGTATCCACTCCCAGTACTGAACTGAGTAAAAAAGTCTTAAAGCTACATAATTAATATAACCTTAAAGTTATTTTAGACAGTCAGACAATCAGGGCCACAATCATGGAACAAGGTTTTGACAGGGCTGATTAAATGTCTTTGAACTTGACAAGCAATTAGCAAATGTTTTAGACATTCTTCTTTCCATGACAAGCAAATTTTTTTTTTAAAGTTTTTTTTCCATGTCCATGACAAAGCATTTTAGGAGCAAGTTGCCTCTGGGATGTGTGTTTAATGGATAAATGGAATTCCAAATGATTATTGAGATAGAAGTGTTCAAGAAGCCTGGGGAGAAGTGTAGGCATGGGCAAAAAAACCCCAACAGACATAGGCAATGCTGCTTTTTTAAGCAACATTTGTTTGGTAATATCTTTTATTAGACTAACTGTACAGTTAGGAGAGATATAAAACAAGCTTTTGGGTACAAAATGCTATTCCTCAGCTCTGGAAAATATAAAGCAAAGAAAGGGCATTTTTATGAAAAGCTTGTCTAACTTTTCTCCTAAATACAGAGTTAATCTAATAAAAGATATTGCCAAACAGATGTTGTCTTCCTGCCTATTCCCTGGGTGATCACAGCTACTATTCTGCCAACCCTGGCTCCATTTCTTCTTTAAGGCTAGAAAGAAGGGAAAGTCAGTATAATGGGATGAATAAACCAAAAGCTAAAACATCATGAAGAACTGATAGTGTACACTTAGTGCAGTCAGACTTCTCTGTGGCCCTGTAGCAAACCCCCCAGTTTTTCTTTTTTTTAAAATTTATCTTAAAATGCATACCCTCCCCTTTCCCAACCATTTTTGACTTTTCTCTCCCTCTCTATTCCCTATAGATAAGTATAAGTGAGCTCAAACTTAGGATAAGCTTTAAATATTTTTATTTTGGTAGCAAGTTTTTGGATATCCATTGTTTTATATTGTCTGATGATTAGGTTTGTATTAATTTGTACTGTTGTATATTGTATTATTATAATTTTTGTATTGATTTTTATTGTTTCATATGGCTACTGTATGGTTTAGGTCTGTGTTTGTAAGTGAACCAAAGTCATGTCAAGTTTCCATTTTATATGTCAAGCCTCCACCTTGTGTCCTCTGCCTGGGCATCCCATGTTGCAATTGTATGTCACATACCCCTCCCACGTAAATTGGTTCCCAGATGAATGAGATTGATTGGGAATGATTGAAATACAATAGTACCAGGCCTCTACTGAATGCCCTGTAACAACTGGGCCATCATCTCACATTGATTCATCCAGGAACCATGGACCTCACTCAGGAACAGAGACAATAAACCAGCATTTGAAAGAAAAAAGACCCTGCAGAACCAGCAACTCTACCATTGTGCCCTATCATTACAAACACCCAAAACTGCATATCCCTGCATGAAGCACACATGCTCAGTACACCAAGGCTGACCCTTGCCTGGGCATGCCTCCTGTCACTAGGGTCACACATGGTCTGCCCCTATAAAAAGGGGCAGTGAAGACAGACCCAGACACCTCCCCCTACAATTTGGACTCTCTCTGTCTCTCTCTCCTCCTGGACTTCAATGGACTTCAGCCCCTGCACCAGGCCTCTTTAACCCCTGCTGCCATTGTGTGTACATGCATGTGTGTATGTGTGTGGGTGCAAGGGAATCAGTTTGACATTGTGTCACTGTCTCTCCTGTTCAATAAAACCACTGTCATTTGCAACCCTGAGTTGGGACATGTTTTACTGAATCCCAGTTCCTTCCCTATCTTAAATTCCAGCCTCATTCTCTCTCTCTCAGCCCCAGTCCCCACCCTTTCTGCTAATTTCCCAATCTCCTCCTGATTCCATCTCCCCCCTTCTGCCACCTCTCAGCCTCCCCTGCTCTGCTTCCTGCATGAGGAGTTAGAGGACACTTTCCTTCTAATTACTTCTTTCTCTGTAGCACGATCAACTGCTGCCTCTTGAGACTGGGGGAACACCATGGCAGTGAGCAGCAAGCGGGGGCCTCCCACAGTTGCCAGTGTCAGTGTTAGTGGTGGCAAGCAGTGAGCAGAGGCTGCTTACAGATGCCACCAGCAGTGTTGGCAGCAGTGAGCAAAAACCACACACAGCTGCTGCCATGAGGCGGCAGTGAGGCGGGGCAGTGGGTGTGAGTGATGACTGCCCACAGAAGCTGGCAGTGGCTTCAGAGGCAGCCAAACTCATGTTCCTCCTATGCGTCACCTATGTCTTGTAGTTCTAGGAATAGCTCTGAGGGAAGAGGTGCATTTTGAGTAAAGTCCCTGGAGAAGAGCATATACAATAGTTCTGGCCCTTCCCAGATGTCTGTGCCCCAGAATCAAAGTAGTTTAGAGTACCCTGGAGGTGGCTCTAACTTGTGAAGTGTCAGCAGTTCTTCAGTAGGTTCCAGCCATTTTCCCTTCTTATCCTACCTAGATACAGACTTCCTTCTAGATTTTCAGAAACAGGGAATTGCTATGCCTGTTCTACCCCAAAAGGATAGCCCCACCTCCATGATGAGAGAAACCCTAGGAAGTTTTATACTCCATTCAAGACAGAAGGCAACCAAAAAGGTTTCAAATCCTGATTTCAGGTGTTAATTCTTGATGTGAAGGTTTGGTTTTGAAGGTGAAACACAGAAATCAGACTTAAATCTTTCACTTTTAATGAAACAAAGTGTTTTGATTGATTTTTTTTGCTTTGCTTTTTGTTCCATATCACATTTAAAAAAAATGACCCCCATTCCCAAAGTCTGGTTTCAGTTTCTTCTACTGAATTTTTCCAGGACTCAGGAAAAGAATCATTCCTTACATCAACATTTCAGAACATAGGTGCCAAAAGCAAATGTAGACACATAAAGATAAGTAGCTAAGTTTCTGAGAAGAATTTTATACTCAAACTTGATTCTCAAACACAATTTAATTTAGAATGTAGCTACTGATTTTTTAAATAGACCCTGAAGTCATGGCCAACCATCTCAAGCCATGTGAGATGCCCTTGCTCATCTTTTTCATGCCTTGCAACCTGAACTAAAGCTTTCCATTCCATGTCATGCTTTCCATTCCTTGAGCAAAGCCCTAAGTTATGTTTGAGGCTCCCATACAGAGCCCTTCTACAGATCAGTGTACTGACTACTTGTCTTTCCTTCAGGACTTTATCTCAGCTTACAAAGAATAGAAGGAAAATAGGATTCAGAAGACTGGATGTGAACTGTGGGTTTGCCACCATGTTCAAGACCTGAATTCCTGGGTTAGTTACAAACACACTACAGATATAAGAGATCCAGGAGATCCAAGTTAGTCAATCTCAAATCTAGAAATTCAGCAGAGTTTCCAGACTGTGGTCACAAGGCAACCTTAAGATAGACCCTGTCTATAAATGTAACTATATCCTTAATTTCAAACTTAAAACTCAGACTACATTTGAGGAAATCTTCATTACAGTTTGCAACTAGAAGCCTCTCAAGGGAATCTGGACTTAACTTCAGGTATGTCTCTCCCAATATGTGACAATGTGGTAGAGAGGTGGAGTGGGGAGAAAAAACCATGTAAAACTGCATAACGGAAAAATGATCAAATAAAAAGGAGCAGGGATTTACAGTAGAACAGCTGTTGTGTAGTAACTGTTCATGTGCCTGAAATTATTCTGTGGTAAGTGAAAGCTAAAATGCCCAGGTTTAGGTTTCACTTACCATGGGGTAATTGTGGGCATACAACCAATTACTGCACTACAGCTGTTCTGTTGTAAATCCCCACTTCCCATTAACTCACTTTGATGTTTTCATCATGCCCTTAGTGCTTTAATGGAATTCCCCGCTCTGAAACTTTAGGTTACTGCACACCCCACACTTAAAGTGTGAAGCCAGTGGGGTTAGATCAGCAAAGTATAGCCATTCTTTTTCAGTAAAATAAGATAGAGCAGATCAAATCTATATAAAGATAATGATATATTTATTTTCTGATTTTTTAGTAGTAGTTTTAGATAATTAGAGGCCCTCTAGTTATGCATCATTGTTGTAATGTTTCAGAATAGTTCATTATTTTAAGCAAGCATTATCTCTACATTAAATATTCACCTTCTAACACAAACAAATGGGAAGCAGTGGGAAATCAGGGGTATTTTTAAGAGATCTACCTGATATTTGGAGGAAATAGACCCAGGGTTTTTTTTTCTTTCACAAAAAACAAACAAACTGCGGTTTGATATTCTAATGAGCTCCCAAGCAACTCAAATATTATTATTATTATTTGTCTTGGAATTTTCCAAATTTTCCTGTATCACTGGGCCCAAATCATAAATTTAGTCTCACAAAAAAACAGATGGCATCCCTTTCATGGACTATATCAATAATCAAGATTTTATCAGAGCTGTATTAGGTTCTTTATGTTGTAAATGAGCTTCTTAATCCATTAGGCTGATTATGCAAAGCATAATCCAGGGACAGCCTTTCGAAGTTCATGTTATAAATGGAACATGGCTTTCTGTCTCTTAAATATTTTTACAAAACGATTGCCAGGGCCACACATTTATGTGTTTCTCTGAAGGGAAATGGAAATGAAGTTGATAATGGTAGCAGGATGTCAGGAAATTACGTGCAGTATTTTATTAACTGTGCTAAAATACATTACATACAGATGGCCCATGATGTTAGTTTTGTTATTTCTTAAATCTTGTAGAAGAATATGAGGTTGTTCTCAGTATGTGGGCAGACAGGGAAGGCACAAGGAGTGATTGTTTTAGAAAATCTAAACTTTCTAAGTAATAGTTCTAACTTATCAGGTTTGAATATAACTTCAAAATATAAATAGTTGCAGTAATTGACAATATTTAATATAAAGCATTGGTGAAGGTGCCATTCATAACCATTTCCTCTATAAAGTGTACAGTATGTGGAATTATGAAATGCATGGATCATTCAAAGAAAATGGCAAGGATAGTATTGATAATTAGGGGCAATGATGCTGTTCTCTTTTTCAGCCATGGGACAGCTCAATAACAACTATAAATAACAGGCTTCCAGGAGAGGTTTCAAAAAGGGTTTAGAGAAATTCATTGTTCTTTGTTATACAAGGAGAAGATTTGAGCCTGGCAGTAAATGGCTACTGTTGTTGAGCCACAGATTTAGAAGCAATCTCAAGAGTCATCTGGCCCAACTCTGCTCAAAGGCAGGATAGCTATTTTTAAATAATCTGTGACCAACACTTATTCAGTTTCCTCTTCAAAAACTTCCAGAGAAGGAGATTCTACAACATCCCTAGGAAATCTAGTCCACTGCCTCACTGTTCAAACAGTTTTTCATGAGATCTCATCTAATCTACTTTGATGCAGACTGTACTTCCTATCCAGGTTTATGTGGCAAGGGAGAGCAGTTTTCCCCCCCTATTCTTTGTGGCAGCTTTTGAAATACTTGCAATCTGTCTTAATAGCCTTTTGTCTAAGCTAAACGCACCTAATTTTCTCAACCTTTCCTTATATTGCTTGCAATCCAACCTCATCCTTGCTGTCCATCTCTGGGGCCTCTCAAATTTCCTTATGACAAAGGTAAACAAAAATATGAATCTACAAAAAACCAAACCAAAAAATACTTTTAAAAGCCTTTGAAATTGCAATATTTTGTTATTTTTGTTTGTATCTGAAACAGGAAGAAGTCTGTCTTTAGAACACAAAATAAACTGGAATCTGGAGTCATGAGTGGAATATATGGACATTTGAAGATAAGTTTCTTTACTTAAAGCTTAATTTTATCCTTCTAGATGGTTTAGTGTCAACTAGTCTCATTGGAATGCTCATAGTATTCTGGCATAATTTATATCCCTCTATAATCTTTTTCAGATCATTCTGAAGATGGGCTGGCAGCACATTTCAGTGAAGTTGTTAGTAGCTACATTTTGATTTACAAGGGCATGAGTAAATGCGGGCACCTCACAATAGATATAAAAAATACTGTTACCCCAAAAGTCAATCCTGCACAAATAACCTTGAATTCATACAGAAAGGATACATCTACATACAAAATGAACGTGCCTGAATGTTCTGCACAGGAAATTCAGGTTCATTAAATCACTCCCTGGCACATGTCTGCACATACAATGCTGGCAGAATCAAATTGAACCTGACACGAGCAGCCTAATCCAGGGCTTCTCCTACCCTGCTCTTCCTTCTGTAACAGCTAGGGGGAACTCCAGGGTTTCTGGGTGCCAGTCCTGGGCTGGAAGACAGCACTGCGGCTTACCCCTGCTCTCTAGAGGGCAAGGAGGAGCGTCCTGGGTTGGTCAGCAGCTCCATCTCAGCTGAGTGGAGATCAGGCTGACCCTGAGCCAGACAGTGGGGGAGAAGCTGTCCCAGCTGCTGGGCAGCTAATTGCCAGCCAAATAGAGATCAGGACCCATCCCAATTTCCATGGGGCAGAGAGAACTGTCCTGGCTGCCAGGTAGCTGCCTCCCATCCCCATGGAAGCAAACACTAACAACCACTCTTAATGCACATATTTCTAGTACCTATATCTACAGTATCTACAGGTACTAGAAAATGGCACAATGGAGTAATCTACTGCACAGTAATTGCTGTGCATGTGCAGACACTGACACTTTATTCTGCACTAGATTAGTCTAACGCATAGTAAAGTGTCCTGTATAGACATACCCAAACAGAACATAGCAACCATTGTATGCTCCTACAGAATAAGACAGAAACCATTATAGGATATGGTTATCATGTTAAAGAAAAAATACATATTTTGAAAAATGAAAAGAAACCAAGCCCAGCCTGTTTGCATGGCTTGGGAGCATGGCTCCCACCTTGCTCCCACCTGGCTCGGCTATACGGGGACAGGAGGATGGAAAAAAACCCTTTTTGAATTATCCAGAGGAAAGCAGTCACCCAAGTCCACCCACCTGCTTTGGGCCAGATGCTTGCCTCAATTTTTTCTGTATTCAGTTAGTCTCTAGTGTTTATCACCTTGTCCAAAAGGGTTCCTCTCTCTCTGGTTTCTCTCTTATCACTTCAGCCAGCTGGCTGAAGCCTACCATGATGTCTCAATGGAACATTCCTCATGCCCACAATAGTGCCTGCCACAATGTGTTGTTAAGGGAGAAAAGAAATGTCTGGACATGTGGCTTTTGATGTTGTTGGTCTTGGTGTCTGCCTCAGTGTAGTGAGGGCTCCACCAGCCCCTACATCCTCACCCTTTCCACTGGATCTGAATTCACAGTCCATATAGTCAGCCTCAGAGCTCTTTAAATACTCTTATGTCTCTGGGTTTTACAAATCAATAGCCATCTTGATCCTGGTTATCCCCCACCAGGCTTGAAGCAACACAAGGAACTGACTTTTTTTTTTTTTACCAGTTTTTTTCCTTGGCCTATTGTCCAGATAGTTGTGTCTCACTATCTTGCAATCTGGGAGGAATCCTCTCCCACTTGAAAGAAAAGAGAAAAGAAAACAAACTTTGACTTCTTCCTGCCCTTACAGTTGAGTCTTTATGGTACCTGCTATTATGGTCTTTATGGTACCTCCTTACCTGCCTGTCTCTCCCAGCTGCCATGCAGCAGTTTCAGTTTCCCTGAGAGTTGCTTGTTCAGGGTTCTTTCTATGTCGGTTCCCACAACAGAGCTGCATCTCTGAAAATCCTTCCTAATTGCTCCCTCTGTACCTTCAGTAGTCCCTGCCACCTCTCTAACTGAGTCAGCAACTTCCAGTTCCACGCATCTCTCGGTTGCATGTTCTGGGTCCCTTTTTATATTGGAGCTCATGTTTCCACTGCCTCCCCTTTGGAAACACCAGGAGAAGAAGGAACCCTGCATGTTTCATAGTAGCCTCGGGGCTGGGGTGGCTGCTTGCAACTCTGGTAAGTTAATATTTGCCTACAGTGGCTCTTCTCTTTCCTTAAACAGATTACACAGCCTAGAGCTGCCTGGTTCCTAACCGGGTTACCTGATTGATGTTTCTGTGTCTGGTCAAGCCACTCTACTCTACTCCACTCCACTCTGTTCCAGTGTGGTTGGGGGAGCCAAAAGCACACCTGGTGGGACCCTACTCATGATTGGGTGGTAAGCATTGAAGGTTATAGGTTTTACAGATGGGATAGAGTAGGGAAAAAGGTGGGGGTGTTGCTTTCTATGTTAAAGAGCAATATACATCTATAAACAAGATGGGATCAGAGGATGGGAAAACTGAGATACTGTGTGTTAGGATACAAGGGGGTCGGGGGGAATGGATTTCATATTGGGGGTCTACTATAGACTGCCACACCAGGATGATGAGCTGAACCTGGAATTCTCTGGGCAGATCTCAAAGGCTGTATGGTCAAGAGATAGGGTTGCCATGGGTGTCCTAAACTACCCTGACATCTGCTGGGAGGATCAGTCAGCCAGGGCTAACCATGCATGTAGGTTCTTAACTGGCATAGAGGACCTCCACCTAACACAGGAGGTATACGATCCCACTAGGGTGAATGCCTTGCTGGACTTGGTGTTGGCTACAGGGGACAACCTGGTTGAGGATCTTCAAATACAAGGTAACCTAGGAGATAGTGACCAGTTGATCAATTGACTGAATTCACTGTCCAGTGAAGGGTGGGAAAAGTAAGCAGCAGGGCAGAAGTGCTAGACTTCAGAGAGGCTGACTTCAGTGTGCTTAGGAGATTAGTTAGTGGGGCATTAAAGTTCAAGAGCATTGACAAAATGGGGGTCCAGGAAGGGTGGTTGTTCCTCAGGGAAGTGATCCTGTGGGTGCAGATACAGGCAATCCCACTGTGTAGAAAAGGAGCCACAGGGACCAGGAAGTCCTTTTGGCTAATCAGGGAAATCCAGGAAAGCCTAAGGGTAAAAAAAGGGGCATACAGGCTGTGGAAGCATGGGGTACCTCCTTGGCTCACACTTGCAAGGAATCAGTTAGGAAGGGCAAACCAGCATTAGAACCTAAGCTGGCAACAAAAATTAAGAACAACAAAAATTCTTTCCTCAGGTATATAGGGAGCAAAAAGAAGGCACAGGGAAGCATAGGACCCCTACAAGATAGACTAGAGCAGTTGGTGACAAATGGGGGGGGGCAATGCAGTGCTATTCAATTAGTTTTTTGTCTCTGTATACTTGAACATGGATCTAGACAAATCTCCCAACAGCATTACAGATAGAATCAGGAGGAACACCAGCTCACCTACTAAACTACTGTTAGCACCAACCTAGTAAAGAGATACTTGGGAGGACTGGATATGTTTAAGTCAGTGGGCCCAGATGAGCTCCATCCAAGAATGCTGAAAGAATTAGCCAGTGTAATAGCAGAACTACTGGCATGGCTGTTTGAGCACTTTCAGTGCTCAAGTGAGGTCCCAAAGGACTGGAAAAGGGCCACTGTGGTCCCTATTTTCAAAAAGGGGAGGAACAAGGATCCAGGTAACTTTAGACTGGTTAGTCTCACCTCTATCCTTGGGAAAACCATTGAAAATATTATCAAGAAATACATTTGTAGGAGTCCAGCAGGTAATATAATGCTGAAGGGCAACTGTGATGAAGCACTTTGAGTGCTCACCATGTGGCAGGGGCTGCAGTAAGCTGGGACAGAACCATCAGGGAAGGCAGCCAAGTGAAGCCCCCATATATAATTTTAGGGAGGTGGCAGAGTGCCTTTGGGGTACTCAGCACTTAAGGGTTCTCACAGGCTCTGAAGCACATGTCCTGCTCTGGAGGAGCAGTAAGGGAAACCTCCCCCAGGAACTATTTTAAGGCAGAATGCATGGCAGGGCACTGTGGGTGTCTGCCACTTTAAGAGTGTAGCCAAGCTGGCAGCAGGTGTTTCTTTGCAGCAGCCATTTTAGATCTCTGGCCACCCATATAAACAAACAGGGCAGTTCTCTGCTAGTGGCAGGCAGTAACACTGACTGGATGCAAGGCTCCATGCAACAACCTGGAGGTAAGGGCAGGAGGTGTAGGGGATAGTTTGGAGGCTGCTGGTCCTGAGCATGACCTAAAACTGCACTCTGCTGGGAGTGGGTGGCTTGGTGGGGATCTCAGTTGTGTGGGAGCCCTCAGAAAATGCCAGGCCAGCTACCACCCTGGTGAAAGGTAGGTAGGGGCACCTTAATCCTAGCCCTCACCTTTGGGTGGGTCTGATAACATCAGAGGTAGTGGGAGCCAGGCATGGCTGTGGCCACTTGAGCCCTATGGGGTGTAGGACCATGAGGTGTAGGTTTGGGACAGGCATGACTACAGCTACCTGAGCCCACTGGGAAGGGAAGTCCCATGGAGCCCCAAGTGAAGGGGAGTAGGCCAAGGTATGTCTCCAGACACCGGAGGCTGTAGTTTGAGCCAGAGGCCAAGTAAGGGGGCTCAATTTGAGAAAGAGGGTGAGTCCTGACCCTGTTAAGTCCTCAACTACTGAGAGGCTGATTGTGGGTTAAAAAAAAAGAGCTTTATTAGAGCACAATGATGTGCTGCTCAGGGGGGAAGGGGGGCAAGAGTCCCTGTGAGACCCTGGAACACCAGTTGTGGTGTGAGTTACCCAAGCTCCCACAACTGGGTTCTTTAACCCCTAATAGGGGCCAGAATACAGACCCAAGAGATTGCTAGTGGTAGAAGCCTGATGTAGAGTACCTACGAATGGTCAATTCTGGGGTCAGGACCAGAATGGTCAAAAGTGCAAGGGGCCCACCATGAGGGATGCACAGAGCTGAGGGCCTGGGATTCTGACTGGACTTAGAGATGAAGCCAGGGACTGTGTGGCCAAAGGTCCTGGGGGGACCACGCCTGAGATGGGAAATAGTTTCAGGGAGCTAGGCAGTCCAAATGAAGGCAAAGTAGGCCACCTGAGTCGAGGAAATCTTTAGGGGTCTGGACTGAACAATTCTGGGGCCCAGTGTGTGGCTGGTGAGTTTAACATCTGTGGATGCCAATTGTGAGGCTTGGGCTGTAGTGTAGGGGAGGAATGAAGCCACAGATAGTGCTCCCTGGCATCAAGGCAAGAATGGGCAGCCTCCTGCCTCAGGTAGGCTCCAGAGCGGTGAGAGACGCGCAGGTGAAGCCCGCTACACCTCCACTGCCCCGAAGCCCCCCAGACACCCCCTCAGCAGCCGCCGAGCCCCCTGCCGACCCCCAGCACAGCCGGAGGTAAGCGGGCTCGTGGTGGGAAGGGGTTAACTCCTTGCTTGCTGGGAGGAGGCCGCTGCCTGGTGCTGGGCCGGGTCAAGCCCCTGCCCAGTACCCTACTTGGCCCAGCCCCCCAGGGAGCCGCGCGACCAGGCTGCACAAACAGGTGCCCAAGTTAGCACGGAGTTTGTGCAGGGGAGGGCGCAGGAGGGCATGAGACCCTGCCTGCGACCCCCGCCAGCCATAGCCAGCCCCAGCCGTAGCCAGCCTACCAGAGGCATGACATGGATGGGCATGCACTGCACCCCGAGGGTCCCCTCAGGCTCTGTGGCCCCTTCATTGGCCACCTCAGAGACGGACACCCAGACAGAACCCATGGTTCTGGGCTCCATGAAGACGGAGCCCCTGGCTCTTGGCTGCGGGGGCTGCCCGTCCCTTTTTCAGGCTCTGGGGCCCAGGAGCATGGCCACCTCCCCTTGCGGGGTCTGCTCCCTACTGGGGTCTCTGGTGCGCCAGCTGGAGGAGCTCCAGGCCACAGTCCAGAGACTGCGTGCCATCAGGGACTGCGAGCAGGAGATAGACTCCTACTGCCAGGCCATTCTCCCCCGGGAGCCACAGGTGAGAGCTCCATCTCTCTCGATGACTAAGGAGGACTCTGGGACCTCCCGCTCTGCCCAGTCAAGGGCATGGACCAAGGTGGTCAAGGGCCCCAAGGCCCACCACACCAAGGCCCCTCCCTCGCCGGAGCTTAGCAACAGGTTCGCACCTCTTGCAGCCCCGGCAGAGCCTGCTCAGTTGCCAGCTCCCGCAGGCAACCCAGGCTCAACCACAGCTACTGGCCCCGCTCTCCCCAAGTCAAAGCGAAAGGTGTTTCCCAGGGAAATGGGAGTTCAAGAAGAGTGGTTGCTTCTCAAGGTCCATCCTGCGGGACACTGAGGGGGCAATCTGCCGCCCCGACCCCTTAGCCCGGGAAGTCTGCTGCTTCCCAGGGGCCCGCATCTGAGACATTGCGGAGAGGATCCCGCAGCTCCTCCGGCCCACAGACCACTACCCCATGCTCCTTATTCACGTGGGCACCAATGACAAGGCTCGGAGCAACCCCAGCCAGGTGATGAGGCGCTACAGGGAGTTGGGAGTGGGGCTTAGGGGTCTGGGAGCTCAGGTGGTGTTTTCGTCGATCCTCCCAGTCTCAGGCTATGGGCTGAGGAGGGAGAGGAGGATCCACGCAGTGAACCAAAGACTGCGGAGCTGGTGTCATCGGGAAGGCTTTGGCTTCCATGACCACAGCCCACTCTTTGGCGAGAGAGGCAGTGAGCTGCTGGGAAGAGATGGCCTCCACCTCTCTCCTCTGGGGAGGAGGCTCTTCTCAGCCAGGCTGGCTGACCTGCTCCACCGGGCTTTAAAATATGCCCGCTGAGGGATGGGGGGATTACTGCCACTGCTGGCCTGCAGAGTGACCCTTGCAAAGCCAGCGGACCAAGGCACTTAAGAGAGAACACTCCTGCCCCAGCCCTGGCACAATCTGTGGGCAAGGCAACAGCCCCCAAGGGCACACTTGCCTGCCTGTACACTAATGCCAGGAGCCTGGGCAACAAGCAGGATGAGTTTGTCCTCCTGCTCAATGCAAAGAAATATGACGTCATTGGGATAACGAAGACCTGGTGGGACTCCACCCATGACTGGACCACGGGTATAGAGGGCTATACATTGTACAGGAGGGATCATGTTGACAAAAGGGGTGGGGGTGTAGCTCTCTATGTGAATGAAAGCTACATGTCCCTGCAAGCTGATGTTGGCAACCGGCATTGGACAGCTAGAGATCCTCTGGGTAAAAATTCGTGGGGAATACGGCACAGGGGACACAACAGTGGGAGTCTACTACAGACCTCCCACTCAAAGTCCTGAGCTTGACCAGGAGTTCGCCCAATAACTGACTGAGGCAGCTTGCTCCAGGACCTTGGTTGTCATGGGTGACTTCAATTACCCAGACATCTCCTGGGAAGATCACTGAGCAAAATCCGAGCGGTCGCAAAGCTTTCTCTCATGTGTGGATGACCTCCTACCTGACTCAAGAAGTCTATGGGCCAACGAGAGGCAAAGCGCTTGTCGACCTGGTACTGGCTCCAGGGGACGACCTAATCAGTGACCTAGTGATCGATGGAAAGCTGGGTGACAGCGACCACGAGCTGATTACCTTCACCATCCGCCGTAAAGCTGGCAAGTCAGTCAGCAACACAGAAGTCCTTGACTTCAGAAAAGCCAACTTTGACAAGCTCAAGAGGCTTGTCGGTCAGGCCCTTAGGGACCGTGACCCCAGGGAAATGGGAGTTCAAGAAGAGTGGTTGCTTCTCAAGGAAGCAATCCTCAATGCACAGGCTAAATCTATCCCAACACGGAGGAAAGGCAGCAAGAAGGCACAGCAGCCCCCCTGGCTCTCCAGGGACCTAGCGGACCTCCTGTGGCTAAAAAGGAAAGCCTACAAAGGATGGAGGATGGGATTCACCTCCAAGGAGGATTACTCCGCACTGGTCCGGTCCTGGAGGGAGCAAACCAGGAAAGCCAAGGCTGCAACTGAACTCCAACTAGCTTCAGGCATCAAGGACAACAAAAAGTCCTTTTTCAGATATGTGGGGAGCCAGAGGAAAAGCAAGGGCAATGTTGGACCCCTGCTAAACCAGATGGGGCAACTGACAACTGACGCCCAGGAAAAAGCCAACCTATTAAATAGATAGTTTGCGTCAGTCTTTCATCAGTCACATGGGATACCCATGCCTGCTACGGGACAGGGAAATCTGGGTGATGGGGATCCCCTACCCTCCATAAATGCTGACCTCATGAAGGAACACCTTGAGAAGCTGGATACGTTCAAGTCAGCCGGCCCTGACAATCTGCACCCCAGGGTACTCAAGGAGCTGGTGAGTGTCATAGCCCAGCCCCTGGCATGGATCTTTGAAAACTCCTGGAGCTCTGGTGTAGTGCCCGAAGACTGGAAGAAGGCCAATGTGGTGCCAATCTTCAAAAAAGGGAGGAGAGTGGATCCGGTTACCTACAGGCCCATTAGCCTGACTTCTATCCTGGGAAAGATCCTAGAAAAGTTTATTAAGGAGGCCATCCTTGAGGGACTGGCCCAGGCTAACATTCTAAGGGATAGCCAGCATGGGTTTGTTGCGGGTAGGTCTTGTTTGACCAATCTCATTTCCTTCTATGACCAGGTGACCTATCACCTGGACAAGGGAGAAGAGATTGATGTCATATATCTTGACTTCAAAAAAGCCTTTGATATGGTATCCCATGATCACCTTTTGGCCAAACTGGCCAGTTGTGGCCTTGGCTCCACCACGATCTGCTGGCTGGGAAATTGGCTCCGTGGTCAGACCCAGAGTGTTGTAATTGATGGCAGTCACTCATCATGGTGCCCTGTGACCAGTGGGGTCCCTCAAGGCTCTGTCCTGGGACCCATACTGTTCAACATCTTCATTAACGATGTGGACATTGGAGTCAGGAGTGAACTAGCCAAGTTTGCCGATGACTGCAAATTTTGGGGCAAAGCATCCACGCCAGAGGACAGGCGGGTGATCCAGGCTGACCTGGACAAGCTCAGCAAATGGGCAGATGAGAACCTCATGGTGGTTAACACCGAAAAATGCAAGGTTCTCCACCTTGGGAGGAAAAACCTGCAGCACCCATAGTTTCATAGTAGCTAGAGTCGGAAGGGACCTAGGAAGATCATCTAGTCCGACCCCCTGCCTTGGCAGGAAAGAGCACCGGGGTCAGATGACCCCGGCAAGGTGCTCATCTAACTTCCTTTTAAAAATCCCTAGGCTAGGAGCCTGCACCACTTCCCCTGGAAGCCAGTTCCAGGCCCTAGCCACCCTGACTGTGAAGCAGCGCCTCCTAATATCTAATCTAAACCTACCCTCCGCCAGCTTGTGACCGTTATTCCTGGTCACCCCTGGCAGCGCACAGGGGAACAGGGACTCCCCCAATACCTGCTGATCCCCCCTGACCAGTTTGTAGCAGGCCACAAGGTCCCCCCTTAACCTTCTCTTGTGGAGGCTAAACAGGTTCAGGTCCCGTAGCCTCTCCTCATAAGGCTTGCCCTGCTGACCCCTGATCATACGAGTGGCCCTCCTCTGGACTCTTTCCATATCGTCCACGTCCCTCTTGAAGTGTGGCGCCCAGAACTGGACGCAGTACTCCAGCTGCGGCCTGACCAGTGCCGCATAGAGGGGGAGGATCACCTCCCTGGACCTGCTCGAGATGCATCTGTGGATGCATGACAGGTTACGGTTGGCCTTCTTGACTGCCTCCCCACACTGCCAGCCCATGTTCATCGTGGAGTCAATGACGACTCCAAGATCCTTTTCCGTCTCCGTGCTGGCAAGAGGGGAGTTCCCCAACCTGTAAGTGTGGTGCCGGTTCTTCCTCCACATGTGCAACACCTTGCAGTTATCAGTGTTAAACCCCATCCTATTCTCATCTGCCCACCGTTGCAACCTGTCAAGTTATAGGCTCTTATAGGCTCTTATAGTCAACCCTTATAGGCTCGGCAGTGCTACGTTGGTTAGCACTACAGAAGAAAGAGACTTGGGGGTCATCATTGACCACAAGATGAGCATGAGCCTACAATGCGATGCTGCAGCTAATAAAGCGATGAAAATGCTGGTGTGCATCCATAGATGCTTCTTGAGCAAATCCCGGGACGTCATTCTCCCTTTGTACTCGGCCTTGGTGAGGCCGCAGCTGGAGTACTGCGTCCAGTTTTGGGCTCCACAATTCAAAAAGGATGTAGAGAAGTTTGAGAGAGTCCAGAGGAGAGCCACGCGCATGATCAGAGGTCAGGAAAACAGATCTTATGATGACAGGCTGAGAGCCATGGGACTCTTTAGCCTGGAAAAGCGCAGGCTCAGGGGTGATCTGATGGCCACCTATAAGTTTATCAGGGTTGACCACCAGGATCTGGGGGAACGTCTGTTCACCAGAGCGCCCCAAGGGATGACGAGGTCGAACGGTCACAAACTCCTGCAACACTGTTTCAGGCTGGACATAAGGAAGAATTTCTTTACTGTCCAAGCCCCCAAGGTCTGGAACAGTCTGCCATCGGAGGTGGTTCAAGCACCTACATTGAAGACCTTCAAGAGTAAATTGGATGCTTATCTTGTTGGGATCCTATGACTGCAGCTGACTTCCTGCCCTTTGGGCAGGGGGCTGGACTCAATGATCTCCCGAAGTCCCTTCCAGCCCTAATGTCTATGAAATCTGTGAAAACCTGCCTTAATTAAGATTTTTTTTTTTTTTTTAATAACAAGGCATGGCAGACGAGACAGTTGGATGGAGTGCCTAAAGGCAAGTGGGAAAACTGGACTGTGGCTAGTTGGGGAGCCCCATGTCACTACAGTAACCAACACAGGTTCATAGCAGGTAGATCCTGCCCGACTAGTCTTGTTTCTTTCTATGACCAGGTGTGGCAGGACAACCTCCAGGGGTGCCGTGACCTCCCCCAGTGCCCTACCTACCCGTGCCAACTTAGGTCTTGAATGCACCCTCTATCTCGCCCGCCACGTCTTTGATCTTATGTTATTAATGGGAGGCTGCCTTCCTGCCCACTGTGGCACGGTGCCCGCCTTACTATGCCAGGACTCTACGCCTTACGCTCGCCCTCTTCTGGGACTACTCTATATGCTCGCCCTCTCCTGGAACCTTGCTCAATGTCCACGCCCTCTCCCGGGGCCTGCTCAATGTCTGCACCCTCTCCTGGGGCCTGTGTCCCGTGCCTCTTGCGCACCCGCCCACACTGGGACCTTCTATGCCCGCGCCTCTCGCACGCCTGCCTGCACTGGGGCCTTCTATGCCCGACTAGGGCTTCCCAAAATTGGGGCTCAGGCAGCCTCAGCCTTACCTGGGCCCCAGACCCCTCTTTGGGTCCTGTGCCTGACTCGGGCCTTTCGCAATTGGGGCTCAGGCGACCTTAGCCTTACCTGGCCCCCAGTCCCGCTTTCCTGGGCCTATGCCCCACTGGGCCTGTCCCGCTAGTTGCCCACACTGGGGTCAGGGTTGGGACACCCCACAACAAAGAGCCCCTGCAGCGCTAGGGACCCCTTTTCTACTGGGGAGCTCCCTTGAGGCCTCCTCCACCCCTACAGCCTCACCCGGTCCTCTGGTCTTAACAATAACTGAACCCAAAATCTCCCCTTCCTGGGTTACAACATAACTTCCAAGCACAACTAAAATCTCCCCCCTCCGGGATTCCAACATAAGTTCCAAGCAAACGCAGCTACCTCTCACATCTCCTTATCAGGGGCTCTTCTACTCTGGGCTGCCAAGTAGTCGCTCACCAGCTACGCGGCTTCTCTAATGTTCTGCTCAGCTTGCTTGCACAGAGCTCCCTCTTTCTCCTAGGCTGCCGGCAGGGGAACAGAGCTCTGGCCTCCACCTTCTCTGTTTATAAAGGCCAGGCCCTGCCCCCTGCCGGTCAGCTGACCCAGTCAGTCGCCGTAGCAACTCCCACCTGCTGCCCTTGCAAGTTGCAGCTTAAGCCCCTTTTACTACTATTCAGGCTTTCAGTAACAGGCACCCTAGTGTCCTGTTGCCTCTAGTTACTATTATTCCTGCTATCAGTAGCAGGCACCCTAGTGTCCTGCTACACCAGGTCACTAAATACTTAGATGCAGGAGTCAAGGTAGATGTCCTCTACTTGGACTTTAAGAAGGCCTTTGGCATGGTAGTCGATCCTATTCTCATAAACAAATTGAATGGCTGCACCATAGATGATTACACAGACATGTGGGTGGCAAATTGGTTTAAGGGTCATATCCAGAGATTGGTGGTGGATGGGTCAGTATCTGACCTGGAAAGATGTGGGCAGTGGGGCCCCCCAAGGCTCTGTGCTTGGGCTGGTACTGTTCAGTATCTTCATCAGTGACCTGGATGAGGGCATGGAAACCACTTTGTCCAAATTTTCAGATGACACAAAATTATGGGGTGAAATAAACACACTGATGGGAAGAAACCAAATCCAGGCACACCTGGACAGGTTAGAGAATTGGTCAGAGAACAATAGGATACAGTTCAACAAGGACAAGTGCAAGGTGCTGCAGTTGGGAAGAGGGAATCACCAGCACACCTATAGGCTGTGGGATAACCACAGCAGCACAGTGGTGGAAAGAGATCTCTGCATCATTGTCAACTCCAAGATGAGTATGAGTCATCAATATGATGAAGTAATTAGCAGAGCTAATTGCACTTTGTCATGCATTAGTAGGTGGATCATGAACAGGTCCAGGGAGGTGATGCTTCCCTTCTATGTAGCACTGGCCAGGCTGAAGCTGAAGTACTGTGTCCAATTCTGGGTGCTGCAATTTGAGAGGGTCCAGAGGAGAGCTACTTATATGGTTAGAGGCCTTTAGGGAAGGCCCTATGAGGCAAGGCTAATGGACCTGGACCTTTTCAGCCTAAGCAAGAGAAGGCTGAGGGTGGATCTTCTGGTAGTATACAAATTCTCTGGGGATGGGAGGGGAGTGATGAAGAAGCAAGGAATAGGAGATGTTCTGTTTATCAGGGCACCCCATGGAATAGCAAGGAACAATGGCCACAAGCTGATAGAGAATAGATTGAGGGTTGACATCAGAAATAACTTCTTGATGGCTAGGGTTCTCAGAATCTGGAACTGGCTTCCAAGGGAGGTGGTGCTCTCCCCTACCTTGGTGATCTTCAAAAAGAGACTGGAGAAGCACCCATCTGGTATCACATAACCCCAGCACTTTGTTCCTGCCACGGACAGGGGGTCAGACTCAATGATCCATTGAGGTCCCTTCCAAACCTAGCATATATGAATCTATAACCAAAAAAGTAACAATAATCCTATAGGACCAAATTCACTGGATGTAACATGGAGATCTACCAGAGTTAAGGAATTTATATGAATTTATGTAATTGAAACAATTACTCAACTTACAACTAAGGAACAGTCTCACAATTTCTAGCTATGCCATCTGACCTCACAGCCTCAATGAATATAATCTTTTCATCACTATTTGAAATGACATTAAAAAAAAGTTTCATAATGAAAGCCAGATTTTCATCTCAAGGATGTTTCTAATACTACAAATATAAAAGGCAGCAGAGTATTAAATATCCAGCACTAATATAATAAGATGATCATATACTTTATTTGCTTATGTTGCCTTGAACAGAAGGCAACAAGATTTACATAGGTATTATGGCCTTCATTATACCAACCTGGAATGGCTCTTTAATTAACTGGACAGTACTTCTTGACTTTCTGATGTGAACCATTATATTTCAAATACACAACAAAATCAAGGAACGTTAAAGAAAACAGAAGGTAGCAAGAATAACATATTATGAAAATATACAACAGAACCTGACAACATTAGACAAATTCACACAACGATGTAAAATTATGTAGTTATTAAAATATGTTTTTAGTTGCTGGCTGCTGTCCAGTTAAAGAAAGCCATTCATTATTTTGATATATAGGTATTGGTTAGTTTTTGGCCTCTGTTCAAAAAAAACCTGGTACATAACAAAAAGATATTAAAGTGACAGGGAGTATTAAATGTATTTCTGAGGTTCATCCAATACTTTTTTTATAATATTGCAAAAGGTTAAAGTGAAATTGTGCAGTAGAAAATAAGATATCTCTGGATTGTCATTCTTTCAAGCTGATGTCTTTGTTAGGCCACTAAAAAGTAGAAATTCCATTCACAGGATTATAGGGAAGTAGGGATGGAAGGGATCTCATGAGCTAATTCAGTCCAGCCCCCTACTCAAGGCACAGTCATCCCTAACTAAACCATTCCAAGTAAGTGTCTGCTTAACTTGCTCCTGAAAATTTCCAAGAATGGAGACTCTGAAGCTTCTCTAGCTGGCCTGTTCTAACACTGGACCAGGCTTCTGGCAGATGTTCAGTTAAAGGTGGAATGGGATTTGATCTGTGATCCTACCAATCATGTCTCCATCCAGGATAAATTATCCAAGCACTGGCAAGTAGTAAGTTGGGTGCCTAGTGTGCATGGCTTGGAGCTTCAGTCTGCTGATTAGCACTCTTAGCTTTGGAAGCACACTGGAGCCTTTGGGTGCATCCAGATGAGTCTGTATATGCTTCTTGAAGTCTCAAAGCAGTTTGAGACATGGCAAGAGGCACACTGGGAAAAAATATTTGCAGTGCAGGCTCAAAGACCGATATCCAGATGTGATACACATAAACTTGCATAGAAAAAAGTGGGGCTACCAAGGGCTTGGTTCCTCAATACAGATGCTCTGGTAGCTGGCCAGAGCATCTTTATGGCTGCTCTTTGCCCCATGCTGGAGCACATGCAGGGCAAGGAGCAGGGCAGGCTGCAGTGACCTAGACCTGGGCATCATCCCCAGGTAAGTAGAGACTGGGGGTGGGAGAGACCGAAGCCAGGGCTGTGTCAGTGTGTGCAATTGGGGGACAGAGGGGCAGTGAGGGGGACACTGCAGGAAGTGAGTGCCCTACATGTCCCTGAAATGCCTCCCCCCAGCAGCAGAAGCCACTGGGTCTTAAGAACCTCCTGGAACATCCTTCCACACAGTGCAGGGCAGTGGGGCACTACCTTTGCCCCATTGCATGGGTCCAGCATGACATTGTGTGCCTTAAGGTGGATTTGGGTCACTTGAGCTGTTACCCAGGGCCCCATGCCACTTGTAGGGACCATGTATCATGCTGTGCTGGGTTGCCCGAGTCCTGGAGGAGTACTTTGTCAGTGTATGATGACAGGACCAGCCACACCACTAGCTCCCTGAGCATGCACTCTGCCACCCACCTACACAGGAGAACAAGAAAGAGCTCCAGGGCCAAGGTATACAGCTGGCCTGACAGTGGGCAGCCTTGACGCACCACTCTCCTGGACAAGATGGTCATTGTCAGGGTCCAGTTGAGCTTGACAAAACTCTCTGCAGAGGTATACAGGACCTAGAGAGACCATATGAAACAGGGCCTGAAGCCAAAGGCCCACACCATGGCTGTGAGGTATCTGTGATCTACTCTGTCAAACACCTTTTCCTGGTCCAGATAGGAGGGAGAAAGACAGGCCATCCTGGCATGCCAGCTCCACAAGATCCTGAACCAGGTGCAAGTCACTGAAGATGGGTCATCTGGGCACCATGTACATCTGGTCAGGATAGATCATGTTCATCAGCACAGACTACAGGTGCAGTGAAATGGCCTTTGCTGCCACTTTGTAGTCCGTACAGGGGAGGAACATAGGATGCCGGTTCCTCAGGTCGTGAGGATCCCCCTTCTTTGGCAGGAGGGGGCGATCCAGCATGACAAAGGGACTTCCCCATTTCCCTCAGATTTGGCTCAGACCACAATGAAATCTGGGCTGAGCACATCTCAGAAGGCCCAGTAGAACTCCGCAGTCAGCCCGTCGATGCCTGGCACCTTGTTGTCAGGCACCAGGCAGAGAGCAGCCAAAAACTTGTCCAGAGAGGAGCCTCCAACAAGTTCCAGTCACTGTGTTGCCCTGCAGGAGTCCCTCACATAGGGTCTGAAAGGCTTTGGTGTTTTCAGATCCAAGGAGAAGAGCTCTTAATAGAAGGCCCACGTGTGCTGGTGCATTTCACCTGGATCCATGAGGGGGGTGCCATTAGCTGCCAAAAGGCAGATGATGTGACTCTTGGCTCCCTTGCTCCTCTTCAGGGCATAGAAGAAGTGGGAGTGCAGTCCATCTCCTGAAGGAGCTGGACACGTAAGTGGACAAATGCACTGCAGGCCCGGTGGTTCTCCAGAGCACGTCTTTGAGGGTCATGATCTTAAATGACCTCATGGCTGAGGGCACGGAGCAGGCAGCACAAGCCTCGCACATCTCAGTGCCTGGTGTAGGGTGTTCTGGCTCAAGCAGCACCCTCCAATAAGTAGAGAGGGTGTTGATGAAACTGAAGCCCCGCCTATAGATCTTGGCAGGGCACTGTACCTTGCTGGTGGACTGCTGGGTGTAGACATTGTCAAGAAATCCAAGTAGCTCACCCATGGGGACTACTGGGACTAAGAGGTCTGCAGGCTCCATGGAGTCTTCTGGTTCTTGGGCATCCTCCCCTTGATCCTAGGGCTCTCCTTAGGCACCATCTGAACCCCCCAGTCCACTAAAATGCCAGACATGGTTGGGATTAGGAGAGCTCTGAAGCGCCTTGGGAATGGGGCTTCCACCCAGGGTTCACTCACAAGATGGCAGGGCAGACCTGGAAACCTGGGTGGTCTGCATAGGTTCCCTGATGAGAGTAGATTTTTGGTACAGGCCCCACTGTGATCCCCTCCGGTGTGGGAACATTGGGTGGGCTAGCAGTGGGGTTCAGTGGGAAGGGAAAGGAGGCACTAGGGTAGCATTGGGTCTTGGGAGAGGAGACTTCCCCCCTAAAGACTCACTGGCATGAGTCCCAGGGTCCCCATCTCCTCCAAATCATCAGAAGCAGAGGGCTTCACAAATTGACCTTTCATTGAATAAGCTTCAGTGCCCATAGTCTTGAGGGATACGCCCTGGCCAGTGGAGTGAGAGGCTTCCTCCATGGGCTCCTTCTCAGTGCTGTCCAGCAGCCTCAAAGCCTCCTGCATGGGGATAACGTGTTTGATATTTCCTGGGAATGGAGTATCAGGTGTAGCTGAAAAGGACTCTGGAAGCTGGGCTGCTCCTTCCTGCCATGTGGTGGTCTTGGGAGTCGGGGGGGGGATTCCTTCACATCAGAGGGCTCCAGCTGTGCCTGGGCCTTTCTCTTGCACCCACTCAGGAATGGGGTGCTCCTCAGGTGGACAGGCTCCAGTAGGAGAAGGTGAAGGTTGGGGGATGGGACAGCTACAGTGGGGGCATGAATAGGACAGAGGCCCCCACTCTGTCTCTCCTCTTGGCTTCTGCTGCCCTCTCCAGGACCCCACCAAGCTTGGTTTGTGGTCATGGTCCCCTGAGTTCCCAGGGGAGCTGGGTGATGTGCCTGGGGTACCAGGGGGGCCTGAGGGAGAAGGGGTTCCAGTGGCAGGGGCACCCTTCTCACTAGTCAGACCCATGGATGTCCTCTCCTCCTGGCCCATGAGGCACTTATGATGCAAGTGCCTTGGGGCATGGCACCATAAGCATCACAGGTTTCCCAGTGTATAGAACATCCTCACCAGGTCCCCCTGAAAAAAAATGCAGGTCACCCCTTGGCCTCCAGCTGCACTCCCACCACCAGCTGGATCATAACCTGGTGACAGAGTGAGTGCACATGGTGGAAGCTGGGGTCTTCCCCCCGCCCCCCCAGAGAGACAGCCATCATCAGGAGATAACTCTCCCCAGGGTTTCAGGGTTTGGAGCTGGGGAAGCAGGGCCCAATTAGGGATATAAGGTAGGATGGAGCTGAGGACCATCCTAGTCCCCAGCTCTTCTAGGGCCTAAAGAGGGACATACTTGCCCTCCACCACAAGCCCCCTCTCCACTGCCTTTTGTACAGCAGCCTCCAAGGCAAGGGGGAAAAAAAACAACCCTTGCAATGAAAGTGAGAAACCATGATTTTGTGGGCCTCCACTACCCAAGCTAGAGCCTGCTGGAAAGGGGGCCCCATTGTCCAAGCTGGAAGGGCTGGTGGTGGAGGATCCAGGCCCCATGGCTTTGGGTCACTCTCAGCTGCCTGAGAGTAACTCCAGTTCCCCCACTGAGAGGGCACCTTGGTGGGGCCAGAGCTAGGGACAGGGACAGGCGAAGTGATATGCTGGCTTGTGTAGCATATCTGGTCCCCTCTGACACCAGTGATCTAGGCTTGTGGGCAGGGCCCTTGCCATTCCCAATCCTGGCAGTGGAGGAGACTGAAGAGAAGCCCTTCCCACTGTCCTTGCCCAGGGTCCCTGATGGTGTGAGTGGGTGGCCCTCCTGAAGTCTCATCTGCCCCTGCAGCAGAGGTTGCAGGCTTCTCTATGCCTGGAGGATGTCGGTTGGACTGTCTCCAGTATGGGGGCTGCAGGGGCATATGGCCTCTTGGGGGCTTGGCTGTGACCTGCCCCCATAGTGGGAGCTGCAGAAAGTTCTGTGGGAGCATCTGCCCCTCCAGAAGCTTTCTGCCCTGCCATGGGTTTACATAAGGGAGAGGAAACTAATGAGAAAAAAAAAATACAGTGGGCTTGGTGAAGCCAATAGGGGCAGGCTGTAGCTGCTGAGGGGGAAGGGGACTGAAGCTTACTGAGCTACATCCCTATAGGAAATCAGGAAGGTTATAGGGAAGGTGGGGGAGGGGAAATACACACACAAGGGTTTGGGAGATTCAAGCTGGCTTACTTAGCCAAACAACAAGTACCAGGGCAGAGGGGGTAGACCACAGGACTTACCACACAAGGGCAAAAACATACACGGAAGGCTGTTGAGGCAGATTTAAAAGATGCCTGGAGTGGTGGAGGGGCTTTGTCTGTTGAAGATGAGACCAGGAGCCCCTCAGGCCTGCAGCCAGGCACTTAGCAGCAGGACAGTAGGCAGGAAAGTAAATCAGGATTAGATGCAGGGAGCCAGGTGTAGGGAAGTGCAGGAGTAATCAGTCAATTAGGGAGTAATCCAGTGCAGGAGTGGTATTGAGTAGTGCAAGGTGGTGCAGCAGGGAGTCTCCCTCTTTCCTGAGAGGGGGTAGCAGCAAAATGCATGGCAGCAGCAACACCAGTTGAGCCACTCAGGGTGTGCTTCAGATGAAAGTGGAGGTGGAGCCAAGGCAGCTGAGTAGGGGGAGGGGCCCAAAGGCTGTGCAGGCTCTCTCCTTGGGCTGTTCCTTGACTGCAGCTTGGCAGTGGGCTGGGCAGCAGGCTGAAACAGGTGTGTAGAAGCTGGGGTATGTTGCAGTGCGGCGGGGCCCTCCCCAAGTGGGGGCAGCAGCATGCAGAAGAGAACCCCCACCCCTGGGGGGATGGCAAAAGCAGCAGCCAACTTGGTCATGGCCAACTTTCCCCAGAAGCTCCTGAGGGTAGGCTAGGAACAGCAGCAGCAGCAGCAATAACAACAGCCTACAGTTGTTGCAGGTCTACTTCCCTAGGAGCTCCTGAGATCCAGCAGCAGCAGCACCCTGGGACAAGAAGGGGCGTGACCAACTTCCTCCCAGAAGATCCTGGCCTTAAGGCCCAACTAGTTAACTAATAGCTCCCAGTGTATGGGGCCAAAGACTGAAAAATAAAACTGGTAATTTTTGTTTTATTTGGTGGGACAACTAAGGAAGAAAAGGGTAGGAGTGATGGGGGGTGGGTGTCAAAATTTCAAAATGTGAAATGAAGTTCTCCGGAGGGAGAGAACAAGCAGAGCCCCCTGGGCTCACACCCACCAGTCCTCAAAGGCATCGAAGGAGTCAGTGGACACCACCCACTGGTACTCTGCCTGGAAACATACATGGACAAATGAGAGAAAAATGGCCCCACAGTCTCTGGCTACTTTCCAAGCCCCCTTTCTGGGGAAGGACAGTGCCCACTTGGCCAGGGCCAGGAGGAGGTTGATCAGGAGGTCCCAGGACTTGGTGGGACCTGCAGATGGGGTGACAAAAATCAAAAAGGTGGGGGGTGAAATTCAACCAGAACCTCAAGAGGAGGTTCTGGAGGTAGGGGTGGAGGGGCTGCAGCCTGGCATACTCAAGGGTCATGTGCACCAGAGTCTTCCTCTGCCTGCATAAGGGAAAGGATACCGGGGTGTTAGTGAAACTCACCACATACATGCCTATGGTGGTGGCTCCATGGAGAAGCCACCAGCTGAGGTCCCTAGGGGTTCATGGGTTGAGGCTGGAGTACAGACTCAGCCACTGGGGTGTCCCAGAAGCTCCTCAGAGTTAAGTGCTTGCTAAACTGCTTGCTAGGGAAGGTTTTTATACTGCCAAGGACAGCACAGGTTCTTTTTGCCTCAACACAGGACTTTTTGCCTCAGTACATGTGCTCAGACATGCACTTTGTTGTGGGGCAAATTGTACCATTTGGGGCAAAATAACCCTGCCTGGATCCTCCCAGATCTGCAGCCAGGGGGAGCCAGAGCCAGGGGCCAGCACACGTGCTGTCCCCAGCAGTATGAAAAGCTGCCTTGTCCTGGTTCCATCAGTACCAAAAGCTGCCCTGGCAAGTAGGTCAGGGCTACTAGGTCTCAGGAGCTTCTGGGACCCAGCCAAATGGTACCTGGGTTCACTACCCTTTGTGCCAGCTGGACTGCTGAAGCAGCCCTGAGAGTTCCCTGCACCCTCTACTCACTGCAGCAGTCTGCCAGTGGGAGCTGCTGCCTGGCTGTGACCTGCTGCACACCTGCCAGACCCACATGGGGACTGGACAGCCAATAGAACCAGATGTCAGTGCGAAGTTGGCCATGTGTGCCCCATGCCCAGCCATCTGGGCAGCAATTGCCCAGAAGATGTTCTCAGTGTGGTGGCCTGATTTGAACTGTCAAAACATGTCCTCCTGTCCCTAATTGGATAGAAGGTCAGCCAGCTCTGAGCAGGCAGGTTCCTGCCATTGACCTCCTAGCTAGAATTCTGGTGTTCCCTATTGGAAAACTGAAAAATTACTGATAAAAAAATCCCAAAGTCACTATGTAAAATACCCCAAAATACATGTTCCACCACAATTAAAACAAAAGACCACTATATATGGAGAGAGATAGAGACACAGCGATCAGTTGGGCAATCTTTTATTGATATATCTACAGTGTTAAAGCAATTTGGGAGCTTACCAGTATCTCTATCATCATAATAAAGTGAATTCCAAATACCTATATGTTTTGCTCCCCCCAAACAAGGGCACAGCCACCCATTGGGGGTTACAGCCCCCCCAACAGGGGCCAAAGGGGTTACCACCACCCCCCTTGCACTCCCAGCCACATTCCCCACCCCCGCTTATGCCCCAGCCCCCTAGATTGCTGCCCCAACTGCCCCCATGCCCCACTGGATCCTGCAGCCCTCCCGTGGATGCCCCTCCCTCACTCCCCCAGCTTCACAATGGCTCCCCTGCCTGGCCCCCCAGCCCTCCAATGGCTGCAAACAGGGGATGGGGCCAGGCAGGGCAGACCCCCAGCCTCTGGCACTTAAAAAAAATGAAAGAAAAGCCTCTACTCACCCCAGTAGCAGAGGCTGTGGGGGTTTTGGGATCTCCTGGCAGAGTCCCACTCAGCAGCTGTACAGGAGGGGCCCCCAGTGACTCTGACCAGCAGCTGATAGTGCAGATGAGTGCCAGGGGGGCTGGGGTTTTTTCCCCCAATTGTGGGGATGCTTGTTTGGGGGGCAGGGATTGGGAGGTTTGGCAAGTTGGTGCCAGGCAGGGCAGTGATGGGGGGCTTGGGGGACAGGCGGGGGGTAGGGAAGGAATAGGTGGGTCTCAGGGGCAGGTGGGAGATGGGGCCAGGTGGGGCAGGGATTGGGGGGCTGAGGCAAAGGCAGGGTTGGAGGGGTTTAGGGGGCTTGGGGGCATGAGGATGGGTGGGGCAGGGATCGGTGGGGCTTGGGGGTGGCCAGGGCCAGTGGGGGTTCTCCCATGGTCCCCACCCTCCTCCTCCTGCCCCCCTACTTAACTGCACTGGAGCCTGGGTCCAGCTCCTTGCAGCTGGCATGCTGCCTGCCCCACGTGGGCAGGCAGCGTGCTTCAACACCAAGATGAGGGCCAACCACAGAGATGCTCTGGCTGCCAGAGCATCTCTGTGGTTGGCCCTCACTTTGGTGCTGAAGCATGCTGGTCCTCTGTTGAGCCTCCAGTTGCCTCAGGGCACAGGACTGCTCCACTTTTTTCACAATTTTTTTTTTTTTTTTTACTAATTTTGACCCATGATGCTAATTTGCAGCACAGAAAATATTTTCTTGCTCCTGCACATGCCTCTCGCAGCATCTCAAAGGGCTTTGAGATGTTGCGAGAGGCATGTGGGGGGTCATCTGGATGTGCCTCTTGACTAGCATGCCCCACAAGGCTGGAAGCACACTGAATTCAAGGGCTCCAATGCACTCCTGAGGCTGAGAGCCCCAATTAGCTGAATAGCCTGGCCACATGTTCAATTTAAGGCATGATAGGGAACAGTCACAAAGTTATTACACATATTTTATGAAATAAGTGACTTATATCCTTTTTTATCTCACCATTAATTGCATGAACACATGGCTGCGTTACTACTTAAAACATCATTAACTGGTTGATTGTGTCTTAAGTTAAATGCCTGCGAGGGATCTCATAATGTTACCTCTCAGCTCTGCATTCTTGGGGAACCCTGGCACAGGACACAGCCTGTCTGACTCCCAAAGAACTCTCCCCCTCCCCACCTTTGCTTGAATAAGGACAGATTAGAGAAATGACTTACAAAAGACAAAGAAGATGCAGTGGGAGATGCACCTAAAGCCCTCCAGACAAGGGTAATAGGAGTGAAGCAACTCCCCCAGTCCCATTTGCATCCAAGATGGAACCAGATGACAACTCATTTAAATGGGAAATGGGACAAGCATGCACCTTCATCAGCATTCAGGATGGAGAACAAAGATTCCAAGGCAAGGACTGCACTGAATTCTGGGATCAGAAAAGTAGGGGAGCGCTGCATAATGGGGAATCCCTGCTCCAAATGCTAATCAACCCACATTTACACACACCCAGCTCAGCATTTAGCAAACCAATTCTAATGATGACTCCTCTATTGGTATCCAAAACACTGAATCTGCCTGTCTGTATTGTGAGCTCCCTCAGTAATGCCACCCATAGTCAGGACTGATCAGTTCCTATTATCCAGCATATGAGCCATTGTTTACCCCTAAACAAACTTAGTGGTCTCCCTTGAGCCATTGTTAGTTTTCTACAAAAATCCCTACCCAAGCTCAAGTTTCTGTCCTGGTGCTTGGATCCAAAGCTGCACCAGTTCCACTCCTTTTCTGCCTGGAATCCCTCCATTAATTGTTCTCAGAACTCTGCCTGTCTGCCAGCTCCAACACCACCTGGGAACCTCGACTGGTTCAAGCTTCACTGAGTGGTGAGAGCCCAACTCTCTCTCTCTGACTCCAGGAACCTATTATTCTCTTACTCCAGGCACAGCTTTCTAAACCTGACTTTTGCTAATCAAATTTGAGCTAGACTTCCCCCAAAACCTAATGGAAATGGTGTAATATTGTAACTGTTTATTTGTCTCTTTCTTGTGTGGCTATTACTACTGGTATCATCATAAGTTCATATACCTGGCAATAACTGACTGTTATGGTCAAGCTGGTTGCTATACTTTCTCTCTGAACCCCACCTACTCCTTCTTCCCCTTGATTTCCCCATTTGCTCTGCAGCAATGCTTCTTTTACCTTAGCCAAAGATCCCTGTAATGCCCAAAACCACAGTGGGGCCTGCTCATCAAGGGGGTTACTACTAGGACCGTTGTGACAAGAGACTGCGATGTGCTGAGTTTTGAGGCACATGAAGGTGTCAGCCTGTCAATGCTGAATAGTCTGGCCTGACTCAGATGTGCTCTGTTAACCTGTGTGCTTGTGTCTGACTGCATTTGATTGTTGCCCTGATGGACTGAGTTCAAGGCATATTAGGGTGTTAGCCTGTCAATGCTAAATAAGCCGGCTTGGCTCAGGCATGTCCTGTTGATTTATGTGTGTATGTGCATACATGTGTTTGACTGATTTGGTGGTTGGAGGAACCCAGCCCCATTGAAACTGAGTCCTGCAAGATAGCTCTATTGGGGGTGAGGACTTGCGGAAGGGAGATGTACAGCTCCATATAGAAACACAAGCAGCACATTAATAGAATTACAGAGACCCCCCAAAAATGTACCCCTAATAAATGAGCACACCCCAAAGTGACGGGCAAATCTGGTTACAATAGTCTGAAAATTCTTCCTTAGCTGCAAGCTAAATTTCTTCTGCTGCAGTTTGAAGCCATTGCCCCTAGTTCTAGTCTATCTCCATTTTCTTAATAATCAATCACTCTTCAGGAATTTGAAAACTTATTAAATGCTCACTCAATCTTCTCCAGGCTAAATAGTTCTAGGTCTTTGAGCCTCTCCTTGCACGTCATATTTCCCAGGCCTCTAACCATTTCTGGTGCACTCTGCTGGTCTCTTTCCCACCTGTCAACATCTTGAAGTATGGGACCTAAAATTGGGCACAGTACTCCAGGTGAGAACTCACTAGTGACAAATACAGTGCACGAATCACTTCCCTTGATTTGTAAGAGACATTCCTGTTAATACAACCAGTATTCTCTTGCTGGGGGGCAGGTTGTTGTTTGTTTGTTTGTTGCAACAAGAGCACAGTGTTGAATCATGTTCAGTTTATGGTCCAGTGTAATCCCTACTTTTGTGCAGTACTGCAGATTAGCCAATCAATCCATGCTCTGTATTTGTGCATACAATTATTCCATCCCATGTACAGGATATGACAAGATCCTTTTTAGAATATTTTTAGTATTATGATATTAAATCAGCTAAAAATTAAAAACAAGAATGTGAGCATAGAAGGCTGATAGATGGCTGGCCGCTTTCTTTGGCTAAGGAAACAAATGTGCGTGTGTGCATATGTGCAGACATAAGAGAGAAAAGGCATACTTGTATATGTAAGGGGATATGGTGGTGAAGGAGATACATTAGGACTGCTATTTAACGGGTCAGACCACAGGTCCATCTTGCCCAGTATGCTGTATCACAGAGATAGACAGCAGATGCTGAAACGAGAAGTGAACACAGTATGACCAGAGTTTTTTCCACTGTTCCTCTCTTGCAGTCTCCAGGATTTAAGGTCACAGAAGTTCTGTTTTGGAGGCTGTATCCATAATTCTCATGCTTAATAGCTTCTGATGCACCTTTCCTCCAAGAACTAATCCCTTTTTGAATCTGGTTAAACTATCAGCTTCCACAATATCATGTGGCAATGAATTCCACACTTCAATTACTTACTGAGTGCATCTACACATGCAATTTAATGGGCAGTAGCCTATTCTATTGTTTATTAAAGTGGCATGTAAAAAAATGCTAATACACTAATGAATGTGTATTTAGTACTTCATACTGGAGGTACTAATTTAAGGCATATTAGGGAAAGTGCATTAATGCATGTGTAGACATACCTAGTGTTTGAAAAAGATCTTCCTTGTGGTAGCTTTAAACTTAACTCCCTACTATTTTCATTTTATGACACCTAGTTCTTGTATTGTGAGAGAGTAAATAATAAATCCCTATTTAGTTTCTCTTCACCATTTTTAATATTTTGTCAACCCTTATCATGTCCCCCCTCAAGCATTTGTTCTAAACTGAATAGGCCTAGCTTATTTAGTCTTGACTCATGGTAGTGTGGTGGCCACAGAATTACAGATCTGGAATATGGCTCTTTGGAGATGTCCCTTAACCTAGCAGATCTCTTAAGACCCACAAAGACCCCTGGGACTTCTGAAGCTGGGCCCATGGTTCTTTCTTTGTGAATGGACTTTGCCCTTATTCTAACAGGGAAAAACTCCACCAGTAAACTTTCACAGGACATTGTGCCCTATTGCCTCCCTCAAAAGAGAGAGGAATCATGCCTTGTCACAAGAAGGCAATGCAACAACAAAAGTTGGTGAGTCTAAAATTGAGGCTCTAGATCTAAAAAACAAAGTACAGCAGCCTGTCCCTGGTCTTCAAACTCTGCTTGCAAACATTAAGTAAGCACCAGACAGCATGAAGGTTTCAAGGCTGGAACTATATTCTAACTCCCCAATCACTGACCTCCTTCTGTGATTTTTCATCCCCAGTTGAAAAATAAGGTAAGGCTACAATCCTCCAAGTGTAAGTGATATTGTTACTTTAATTTAGTCCAGATGAACTGTGTCTATGCGCATGGAAAGGGTACTTCTTTTCACTTTTGAGTTTGAAAACTTATTTTAGTGCCAATAGCAGTATGATTAATTCTCTCATTTCTTGCAGAAACAAGACAATTGCCCCCATCCTTTTATCAGCATTCAGTTCATTCCTTGAGAAAACTGATGCAGAAGGCTTTCTTACAGCCATCCCCCTCCACCCCAACACACTCCTGCTCCATGCATTAACTTTCCATCATCCTAAACTTTACTACCCAAGGTGGGGTTCTGTCCAGGAGCGGGTAGGACCCTTCTAGTGCTAAGAGAAGGGGGCTGCAGTGGTGGGAGCATGGACCTGGGAGGTAGGGTCATGTGGGATGTGGCATCCTTCCACAAACTCCCAGGTTCCAGTCCTGGAGTGGGGGGGTTGGAATAGTGGGCTGTGCTTCAGGGAGTCCTCCACTGGTGCTACCAACCCAATCTCAGGCCCACTAGTCTTCCTCAGAGAGGGCTGTGCCTTTTGCCCAGAGGAGGGAAACTGCAGTGTCCATGTCCCCATGCTTGTCCAACTCCAAGCTCTATGCTTCCCCCACTGTAACACCTCTCTTCCATTCCATCCCCCTTCCCTCCCCTCCCCTCCCTCCCTGGTGTAGAGCCCCGGTGCCATGGGCTCTATCCCTGCTCACCAGTTGTCTAGTCTCAAGTTAGAGTGTGTAGGCAAGACCAATATAACCCTTAATGTATGACTGCTAACAGTATATCCTAATTGTAACACCACAACATTCCACAGATTTAGTAAGATCTAAGCAAAACATATACAAATCTATAAGCCAATGACTTCTCTTTCCTATTGTGTTTGGCCTTAATTAGATACAACACAGACAAGAAATGGATTACAGAAAGGCTGAATATCACATAAAGAAAGCTGTGGGTTTGCTGCCAGGTGAACTTTATGCACTTGCAGCTAGAAGTGTCCAGGTGAAGAGTGAAAATGCTGTTTCCTAAGACAGGTTAACAGCAGACTTAAGCCTGTACCCTGCCTGTCAGCAGAGCTTTTAGGAATGAGCTAGGATACCACTGTGGGAAAGCTAATGGAATTTTACTGTAGATAGTAATTGGCTTTGGGCTAAAGTGCAGCCCTAACACATCGTTATGGTCTAGGATTATGGCTCCACATCCTGAATCCAGAGCACTCAGAGTTTCAAAGCTCCTAAATAGAAAATGAAAAAAAAAACCCAACAACCCAGGATGCCAAACAATGTTTGGGAGAAATTTAATTTGTGGAAAAGCTTGAAACTTCTACATTTTGCTCCAGAATTATTTTTTTCCCAAGCAACTCTAATTACATCTTTCTAATATTACAGATACATGTATGCGTTGAAGTCAAACAAGGTTCTTTGGGTAACTGGGATATCTTGGAAAAATTGTTCTCTCCAAGTTTTCTAGTACAAACACCCTTCTTCAGGCTGTTTTGTGTTCTCCTGGATGGAATAGAAGCCAATATGCAAAATACAGGTCTGTGAAAATGCAAATGTGTGGCAGTAAAGATAAGAGGCCAGGGAAGACAAAAGGTGTAAGACTGGTGGGGTTGGGCAGGAGGTGGGGTACAGGGGGAGAGCCAGGAATTTATTAGGATCTTGTTTTCATTATCGTCTCTTTGTGTTCCTTTTTCTATTAGGAGAAATATTTTGTTAATTTCCCAGAATAATTTTTCACCAACATTAACTGTGGAATAATAACAAGAGTTACTAAAAATCATGAGTGTTTCTTAAACAGTACTTTAATTTTCTCTGGTTTCTGCATCTTGGTTTTTGCAGTCATGACAACAACTTCCCCAGTCTTGGCAACAATATTCCCTATGTCATAAGTGGGCGAGTCTTAATTTTCAATCAGGATTTTTTTCCGTCTTAGCCAGAAATGCTAATATCTGCCAGTATTGTTTTTTCAATAAGATTCATCTCATTTAAAATCTGAACACCAGCTACTGAGCAAAGTACTGCAGCTGTGTCAATTCATACTCTAATTTTATCAGCTCTTGTGAACTGAGAAGCATCCACACTTGCCCATTCACAAAGAATACCATATTATTCTGCAGTCTTCATTGTGTCTGTCACTTAACCAATTTGTTAGGGTGAGCTACCTGGCTGCTGCAGAAGCTCTCGGGGGGGGGGGGGGAAAGCTGCTTTTGTGTATTACTTAAGTCCTTGACAAGGTTTAAATCATAAAGCACAAAGATAACTGAGTTTAAAGAGACAGCCCAGCTTAAATCTCCTTTCCTACATAATTCCAATACTCTTGCATGTTTTAAGAAAATGGCACAAGAGTTAAATATGGTGCTTCTCATTCCCATAGGCCAATAAAGCATACAAGTCACTTGGCCCTGCTGTACAGAATTTTGGTTTTGGTGGCAAATCATTTTAACGCTGAGTGAAGTTTTATTAATGTTAAAAAAAGTTCCTCCAAGAAATTTTAGGATGTATTTCACCCCCTAAGTCTTCACTCCAATTAATCTTATTTTGTGGAACATGTGGAAAAGTTTAATACATACTCAATATTTTCAATTATATATCACAAGGCCTTTAATTTCTGTGATAGTAGTACAAGATGTATCCAGGGATATTATACTTTATGACTTCAGTGGGAAGACAGCAAACCATTGCACTTCACTTTGAGGCAAAGTTCCCCAATTTTTTTCTGTAAGATCAGTTAATTCCATATCCCATAATGGAATTTATATATACTCCATGTTTATTGTAAATAAGGACAACATGTATATTACTTATAATTAAGTTGTCTTGTAGTATGGCAGTGTACTGCAAGCCACATTGAGAAAGACACAAGCTGAAATTCTCAGGGTACATCTACATGTTCAATTAATGTGACTGAATTAAACTCTGGTGCAATTTGTTCCAAAGTAAGCTAATCCTGTATCACCATATAAACATGCATTTAATCACAGTAATTTACTCCGCCATCAGATAGTACCTGACAGAACTAACTGATGACACTATAACTTAGTCTACACTGGCCCAATTGCCATGCACATGTAGACAGTGATATCTTATTGTATAGTAAATTAGTCTACTACACAATAAAGTGCACATGTAGACATGCCATCTGAGTCAGAAGTATGGTTACAGCTTGTTTACAGTGACTCAGAGGTTATTTAAGGTTCTGATTATGGGTTATTTTGGGAGATGAAGCTGAGAACATGGGGTCCTACATTGTTACGAAGGAGCTGGCGAAGCAAGTCCTACAATTAATACAATCCTCAAATTGTAGCTACTCAGATCAAAGCCAGAATCAAATCTCACACTGATCTGCTACAATACCAAACCTGGGACAAGGATGCCTAAAGCCACCAGGTTGAATACCTTAGACTCATCTTTAATGACCTCCAACCCCTCCTGGAAAATTATGACTATCTCAAGGTAGCCATAGGAGACAAACCTGTCCTGGCTTACAGGCAGCACCCCCAGCCTCAAATGGTCTATCTCAAACAAAAAGCTACTTAACTCCTGCTTTCATTTGAGGCACCTGACCTTGTAATGGACCCAGATGTCTGCTGAGCCCCAAAATCAAAACAATACAAACTATTATCCACAGAATGGACTGTGTTAAGTTTGGTTTAAACAATGACTATGATTCTTTATCCCATTACCTGGATCAGCTTTGATATCCCTTTTATTCTTTCAGGTTCCTTGTTTGTTTGCTTCTCCCAGCAATACCCACATCTTTACCTCCTTTTCTACTTTTCGTATTTTGATCCTTCTCACCATTCTGTTCACTTCTCTATGCACATCCTTTTAGAAAAATTGATGAAGTGAGCTCTAGCTCTCCAAAGCGTATGCTATCTACATCTATACAGAACCATAGAAAACTAGGCTTGAAAGGGACCTCAGGAGATTATCTGGTCCAACCGACAGCCCCAGCTATATCATCCCAGTCAAGACATTGTCTGGCTGGCTCTTAATCCATGTATGGATATTCCACAACCTCCCTGGGTAACCTTTTCCACTGCTTCATTACTATTCCAGTGAGAAAGATTTTCCTCATATCTAACCTAAACTTCCCTTAATGCAACTTGAGATTAGTGCTCCTTGTTGTGTCATCTGCCACCACTAAGAACAGTCTAGCTCCATCCTCCCTGTACACAGAGCTGAAGGCTGTTATTAAATCTGCCATTGGTCTTCTCTTCTCCAGACTAAATAAGCTCAGTTCCCTCAGTATCTCCTCAGAAATCATGTGCCTCAGGCCTCTATTTCTGTTACTCTCTTCTGGACTCTCTCCAATTTGTCCACATCCTTTCTGTAGTCAGAGGTCCAAAACTCAACACAATACTCCAGATGTGGCTTCACCAGTGCTGAATAAATCACTTCCCTTGGTCTGCTGGCAATGCTTCTACTAATGCAGCCCAGTATGCCATTAGCCTTCTTGACAACAAGGACAAGGTGTTGATTCATATTCAGCTTATGATCTATTGTAACCCCTAGGTCCTTTCCTGCAGAATTGCTGTGTAGCTAGTCAGTCCCCAGTCTGCAGCGGCACATGGAGTTGTTCGGTCCTAAATTCACTACTTTGCATTTCTCCTTAATGAACCTCATGAGATTTATTTTGGTCCATTTCTCCAATTTATCATGGTTTCTCTAAATCCTCCAGTGCATCTACCCTGTGCCCCCCAGCTTGGTGTCATCTGCAAACCTTGTGAGGGCGCACTCTATCCTATCTTCCAGGTCACTGATGAAAATATTAAACAAAACTCCAGGACTGGCCCCTAGGGCACTTCACTTCATACTAGCTTCCAACTAGACATTGAGCCATTGATTACTACCAATCAATGATCCAGCCAGTTTTGTATCCACTTTACAGTCCATTCATCCAACCCACACTTCCTTAGCTTGCTTGCAAGAATGCTGTGGGCCACAGTATGAAAAGTCTTGCTACAGTCAAGGTACATCATGTCCACTGCTTTCCCAGCATTTGCAGAGTCAATCATCTCATCAGAGAAGTTTATCAGGTTTGTCAGGCATGACTTGGCCTGGATGAACCCATGCTGACTCTTCCTAATCACCTTTTCCTTCAGTTGCTTAGAAATAGATTCCTTTAGAACCATGATTTTTCCAGGAACTGAGGTGAGCCTCACTAGTCTGTAGCTCCAGAAATCCTCCTTCTTCACTTTCTTAAAGATAGGATTCATCATTTGAATCAAGTTGGGTTTTTAAGAGCCCTAAATTAAAATAGGATATGCTATGTCAGTGCAACAAAATATGAACCAGTTAATATGTCTAAGGATCATTGTTTAAAGTACCCTTAAGGCTGAATTTACTATTACTGAAAGATTTAGTATCATTGCTAAACATTTCTACTCCCTCTTTTCACACATATGGGAGGGGAACATCCAAAGTATTAGTTTAACATCAAGCAGGAAAAAAAAATCTTGCAGCTGAAATCTGAAGTACCATATATCAGACAGATACATTTGATCCCAGATGCCTTAAACATATATCTTTTAATTCAATAATTTAACTTGCACTCTTGAATATTTTGGTTAGTAAACTAAGATAGGAACAGATCTAGATGGCACTTTTTGATGAAATGCTAATAAACATTCTATGAATACCCATTTCTTAAATCCATCCAGTTCATATTTTCATAATATAATGTAATACTGCTCCTTTAATTAAAAAAAACAGGTCCTTTAATTTCTTAAAGTTTACTTTTGTCCTTGCAATATCATTCCTGTATCAGGCAGTTGGACTATAGATTTTGTCCTATGAAATTAACTCATTGTCCATCCAGTCAAGTATCCTGTCTTTGATATTGGACAGTTCTAGTTATCTGAGGGGAAGGTATGAGAAGATTTAAAAAAGCCATAATGAAATTCTCCATCTAGCAGGGAAGTTTCTTATTAACCTATGCATTAAGTGATTGTTTTGAAAAAGAAAGTTGAAATTAAAGGAACTATTATTTTCTTGCAAATCACTTCTGTGCATTCTACTCTAATCTTATCTGTGAAACTATTACAGTCTCAATATTTATATAAATATTACATTATTTTATGAATCCTGGTAAAGCCTAATTATTTAAGTGGGGTTTTACAAAACAAGAAAATGAGCAACAAAAGAAATAAAATCCACTAAGTCCTTATCTGTAAAATAGTCTCTCACTAATAGTAAAGTTCTGAGGCCCTTTTCAAGTCCTCCTATTTAAAATACCTCTTAAAATAATAAATAACAGAAAGAATAATCAGCAGGAACAAAAAGCCCTTGTGTATCTGCTTAAATGGGTCATGCTTCACGCAGTCTCATTTTTTTCAGTTTGTTTGCTTTTATTAACTCATTAACATGTCCCAGAAGGTAAAGAATATTATGCAGAAATGAGGAGAAAGAAGAGCAAACTTTCTTGCACCATTGATTCACATTATTACAATAATGATAAATAATTATTCATAGAATCATTTAAATTTTGGAAGGGAGCTTAGATGGCCATCTAGTCCATCCCTATTGGAGTAGGATAACTATGCTTAGACCAACTATGACATGCTGGTCTCTCCACTGCTAAAAGCCTCTAATAGAGGAGATTCCAAACCTTTTGTAGATAGTCTATTCCAACTTTTATCTATCTTTGCAGTTAAAAACAGCCTTCATATGACAATCTTTTACTTCCTAAAGGTTGGTTATATTTCCCCTGGTAGTCTTTTTCTATACCAGGCAAAGCCAGTTTCTCCAACCTTCCCTCATAGGCCTTGTTTCCTAACTTTTAAATTGTTCTTAATTACTTTCCTTTGGGGTCTCCAATGTATATACATCTTATTTGAAGTTCCAAACTCAGCATAATGCTCTAGCTGAGGCTCCATTGAGAAATAATTATCTCCCATGTTTTATACTCTTCCACTTTTAGGGATTTAGCTATCCAATTCCAGGCTCCAGGGAAGTGTCTGTCCACTCTTTGGTTCATAGATATAAGCACTTTGTTTGAATTAGGTACCTTAAATCTTCTTTCATAGAAAGAGAAAGGATCAGTCCTTTCTTTCAGAAAGACAGCCAGAGAAGCCCTCTTTTACACAATAGTCCAGTTGGTTAAAAAAGTCTCCCTGGACATGGAAGATTTGGGTTCTAGTCCACAGCTGGATCTATGCCAGAATGGCAGGAGGTTTCACATGGAGTTTGTCTGTCTTGGTCTCAGTGCTGTTCAACACGTTTAATCAATGATTTTGATACAGGCATAGAAAGCTTCTTGACCAAGTCTCAGGTGATGCAAGACTTGGAAGGATTGTGAATATACTGGAGGATGTTGTAATAGGCTAGAATATAGGTGGCCTGGACTAGTGTTCAGAGCACTGACAAAGGGCAGGAGCCAAACCAAAGTCCCCATTTGGGAGCAGGAATCAGGAACTAAGTCAACAGATCTAACAGACAATTCAGAGGCCCAGTCCAAGTTGGCTGGGCTACAGTTGAGAAGTCTGTAACCAAGTTACCAGAACCATGGGGGGGGGGGGAATCCAGAAGCCAGAGTCCAGGAACTGAACAGGCAGGATCCAAAAACCATGAAACTAATCCAAAGCCAGAATCCAGTAACAGAACCAAATAAGGGTCAGAAACCAAAAAGTACAGGAAGTGGGAGACTCACCAAGCAGACCTGAAAAAGTATTGCTGGCTGGCCTAAAGGCTACTGCAACAAGTGGGACTAAATAGGTAGCTACACTCCCCACAGCCAATCAGGAAGCTAGCTACTTGTTTAGCTGAAGTAGAGTTATTAGTCAAAAACCCCAGACAGTTGTGGCTGCCTAAGGACTCAGCCCAGGCTGGCCTGTCTGATTAGGATACCTGACAGATGGAAGCAAAGCATATTTCAGAAGGATCTCAACAGATTGTAAAGCTGGGCTAAATTTAACAAGATGAAATATAATTCTGACAAATGCAGGTAAGACACCTTAGGAGGAATAATCAACCATATGAATACAAAATAGGAGACAACTGGCTGAATGGAAACACTATAGAAAAGGATATAGGAGGTAGATAATACAATAAAAGGTAGATAATAAATTCAATAAAAATCTTCAGTGTGATGAAGCTGCAATTTTGGATGCATCGATAGACGTATTAGCTGCAAGACACAGGAGCTGATAGTGTCTCTCCACTCAGCACTGGATAAGCCTCCTCAAGAGTGTTGTGTGCAGTTTTGGGTTTCACATTTTAAAAGGTGTGTAGAGAAGTTAGAGAGGGCATGATAGCACTCTTCACATACTTGAATGTCTGCCATAAAAGAGGAGAATATATTTTCTTTTGTGCTGTAGAGAAGAGAGAAGGACATGGACCAATGACTTGAAGCTGCAGCCAAGTAGGTTATGACTAGATATGAAAAACTTCTTCCCTGTTAGGATAGTGAGGCAGTGTAATAGATTTCCTAGAGAAGTAGTGGACTCATCAGTATTGGATGTTTTCAAGAAGAGATTAGACAGGCACTGAGCAGGGGTAATCTAGGTGCATCTCTGCCTATGTTTGACTACAGGTATTTCCTATGCTTCTGGACTTTATTGGCTGCCATGTAGGGCCAGGATATTTTTTCCTCCTTGCTGCTACTACATTTTCCTCAGATGCACAGATGCATCTCGAGCAGGTCCAGGGAGGTGATCCTCCCCCTCTATGCGGCACTGGTCAGGCCGCAGCTGGAGTACTGCGTCCAGTTCTGGGCGCCACACTTCAAGAGGGACGTGGACGATATGGAAAGAGTCCAGAGGAGGGCCACTCGTATGATCAGGGGTCAGCAGGGCAGGCCTTATGAGGAGAGGCTACGGGACCTGAACCTGTTTAGCCTCCACAAGAGAAGGTTAAGGGGGGACCTTGTGGCCTGCTACAAACTGGTCAGGGGGGATCAGCGGGTATTGGGGGAGTCCCTGTTCCCCCGTGCGCTGCCAGGAGTGACCAGGAATAACGGTCACAAGCTGGCGGAGGGTAAGTTTAGATTAGATATTAGGAGGCACTACTTCACAGTCAGGGCGGCTAGGGCCTGGAACCGGCTTCCAGGGGAAGTGGTGCAGGCTCCTAGCCTGGGGATTTTAAAAGGAAGTTAGATGAGCACCTTGCCGGGGTCATCTGACCCCGGTGCTCTTTCCTGCCAAGGCAGGGGGTCGGACTAGATGATCTACCTAGGTCCCTTCCGACTCTAGCTACTATGATACTATGATACTATGATTGGGTGTTGGCTGTAACCAAGGCTGGGGATTCTGACTGAGGTGTGCCAGTACTCCTTTTTGTGTTTAAACCCAGACTTCCCTGGCTAGAAGCTCTGACCTCCACTTGTGGTCAAACTGAGCATCATATTTGGGGTTGTCATGACTAGGCTAAGTGAGACTCATGCCTTGCAGCCTGATTTATCTGGGTCAGCTGGACACAATGAATTAACCAGGTGCAACTGAGCCTTAGCCCCTTCCCTATGACTGATTCCAGGTCTGCTCTTAAGGAACCCATCCAGCACCTGAGCTTTGCTGCACAACTTACTTACTGGTCTCTAATCCATGTGTGGTCCCTGTCTTGGCAACTCTTCCAGCTCTCTGACTACCTTATTCCTAATTAATCCTGTGGCTTGGTGTTTGGACTTCAGTTTGACTTCAGTTTGCTTCCTGACCTCTGATTCCTGGTTAACCATTCAGCTTGGTTTTGGCCTTCAGTTTGACCTCAGCTTGTTTCCTGACCTTGGATCCCTAGTTAGTCCTCTGGTTGGTTTTTGGACTATGGGCTTCAGTCCCCACCTCCTGGTTTGGAACTTGGGTTTTCCTCAGTAACTCCCAACTCACGGCCCTGCTGATCATCAATCTCAGCTCCATCCACTAGGTCTATCACATTTGAAAACCATGATAGGGGTCAGGAAGGAATTTTATTTTACCCCATGGTCAGACTGGTATGGACGAGGGCGGGGAGGAGGGGTGGTTCCGGGGATCTCGCAAGCATACATTAAAAAACTTTGCAGCAGGAAGATATTTGGTCACCATGGTTCCCCTGCTTTCCCTGGGGTAGATTAGTGTTATGTTTTGTAGTGTCTGGGTTAACTGTGTAGTTTTGATAGGAAGTTAAACAATTAATTTGTATAAAGTGGTTTGGATGAGGATGATCCTGTCTCAGAAACAGGGCTGGACTAGATGACCTATGAAGGTGCCTTCCAGACCTACTTCTGTATGGTTTTCTATGGTTCTGTGATTCAATGCATCATAACATGGAGCCGAAGTCCCAACTCAGGGTTATGAACAGGGTCCTGGTTTTCTCTGATTTAAAAATTCCCCAATTTTTAGGTTAAAAAAGTAACCCAAAATCTACATTTTTTGTGATTTTTTTAAAATGAAATGCTTCTAATACATAGATGTATACCTAGTGGTGCTTCATTTTGATCATGGAAAAATACGGATTTTGGGTTACTGTTTTTAACTGGAAAATTGTATATGTGTGGGGAGGGGGGCTGTATCAGAGAAAACCAGGTTCCCTGGTTATGAATGTCTAAAAACTCATTTTTTTTCATTCCTTGAGACTCGGACCTGGGGACATAAAATTGTAGATGGGTATCTATGGATATTTTCATAAGTGCTGAACCTCTTTAGGCATCTGTCAAACTGAAACCCCAATTGAAATAATCAGTTTTTACAACATAAAAACTTGAAAACTGGCCTTTGGCCAGGTATTAAAGTAGTATTAGTAGTAATAGTAATAATTTATATAATAATTATAATTATGTGCCAATCATCCAGAATTTATTCAGCATCAGACTAGAAATTTATTTTTGGCACTGTAATAGCAAAATGACTCCAGAAATATCAGGCTCCTTGCAGCATTACTTGCACTGTCAGACTCAAGTGTCACATTATCAAATACAGAATAATGTTATACCGCATAAGCCAAAAGATCAGCCAAACATGGTTTCCCAAAAAAAGGAAGCAGGTGGAGAATTAGAGGCTTCAGTATTTTTATAAAATGCCTGCAACTATTTAAAAACATTTAACATATTGTAACATCATTTTCTAAGTTTCTTTAATGAAACACTTATTTCTTGATTTAAAGAGTTACAGAAGCAACATCTGAACTTCTCAGAAAAAAGACTTCAAAAATCAATTGTACATGCTCAGCTAGTCTTGGGATAATGCTGACTGGAATGGAAGATACAGTTATCTATGGAATATGAAAAGTTACCTTGCTGATAAATTTTTGCTTACAGTCAAAAAAGGAGAGAAATAAAGAGAAGAAAAGGCTATTTCCCACCACTTGAAGCATAATCTTTATGAGCTGGAATAGGTATTTAAATGCAACACTGGAATCAGTAAAAAGTAAGAATTCCTTAGTTTGGACTGGTAAGCTTTCACTAGTTTTTTATAGCCAAGCTGTTGCAAAACAGACATAAGATACAAAAGACCAATACAGCATGTTGATTTTCTTTCTCCAATATTTCAGTATTGTCTGACTAAATTTAGCTGAACATTATTCAGTGTCTTTATTATCATATTTACCTGAATCCAAGACATGGTTTTGAATTTAAGATTCCATATATGGGAAAATTGCAAATTTGTTACAATTTCCATGTAAAAAAAATAATTATGGGAGAATCATTATAGATTTGTATCCCCACTGCTGTGGTGGGTAAAACAGACATCCCCTCCCCCAATGCTTGCTCCCCATCCCTGCCTCCCCCATGCAACTTGTCCCCCTTTCTTCCCCTGGTTCCTGTCCCCCTTCATGGAGTCTATGATGGTTCTGGCCCTGGCCCAGCCAGGCACCAGCAGTGGAAGCATATCCAGCCCTAGTTACAACCCAGATTTAGGCCCAAGTTGGTTCCAGGATTGGGGTTGAAACTCTCCTGGCACTGTTCAGTCTTCCCCACCTTCCCCCACTAAATCTGCATGGTTTCCCTTGTGCTTCCCTTCCTATTATGTGGTTTCCCCTACACATGCTCCCTCACATGAGTCACCCTGGCTTCAGGCTGGTGGGCACAGTGGCTCCAGCTCTGCCTGCAGAGCTGGGGTTAGAGGTGCAGCAGGCACCTGCCCCAGGCTAGTATTCACTCAGCTCCAAGATGAGAGTCCTGCCCTTCCTCCTATTTTGAGTAGGTAAAAAACTTGTTTGGGTTTTAAGCTAATTTAGCTGATTTTTTTTCATAAAATTGCATATCAATTTAGTATTTTTTAAAGCAGTATACTGCCTGCACATAGCATTTCATAAATCATTTGGTCAGTCATTAATTGCTAAATCAGTTATCAGGAATATTTGAAAAAGCATTGGCCCTGTTCTGTATATGACTATGATATGATGCTGTGTTTAAAACATGATCTCATTATCACAGATTTCTTATTCTCCTAAAGCAACAAATGGAAGAAATCATGGGTGCACTCCTGCTCAAAACACTGGCACCTAATTGATTAAAGCATGGTACGTGCATGGAACTGTCACAATCTCTGTTACCAAAGCCATGACCAGTGCAGACAATTGTGGGAGGAAACATCATTTGATATATTCCACCGTGTTCATTCATGTCTCCCCCAAAAATGTAAGAAAAAGAAGCAATTGTGGAAAAGGTTCAATTTCAAGTGGTTGAAAGACTTTCTAAAAGTGATCATCTCCAGTAGTGCTTCAGTGAGAAACTATACAACCTCCCTGATGACTTTGACACCACTGATCACTGGGAGAGCCTCAATAAAGGCATCCATGAAGCATGCAAAGAATTTCTAGTCTTATCCATAAAAATACATCAGTCCTGGTTTGATGAATGTGCTTGGGAAATTCAAGTTTTTATCGACAGAAAGAGGGGAGCCTTTAAAGCATAGTAGAATGGCATCAGTTCCAAACAGAAGTGAGATATTTTTCACCACATTAAAGCTGAGACCCAGAGGAAAATTCAAGAGTGAAAGAATAGTAGTGGGAGGATAAAGCAAAAGAGGTTCAAAAGTTTTCCAACAATCACAACATGCACAGTATCTTCAGCACAACAAAGCTGAAGTTTTTGATGGGCCAAGCCCATCAAAATTTGTTACCATTATCAGACTGATTCACAAGGAATGGCTGAGAAATAAACCTCTTCATTATGAAAACTGAAGTCGAGCAAGGATGAGTGATTGTACCAAAACTCTTTTTCATCTATTGCAGCTACACCACATCTCATTGCTGGTAGACTATTTTATCTGAAGTCAGCATCAAGTATTGCAAGGATGGGAATCTTTAACATCAACTGGTTATGTTCCAAATCCAACCTTCAATAAGTTTGTGTCACGTGTAGCTACTTAATTGAAGAGCTCCAAGTCACTCTTAATTGCTTCTGTGAAGCATATATAATGCTTGGACTCACTGTCAACTTCATAAAAACCAAGACCCTTTAACAGTACACCCCAAACTAACTATCTGCTCCTCTGAATATTACAATTAGAGGACAATTCTAGAGAATCCTAAGCATTTCCCCCTACATGAGTAGCCAACTTTCCCAAAAGGTAAATCTAGATGAAAGTATTCAACACCAGATAAAATCTACAGGTGCTTCCTTTAGGTGTCTCCAAAATTTTATCTTCGATGTTCATGTCATGAGGATCAAAACTAAACTTGTCTACTAGGCTGCTGCCATCCCTACTGTGTTGTATGGTTGTGCAATGTGGACAACACATTGGGAACACCTGAAAGCTTAGGAACGTCAGTGATGTCTTTGGAAGATCCTCCATATCAATTGGAAGGGCAGAAGAATGAACACCACTGTTCTGGCTTAAATGAATATCACCAGCATTGAAGCCATGTATATCACCAGCTCTGGACAGGACATATCATACCTGACAGCCAGCTTCCAAAACCGGTCCTATATTCCTAAATCACTTATGGTCACTGCTGTAGAGGTGGGCAAAAGAAGAGGTTCAAAGATGCCTTAAAAACCAATCTGAAGGAATGGTATATTATTATCAATACCTGGGAGACTCAAGCACTGAATTACCCCCAATGGCATCATAGTGTACAATCAGGCCCTGATCATTTCAAACAAACTTGTCTCATTATGGAGGTGGAATGATGAGAGAAACAAAGGGGAAAAGCTGTGGCCTGACATCACCAGGGTTTATTCCTTCCTCCTGTCAGGGTCTCTTATTAAGCTGGCCATCCTGGGCCTCAGAAGCCACACCTAAAGCCTCAGCTAATGAATTCTGCCCTAGTTTAGGGACAGTGAGCATCTTGATTGGCTGCTGGGAGCACTGCCAATCCTTTTACCACTAACTGGGGCCTGGGTTTGCAGACTAGTCAACAGTTCTGACCCAGTTCTACTGTGGCAAGCCTTCTGGTTTCAGCACTCTGGTTTTCCTGGTTTTGACTTATTTCTAGATTTTGGCTTTGGACCTCCCTGTGGCTTTGTTTGCTGGCTTTTGACCCCAATCTGGTTCTGGTCTTAGATGTTCACCCTGTGGATTATCCCTCAGATTGATGCTTAGTATCTGATCCCCACATCCTGAACCTGGACTGTGTTATGGACTCTGCCCCTGGATTTCCTTCTGCATTTGGTAATGTGGCTCCCACCTTCTGACCCAACCCTGGAGTCCTCCTTTTTCCTCAGTGGTTAGGCCACCTACGGCCTGGTCCCTTACACATCACAGAACTATTAGCGACATCTTCAGTCAAACATGAGGATCTTGGATTAGACTCCTCTGTCATGCAGATTCACCAGTGATTTCCCTATTTACTGAAAGACTGTCAACCACATATTGAGGGACTGTTGATGATGACAATGGTACAATATTTAAGCACACCTAACCACTGCATCTTAAAGCAGCATGATGTATTTTATTCATAAAGAATATCATCAAGACCTAGGAAAAATAATTTTTAAAATAGATTTAAAATAAACAGTATGTTTGAGCAGTAGTAGGGGAAACTTAAAAGGCCATGACCCAATTGCAGGATTCAATTGTCAAGAGGGGGCCCTCTGCGTGGTCAGCGATGGACCCAGAAGTGGACTGGAAGAACTTCTGGTCCATTTCTGGATCTGCCACTGAACACACAGGGGACCTCCCCCACACATACCTGTCCAGCTTGGCAATTGGCTGTGGGGGAACCCTGGGTGCCCCCCTAAGACCCAGGAGGCACTGAGACCCGCTGAGCAGGAGGTGAAAGAGGGGTCCCCTGAGCACTCCACGACAGACCTGGAAGTGGACCAGAAGTTCTTCTGGTCCACTTCTGGGTCCATGACCAAGTTTGCTGAGGACCCCTACGCACTCCTATGGGATGCTCTATCTGCCCCACCATCTCAGCATCCACAAGTCACCTGACACCTTGAGGTATTTAGAAAAAACATATAAAACTGTGTCTATGTCTGAATCATCTAATCTCTCTGAATCAGTTCGGAGGATTCCAATTTGATTTGGAGAGATTAAAGGATCTCCTGATTCAATTCTGATTCAGAGATTCAGCTGCAAATCAGGCCAAATCTCTGCCAAACTGAATCAGTGACTGAAGCTTTGCACTGGTAGATAAGTCTGTTTTGCCAGAGTAGGTAGGTCTGTTTTGTTTCTGGAATAGTTTGTGTGGTTCAAGAGTCCAAGGGGTAATTTGGGAAAGTAGAATCCTGAAGGATATAAGCACATCAGGTTAAGGATAGGGAAGTGGGACAGAATGCAGCAGAATGGGTGTACATTATGCTAACTTTGAATGTAAATGGCTGCATTTATGTATAAAATTCTGCTCACATATCTTCACCCCTTTTACTGTATCTGCAACTCCATAGTGCTCAAAACAAAGTGAAGTTTTTTTAGTTTTAACAAACATATAACAAGGTCACTCAGGTGCTTCTCAGATAGTGGTCCAGTGCAGAGCACATACAGTGAGGGTGCAGATCTTCTGGAAGAGAAATCAGTCACAGAGGTAGGATTGGTTTACACCAGTAGAGCTCAACTTTTTTTTACCCTGTGGACTGGATGGGCAGTGCCCAGTCCCTCTGTGGGCTGGACCCTGCCAGTGGGTCTGATTTGGCATTTGGGGCAGACCCAGTCTGGCTGTGCAGGAGTGGGGAGTGGCCTGGATTTGACCTGGCTGCATGGAGGGAAGGGAGTATGACCTGGCCAGAAAGTGGGGGAAGGAGTATGGCCTAGGTCTCATCCAGCCACTTGAGGGAGGAGGAGGAGCTCATCCCTATTCAGCCATGCAAGGGATGTTGGCTTAGAAGTTTGGCCATGGGGCAGGACTGGCAATATTAATTGCCACTCTCCCCTTGCTGCCAATTTTTCCAACCTGTAGAAACCCTGTGGGCTGTATGCCAGGGCTCCACAGACCGCATTTGGCCCATGGGCTGGGGGTTAAGCACCCCTGGTTTACACTGTAGAGTTGTAGCACAGATTCAAAGTTTTTTCAGGACATCCATGGCAGCAGACCATACAGAAGCACAAGAGCAGATTGTACCTTAATGACCTTTGTTCTTACTTCCACTACTTTTTTCCCCACATCTTGACATCTCCACAATCCTGGAGCTTGTCCACTTGACTCTGAAGTTTCAGATCTTCATGGCTGACTGAAAGTCCTCTGATTTATCTGAAAAACTAGTTGTCCCAAAATCTTCAGACCTCATTGCCTGAAAAACATTAAGTCACTATTTTGCCCATTTTATATCAGGAAAGAACTTTGGGAAACGAGGCATTACTTTATGAATATTCAGGTAAAGCAGGTTAAAAAAAAAGTCACTAATATTTAGTTAACACTGTCATTATTGACCCTCTTCAACTCCTTAATTTTAGAGGCTTCCAATAACTGGAAGTAAAATGCATTTAACAAAATATGTTTTCTTCTTATTAAACATACCTTTGAGAGTACTGATGAACCAATGTCCTCAAGTTCTGTTATGCAACCCAAGATTTCTGAAATTGCCTGGCCTGATGGTTTTGATTGACTTTTATGTAGGACTTTTTATTTTAAAATGGACTGTTGGATAGCTGTCTGTAGTGGTTGGAATATCTTTTTTCATGTGTCATTACAAAATTTGTCATTTTTCCAATGGAAACATGCACCAATGACCTTAGAAACAGAAGCTGACTGATAGTTCATTAGGAGTCCATTGGTCCGTGTCCTTATTTTATTATTTTTTGTACTGAAATCGTAATGGTAATAAATTAATGTGGATATAAAATATCAGTTCCATTTTGTACACAGCTGTGTGAAACAGGCTTTTAAAAACTTGGCATGGGCTCAGTCATGCCAGGCACCAGACACTCTATATTGATCCAAAACTATATCTAAGCACGTGCTTGGGTTAAGCATGTAAATAGCCCCACTAAATTTAATAGGAGTTTCCCCATGCATGGAATTAAAAGTCTGTGTACAGTGTTTTGCTGGATAAGGCCAGAGTGCTTAATTCCTTTGTGGCAATAGGGCTCAGGCATACCAGTAACAAAACACTGCATCCATCATTAGTGGAAAGGTTCTTAAAAACAGCCCTGATATTATTGTACACCAAACTAATAAGGGAAGGGCAACTCTTACCATAGACAAAACAGCATACATACAGGAAGCCAAGAGACAAATTTCCAACATGGAGTTTAACAAACTTCTTACCAAGGACTCCATGGAACAATACCAAATGAAACTAAATACACACTTAAAGATGCTACCTCTGGAAATGCATGAGATTAATACTTCCACCTCCCAGGAGCCCAAGCCAGGCAACTTTTATTTATAACCCTAGATCCACAAACCCAGGACTCCCCACTGTCTCTGGCATTGGCACCATCACAAAGGGACTTTATGGATACAATAACTGTATCCTATTCCCATATGCTATGGGACCTAGCAACTGTTAGAGACTAGGCTGCCCATTTAAGCAGGGCCACCTACCCCAGAGCAGCACCATCTGCAAGCACCAAGATGATTTGCTGCCCAGCCAGCTGTGCTGAGTATTTAAGCCCAGGCCCTTAATTTGGGCTCTGAGTACTCAGTGCCTCAGTAGCAGCTCAACCTTGCTCCTTCCTTGCTCCAGCCCTGCTCCAATTCTATATCCCAATACCTTGCCCCTGTCTATCCTGTTGTGTTCCTAGACTCCCCCCAGCTCCTGACCCTTGGCCTGACCTGGACTATGAAAAAAGATATTGTTTTTGATTAGAAGTGTAACAGTGACTAGCTGATTTTGACCCCTAGGGCACAGTCTTGAATGCAGATTTGGATTTCCTTCAGGTTGAAGTACTTGACTAGCCACATACTCCACAAAATTTCTTATGCCCCCATTTTTTATGTGGGCTATTTAAAAGACACCTGAAGAAACTACATTCCATTGACAACAGATATCATTGTATTAGCTGCCATGGATATTACAAACACATTCTTCATTAGAACAGATTACAAGCCATAAAGACCACTCTCCCTAATGAGGACACCGCTTTTGTTTCCACCATGCTCTTCTACTTTCCTCACATGCAACTATTTTACAACTGTGGACTCCCTATCCCTACAAATTGTCATATATTGCCCAACGTGCCAATGCATTTATGACAGACCTTGAAGCTTGCTTCCTCTACCACTGCTCTATCATACCCCTGTTGCCCTGTGGGGTCAGGCCAACTCTCAGGATCTCAATATTGCGCTGTTAGACAGGAGGCTGTGACACAATTGCACATATACAAACACACAAATCAATTAGGTGCGCGCGCACACACACACTACCAGCTCAGGCACAAACACATCCAAACCAGCCTAGGCACATGCATATCTATTACCAATTCAAGCACATACACTTTACACCCCAAAAGTTAGACATGGATCACTAATTCATATTTCATGCATACAATGCCATGTATACACACACATACACACACACTAGTTCACACATATACACCCAACTACACATACACACAGGTAAGTTGCTAACTTGGATGGTACAGTGTGTATGTGTGTGCTTGGGGTATCTGGAATACTTGGGGGAAGGTTAAGGTGAGAAAGAAAGTTAAAGTGTAGGGAGTGAAAGTTGCCAGAACCAGGATTAGAACTGGTAGACTACAGAGAAGCAGGCTAAGGAACTGAGGCTTGGGTTTACTTATAGACTGGGGCTGGAAACTGAGGCAAACAGCTGAGATGTTGGGGGAGGGAGCAGATAAGTGGTGGCAAGAAGGAGGCAGCTGGGAAAGAAACAGGCAGAAACCCAGTTGCTCAGGGGAAAAGGAAAAGGCAGTGGAGATAAGACAGTGGCAAAGAAACAGGGGGGTTGGAGGCAGAGGGGAGCTCAGAACAGGTGTTGGAGGTGGCAGTGAGCCAGAAGCAGGAGAGGGAGAAATGAGATAGAAGTTAGAGGGACGAGGAACAGAGATTGGAGCAGGGCCAAACCCAATTTAGTGGTCCAAATAACAGTTTTATTACACAGACAACACACACATAGCCCCATGAAGTTATTGGTTCACACACACACACACACACACACACACACACACACACACTTTCTCTCTCTCACAATGGCATCAGGAGAAAGAGACTCAGTGAAAGGGCTGGAGTCCAGGTAGGGAAGAGAAGCAGAGTCCAAGTCCGTGGTTGAAGAGGGGGTGAGGGGTAATAGCTACCTATCCAGGCTGGAAAGCAGTCCTTGTCCAGTAGGTGTTGTCCAAAGGGAGGTTGCTGGCAGGGCCTCTGGGTGGATAGGTGGTGTGGCATGGTGCTAGTCCAGATGGAGAGGGCGTCCAACTGGGTCTGACTTCACTGCCCCTTTTTATAAGGGCAGACCTTGTGTGACCCTAGTGAAAGGAGGCATGCCTAGGCAAGAGTCAGTTCCTGGTGTACTGAGCACGTGTGCTCCATGCAGGGGTGTGCAGTTTTGGATGTCTGTAATGGTAGGGTACAATGGTAGAGTTGCTGGTTCTGCGGATCTTTTGTCTTCCAAAAGTTGAGTTCTTGCCTCTGTTCCTGGGTGAGGTTTATGGTTCCTGGACGAATCAATGCAAGGTGATGGCTCAGTCCTTACAGGCCATTCAGTAGAGGCCTGCTACCATTGTACTTGAATCATTCTCAATCAAACTCATTCATCTGGGAACCAATTTACATGGGAGGGGCATGTGACTCATACAATTGCAACATGGGATGCCCAGGCGGAGGACACAAGGCGGAGGCTTGACATATGAAATGGAAACTTGACATGACTTTGGTTCACTTACAAATACAGGCCTAAACCATACAATATCCATATGAAACAATAAAATACACTATAAAACAGTGGATATCCAAAACCAAAAACTTGCTACCAAAATAAAAATGTTAAAGCTTATCCTAAGTCTGAGCTTGCTTATGCTTGTCTATAGAGAGGGAGAGCAAGAAAAGCCAGAAATAATTGGGGAAGGGAAGGGAATGCATATCTATCATCAATATATAGATATATATCTGCCAGGAAGAGCAGTCAGCCAGGTCTGACCATTCACATAGGTTCCTAGCCAAAATGCAGAACCTCCATCTAACCCATGAGGTGCACAGCCTCACCAGGGGAGACGCCTTGTTGGACCTGGTGCTGGCCACGGGTGACAACCTGGTGAGGGGGCTGCAGGTGCTCAACCACCTGGGCGACAGCGATCATCACCTGCTGGAATTCACCACCCAGCACAAGGTGGCAAAGGCCTGCAGCAAGGCAGCAGCCCTAGATTTCAGGAGGGCGGACTTCAATAAGCTAAGGAAAATAGTAATTTCAAGAGTAAATTGGATGCTTATCTTGCTGGGATCCTATGACCCCAGCTGACTTCCTGCCCTTTGGGCAGGGGGCTGGACTCGATGATCTCCCGAGGTCCCTTCCAGCCCTAATGTCTATGAAATCTATGAAATCTATGAAATAGTCTGGGAGGCACTGAGGTCCCGAAGGGGAGGGGAGCCAGATGTCCAAGAAGAGAGGTTGCTTCTTAAGGAGACAATCCTCCAAGCCCAAAGGGAGGTAATTCCAACATGGATCAGAGGGAGCAGGAGGATGCAAAAGCCCCCGTGGCTCACCAGAAGCATCCAAGAATAACTCCTAGCTAAAAGGGAGGTGTACACCCAATGTAAGGGAAGGATCATCCCCAGGGAGGACTATACTGAGGTTGGTTGGGGATGCAGGGGGGCAGTCAGGAAGGCCAAGGCAGAGATGGAACTGGGACTAGCTTCCTGGATCAAGGACAACAAGAACTCCTTTTTTAAATTCATAGGGGACAAAAAGAAGGTACTGGGTAATGTGGGGCCCCTGCAAGACATGCTAGGAAATTGGTCGTCACACTAGACGACAAAGCTAACCTATTTAACGACTTCTTTGCCTCCAATTTCCTGAGCAGGGACCAGATCAAGCCCCCCATTGGGCCCCCCTCAAGCCCCAGGGGAGGCACACCTAAGCCAAGGGTCAGTGAAGATCTAGTCAGGGAACTTCTGGAGGGACTGGATGTATTTAAATCAGCTGGTCCAGATGATCTCCACCCCAGAGTGCGGAAGGAATTAGCTGAGGTCATTGTGTGACCCCTGGCATGGCTTTATGAGCACTCATGGTACTCTGGTGTGGTTCCAGAGGACTGGAAGAGGGCCATTGTGGTTCCCATCTTAAAAAACGGGGAAAAAGGAGGACCTGGGAAACTATAGGCCAGTTAGTCTTACCTCGATCCTGGGTAAGCTTTTTGAGAGAATTCTTCTGGCACATGTCCACGAGGGACCAGCAGGAGAAATTATGCTTGGGGCAACCAACATGGGTTCATTAGAAGCAGGTCCTGTCAGACCAACCTGGTGGCCTTCTATGACCAGGTCACCAAATCCTTAGAAGCAGGGGTAGCAGTGGATATAGTCTGTCTGGACTTTTGGAAGGCCTTCAACACTGTGTCTCACCCCGTTCTCATTAAGAAACTGGGGGACTGTGGTGTTGACACCCACAAAGTCAAATGGGTCGCCAACTGGCTGGAGGGCCGCATCCAGAGAGTGGTAGTGGATGGGTCATTTTCAACCTGGAGGGATGTGGGCAGTGGGGTTCCTCAGGGCTCGGTCCTCAGGCCCGCACTGTTCAACATTTCCATCACTGACTTGGACAAGGGGGTAAAAAGCACCCTGTTAAAATTTGCTGATGATACTAAGATGTGGGGGGATGTGGGCACACTAGACGAAGGAATGGGCTACAATCGGACTTAGACAGGTTACAGGGATGGGCGGATGAGAGTAGGATGGAACACTGACAAGTGCAAGGTGCTGCACCTGGGGAGGAAGAGCCAGCACCATACCTACAGGCTGGGGAACTCCTTCTCATCATGCAGAGGCAGAAAAGGATCTTGGATTCATCACTGATGCCAAGGTGAACATGAGCCAGCAGTGTGGGGATGCAGTCAGGAAGGCCAACCGCACATTGTCATGCATCTAGAGATGCATCTCAAGCAGGTCCAAGAAGGTCATACTCCCCCTCTATGAGGCACTGGTCAGGCCATACTGGTGATAGAGGCACTGGTGATACTCCCCTTTTTCTAGGTCTTACATGAATTTCAGCAAAATAATTAAGTTTACATTTGCAAAGCGCATCAACTTACTGTTGCAGAGCATAATTTAGGGACTAAGTGTAGATTTGGGGAGCTAAATTTTGGTTCCTCTATTTTTTAAAATCTTGGCCTTCTGGAATATTAAAAGGTTTAAAAATAACTCCACCCATAGGATAGGAGTGGCAGAGCATTCTCTCAGAGTTCCAAACATTAAGGAAATGTTTCTTGTCAGACATTATACAGAATATTCATTACAATCAAAATATAATAGCTGGAGAACGTAAAAGGGAAAATGTATGGCATTAGCTTAACTGAACAGAAAGCAAGACTTCTTATGGGGCAGGATAGTGTGTTCTAGTGCAGGGGTAGGGAACGTTTTTTGGCTGGAGTGCCAAAAAACACCACAATGCCTACCCTCGAAGGTGTTGGAGTGCTGACATGCCAGAAAAAACAGGAGCGGGAGAGAGACCGGAGTTGCACTGCCTCAGGTCCTTCCCCCACCACCTGCTCCAAGGCACATGTGCACATGCCAGTAAAGAGCTGATGCCTGGGCTCTGGAGCCCAGCACAGCTGTTTGCAGCCTCCTGGCTGCAGTCGGCCCCGGCTCTGGGTGGCTGGGATGCTGCAAGCCCTGCTGGGAGCAGCCTGGGCTCCATCTCCAGCGGCAGCTACCCAGAGCTGGGGCTGGCTGTGGCGTGCTGGGCATAATGACCTCGCGTGCCATGCTCAGCATGCATACCAGGGGATTGCCAACCCCTGTTCAAGTGGCTGGGGATTTGAGTAACTCAGATTATATTCCTTGTTTTTTAACTGATCCATTGTGAAGCACTGGGCAAGCCGTTTTGCCTCTAATGGTAAAGGAGAGTCTAACTTGTCTGTTTAGACTGTGATCTCCTTGGGGGATTGTCTCTTACTGCTTGTGTTAGCTGCTTGTAAAACACCTAGCATAACCAATTCCTAATCTCTGCTGGGGACTTCCAAGGCTACTGTAATTGTGTAATTGACCCAAATAATGAACAGCATGGTATTTTGAAGGGATACGATATAAAATGGGTAAGGATGAGCTTCAACTTCTGCACATTTCTTTAGATGCAGAAGTATATAGGTGCCTAATTCAATTCATGGAGCAAAGTAGGGGTGGCCAACCTGAGGCATGTGTGCCACAAATGGCATGGGAACCCATGCGTGAGCCACATGGCAGATTGGGGAAGGAACAGGCAACATAATCCAGAAACCAGAAAGCAAAGCAGCAGATCTAGAAGGGGGAGGGGATCACAGTAGCACTTGGGAAGGACAGAGGGCTAATTTATGGCATGCCTCCAAAAAAGCTGGCCCTTGGTGGTGTAAAGCTTTCTATGAACTATGGCAGCAACAATAAAAGCAGCACTACTGCACACGAGCCATTTCATTTACACTTTTCTAGAGTGATGCTTACAGTTAGTACCAATTATGTCTTGAGCGGAAGGGATGCGGTTTCAGTTCAGATTCATCTCAGCTATACCTGTTGACACTGTGGCAGTTTTGTCTCTGATCATGTCACGCTTGTAATGAGCGACTTTAATATCTATGCTAATACTGCCTGCTGCACCCACTGTATAAGCTTGACTCAGGCCCCTGTGGCAGTGAAGAAACAGCTATCTAAATTAAACTGAATATTCCTTGATTGAAAATGAAGGAAATTGTATTAACCAGTCACCTGTGGGTACATATCATATGCTAACTTGTGCTTAGCTCAGTATTTTGAGTGCCTGGTGTACTAAAGTATTTCAGGCTTTGATGCTCAAGATAAGGTGTGACTTCTTCACTTACGAGCACCTGATTGGCAACCTTGTCTTATTACTTTAGCACAAAGTCTTTTCTTTGTTGTTAGCAATGTACTTTCTTAAAATATTTTTGTTTAGGAAAGGTGTGTGGGGGGGGGGAGGGAGCCAGATCTATCTAAATTGAAATCAGCGCATCTAAATTCACAAAGAATACAAGTGTTGTATCAAAGTTTGTACAAAGTACACTTTTACAAAACATTTTGCAAAACTGAGAAGAATTAATATAATTATCTGCACTCTAGATTAGTAACTGAACTGAGCTAAAGCAAGCAACATTACTACATGTTAGGAAGCTTAGTGCATGTACAGAGTTGGCATCAGATAAAATAAATGCATTCAGGATTATGTAACAATAAATAATATCTTAGGGTGTTTATACACATGCTCTGGTGGCGGGTGGGGAGGGGCTTTAATTACAGTGGCTCCAAGAGCCAGTCCAATTAACGCACCCAGAGCTTCTTGTGTAGCAGAGTCCCTGCTCTAAAAAATGGTGGTCGGGGCATTTTAAAGCTCTCCAGATAAGTTTTAGTTAAAGCCTCCCCATGAGCATTTTTTAGCATGGGGACACATATGCACAAGATGCTGGAGTCTGCTGGAGTGCGGTAATTACCATGATCCAGCAGACTCATTTAATTAAAGCATGTTGGAGAAGCCTCAATGCTCATGTATAGAAACCCCTTATATTTACAGTTAATATTCCTAGTTTATTTTTTGGTTCTAATACTAAGATGTCTCAGTTATAAATCAGGACCCCATTCTGCTAGGTTGTTATTCCAAATATGGCAAAGTAAGAACACACAAGTTCTGTTCCAATCTCTGAAGTTTATTCATTGTCTGGGCTATTTTTGCTTTAATTTCACAGTCTATAAAATGGGAATAATTATATGTTTCTATTTTTGTAAAGTACTTTGAGAATCCATGAGAAAAAAATTCACCTGATAGAAAAATTCGTTCTTCTGAACCCAGATTTAGGGCCAACAGCTCTTCACAAATTTAAGGTTTCTGTCCAAATACAAGCTGTAGAACTCTGGCAACAGAAAACTTGCCAGCATAAAAGGTGCAATGATATAGAGCAGCTGGAGCAGCAGCTTCAGGATACTTCTGAGGTGATTTCTCCTCTACAACCTCTCCATATCTCCCTCACTTAAAGTTCAGTTACTTGGAATTTATGTGAATGAAGAAGTGAATTTCATCCATGAAAAATATAATGGAACTGGTCATTGATTAGCAATATTCACATATGATGGAGCTGCCCATTGTTGAAAAACTTGACAAGGACAGAGAGTAGTCACCAAAATCTATAAGTAATAGAGGTTAGGAGAAAAGTCCTGGAAACTCAGTCAAAGCTTTTTATACTCCTAATAACAGCTTTAAACAAATGCACCACCACACACTGGTCCTAAGTTATGCTATGTGCTTATGCAAAGTCAGAAATGTTAATGGGAAAGATTACAGAATGGTGCCCAGCTATATGAAGAAAGGTCACCATGTACTCATATTATCCATGGACTGATCTCCTGCAGAATTGACTTCATTTTGCAATTAACTCATGATAACATTATAACATTTTATAACTTGCTTTCAGGTCTTCACTTAACTGTGTGTATCTCAGAAATGATTATGTAACATTCTTTTGAGAAAACATTATTAAAACTATATCAATATGGTGAAATGCCAAGTTAGCATTAATATTTACTGTTTATTAACATGATTGCTTTTGGAAAGTTACATCAAGAAGTTATTTTCAGCATTCTACCTTACATATCCTGCATTGCTTGTAATTTTCAGAATTGTAAAATTAGACTATTAATAGCAACAACAACAGTACCATGTTAAAATAAAAGTGCTCTGAGAAGCTTCTCTGAAGTCTATCAGTTTACACTTCTGTGGATGTGTTAAATACTTCTTAGAAGACAGATTTAAAAGTATACCACACACTTGGGAAATATTTCCTTGCTGTATGTCAGAGGCATATTAGGATATCAGCTATGACTGTTTTCTATTTATGGGTTTGATTTTTCCATACTGCAAAATATGAATTGGTTTATTAATAAACTACTGCATTTCTTGTGCCAGAACTGAATACCAGTCTGAGGAGATGCACCTGATTTGATTAAAAGGGATATCTATTATAAGCAACAGAATTCAGCTTTTTTTGTATTTTTTGGGCCAACTTTTAACAGTTTCCATCAGGCTTTAGATATTTTTTATATCTGTCCTGACCATCCATTCAGGGAAAGCAACATGGCCACATTTTTACTCTAACTCTCAACAAGACCCTTTCTCAAACATGGAAAGGCAATCTGTCAGTCAGGCCTTTACTCCAGATGGCATCTTTGACTGCCCACTCGTTAGCGCTGCACATCCAGACTGTGGCTGAATTGTAAAAATTTAAGGTTTCTGTCCAAATACAAGCTGTAGAACTCTGGCAACAGAAAACTTGCCAGCATAAAAGGTGCAATGATATAGAGCAGCTGGAGCAGCAGCTTCAGGATACTTCCTCCATAAACTCTCATAAACGATCATTTTTTTCACTCTGTTAAAACTCACAGTCTTCTGTAACCTTCTGTCTTGACTACTGAACCCACCTGCTGCTCTTTGGCTTTCCTGACATTTTTCTGGCCCCAGGCAACAGCATAGAAAATAAAGCTTGCAATGCCATCTTCCTATCCTAACCCATTATTCTAACTACATCACTCCTTTTTGAATGCCACCACTGATTCTTCTTCCTTCATAATAACAAGTACAAAACTTTGTCCTTGGCCTTCTAAGATCCTTGTCAGCTTAGCCTTTTTCTATTTGCCTATTTTTGTATCTTACCACATACCTTCCCTCTACATCCACCAACAAAAAAAGCTTTAGTTTCCCTGTCAATTCTAGGCTCAGTGGGAGCTTACACAACAGTATCTTAACATATAGCCCAGTCAAAAAACTGCATCTAAACTATGCCAGTAGTCACATTCTAAACTTTATCAGCTCAGTCAAAAGCCAAGAGATTGTCAGTTGTTGCCTGTTAAGCACTAAGAATATAATGTTGCTGTAATGCAATTATCATAGTCACACTTAACTAGGTGCACACAATTTAAATGATTTTAACAACTTCATAGGTTGTTAAGAGGGGTGCAGGTTATAGCCCTGTTGGTCTAAGGACATAGGCAGACAAGGTTCTCTGGGTGAATCTAATATCTTTTATTAGACCAACTTAAATAGTTGTAAACAAATATTTTTGGAAACTTTTCTTTTTAACTTTACTGGCTTCTTTACTATTTATTCCATCTAGGAAGAGCACACACCAACTCCAGAGGCATCCTCAGCATAATGAAGTGTTTTTAAACCCGAAAGCTTGCTAAGATTTTTTTTTTTTACAACTATTTAAGTTGGTCTAATAAAAGATATCAGATTCACCCAAAGAACATTGTCTGCCTAGGTTGTTAAAATGCTTTTGAATTATTGCTGACACTCACTAAATTAAAGTAAGATAGGTAAGAACTCCTGGGTAAGGCTGAGTGTTATATGTACTTTTACATATAACTCAAAGACAAAACATAGCATATTTAATTGTACAATCTGTGTACCAAAACCTTTTTTGTGTGCGAGGTAATGGTATTTAAGACTAGAACCTGCATTAGGGTAGGCAACATTCAGTTCCTCAGTGCTTGTAGCTTCTGCCAGAGCACAACATATATGAAATGCTGCTGACTGCCTAATGCCTCAGCAAGGGTGTGATTCTGTCAGGGTGATGTCCCTTAGCTTTTCTCCAACAAGGCAGTGGGGGCTAGGGTTTTGGAGTGCCTTATACTGACCCTTTTCTGGAGGTTGCAACATTGTGGTATTTTATGAGAGCTATCCCATGGCAGGTAGTCCTAACATGTTGCTACCAGGCCCTCCAGTCAGATGAAGTTTATGGTCATACCCAGGACCAATTCTGCATTGGGGTAATGAAAAATATACTACTCTAACAGGGAAAGATTACCCCTAAGAAAGTATATAAAGGGACACACATACAAGCATTTAAAGGGCCCTGCACATATACTCCCATGTGTAGTTCTCAGCCACAAATCAGTCCTACTGTAGTTTAAGGTTAGAGCTGATGGTCTCTACTCTTGTTGTCGACTCATTGTGATAAATTTCAGATTTTTGTTTTTGTTTTTTAAACATGCTTCAGGCTATAAAGTTCAGTGCTAAATAAAGTCTTGCAATGCAGAATAAGGCTTCAAGAGCCCCATAATATGAGCAAAAAGAACTTGGGAATGCTAATTTCCTAAGAACACTAATATTTAGTTTTGTTAAGCTATTTTCCAATGTTTATAGAAATTACTTTTCTCCCTTGGCCTAGTACTGTCACCTTCTCTAACACTGAGGAGCAAATAACAGATTCCAAGAGGACAGGCTGACTGAGTAAATGGCTCTTATGAGAGACAAGGTTCTTTGGGTGAATCTGATTTCTTTTATTAGACTAACTTAAAAAGTTGGAAAAAAAATTCTTAGCAAGCTTTGGTGTTTGTAAAGTTGAGGAAGCCTCTGCAGTTGGTGTGTGTGATCTTCCTGGATGGAATGAATAGTAAAGAAGCCAGAGGTTGGTCTGCATGCAAGACAGGCAGTCAGTGAAAATGTAAATTGTAGGTGAGAGACAGGCTGGGGGGGAGAAGGGGGATGAAAGTAGCAGGTAAATAGTGGAGAGGTACCCAGGAAGTCAGGTGTCAGAATGTGTCAGAAATCCAATGTCTATATTTAGTCCATAATTTTTTTGTATCTAGGTGGTTGATGAAGTGAAGTTCATAGGTTCATTTGTGAAAAGTGTTTTGTAAATTCCCTTTGAGGATTAGAACTGAGAGACTGGAGACACAGTGGTTTTCTTGTGAGAAATCTGCCCCCACAGGTAATTGGGTATTCTTTTCTTTGATAGATTTCCAGTGTACATTCATTCTGGTGCACAATTGTTGTTTTTTCTCTCCTATGTACTTTCCATCAGGGCATTTGGTGCATTGGATGAAATATATTACATTTCTGGAGGTGCAGCTGTAAGATCTAGGAATGCTGATGGCTCTGTTATTGGGTGTAGGAATTGTGGAGGTAGAGGAGATGTATTGGCAGGTTTTGCATTTTTTGTGAGAGAGGAGCTTTCTTCCTAGAAGGAAGATTACTGCAGGAAATGGGAAGTGCATCCAACAAGTAATTTTTGGCCCCCTGCATGTACTCATATGCAACAAGAATCAGAGATAGGCAAATCGGTGGTAGCTGATAATCACTTGATATTGGGGTCAGTTTATCTGTTTGTGTTGTATTACATTTTGTTCAGGTCCTTATTTAGTGCTTCTCACTGTGGTCTTTGTGCTTTCCAGAAATAATTAATTAAAAGATTTGACTGACAAGTGTCAGGCTTCTTCATTCTTCTCTTCCCTTTGGGGCACTGTGCAATGAGTTTTATATTTCTAGGGGACAGATTTATTATATGGATGTTCTGCTAAAAGCTAACAGTAGCAATAGAAAGGTCAAATAAGTGAAACCAATGAGATTGTGATTGGTACTTTATTCTGGTACTTCATTCTGGTCAGGCTCTCTTGCACTGTTTCAGCAATTCATAGGAACAAAGAGGAGAAAACATATTGGAAAAACAAAACCTAAAATAAAACCTGAACCATACTTGTTGACCTTAAAAGAAGATTACCTTCAGGTTTGATTCAAGTGTAAGTGAAGGTCAAAGAACATTTTTTAGTTTAGATGGTTTGATTCAGTCATCCATAGTAATTATATTTAACCCTTATATGAACCATTGCTGTATATGCTGTAAGGGTACCAAAATGCAGAATTGTACAGATATGTAGCCTGTAACAATGGTACTTATTAAAGACTATATCCTGTGGTTGATTGTTGTATTAAACTTTTCTTCACTTACATGGAAATTTTGAAAAAGGATAAATAGCAGGATTGAATTCCATATACTTAATTAACCAGCTACAACATCTAGTCTCAGTTCCCTTGTATCCCATTAGTGGACAAATGGTCTTTTATTTTTCATTTTATTGCCAATACAGTTGAAGAATTCCTTAGTGTTTGTTAAAATATTCGCTACAGTTCATATTTAGTATTTTTTTACTCCTCTAATTAGCCATTTAATTTGCTTTTGTTTTTATAGATATCTCAGTCCTCACCAGATTGTTTATAATTTTAAAAAGCCTTCTGCTCATTGCATAGACTAGTCTTTATGACTTCACCACATGGGCATCTGTTGCCCTTTACTCCATTTGGAATTACTCAGAATGAATTTCAGATAGAGTTGCCTCAATTGTTTCTTAAATTTTTGTTTTCAGTTTTGAGCACTCTCTTACACATACATTAAAGAATAAAACAAATCCAAAAGACATTTATAGCTCCTCATAATATTAGAGTCATAACATTGACTTGCCCTGAGGCAGACTCATCCTTATCCAAACCATCCCATAAAAACCTAGATAATGACCCATGCTTTCGGGCGGGGGACATGCTGAGGTGGGATGGGCTTTACCTCTCTCCTAAAGGCAAGTGCGTCTTCTCTTCCAGTTTGGCTGTTCTCGTATGGCGAGCTTTAAACTAGCCTCTCTGGGGGAGGGGGCCACAGGAAGACGAAGAGACACCACCTGAGCAGGACAGGTGACAAATGCAAGGAGTGCCCAGGTAAGAAACAGGGGTCCAGACAGTCTCCCAAATTGAGGAGTGGCACACGCAGCTTGGCAAGGCCTTAAATGCCTATATACCAATGTTCATAGTATGGGGAATAAACAGGAGGAACTTGCCCTCAGAATAGCCAATTCAGATGCAGACTTAATAGGGCTTACAGAAATGTGGTGGGATTCATCACACGACTGGGCAGTTAGCATTAGGGGCTATAGGCTTTACAGGTGGGATACACAAGGAAAGAAAGGTGAGGGTGTGGCACTCTATGTCAAGGAGTAATACACATCCTCTGGCAGCAGAATGGGGTCAGAAGAGGGGAAAGCTGAAGTGCTCTGGGTTAAGATACAAGGGGGCTGTGGGGAGAGGGAACTAATGGTGGGGGGTCTACTACAGACCCTCCAACCAAGGGGAGGAGCTAGACTGCAAATTTCTGGGCCAGCTTGCAGGGGCACTTAAGGCAAGGGATGTAGTTGTCATGGGTGATTTAAATTACCCAGACATCTGCTGGGAGGAACAGTCAGCCAGGGCAGACTGTTCCAGGAGTTTCCTGGCCAAGGTACAGGACCTCCACTTAATCCAGGAGGTGCACAGTCCCACCAGAGGAAATGCCCTGTTGGACCTGGTCCTGGCCACAGGCGATGACCTGGTAAGGGGCCTCCAGGTTCTTGACCACCTGGGTGATAGTGATCATCGTTTGCTGGAATTCACCATACAACGCAGGGTATCAAGGGCCTGCAGCAAGGCGGTAGCCCTAGACTTCAAGAGGGCCTACTTTAATGAGCTGAGGAGATTAGTGGGAGAGGCGCTGGGGTTCCCAAGAGCAGGAAAACTCAGTGCCCAACATAAGTGCTCGTTCCTTAAGGAGACGATACTCAAGGCCCAAGGGGTGACCTTCCCAACAAGAAGCAAGGGGGGCAAGAGTGCCGGAAAGCCCCCCTGGCTCACCAAGGGCATCCGGGAATGCCTGATTGCCAAAAAGGTGGTGTACACCCAGTGGAACGGGGGTGCTATCTCCAAAGAGGAGTATACCTCCTCTGCTCAGGCGGACATAGAGCTAGGACTAGCATCCAAAATCAAAGATAATAAAAAGTCCTTTTTCAAATCTATAGGGAGGATGAAGAAAGCACCGGAAAATGTGGGGCCCCTGCAAGATTCTCTAGGCAATTTGGTAGTTTTATAGTTTCTAGGGTTGGAAGGGACCTGAGCAGATCATCTACTCTGACCCCCTGCCATGGCAGGAAAGAGTACTGGGGTCAAATGACCCCAGCAAGGTGTACATCTAACCTCTTCTTAAAGACCCCCAGGGTAGGAGCCAGCACCACTTCTCTTGGAAGCTGGTTCCAGATCCTAGGCACCCTGACTGTGAAGTAGCGCCTCCTGATTTCTAGCCTAAATCTACCCTCTGCCAGCTTGTGACCGTTATTCCTGGTCACTCCTGGCAGTGCTCGGGGGAACAAGGACTTCCCCAGTGCCTGCTGATCCCCCCTGATTAGTTTGTAACAGGCCACTAGATCCCCCCTCAGCCTTCTCTTGTGGAGGCTGAACAGGTTTGGGTCCCATAGCCTCTCCTCATAAGGCCTTCCCTGCTGCCTCCTGATCATGCGAGTGATCGCTTTGCACCACTGGAGAAAGCAGACCTTTTTAAACAATTCTTCACCTCCATTTTCTTGTGCAGGGACCGGGACTTCCCCACTGTGATGCAAGATGGATTTGAGGGGAATGCCTCCAGAACTCAGATCGGGGTGGACCAGGTTAGAGAGCTTCTGGAGGGACTGGATGTGTTCAGATCAGCGGGTCCAGATGCTCTCCACCCCAGGGTGTTGCGGGAGCTAGCAGGTGTTATTGAAGGGCCCTTGGCACAGGTTTTTCGTGGTGTTTGGGTCAGGAGCCAGATAATTGGAAGATAACCAGCGTGGTTCCCATCTTTAAAAAAGAGGAGGGAGGACCAGTGCAACAATAGGCCCATCAGTCTTACTTCAATCCTAGGGAAACTCTTTAAGAACATCATCAAGGAGCACATCTGGGACAACAGGGCAGACCCTACAATGAGAGACTGTAGGACCTGAACCTGTTCAGCCTTCACAAGAGAAGGCTGAGGGGGGACCTGGTGACCATCTATAAACTCACTAGGGGGGACCAGAAGGGTTTGAGAGAGACACTGTTTCCCCTAACACCCTCTGGCATAACAAGGAATAATGGACAGAAGTTATTGGAGAGTAGGTTTAGATTAGACATCCGCAAGAACTACTTCACAGTTCGGGCAGCTAGGATCTGGAACCAACTTCCAAGGGAAGTGGTGCTGGCTCCTACCCTGGCGGTCTTTAAGAAGAGGCTTCATGCCTACCTGGCTGGAATCATTTGAGCCCAGTTTTCTCCTGCCCAGGTGGGGGGTTGGACTTGAAGATCTGCAAGGTCCCTTCCAACCCTATTTCTATTAATCTATGAACCCTTATCTAACCTATTATTAAAATGACACAGTCGACCCTGTGACATAATTACAAGGCATAGCACCCTACCCTGCCAGAGGTAAAGCACATAAACAGCTGTCAGTGTCCCGCTGCTGCAAGCACTGTTAAAATATTCTTGCGTGCCAAATCACCAACTGCAGAGAAAGGCAACATCTTTGCCCCCCTCCATGTCAATCCCAAAGGGATTTTTCCCAGAGGATAAAATTTCTTCCTCACCCCAAATGTGACACTGAGTGGAGGGACAAGACCCTTTAGCCAAGAACCTCTGGGCTTAAGTACCAGCAGGAGCACTGGCACACCTCAACAGCTGCAGTCTTGGCTGTAGTCAACACCCAGTGTTTCTGAGGAAAGTGAAAAAACGCCTTGCCATGACAAGTGTAGCAACAGAAGGCAAAAATAATTCCTTCCTGGCACCTACGTGACTATTCAGTAAAACCCAAGAGCAGGAAAAATACCCATAGCATAGCAGAGGCACTCCTAGATCATGCTTGACCAATGCATATCCAAATCCTTATTGAACATCTCTAGGTCCATAGCTTCCAGTTCCACTGGCTCACTCCTCTAGCAGTGAAGAAATTTTTTCCTGATGTTCAGTCTAAGCCTACTTTTCTGCAACTTCAGGCACAGGTCTCTGTCCTACTCTCTGCAGCAAGACAGAAAAGATGTTTTCCCTCTTCTTTACGGCAGATTGCTATTATGGCCTATCTTAAGTGCCTTTTCCGTAAGCTGAAAAATATTCAATCTCTCCTTGTATGACTTGCCTTCTAAGCCCTTTATCATTTTTATTGCCTACTTCTGCACCCTTTCTAGCTTCTCCACATCCTTTTTAAAAATGTGGCTCCCCAAACTGCATACAGTACTATAGATGAGGCCTAACCCATGATACATAAAGAGGCACTATTAACTCCAGTATCTTGTACCTAATGGTCCTATTGATGCATCCAAAAATCACACTTATCTTCTGTTCAGCTGCATAACACTCCAGACTCATGTTGAGTCTATGATCCATCAAGGCTCCTAGGTGCATCTGCACATAAATGTGCCTAAAATTTTACTGCACAGTAAATTCAGGTTCATTAAACTGCTCGCAAGTACATGTCTACATGTGTGGGAGCAAACTGAGCCCAACAGGAACAGCCTACTCCAGGGCTGCTCTTGTCCTGCTCTGACCTCTTCAGCAGCCACTGGCTGAGATTCAGCCTGTGGCTGTAGCTGCCTGCCAACCCCCAGGCTGGCAGGAGGCTCAGGGGGTCAGCCTCAGGCTGGCAGGGGAACTTCAGGTAGGTTTGGATGGGCATGGGGCTCCAGGACCAGATTTGATTGGGCAGGGGATGTTATCCTGGGAGCCTGTAAACAGCCCACAATGAATGTTCCTTGTTCTTCTCCTGAGAGCAGTAGACAGGGGACTATGCCCGCAAGTTGCTCACTGACCACCTCCTTCTCCAGCCCCCATAGTAGAGTGCCTAGGTGGCCTCCCATGAACCCCAGGCCCATAGTACTACCTCAAGAACATGCACACTATGGAGAGTTTGCAGGAAACACCAAGCATTATTTCCCTCTACCACATAACACCTGACCACCCCCTACCTCATAGCAATAGACTCTGTTCTGTCCTCCCCAACACCAGACCTCCTGCTTTCCCAACAGCACACTTTCTCCCTCCCAACAATACACCCCTCCCTAACCCCAATATGTGCCCTGCTTCCCAGGCAACTATGAACATGGTCTGGTTTGTAAATTAACAGAAGAGGTGTAACAGTGCAGTGGAGGTGCCCACAATGCAGATCCTGGGGAGAGGTTCTTGGCACTCCGGCCCCTGCCAACACCTCCTCAGCTATTGATGCTGTGGTGAGCCCGGTGGGCTGGGGTTGGCTTGGGGGCAAGGGTGGGCACTGCCCAGCCCCCACAGTATGCATCTCCTCCATAGGGCCTGTGTATGGAGCTGGATTAGTAATGGCCACTTCCTGCTCAGGGACTACATGGCAGCTGGGCAAGCAGCGTGTGGCAGCCCAGGTAGGGGGCCAAGCCACTGGGGGACTAGGCTCAGGAGCAGAGGTAGGGGGCCCTGGCCACTGCAGGTGGTGCTGCACCTCCTCTCAAGCCCAATGAGGCATTTGGTGCTGGACTGTGGGTGGCCAGGGGCCAGACAGGGCCAGGGCCTGGGAACCAGGTAGGAAGAAGGTGACTACCAGGGCCAGGATGGTGTCCAGGACTCAGAAGTCCTCCTCCATCACCCTACCAGTGGGGCTACCATGGCACTCAGCTAGTCCTGGGCTTCTACCATCTTCTCCAGGGGACGAGGTGCCTCTCCTGGAGGATGCGGTCCTCCTGGTCCCTCTCAAGGTCCTGGTAGTACCAGGCCTGAGAGTCTTCAAGTTGTTCTCTGCTGCAGTGACAAGCTGCTCCAGGCTTCAGTGCTGGTGGAAGTGGTGCATGTGGATGGTGGCAGGCAGCATCCTTACAGCTGCATCTCCACCAGTGGCTGGTGATTATCCCCTGCATGCAGTGGCTGGTGCTGTAGAGCAAGGAGAGAGAGGCTTTTTGTGAGAGTTTGCAAAATTTCAGAGATAACATGCATTGTACAAAGGGGCTATGCACCCCTCTGCTTCAGCCCAGAGGTCATGCATGCATAGGTACCCATGGACCATGGCAAATTGGCCATGTGGGCTCTTTCACAGGTGGCCACCAGGTAAGCCCTCCCTTCTTACTTCCACAGTAGGGCAGGCAGGATGCTTGCAATAGGCAACCTGCCTTCCCGGTACTCTACCCTTGCCAGGCCAGGTCAGGACTGGCTCCTGACAGCAGTTGCCACAGGAGAGGAGTTAGATTCAGACCAACACCCTCCTATCCCCCACCCACTCTTTTCCTCCCTACAGTTCAGGCAGTTTGCTCCTGTGTCACCAGGCCTGTAGCATCCAGGTCCTGGGGGTGAGAGCTCCCACCCAGCTGGGATACAGAGCTGGTGATGCTTCCCTTCCCCATGGCAGACTTCTATGGAGAGGCACCCCAAGCCATCGTCCCTTTTGCACATGGCCTGCCCCCCAAGTGTTCTCCTGATCAGAGTCCCCTGGAAGTGTTGCAGTGAACTGTTTGGCCACACTGGGGGATACCTGATGCACTATGCATTGCTGATGATAATCACCATGGTGCCGAAGGCACAGTTGAGAACCTGGCATGGGGTTTTATGCTTTGATGTTGCCCCAGGAAAGCCCACACTTCACTGCAACATGCACTGTCACCTGGAGGGGTATGTTTGCCTAAGCTATGAGTCCCTGACCCCAGTGGTCTAGGAGGAGATCCTTGCTGCCATTGACAAGTTTCTTTGTATGCAATAGGCCCTGGTTTCCTAGATGGCAGCTATCAGGTCACTCAGTAACTTTAACCGCGTCCCACCTCCCTGCATGTTGGGGGGAGGGTAGGCAGAGTTCTGTTGGATAAGGAGGGAGCTTGCACAGGCAGTGTGGGAAGGAGAGGTGAGAGGCCCCCAATCCCTGCTTCAGGTGTGCAGCCCAAAGGAGGACACAGGGGTATGGGTGGCTCCACCATCCCTTTCCTCCACCAGCCCTCCTCGTAGTGCAGAACTTGCCAGAAGGGCATGGCAGGTACTCCCAATGGTTGAACTTAGTCCCTGGCTGCAGTGAGGTGGTCCAGCTGCTCGTGGTGTCCTCGGATATGAAGGCACGGCACCAGGATGCCCGGATAATGGCTCCCTCTGGGGATAAGCTGGAGCTGTTCACTGCTGAGGCCATCCCTGGCCTGTCCTCCTCACTGGTATGCTGGCAGAGCTGGTGAGGCAGGTGGTGGTCCAGGATGCCCAACCTGCCAGATGAGGCTAAGGAAAAGAAAAAATGGATCTGGAGCTAATGGCCCGAGGAGTCCCCCTCTGGAGAGTCCTCCTTCTCACTGGACCATGTCAATGGCTCTGGCAGCCATGTGGCTGGGCCTCATCAAGGTCCATGGGGCCCAGGATCTGGTCCAGTTGCTGCATGAAGGGCATGGACCTGCAGGTATCCCTAGACCACTGGTTGTGGTCCCTGATGTGGTCCCACTGTGACCACAGGGCCTTCGCTTTTATGTGGTACTGCTGATGGCTGCACTGCTGCATGTGCTGAGCCATGGCTGCACAGATGTGTGTGTTGACCCTCATATCCCAGCCAAACTGGTGCTGGACCTCCTTCTCACCCCAAATGGCAATTAGGTCTTGGTCTCCAGTTTGGGCCATTGGCCACTGAGTCCAGCATTGGAGAGCCCAACATGGCAGCTGCTACCAGGGGCTTCAGGGGGTCAGTCTGGGGTCTCAGGTGCCAGTATTAGTTGGCATGTGCATGCGGCGGGGGGGCATGGTGCCCACAAGGCAGGCTCTGCACCTCAGCAGTCCTGGGGAATCACAACTGGTGTCTGTGGGGCTGTAGGGCCCAGCATGTGCCTGCATTGGGAGGGCATGCAGCCTGAGGGGCTGACAGCTGTTGGCACAGGGCCTGGGATCATAGTCAGGATCCAGGGGGCTGCAGGGCCCAGTATGTGCCCATGGCAGTGGGGCACAGAGTCCATGGGGCAGACAGCTTGCCCCACGGTCCCCAAGGGTCAGGCCAGAGGTCCACTGAGCAACCAACGAGCTGCCTTTGCCAGGTAGCTTCACAAAATGCCACCCACATGGCTTGGCAATAAGTAGGAGGCTGGCCTCTGCTGGTGCGGCTGATGGGGTACAGTTTGCACCTGACATATTCTCTACTGCATATTAGTTAATACACTCTTTTTCTAATACCTGTGTATAATGGTACTAGGCACATTAAACTAATCTATGTGCAGTAAATGTTGTGCTTGTGTAGATGATGATGCTTTACTGAACATTAGATTAGTCTAATGAACAGCAAAGCATCTTGTGTAGATGAACCCCCAGATCCCTTTTTGTTGTGCTGCCATGCAGCCAGATGTCACTCATTTTGTATTTGTGTTTTTTGATTATTCTTTCCAAGGTATAGCACCTGGTACTTGTCATCATTGGACTTCCTCCTGTTAGCTCCAGCCCAGCTTTCCAATCTGTCAAGATCCTTCTGAATTGCATTCCTGTCCTTTATTGTGTTCACAATACTTCCTTGTTTCATGTCATCTGTAAATTTGCTCAAGAAGCTCTTTATTTTAGCATCCCACATCATTAACAAACACATTGAGATCCCTGGGCCCAACACATACGCCTGTGGGACTCCACTTAATATCTCCTACCTTTCCAACATGGATCCATTTATAATTAGCTTTGCTTATGACTCCTGAGCCAGACTGAATAGAAATAGGGAAGTTGTTTTTTTTTTTTTTGCAGGGGGAACAGGGGGACGGTGAGTTGGCTTTTTTTTAATGCACGTAGGCTAGCCATGTTTGGTCACTAGTTGAAGCTAAACACCCAGTTTCAGTGGTGAGTAAATACAATCATTTGAGTTTTAGATATTGTCTTAGATATGAGGAAAAGTCTGTTCTCATGACAGAGTGCAAAGCTAAATAAAGATCATTTGTGAAGTTTGCAAGAGTGTTCTTAAGACAGGAGATGAAATTCTTGCTGTGCTGACTTAAAAAGCAAAACTCCCATTGACTTCAGTAGGACTGGAGTATTCAATTCTGACAGTGAGGATGAAATTAATTTTTATAGGGGTAAGAACAAGTGTTGCTTTCAGTCTACATAGGAGCTTATTTCATACTGAATTCAGAGATATATTTTTTTTCAGAGTTGTAGATCAAGATATTGTAAAACTAAATTAAATAATTCTGTAGTGTGCTTTGAAATCCCTTAATAGAAGTCATCCTTTTTGTTTGTTTATATATTTATGTAGGTTGTCAGTACCTATCAAAAAAGCTCTAGATGCCTCAATTTCACTGTCTAGCCCAGTCCATTTATAGACATGGGGAGTGTTATCTCCTTCCAGGTTGAAATGGTACAGCATAGAAATTATCAGTAAACTAAAATTCATTAGCTACATGTTCACTAAAACAAATGTTCCCTTTGGACAGCAGTACTGTGCAATAGTGTAGAAGAAGGAAATAGCATGACTGCTATATGAAGTTGGCAAAGCTCATAACGACACCGGTGCTATGCCATCACCTCCATTGTCAGCAGTTCAGTTTTCAAGCATGAGAGAAAGCTGACCCACAACACTAAACAGAGGCACTTTGTACATTTAAATATGCATGCACATAATATATAAACGAACAAAGAAGAATATCATCCTCCCTATACTTACATAGGTACAAACACCACAGTTTGAATTATAAATGAAGATCATTCTTCCCTTTATTCCTCTCTCCTTGCATAAGACAGAAGATGGCCATTACATTTTCAGTAGGTTTGTTCAGGTATTGCTTTACTTGATCTCCTGCTTTGTGCTTCCCTAATACTGTAATTGCAAATACATATTCCAGATCATGTGAATAATTCTCTGTGGTTTACCTTGTTATATCTGGCTTATTAGTTTTGCTATAGCTCTACTGCACAAGAAATGAAAAACATCAGTTCTTCTGCTTGTTTGCATTTTCTTGGTTGCTTGAAACTAGGCTTGCCTATGTATTAAGTTACTGGGTTTGTATCAAAAAACAGAATTACTAATTAAAGAGATTCAGTTAGGATGTCCATCTTATACAGCTTTAAACCAAAAGGCAAACTAATCAAAAGAAAAATAAACCAGTCCTTTTCAGAATGTATTTACCATTTATCTTAGCATCTCAAAGAGGTCTCATTAAAGATTTCTTTTCTAGTCAAAGATGGAAAAATAAGCCTGCTTTGAGAATGCTGCTGTCCACATATTTAAATATTCACTAGCAAGTAAAAGTTCAATAGGCAAAGCTTGCAAATCAGTACTGTTGACTCTAGTTATTCTTTAGTGTATTTAATACTTTTAAAAGATGTTTTACTAACGTACAGTTTGCTATGGTCTACTTAAACAGTGCATTTCTAGGAAAATAATTAAGGAAGTCTATTCCTTAATTACTAGGTACCACTATGTTCCTTGTGTGGATCAACATTTTATATTAGGAGTTAGGAGTTTTGAAATTCCACTGACAAATGACATGGCAAAAGAAAAAGGGAAAAAACTTTTATCAGTGCACCCCTGCTTGTATTCTGCATGTTTAACTGTGGGCATGTTCTATAAAGGTAACTTTGTTTGTTTTTCATCTGCATAGTCTCATTAGTATGCAGGTTTGTGGTGGAGGGGGCACTTGTGCCTCTTTCTATTGTTTTTGGCCTCCGGCTATACCGTTTAGGGTTAAAGTGTGCCATTGTAAAAAAAGAAGAAGGATCAGATTTTTCATCCACAATTCCTGCCTTCCAAACACATAAAGTATGTAGGCACACATATATTGTTAATACAAAGTTATTCTAAGTTTACTGAAAGGTCAACCTTCACTGAAAGCTGTGCAGAGGTCCATGGAGAGGTGGCCCTCAGTTTTAGTTGGAAGTTAGTGTGTAAAAGCACTTCTTTGATTGCAATCCAAGTAGATCAATGACCCCTGGAAGTAGTGGTGAAATGGTATCAACCCCTAGGGATAAAAAGCATCAGGACTTCTTGGTGGGGCTCTCTACCCAGTACAACCTACTTTGGCTACAGTAGCTGGTACAGCCCCTGAACAGCCACCCTGGGTGAGTGTCCCCTCCCAGCTGACTGAGCTAGCATGTAGCTCCCTGTAGTTGGTGACTGTGATTTGGAGTTTCAGTTAAGGTTCAATAGTTATGTTTTAAGGTGTGTGTTTGCTCTCCCCCGCCCCCCCCCCCTTCTGATAAACTTTGCTTAGTTTAATATGTTTGCAAATGGGCAAGTTCATTCACCTTAGAACACCCAGTTAAAATTTATTTTTCCAGGTTTCTGGAAGGGGGTTTGAACCACATTTTAAAAGTTCATGTTTAACCCTTGATTTTGAACCCAGCCCTTGTTATTTCCATTTAGTGCAAGGCAGAAAGGTTACAGCACCTGCCTGGTAACAATTTGTTTCTAGAATAACATAGCATTAGATTTTTGTTTGCTTGTTTGTTTTGCCTCCATATATTTTCCTGTGTATTTCACTGTTCTGAAGGAAAACTCTACAGGACATAAAGCCTGAAATATACTAGATAACACTTTCACTATTTCCTGTAATTTTCATCCCTTTTGCTAAGCATCATGACTGTGGACACTCAGCAAGGAATTTTAAAAAGTAAACCATTTGCTGGGAGTTAAAACCACAAGGAACAAAATAAATGATGAGCTGGCTTCATTTACAGGCACACTTACAGAGATAAGAGTCATATTATACTGCTGCTTGTGAGTCATTCCTATGAATTGTTGCCATAGCAATATTTGTCAAGAACAGGATGTGCAAAACTTGAAAGCTCTTTGCTGGGAGGACTAACAAATGTCAGACCCTGACACAATATTGTCCTAAGCAAAGAGAGCAATTAAATTCATTCCATAACAGCAAGCACCTTTTCCCCTCTCAAATGACCATTCATAAAAAGGGAGTAAGAAAAATATCAGCCATCCAAACTTAGTTATACTGTGAAGTCAGCGCTAAAACAGGAGTAGTAAATCCTGTTGCTTATTTTTAAACAAGTGTATATTTTCCTACTTCTGTTTATAAAATACTTTGAAATTTTGCTTAATATGCAAACAGCACCCCCCTGTCATTAATGAGAATTTTGAGTATCCAAGAGAAAGGTATTGTTTCCACTTTTTATTGACTGTTTCTGAAAACGAAGCACTGAGATACAGTAGTCGGGTACATTGCTACCCGTTGACCTTTATTGACTATATCTATATATCTGGTCACTGGGGTGTGCAGAACAGGCCATATTTGATTAGGTTTCAGCCCGAGTCAGGGGATAGTGATTCAATTAGCTGATTTGGATCACGGTCCCAATTTGATTCGGCTGAATCTGAAGATTTGATGCTGATTTGGAGAATCAGTGATTCAGCCATAGACACAGCTTTAAATGTTTTTTCTACATGCCTTGAGGTACCAGTCATGGCTTGTGAATGCTGAGATGGTGGGGCACATGGAGCATCCCACAAGAGCATTGGGGTGTGGGGGGGAGATGGGACAGCAAATGCTTGGCAGTGGACCCAGAAATGGACTGGAAGTACTTATGGCCCATTTCTGGGTCTGCCACAAAGTGCACAGGCGACCCCCTCACATCCACCCCTGGCTCAGCGATCAGCTGTGAGGGGATCCCGGGTGACCCCTCAGACCAAGAAGGCACCAGTCAGTGAGCTAGGTGCTTCTAGTCCACTTCCAGGTCCCTGCGCTTCTGTGGAACGTTCTATCCGTCCCAGCATCTCAGCATTCATGAGTCGCCTGGTACCTTGAGGTATGTAAAAAAAACATTTAAAGCTGTGTCTATGTCTGAATCATTGAATCTCTCTGAATCAATTTGGAGGGTTCTGATTCAATTCAGAGAGATTAAAGGGTCTCCTGATTTGATTGGGATTGGGAGATTCAGACACCAAATCAGGCTGAATCCCTGCCAAACTGAATCAGCGACTGAAGCTTTGCACAGCCCTACTGGTCAGAATCCAAAGCTTAATCACAGTATTGCCAGCTCAGCCACACAAAATTACAAACCAGGTCCCTCAAAGCCAACTTCAGTATGAATCCAAAATAACAATGTATAAAAATATTACAATTTATTTTACAGATGTTAGGTCATTATAAACATGTCCATTATATTTATATTTAGGAAGCTTGCTGAATGTAACAATATATGCTCATATTATGTTTATTATTGGTTGATTTTTTTAAATGAGAGGTTTAGGCTAATTAAATATATCATGGGAACTTTCTATTTTTTGTCATCCATGTACAACTGTCTAATATCAAAGGAAATTCCCTTGGCTATAAACCACCCAAATGCATTTATACAAACTCTTAAAATATGACTTTTATAACTGCCATTTTTTCATTTTTATCATATTTTATGCTATACTTTAGAAGTTGAATGTAAACATTGATTATTGCAATTTGTGCTTTATATAAAACATTAATTGAAATAATTAATTGCAGGTCATAAACACACTACACATGATGGATTTCAAAGCTGAGTCCTTTCCTCAGTGAAATGATCATCAAGAATCTCTCATAAAAATGTGAATCCATTTCTACAAGACAACAGTTTGGAAAGCAAGTGATTGTTAATTCAGGAAAACAAATGTTTCAGTATATTTATGTTTTTGGAAATTTACAGCTTTAAAAAATATTTAAGTAAGTCTGATTTGGGTCAATGATAGATGTAGGAATAATACTATAGGCCACAGACGTTAGGGCTAGGTAAGGTTACCATACATCCAGGTTTTCCTGGACATGTCCTCTTTTTGGGTTCTCCCATCTCTGTCTGGGCAGTTTTTAAATATATCAACAAACATCTGGGATTTTTCTCCACTCAGTTTCAAAGTTTTTTTATGGCACTTCCCAGCTTGCTCTAGCAAGGGGCTACTTGGGACCGGGGGGAGAGCAATTGGAGGCAGAGGCATCATGTGTATCTGTGTGCACACACACGCGTGGCCAGCATACAGCCAGGAATGGGGGTGGGAGCCATTCCAGCAGCTGGATGCAGGTAGGTCAATGGGAGATGGGGGTTGGAGGGCCAGGGCTTGGGGATTATTGTGGGGTATGGGGTGTGGCAGGTATGTGTTTGGGGGGGTGGATTCCTGCCTGCGCTAGGGAAAGCTGTCCAGATGCTGAGGCTGCAGCAGGATAGGGAAGGCAGGGGAGGTTTCTGCCCTTCCAGTGGATGAAGAGGGTGAGGGGGGCCTTTGGGAGCAGCAAGGAGCTGCATGGCTGGGCTGGCAGCACTGGGGCTGGTGCCTGTGTTTACAGTGGCAGGGTGGCCAGGAGATACTACAGTCCTGGAAGGAGGAGGGGCTGCAGGTCAGAACTGAGGGGTACCAGGGTATAGACAGTGCTAGGGGGCTGTGGGTTGGGAGTAAGGGGCACCAGCATGGTATGGGGGGCAGGGTACTGTGGGTCAGGAGTTAGGGCAACAGCAGGGTTGGGGGTGCTGTGGCTTGAGAGTGAGGGGAAGAGGTAGAGCATGGGCATATCACTGCTCTCCCCCACAATCATGAAAATGTATCCTCTTTTCTGAAACTGGAAATATGGTAACCCTACTACATACAGACATGAAAAAAGTCTAAGGCAGAATTGATCTGAGTTACAGAGTTTTCTTTAAGCAGCATAGTTTTGATATGTATGAACAGAACACACATTCACCCTTTGGTCGGGGGCAAGCGGAGGTACAGGGAAGGAATCTTGGACTGGGTTCCGCTATTTTTAAACCAGTCTATGTGTGCTGAATTTTTGTTCTGTTATGGGTATAGACCAGTTTCCAATCATTTATACTGATAAAAATTTCTGTACCTGGCCAACGTGACATTATAAACTATGTTCTAAAGTAGACCTCCTACCTGCTGTGAGAAGAGAAAGCTTTAGTTTAAACCTGTGTGAGAGTTCCTAAGGGGTATTTTTTTAAATAAGATCTTTACAAAACATTCAGTATTGCTAAATGCTCCACAGAAGATGGTAGATTTTTTAACTTCATATAGTGACAATTCGTCCTTACTGACAAGAGCCATATGTGCCACCTTAACCAAAGAGCCAAAACAATATACATACCCTAATATGAATCATATCAAATGATAAGGTAAAGGGAGCACAAGAAGAATGGTTGTTCTTTAATGATACAATCCTTAAGGCTCAGAGAAAATACATTCCCTTACAGAGAAAAAGTAGCATAAGGGTCATAAAACCCTCTTGGCTAAGCAGGGAAGTTACAGCCCTCATACAGAAAAAGAAAGAGCTGTACAAATAAATGGAAGCTTGGGACAGCCTCTAAAGAAGACTACTTGACAGTGGCCTGCATTTGTAGAAAACAGATTAGGCAAGCCAAGGCAGAACCTGAACTAAAACTAGCTACAAGAATCAAGGACAACAAGAAGTCCTTCTTTAGCTACATAGGGAGTAAAAGGAAAATTAATGGGAGCGTGGAGCCACTGCTCAATGCCTCAGGATACCTGGTCACTGCCATGAAAAAGCAGAACTCCAAAATAACTACTTTGCTTCAGTCTTTCACAGGACCCAGGGAAACAACACACTAGGTAGGGCACAGAATGAGCAGGGCAGGACTGACACTGTTCCCACCATTGCCATAGAACTGATATACGATCAATTCAGTTTAGTCCTGAGATAAGTGTGATATCCAAGGGTGCAAGACTGTCATGTCCTTAGACCCTGAGGCCCCCCAGTGACCCCCAGCAACTGCAGAGCACCCCATTGACCCAAAGTACAGACAGAGGTAAATGGGGCCCATGGTGGGAGGGACATAGCCCAGCAGTGGGGTAGCTGAGTGGATCCAAGGAGGGTCTCACCCCGCCCCAGCTCCTACTTTGCCCAGCCCCCCAGGAAGCCATGAGACTGGGGCCTTGTGAACAGGCCATGCAAACAGGTGCACTTCTGGGCCTGATGCATGAATCAGCATGGGAGTTTTTCCAGGAGAGTGAGCAAGAGAGCCCAACGCCCTGCCAGTGAGCCCCCAGAGTAGGCAGTCCCATCAGTAGCCAGCCTACCAGTGGCACACGCCACACCCCAAGGGTTCCTTCAGAGTCTTTGGCTTCCTGCTATGGCACCTCAGAGACCTCCACCCAGACGGAACCCATGCTTCTGGTCTCCATGCAGATGAAACCCCTGGGTCTCGGCTGCAGGGCCTGCCTGGCATGTTTCCAGCCTCATGGGACTGCGAGCATGGCTACCTTCCCTTGCAAGGTTTGCTGCACTTTGGAGTCTCTGAGGTGCCAGATAGAGGAGCTCCAGGCTGCAGTCTAGGACTGTGTGTCATCAGGGAAGGCAAGCACTGTCAGGCCCTTCACCCCCTGGAGGGAGAGGGTAGACCAAGGTCACCCTCCAGGAGAAGGGAAAACTCAGAGATCTCCCATACTGTCCTGCCAGGGGTTAGACCGAGGTGGTCAAGGGTCCAAAGGCCTGTCACTCTGTAACAGGGAACCCTAGCCCTGTTACCAGAAGGCAGGTCAGTCCCTTTAAGACCAGAACTTTCTGCATGCTGCATGCTGGAAAGACAGGGGTTAAAAGCTGAGCCTGGACAGCTAGTCAGGTGACCGGAAGGGGGCAGGCCAGAACTATAAGAACCCTGGGCTAGGCTGTAGTAGGGGCTGGCAGGCAAAGGGGAAGGAGTATGTATAAGAGTTCCACAGAGAGGCTTTGTGAGGGTTCAGCTGCTGTAGGAGGGGAACTACTGAAGACTCTTGAAGAAGTGGCAGCATTCCCAGAAGAAGGGCTGTAGCAGATAGTGAGGAGCAGAAGCACAGACCCCTGGAAAATGTAAGCTGGCATGCTGACTTCTTTAATTTTTTTTTTTGTGGTGGTTATAGCTCATGGACATACTGTTTATAATTTTTGATTAAGACTGGTGGTTTGTGGATGAGGCTTCATTAGTGCTTTGGGTGCATTCATAAAAGTCCAAGGATGCCTAGTGCACCAGGGGTGTGGTTGCGTGCTTTTGGATTGGGCCAGGGGGGGTTTGGGACTGCTGGCCAGCCTTGAACTTGCAGCCCCTGGGCCAGTGGATGGGCCTCTGGGCCAGAGAGCCTGGGCTCCAGATTTGGGGCAAGAGGAAGAACCATGAGCCCCAAGGCTGAGGGGCTAGAACCTTGGAGTCAAACCCTATCTGGTGGGTTTAGATGGGGAGGCCTAGCTAGAGAAAGACCGGGGTCAAGACCCATGGTGGCTGAGAAGCCCAACATACAAAATACAATAGGCAGTCTCCTGCTTATAAGAACATCTGTATACTTCCATCAAGATGTGGCAGAAGAGTAGAAAACGGGACATGAGAAACATTAAAGAGACTTCAAGGGCACCCTGCATAGGTTGCAGATAGGCAAAAAAAAAAAAAAAAAAAATGGAGCTGGGGAGGGTGACCTGTTACACCAAGGTCCCCTCCTCTCTGGGGCTTTGCAACAGGTATGAACCTCTTGCACCCCCAGTTAAGCCTGGAAAGATACCAGCCCCTGCAGGCAAGGGAGGATCACCCATCCCTACTCTCCCTAAGTTGAAATGCAGAGTGGTCATCATGGGAGGCTCCCTCCTGAGGGGGAAATCTGCTGCCCCAACCCCCTAGCCTGGGAGGTCTGCTACTTCCCAGGGGCTCACATCTGGGGCACAGAAGAGAGGACCCCAAAGATTATCCAGCCCTCTGACCACTACCTTATGCTCCTTATCCATGTGGGTACAAATGACACAGCTCAGAGCAATCCTATCTTGGTCATGAGAGACTACAGGGCTCTAGGAGCAGGGCTTAGGGGGTTGAAGGTTCAGGTGGTCTTTTCCTTGCTCCTTCTGGTTGTAGGTCATGGGCTGAGGAGGGAGAGATGGGTCAAGGTAGTCAACCAAAGACTGGCTCTGTGTCATCGTGAAGGCTTCGGCTTCCACGATAACAGTCCACACTTTGAGAGAGGTGGTGGTCTGCTGGGGAGAGATGGCCTCCCCCTCACTCTGCTGGGGAGGAGGCTCTGCTCAGCCAGACTGGCTGACTTGCTCAACCAGGCTTTAAACTAAACCTACCAGGGATTGGGTGGGGATTACCACCACTGCAAGCCCACTGGGCAACCTTTCTAAATTCAGCAGGCTAAGACACTTAAGGGAACCAACCCCTACCCTAGGCTGGATCAATCTGTGGGGAAGGCAAGAGCCCCTAGTGGGACACTTGCCTGCCTGTGCACCAATACCAAATCTTAGGGAATAAACAGGAACTCCACCTATGACAAACAACCTTCTTCAGGCATGGGGAGTTTCTGCAGCTGTTTTGTGTTCTCCCTATACCTGAAGAAGGGTGTTTGTGCCTGAAAGCTTGCAAAGAACAATTTTCCCAACTATTTAATTGGTCTAATAAAAGCTATCATGTTTACCCAAAGAAGCTTGTCTACCTATGTCCTTAGTCAACATGGCTACAACCAACACACCCTAAATATTCCTTTAGAAATAATTAACTATAAAGAGACCCTTTTGAGGATTGAAAGACTATATAAAAAGTAGGGTGGTTTGAACATATTTTAAAACGGTGTCTCAAATTCCTTAACCCCTGATGAAGCTAAAGTGATCTCTCAGATCATGGACTGAATAAAAGGAAAATGTTTATACTCTAGAGATGCTGAGAGACTTATGTGCCAGGAGAACAAAGGCAATTAAAACTATGTCACATATTCAGACTACATATTCATAAGTTGAAGATGTTACTGAAACAACACTAAGATACTGAGCCAATGAGAGGATGCCAACAGGCAATTCCAAATTCATTCAAGCATAAAAGAAATATTTTCCTCTTTCCATGAAGTAATGGAAATGGAGAAGGTTACTTTTAAAAATAAAACTAAAAAAATTCTGAATTAAGGAAGGAACTCATTCTCTACCTCCTTTTCAATTGTTTTATAATACTTATTCAGTTCGCAATTTGAATCGGGGAGTAGATAGGTAAGAATGACAAAGATTATTTGTATTCTATTGCAATAACTATATTCTATTGCAATATTAAATAGCAGCAGTTTCTCCCATTATAAAAAAAAAAAAATGTTTAGACCATATTTTCCTGGAGAGAAGAAACAGAGGAAAGATTGATAAGCAGAAAGAAATAAAGAGATTTAATTTGGATTTAAGATTATTGATATTCATTAATTTTTGGCTGTCTCAAGACAAATCATTGAATGGCTTTGTTTGTGTGACTGTCTTAAATACTTGCTTTAGGGTTTAATTAAGATTACTTATGTTTGCACATTTACAAACAGTTTAGGTTATGCATGATAAAGTGAACAGGACTTGCCAACCCATACACTGATTTTCGTTGCTTATCTATAACCTGTTTTGATGATCTATGGTATCCTGAAGCCAGGTTCACTGATAATTTTGAGAATAAGATGCTCAGATTTACTCCAAAGATGGCCTCTTTTAAAGATGTCACCTCTGGTTAATAATGTGATTTTATTTTTAAGTTCTTAATTGTGGTGTCTCTTAAGTAGGGCCCTACCGAATTCATGACAGCAGTGAGCTGCACTGTGACTCTTAAGCTTGCAGCTTTCTCCTCGTGCCTCCCCACCACTGATCGGTGGAGGGGCCTAGCTTGCAGATTGCTCTCAATCAGTGGGGAGGCAAAAACTGTGGTTTTAAATATGGTGTCACTTTTGCCTTTCACTGCTGGTTTTGTTTAGGGGCCCAGGGAGCCTTGCTGCTTGCTGCTGACTGGCAAGGGGCAAAAATGGCCCCATGTTTAAAACCACAATTTTTTGTTTCCTTGCCAAAACCAAGCCACAAGTGGGGCCCTTCCACCAATCAGTTGAGGATGTGCAGGTGAACCTGTAAGATTAAAAAAGCTGCAGCGTAGGCCACTTCCACTGTGAATTCAGTAGGACTCTACTCTTAAGGCATGACTGAGACCCTTGGGAGACAAAAATAGTTGGAGTCCCATCCTTATACTGGCTTCTGGATAGGGAAACATGATATAGTAGAAAGAAATCTAAGACTCTATGAACAACAAGATATATTCCATTTTTGTTCCACAGAATGAAGAATTGATTTTCATGTAATAATATGATTCTAGAACCTGGGGTTCCAAGAAGAGCACCAACCATCACAGTATTTGTAACAATCCATACAGGGGAGGAATCGCTAATAGGGGTGTGCAAAGTCTATTTAATTTGGATTCGGCCCGAATGGGGGTCAGCGATTCAATTTATTGATTTGGATCACCGTCCCTGATTCCATCTGGCTGAATCTGAAGCTAGAGTCGATGCTGATTTGGAGAATCAGCAACTCGGACATAGACTTAAAATGTTTTTTCTACATACCTCGAGGTACCAGCGCGGCTTGTGAACACTGATGCTGGGGAGCATGGAAGTACTTCTGATCCACTTCCTGGTCTGCTGGGGAATGCCCCCCACATACTCTCCTGACTCAGTGATCACTCACGGGGGTGCTGCAGGTGCCCTCCCCCAGACTCAGGAGGCACTAGTCACCAAGCTGGGGGTGGGAGGAGAAGGGCCCAGCACATTGCTCAGCAGACCTCGAAATGGGCTTCTGGTCCAGAGTTCTGGTCCACTTCCAGGGCTGCTGCTGAGGACACTCCATATGCCCCATTAATCCAGCATTCATGAGCTGCCTGCTACCTAGAGGTATGTAGAAAAAACATTTAAAGCTGCCTCTATGTCTGAATACCTAATCTTTCTGAATATCTCCAAATCGATTCAGAGGGTTCCGACTTGATTCAGAGAGATTAAAGGGTCCTCTGATTTGATTCAGATTGAGCCACCAAATTGGGTTGAATCTCTGACTAATTGAATCGGGGACCGAAGCTTTGCACAGCCCTAATCACCAAGAGTCTTTTCACTGACTGACTTTGAATCAGACTCTGAGTACTTGTAAAGCAAGGAAAACAAGAACGAGTTCCTGCTTGTGGGGTCAACTAAGCTTATTGTAAAAACCTAGGAATCGGTGTCTATTTTTAAATGTTTCAAAGTCCTGGTTAAAAATCTGTCTTGTATCACCATGCCTCTCAGTAAAGTCAAATGTACAAGACAGTACTGAAATCCAAAAGCAAACTACCTGACTCTGCCAATAAGGAACTGCAGATTCTGTTAATTCTAGGACTTCTCAAATTATCAGCAACTACATATAACAGTAATTTGCTTGGAGGAGCAGTCAAACTACTACTGCTATTGTTTTCTATTACTTAAGTTGGTCAGGAGACTCGGGCCCATTGCACTGCAGGAGACAAAGCCCACATGCACTCTCTTAATCTATTGGGCCTTCTTTATTTACCTCCCTCCAAGACTGGCATTGGCTGCACCTACAGCTGGGTACAGCTAGCTTAGAAGCCCTCTTTAGCCCCTTCTTTGCTAGGAGAAAGCTCCTCTGTCTCAGATTACTGCAAGGGAAGAAATATACTGAGGTGAATGTGTTCAATCTCAAAAAGATTCTAGAAAATATTCCACTTTGGTTTCTTAAGCATTTTTTGTTTAACCTGAATGTCAGCGCCTCTTCTACAAAACTATATATTTACTGTTCTTATTTGGGTCATTGCTTAACATATGTAGGATTATACCATTAAACCATTTGGGAACACCATCCAGGAATTCCTAAAATAATGAGGAGTCAGTAGCAGTTGAAAAATGAATTTAACTTGTACACTAAAGTTAACATGCTTCAACTTTTCACTGACTGTGTTGGGCAGTGTTGCTTGGAAACCACCACAACCACAGCCGTTGTGGAGAGTCTGCTTACTACTTCGTGATTTTAGGAGAGGTTTAAAGTTTGTAGAATTACCTGTGTTCTGTGTGTGTGTTTTCATTTTGTTTTTTAAAATGAGGACTGTGGTTTAAATCTGTAACGATTTGGATTAGTACTTCACTGCCTCATTGTCCAAAATGATATTTACTCCTGTGAACAGGGTAAAAATGGGTCATAAACTTTGCATTGCTCTTGTTAAGTTAGAGCATCTGCTCTATAATAAGCACCTGGTTAGATAAACTTGACATCTGAGAATCTTGTAGTTGATCAACTCATTCCTTCTCAGAACATGCCAGTATAGTTGATAAGAATATTGTCTACTGGATTATATAATCTTCATGGCAGCTAATTGCATAACCCAGTGTGACATAGTGGGAGTTTAGTCTACTTCCACTACTTGTATCTAATTCTTAATCTGGAACATTAGTAACTTTTTATAGTAGCTGCCAAAATGCAATATATACCTCTAATTCTCTCATGAGAACACCCCAGGGTGTTGCGGGAGCTAGCTGGGGTTATTGCAGGGCCCTTGGCCTGGCTTTACAAGCACTTGTGGTGCTCGGGCATCGGGCAGGTGCCAGATGACTGGAAGATAGCTAACATAGTCCCCATCTTCAAAAAAGGGAAGAGAGAGGACCCGGGCAACTATAGGCCTGTCAGTTTTTTGCCTCTATCCTAGGGAAGATCCTCAAGGAGCACATCTGTGATGGGCCGGCTTCAGGGATGATGCTCAAGGGCAACCAGCATTGTTTCATTAGGGGCAGGTCATGTCAGACCAACCTGATTACCTTTTATGAACAGGTCACAAAGGCAATAGATGCAGGTATCGCTGTGGACATAATCTTTCTAGACTTCAGCAAGGCCTTTGACACCGTCTCCCACCCCAGCCTCATTAAAAAACTAGGCGACTGTGGCATTGATGCCTACACAATCAGATGGATTGCAGATTGGCTGAAGGAGTGTGCTCTGAGGGTGGTGGTGGATGGGTCATATTCGACCTGGGGGGAAGTGGGCAGTGGAGTCCCTCAGGGCTCAGTCCTTGGGCCCGCGCTGTTCAATTTCTTCATCAGCGATTTGTACAATGGCGTGAAAAGCAACCTATTTAAACTTCCTGATGATACCAAAATTTGGGGTGAGGTGAGCACGCTAGTAGGGAGGGAAAGGTTGCAGCAAGATCTGGATAGGTTACAGGAGTGGGCTAACATAAACAGGATGCATTTCAATACTGACAAGTGCAGGGTGCTGCACTTAGGCAGTAGAAACCAGCAGAACACTTATAGAATGGGAAACTCCCTTCTTGAGAGCGCAGAGGCAGAAAGGGATCTTGGAGTCATTATTGACTCCAAGATGAACATGGGCCGACAATGCGAGGTCACGGTTCGCAGGGCTAACTGTACCTTCTCATGCATCCACAGGTGCATCTCTAGCAGGGCCAAGGAGGTGATCCTCCCCCTCTACGCAACACTGGTCAGGCCACAGCTGGAGTACTGTGTCCAGTTCTGTGCACCCCATTTCAGGAAGGATGTGGACAACATTGAAAGGGTCCAAAGGAGGGCCACCCGCGTGATCTGGGGACAACAGGGCAGACCCTACAATGAAAGACTGTGGGACCTAAACCTGTTCAGCCTTCACAAGAGAAGGCTGAGGGAGGACCTGGTAACTGTCTATAAACTCACTGGGGGGGACCAGAAGGGGTTTGGGGGAGACACTGTTTCCCCTAACATCCCCTGGCATAACAAGGAATAACGGCCACAAGTTGTTGGAGAGTAGGTTTAGATTAGACATCTGCAAGAACTACTTCACAGTTAAGGCGGCTAGGGTCTGGAACCAACTTCTAAGGGAAGTGGTGCTGGCTCCTACCCTGGGGGTCTTTAAGAAGAGGCTTGATGCCTACCTGGCTGGACTCAATTGAGTCCAGTTTTTCTCCTGCCCAGGCGGGGGGTCGGACTTGAAGATCTACAAGGTCCCTTCCGACCCTACTTCTATGATTCTATGAAAAGCCATAAATAACAAAGAATATATTTGCCAATAGTTTCAGAGAAGCCAGAATATGGGGGAATGTTGACTGGCACCTAAACAATAGTTCTCTTAGATATGCATTAAGCTCCTGTTAAATATGATTTCCAAAAAAGGTTTCTAGTACCATACTGACATGTTTTACTTCAAGGGCTTCATATCTTCAGTGTCAGAACACAGAGGCGTCTAGTAATATTCAATCAGAACTGAACACGACTGAAGAACAGTTTCAGATTATACTGTTCTCTGTTCAGAAAGCATGCAGAAATTAAATCAACGAATAATAATAATCAAAAAAGCTTTATCTGTTATCTGGATTTAAAAAAAATGTGATATAACATATCTATATGTTATAGATGCATTGTAACAAACACTTGTGAAGGAGTCTAAAAAGATTTAAAATAGCCAACTAGCTATTTAGATGTCAGCTCTAGTTAATTTTTCTATATGAAGGGGGTTTTTTTTGTTTTTTGTTTTATTTCATTTTGAATTGGTGCCAAAAATGGGTACCTGATCCTGGATGCATTCTGTTCCAGTCGCACTACACTATAGGTTAGCTGTGGACTAAACAGTAATATGTATATTATTTTTTCCCCAGGGTCTTATACCAAAAAAAGAATGTTTAATTAAAAAAATACTTTTGTTTTCTTTCTCTTAGGCCCATTATTTCAAAATTATTCATGGCATACCCTTGTTTTAGAGATCATCACCTCAGTAAAATCAATCCAAAGTAATCAGTTTTTATTCTGCCACGTTTTATGCATAATGCAGATATCACTTCTGTCAGCTCTGAGAAATTTAAGACCAGGGTTATCACATAATTAACTCAGGCATTTCTTTTATGCTTGTTTTGCAGAAGGGTGTCTATTTTATGAAGCAACTATACAGGGAAAGGTAATATGGAGATAGAGTTTAATGAAGTGAATATGATATCCTTTCCTATCACTCTGGCCTGCATTCTATTACAGTCTTGGTGAAGCTGATTATCACATGATGGAATATGGCTTATGCTTGGAAACTATACATGTATCTGCATGCTTGGGCTCCCAGAGTCATAATATTCCTATTTCATGGCTAAGTATAATTTCATGAATTTCCCTGTAGGAACCTTCACTCTCTACTCACATTTTAATTCAAGTAATAAAAGCCACTAATTTTCTCTGACTGCCTGTACTACATGTACTGCATATAATAACTTGCAACAATTTTAAGACTGAACTTATTTGATTATCATGGGTGCTCCTTAATCCTAATGTACATGCATGGTTGTATGTATAATTATTCTACATCATGGCCCTTGATAAGAACATGTCATGGTCATGCCCTCCCTGTCCAGCTATAGAAAGGAATTGCATACAGAATGGGCACAAACCGTGCATTCCCATGGAGAATTGAAGGAAGGATGGTGCTATCCACATCTAAGCTTTCCATGGGCAAGGCACAATCTTGACAACCACAACTCACAGGTATGGCTAAATCCTGCAATCTAAGCCAAAATATCAAGAACTGTACATTCTTTCTCTCCCCAAGACTCTTAGAGTCATAAGTTAGCAAGCGTAATTATTTTTAAAGAGTTTCACTCTAGGGAAAGTGAGACAGCTAGAACTATGATGTCTTTACACATGCCTTGGTTTAGAAGCTTTTAAAAATCTGATCCTCAAGTTCTGGCAGGTATGTGCATACCTTTGTAGCTTCCAATGAAATCATTAGGCCAAGTGTTTTGCCAAAAGCCACTGAATCAAGAATATATCTTATGTCTCCTGACTTCTATTTCCCTACTCTTTTTCAAACTTACTTCAGCGTTGATGCCCTGATGATTGAAGTTTATTGATGTTGAAGACTGACTGTATCATAGTGGATATGAAAGCCTGAAACAAAATATAGTAGATATTACTTCTTAGCTCAAGTCCAGTATGGCTCAGGGTTTTGTTTTTTGGGTTTGTTTGGGGGTTTTCTGTATTTAAAAAAATATACTTTCAAAGAGAGAAATGTAAACAAAACATGTGGAAAATTCCAGTATCTCCTCCCTATGGTCAGGATAAGTTAAGAAGGGCTGGATTGCATTTACCTGATCAGTGTCATGCTGGCTTTGAGTAATAGAGCTCCTCTGAAGCCCGACTCTGTGGAGATGCGAGTTTCATAATCTGTCTCCATCTCCCCTGTGCACTCCAGGCTGCTTCTACTTAAAATTCAAGCAGCTCTTTTTCATTACTGATAACTAAAGCAAAACATGGGTAGCAGGTGATCTTACTCTGGAAAATCTCACCATCCGAGGGACTAGCACTGAAGTACAAGCTGGACTAATACTGTACACAAGATTTTAGGTTTATTCTACTGGTGCAATGTTATTTGATATCCTTGTCAAAGATCAAAGGCATCAGACCCCAGAGTGTCAAAATGGCAAAATGCCTAAGGTTCTTACAAGATAAACATTTTACCTGTTGATGTGCAGACTGCCAGATAGGTAAGAAATATTTTTCTTTTCTTTAAGTGGGAGGTCAGATTTTGTGCATTGTGAAGTCCAGAATCAGCCTCCGGTCAAAAACATACTTAATGGAAGGGACCTTGCATGTCTCTGAATCTACCCCACTGATCATGATCTCCCAGAAAATCAATGCTAGGCAGGGACAGGCTGAAGAGGCTCAGGTTTTACCTACTAGATAGAAAAAACAAGGGCATCTCTTTGGTAGAACACAAGGTATGGAGGTCCTTTGCCATAAGAGATGATTCTTTATCCCAGTTCAATGGTGAGATCAAGGCTGAAGTTAAGAAATGCTGTAGAATCACTACACTTCATATCATATTTACTTGAATCTAAGATGATCCTGAATTTAAGATGGCCACCCAAAATAATTGCATTCTTTACATGGAAAATGCATAAATTATCTCTAATTCATCCCTCCCAGCACTGCAGTGGGGAGGTCAAGCAACTTGTTCCCTGCTTGTGCCTGCCTCCCTGTTACCTCTGCTCCCTGCAGCCTCAGGCCTCCCTTCCCTCCACTGGCCTCTGCTCTATCACTTCCCATAACCACTTTTGCTTCACCCCTCCCCCCCAGTCTATGGTCCCCACTCCTCCTTCCACCATTGCTCTGTACCAGCAAGCTCCATCTAAGGCAAAGAGCATGGTCCCAACCCAGCACCCATAGCAGCTGTGCAGGTCATGTGCTGCTGTTATGGGGCTAGACTGGGGCTGTGTTCAGTGACCCAGACCCAGAGGGGATGCAGCCTCCAGGTGGATGGAAAAGGTTAGGTTGGGGAACAGAGGCTGCATGGGAGGAAAATGTGGGGGAGATGCTGCGGGGGGAGATGGAGGGGCACTAAATAGGGGGAAAACCTCATGTTAGAATTGAGTAGATACTGTATTATAAAACCAAATCTTTCTACAACTACCAAGTCCTACTCCTCTTTGCTCATTGGAATAAAAGAAAGAAAAAAAAATGCTCAGATTTCTTGTGATCTTTGGTACCAAGCATTGTTTGACTAGTACAGGTAATGGACACTATACTGGACCACTAAATGGGACTCCTCAGCCCTACCATGACTCATGTGCTTTGAAATAGGCATAGAAGTAGAATTAGGCATCTGAAAAATGCAGGCACTCCAAAGGCTATGTAGTGGAAAGATTCCCAACCCCAGGCTATGGCCTGGTACCGAGCCATGAAGGATTGGCTGCCAGTTCTCAGGAGTGTTTTCCAGAAGTGACCAGCATACTATGGACTGGCAGCCAGCCCTTTTTGATAGTATAAAAAAAGGGTTGGCTGCCAGTCCACAGTGTTTCAGTCAGTTCTGGTCTGCAGTATGCTGGACAGCACTTTGCTGGTTTGTGGTCACTTCCAGTCCATGGTTTGCTGGTCCTTGGTCTAAAAAGGTTGGGAACCACTGATATAGTGGATAAGGGGTTTTTTGTTTTTTTGTTTTTGTTTTTTTTCCCAGGATGAGAGCTTTGGAGTGCATAAATCCAACCTTGGGCATTTAAGTTCATTTTTGGATCTGGATCCATCTTCCATTGATGTCAATGAGGTTTAGGTCCTGAGGCACTTTTGAGAGGCCAATTAAGCATCTATTGCATCTTTAGTCCAGTAAATACCTTGGAAAATATAGACCCTAGTGGAATATATAGAAATCCTTAAAACATGTCAGGAACTGAACTTTTTATTGGTCTCAGTGGGGCCTAATCAGCTAACTGTCTTAGGATACAACCTGCTGCAAATCTTTGCCATTTTATGCATGGGGATCTATGGAGTCTCCTGTACATTCTCTCAGATGCTCATTCTTAGAAGCAGAGGATTTAATCCAGTCTGCAGAAAACAAAGACAAGAAAGAACAGCATTGCTGCTGCAGTTTGGATGTTCTGTACTAGCAAACATCTTCTCAGGATCTGTCTTTAATTTTTTTACTCGGGTAAAACTCCTGGTGATTTCAATGAGAGTTTCTGCCTGAGGCAGTGTGCACTGCAGATTCAAGCCCTAAAAGAGGAAAAGATGTTTTGTTTTGTTTTGTTTTTAAATGAACTTCCCTTCACTGAAGTATTGTGAACATAGCACTGAACTAAGGAAACAAAAAAGAATCCTAACTCTTCAACTGGATATCACTTTTAGACTAGCTGAATTCAGAATATGATAACAATGATTATCAATTCAAATAATTTTGAATGACTAACCATAGTAATTAAGTATCAATAAAAGAATGTTTCAATTTCAGGTAAACAGGGCATGCCTACACATGCATTTAAGCATGCCTAAATTTAATGCACATTAATGAAATGGGACGGCTGTTAACTGGCACTCGGGACAAAACCGAACTCCTGAATGAATACTTCACACCGGTATTCCACCAGTGCAGGGGTGTTGGCTTGCTTGCCAGGATACATGAGGATCATGGTGGGGGTGACCATCCCCCATAGTAAACATGGCTCTTGGGGGAGCACCTACAAAAGCTAAATATCTACAAGTCATCAGGACCAGATAAACTATATCAGAGGGTGCTAAAAGAATTGGCCAATGTCATTGTGTGACCAATGACAAAGTTATTTGAAGACTTGTGGTGCTCAGGAGAGATCCCAAAAGATTGGAAGAAGGCCAACATGGTGCCTATCTTTAAGAAAGGGAGAAAGGAGGACCCAAGAAATTACAGGCCAATCAGTTTGACCTTAATTCCAGGTAAAATCTTGAAGAAAACTATCAAAGAATCCATCACGGGCAGATTAGGAGAAGGCAGGATTCTGAAGGATAGCCAACCTGGCTTTGTTACAGGCAGGTTATGCCAGACCAACTTAATTTCCTTCTATGATCTGGTTACTCACCACCTGGATGGGGGAAATGGTGCTTGAGAGAGTCCAGAGAAGAGCCCACACACATGATCAGAGGTCAGGAAAACAGATCTTACGATGACAGGCTGAGAGCCATGGGGCTCTTTAGCCTTGAAAAGTGCAGGCTCAGAGGTGATATGATGGCCACCTATAAGCTTGTCAGGGGTGACCACCAGTATCTGGGGAAACATTTGTTCACCAGAGCGCCCCAAGGGATGATGAGGTCGAACCATTATAAACTACTGCAAGACCATTTCAGGCTGGACATAAGGAAAAATTTCTTTACTGTCCGATCCCCCAAGATCTGGAATAGCCTGCTATCGGAGGTGGTTCAAGCATCTACATTGAACACCTTCAAGAAAAAATTGGATGCTTATCTTGCTGGGATCCTATGACCACAGCTGACTTCCTGCCCTTTGGAAGGGCAGGAAAATATGGAAGGGTATGGAAAATAACATACAATAACTGAGAGATGTCTGATAGTTTTGAACTATTTTCTTCAGTTGGCTAGTGTATATGTGGAAGTGTAGGCATGTGTGCATATGCAATGTATGGGTTTGTTTTCCTTTTTCCCTCTGTTCATCTGTGCTCCAGGCAGTGGTGGGTTAGCAGAAAGGGGTGACAATTAAGGAAATGCTAATGTTTCTAGGTGTTAAATGAAAATGTACAAATACACATCGTGATGGATGATATGATACTAGCCTACATCTGAAGTTGTAATTACAAATTTGGAAAAAAAAGTATGATAGATTTAGTGTAACATTACATTATTTGTAATGTTATTTAGTGCCTGGTTATACATAGGGGCTCTCTTCATGAGAAAAAAATATACTATCATTTGTACAGCAGAAGGTACAACCATATTTTAATAGGGTACATAGTAGTGACTCAGGAACATTTCTCTGCAAATTTTGGAACCCAGGCAGGCATTCCTGGGGCTTCAGGGACTGGAGGCATTTTAGAGAATACTATCATGTAGGTTCTGGACTTCAACCTCCTACCTAGCAGCCTAAATTTAGCTTTCAGGACTTCTCTGCTACTCTTAGCAATGTTGTTGGTACCCAGATGGACATCAGCTACCAGCTCTCCCCAGCTCTTCTTAGCCACTTATCTCACATTTTTTGAGGTCTGCTACCTTTCCACCTGGCAGGCAAGTCACCAGTCAACTCTCAGACTTCACAAACCCATGGGAGTCTACATCTCACAACCCTACATAAACTGAATGTACAAAGGCAACTGGGGGTATGCACCTGTCCATTCTTCCCTATCTCAGGCAAATGGGGAATGGCATGAGACCTTGGCTCCAACCCCACTTCTCCCATATGTACCTTTCTGCTGGCCAACAAATTTCAACCTGTACAGGTGGATGTATACCAGAAGAAAAATCCCATCCTCATTTCCCGAGAAAGAAAGATCAGGAAGGAAACTATGATTCTGAGCCACATGTTTTTTGCCCTGGGATAATCCCAAAATGGCCCAGCTATACACTAGCCTGTATTATAGGACGTGTCCTTGTGGCACAATGTTGCCCACTAGATCATTCAAATAAAGCAAGGCATGTCAAAGATCTAGTCCACAGGCTCAGTCTGGCCCATGAAACCCTATCATTCAACCTGCAGTGCTGCCCATGGTTCTCCAATTGGCCGTATGTACCACATTGCAGCACTCACTGTCCCCAGCCCTGCATGCCACAATGGTGGGTGGACCGTTTCTGGTATGGGCTGCACATGGTATGGAACCAGTATGGGGCATGAGCTGCATGTGACACCTGTACCAAACTAACCCTGAACTGCATGACACATTTCCAAACCAACCTGTATTGCTAGCTTGTCTTCGAGTGTGACCACACTCCCCCATAGCATGGTGTCATCAACAAACTTTGCTAGTTCACTTTTAACACCCGGATCCAAATCTTTGATGGACATGTTGAAAAGCACTGGCTCAAGTACTGAACCCTGAGGGATGCCACTGGTCACTCTCACCATGATGACACAGAGCCAGTTGCCTAGCCACCAGACAAAATAGCTAAGGCTGCATTTTCCCAATTTTTTCATGAGGACTTCATGGAAGACCAGGTCAAAGGCCTTTGTGAAGTTTTTCATAGATTTCATAGACATTAGGGCTGGAAGGAACCTCAGAAGATCGAGTCCAGCCCCCTGCCCAAAGGCACATATTTGTGCCACTGCTATTTGTTTCCAGGGAAATGCATGTTCCCACTCATGGGGACACTCCCTATATCAATGATTCACAATCAGGTTGTCATGGCTAGTCATAGAAATATGATTCATAAGACACACCCAGATTTTTCAAATAGGAATCCATAATGTTAAAAAAAAATCTGACCTTTTGTGATCTTTCTGAGTCCTTTGGAACAAAAGAATTACTCTATTTTCTGTAGTAAAAAAAGAGTGCAAACTAAGAGCTGGCATTTTCTAAGGGGTGCTTCAAGTAAAAAAAAATTGGTCATGGTAGTTTTGTCAGGGCGCACTATGGCACATCAATGGATCTGTAGACATGCCCCATGTGGCTCTCTTACATAAAGTGCACCTCTTCCTCCTTTTCTCCCCTGCTTGTGTTTCCTGAACAGTTTGTACCCATCCATGACAGTCCTCTAGTCATGTGAGTTATCCCACAAAGTCTCTTTTATTTCAATCATGTAATTGTTCCCTGACTGTGCAAGGACTTCCAATTCTTCCTGCTGGTTTCCCAGGCTCTGTGCATTTGTGTACAGGCACCTAAGGTAACTAGCTGATTTTTCTGATTTCTCTGGAAGATTGATAACACCTCCCCTGTTACCCACCCCTGCTTGAGCTTCTTCTAGGTCACCCACTTACTCAGGGATTCAGTCTCTATCCCCCAGCAAACCTAGTTTAAAGTCTCTCTCACTAGGTTAGTGAGCCTGTCTGCAAAGATGCTCTTCACCAGGTAGATCCCATCTTTTCTTGGAACATCATCCTATGGTCAAAGCCAAGGCCCTGCTAGGAATACTACCAGTGCAGCCATGCATTTATCTACAGGGTGTACCTGCTACTGCCCAGGTCCTTTTCCTTGATTGGAAGGCTCAAGAATACCACCCGAGCCCCAATCCCCTTCAACCTTGTATCCAGAGCCCTGTAGTCAGTTTTGATCTGCTTGGGGTCTCCCCTGCCAGTATCATTGGTGTCCACATGGATGAGCAGCATGGGGTAGTAGTTAGAGAGCCAGATAAATCTCAATGATGTCTCTGTGACATCTCGGATATGGGCTCTGGGCAAGCATACGACCTTCTGAAACCATAGGTCAGGCCAGCAGATGGATGCTTCTGTCCCCCACAGAAGAGAGCCTTCAACCACTATCTACCCTTTGCTTCTTGGTGATGGTGGTGTTGATCCTTCCCACCTTGTAGAGACCTGGCCTGTTCTTCTCCACCAAGGAAACATGATCCTTCTCCTCTCTTGCTAGAGCTACATATCTGTTCTTCAGATGAATTGCTATAGGTGTGGGTGAAGATTTCTGCTTGCTGCCAGAGGTCATAAGCTTCCAGCTTCCACCTTCCTCAGAATGTGTCCTCTCCCTTCTCTAGCGCTGTCTTTAGCAATTCTTCTATTCCAGTCCCAGAAGTCTCTTCCAGTTTCAAATCAGAGAACTCCTCATAGATGAGGATGCTACAGATCCTCACCACATCCTCCTGTAGCTGTCTTGCCTGCTCCCTGAGAGACAACACCAGGAGGCACTACTCACATAGCCCCCAGTCCCCATAATGCCAAACCAGGACCTGGGTGGAAGCCTCAACAGTGAGTAGTCCTGCCTGGACAGACATCTCACAGGTGCAAGCAAAGGCAGTGCCAGTGGCTCTGGCATTATAACATCTTTCAGCCCTTTACCTGGGTCTCTTAATTTGCCTCCTCTTTCTTACTGTCCTTCTTCCAAGCACATCTTCCTGAGCAAATTCACCTGTAAGTTGGCCTACTTAATGTTCCTTGGTCCTGAAATGTCCCTTTTCCCCCTGCTTTCTCTCACCAAGCATAAAAGGTCCCTCCAAAGAGGGGTGGGGGGCAAATAGCCTTTGGAACTGTTAAGCAAACTGCCTGCCTTCTCCTTGTTTGCTGCCCCTTTTCACTCACCAATAGGATTGCATCATTCTATATCCTGGTTACAGGTGCTGTCTGTTGCAATTTGCCTGGTGCAGGCACTTCCTAAGAGCTAGCAAGATATTGGCCATTCTTCTACAATGTTGTGGTGTTCAATAATAGCCACTTACTTATTGCAGCTACTCAAGGCTAACTCCTTGTCTGTCTGTTCTTGCTCCACATGCAATTTAAATTGGTGTGCAAAACAAAGGAAAATTTCACCGGGGTATGTGATTGTAGTTGGTGTCTATGTACAGAGTAACACTCCACAAGCTCTTTTGAAATTGAAGAATGTTTTGCACAAGACCACAGCAGAAAACTTAATTTTTGAATAAAAAATGGCTATTTCAAAATACTTGAATGTTCATAACATCTTTGAAAGGTTTTTTGATCTATTTTTTACCATTTTCCTCACAAAGGAAATATAACAACATGCCTGTACTATTCCTATGGCACATCAGACTTTGTAACATGTGGCAAATAGTCCTTGTGATGCTTCATAAATTGAGAGAAGCAGAAGGCTCCAGAGGAATATTTGATTTTATGAAGCTCTGGAGTCCAGCTTCAAATATTCTTGAACAGGGGCAAACTAAACCTGAGCCACACTTAATGATAATGGGGCAAATCCATCTCATGCACTTCTCAAACAGGTAAAAAGCAACAATTTAGTATTCTCTATAATCTACTTGATACTCTATAGGTATGAATTTAATGACTCTGAAGTTAAATGTTTGCTGTGGTGAGTTTAATATAGTTATTGAAATATATTAATGGATTTTATGGATAAACAACAGGCATAAGTATGTTATGTAAATTACATGAAAAAGGCATAAAAAGAAGATAATTTTCTGGTTTCTTGATTTTTGAGTTTTTATTCCTCTAGGAACTGTATCAGTCATAAACCAGATGTTAAAACTGTTGCATAAGAATTATATATCCTGCCATGCATGTCATTTGTTGGGGTTGTTTTAATAATTTCTATGCGATTATATTAAGTGAGACAATAGTGCCAGTGACAGTGATTTAGAGAGTAAAGAAATGTAGCAGGACCAAGATACAATAAATGAATTTGAGAGGACTGGAATCTTGCAACAATTACTAATGTACTGCAATATCTTTTAATCCTTTTGAGTTTCCAAGTACAAAGAACACTAAGAATATTTTTAAGTAAAAGAAAAAAGATTATTTTCATCTTCTCTAATAAAGCAGTAGACACTGTGGCTAGTAGTTATATCATGGGGTTGAATTCATATCAACAGTGCAATTGTTCACTAGTGTGGACTAATACGGTATTTAGCTAAATATCCTGTCTCTGCTAGGAACCAATAAAAGAAAGAGCTAAAACATCACCATAATGTCTTATTAAGCATAACATGCCCAGGAGTCATGTTTTTCACACTAATAGATGATTCATTTATAAAAGAATATGTTTTATTAGATATTGTCTTGAGAAGAGCCTTATTCTAGATTTTAATAAAATAAAATATTTTCTTCTGATTTTTAGTCTTTGTTTTTACTCCTAAGAACTTTGATTTTATGAAGCTTTAGGTTTTAGCTTGTAGCACTGAGTTCCACAGGTTAACTCTTGTCTAAAAACATACAATCTTGATTTTTTTTTTTAACATTTGTTGAGAATCATCTGGTGGGATGTCCCCCCTCTCCTCCTGTGGAAAACATTGTTTTGTCTCAAATTGTATTGTGCAATGGGAACTTGCTTATGTCCTTGAATTTTCATTTTTTTAAATAAAAATATGACTGGACTGTTCCAACAAAGTAGAACTGGAAAACTGTGGGGTATTTGAATTTCCCCCCCCTTTTTTGCTTTATATTATATTCAGCATTCTGAATTCAACATAAAATATTCAATTTTAAGAAAAAAATAAACCCAAATGTTTCAGTCAATCCAAAATGATGGGAAGAATTTAATTCTGTAGGAATGTAAAAGGAAAAAAATACAAGATATAGTCTATTTTCCAATGAGAAGAAATGTGGAATTACCCAAGAAATGAGAACCTGGTTCCCACGGTACTCTAGATGTCTGGTCTTGACTGCTCTATGCTTATATGTGATATTGATTTCCCCATGGGCTCCGTTTCCTCCTCTGTAAAACAGGCTACTACATTCTGAACTAGCTTGATTCAGCAGCTACATTCTTAACTTTATTTAAAATTATCTAATAATTATTTAACAAGGAATGAAACTGATACAATAAAATGCATCTGTCCTGCTGGTCAAGGAATTTTTGGCAGCCTTATTCTTTTGGGTATTTAGATAAAGCAAAGTTATTCAGAAAGACTGGAAGGCTACAGGTTATCTTAGATCTCAGATGCCCGAGATGGATGGTATTGCTATATATGTTGCAAAGTTTTTAAATCCAGGTTAGTTCACAGCTGGGTTCCGAGCCAAGATTCTACAAAAGGGCAGACAACATGGATCCATATGCTCTACTCCTTGTCCACATCACCATACACTTGGTGTTGGCAGGGGTGACTTTTAGCAGCTATTCTTCATCTAGAACAGAGCTCTCCAACTGGCAGCCCATGAGGGGTTAAGTACTGGCCACCAGGCTTTCACCCTGCCACTGTTTCCCTCCATCATTCCTTCTCCCTCCTTTGGCTTCTATTTCCTGACCCTGCCCCAGGGGCTGAGGTGGTGTAGTTCAGGAAGCTGACAGTAAGCCTGGATCCATGTGAGTGGGCATGTCAGCGTGGAGGGGCATGCTGCATATCAGCAGCAAGAGTGGGGTATCTACACATGCATGTTGTGCAGTGGGGGAGCATTAACAGTGAGGGGGCACTTTGGGCACAAAGTACAGTTGAGTGGTGGGGTACAGACACAGTGCAGTGGTTGGGAAAGAGGTGCCCATGCAGCATATAACCTGGGGTGCAGCAGCCCCCTCTTGGTACAGCCTACATGTCCTTCAGTCTCTGATCACATAGAAGATGGATAGCCCTGGTCTAGAACCTGAGGTCTGACAGTTACTCCAGTAACTTGAGAATTGATGAAGATAGTGTTTCTTGTTAATGAAAGCCAGAGCTAGATCTCTTCTGAATGTTCCTATAACTTGTATCTGTGCACTTCACCTTAAAAATGCCTGGTCCCTTTCAAGAACTTTCTATAGATGCTGAAAAGATAAGGAAGACAGTAGCTTGTGGGAGTCCCAGAGCTGGAGAAGTAGTTGCCAGTCATGATTCTCAGGATTTAATATGGCCTGAGACATCTCCATGCAGTCACACTTCTCGGGTACATGAAATTAGGGCAAAACAATAAACTCTGGAATACTTTGAGCTGAAGCTAACTGGTCCTGGACACAACATCTGCAAATGCACCTGGAGCCACAACAATTTTAGATGGGTTGGAGCAACCCCAGGCTGACAGCAGGCACAAGGGGTCAGCCTTGGGATCCAGGTGGTGGTGTCAGGCAATGGAGGGGCTGGAGCCGAGGTTCTGGTCCCCAGCTGGCTGGGCTAACTGGGTGCAATTAGCACCCATGGTCAGCATCTACATGGATTTCAGCACAGTTATTTACTCTGCTTTAGGATAGTACTGTCAGTGACAGTACTATCTTATGATGGAATTAAGTAGTTTACTGTGGCCTAATACTGGTATACATATAGACCGTGATGTTTTACTGTAGGGCTAATTAGTCAACTCCATAGTAAACTGCATGTGTAGATGCACCCCTTAGGTCTCAGAGATGGAACTGGATGGTTGGCTGTATTAAGTGCTATGGGGAGATCCAGCAGCACTACAAGTTCTGATTTATGCTTCTTGCGGTGGTTAAGAGGCCATGCCAGCATCATCACTAATACTTGTCCTTGCTTAGAATGCAATTGACTGAGATCCAAGGCATTGTTGGAGGGTACATGGAACACTGAAATGGCCCTGCTCATTTTGCGCTAATCTGATATGTCAGTCTGTCTTTCTAATCTGCCTACCTTGATATTTGTAACTAGTCTAGGAATAGTATAATTTATTTTAATCTTATTCTTGTAATACCTAGGAAATGTACAGATACTTTGGTGAGAAGGACCAAGGAAAGGGTTGATAGATGCATCATCCTGAACTTCAGGGCTGTACAACTTTACAGTGGAAAAGAATTGGAAATGTTTCTCTGGTGTACTTTAGATACATAATTAGAAAAAAAAAAAGCAGAGCCCTTTGCAGGCTAAAATGGATTGAGATCTCATCAAGAAAAGCACTGGATAAATATATATGAATGAATAATGCTCTTGACAGAGGTGACCATTGTTCATGAATGACTGCCTGGGGGAACAAAAATCAGGATCCAGATCCTTTTTTTTTCTTTCTTTCTTTCTTTTTTTCTTTTTTTGTTTTTTTGTTTTTTGCTGCCATTTTTTAAAGGTACTGGGAACTAATCAGTTTCTAATCTTGTTTCTGAATAGAAGACTGATATGTCTCTAGGTGATATATCAATCACTGCTGAAATTGATTAATGCGAGACATCGGTAAATAAGTCAAGCATTGCTGGACATGTCATGGCTGAATTGGATGATGATGATGATACCTCTGACATTGTTGAAACCAATTATGAATAACATCACTTACTAAACTATATTGCTGACATTCTGCTTCATCATCCACAAGCAATGGTTTTGCAAGAGCTTATTACTTTCCAGAGACCACACTTCAAATAGGGAAAAATAGGAATTTATTGACTATCTGCTAATATGCTTAGGAAAACCATGTATATCTCTAGAAAGTGAAGGACAGAACCAGTTTCCATTCTGCTGTTAAGCTGACACTGCCTTCAGTGTAAGGTCCATGTGTGGAGGAGCCTCAGCATCCACCCCAAGCTTTAGTACAACTTGATTGATAGGTCTCAGCCTGTGAGCAACTTCAAAGAGAAAACCTCTCCTAAGGAAGTAGAACAAAATCTGGTGGTAAAACTCATCATGGTTTGTATCTCACCAGTGATCTACATGTCTCAAATCTGCCTTGGAGCTTATATGGCCACAACTGAGCAGAAGTTCTCTAAAGCCAAACACATGGTAGATTCACACTGTTTAGCACCTTTTGGTTGTCATATTGGAAATAGATACAAGCAGAACACTAGAACCCCCTTCATTCATGCCAGTTCACTTCCCCCTTCTTCCAGTTCTTCGGAATAAAAAAAACTAGACATTGTGTATCCCATGACAAAATGATTCTAAGATTTTCACATAATAAATGTGACACTTATTTGTGAAATATTTTTTCACAAATAATAAATGTAGCTGCATTGGTTTAATCTAAACCAATGGGTTAAAATGACAGCAGTGGCATCATTCTTCAGATGGATAGAAATGACACTTTTGTAAATTGTATCAGTGTCCTGGAATTAGCTATTACAGGTTTATACAAAGTTTCAATACAGTTACAGCAAAGTTCTGTGATCCTACAGCCTTCTTAGTTTCACAGTTTCTATATGGGTCTCTTTACTCATTGCTTACATAGTAATAGAACCTGTTAAATCTTCAGTGTGAGAGACTTCCTATAAAAATGTTTTAAGATTCTTCATGACTTGATTTCACTGCACCTGAAAGATTTGAATTCCACTTACTGTTGAAGTTTATTCCTCACAGGTTAATACTTCTGGCAGTAGATAGATTTAACCTGAGTACTATGCAAGGTCATGTATCTTGCATTTTTATTCATGCTTATGTTCAGAGCTTTTTAACACTGAATATTTATAAGTGTGATTCAATTCTTAATCCTCCTTGAAAAGTTACTTGTTAGGAAGACCTACTTATAGTCCCTTTCAGTTGGGACTGGCTCTGTGGCAGAGACACACAGGCATAAGTTTGACATAGTCCTAAGAGCCATAGCCCACTGGTGGACCCCCCCAAGCCCCAGCATGGAGCCAGGAGGTAAGCAGAGACCACGGTCGGTAACCATAGCAGTGATAGGAGGCAGCCGAGTGAAGCCAAAGAGGGTCAGGCCCACTGCCCCTCCCCTGGCTCCTACTTAGCCCAGCCCCCTGAGGAGCCATGTGACCAGAGCCATACAAGCAGGTGTGCTCTGGGCCTGGTGCATGAGTTAGAACAAGAGTCCATGTGGGAGGGAGTGTGGGGGGACCACTGGCAGGCACTCTCAGTCCTGAATTGCTCCCCGGTTGCCCCATGCAAGGCAGGATATACCCCAGGAAACCAAAGCCCCCTCCACTGAGGAAAGTCCTCTGGCTCTGGGCATCAGGTAAAGAGGATGAGGGGGCAATAACACCCACCCAGGCAGCCATACGACCAAGGTCACCCTGCAAGATGGTGATGGGTATGCGCCATACCCCTACACTTCCTGGTCTGGATGGATCATCCCCCCTGGTACCTTGGACACCTCCACCCAGACAAAGCCTTTGTTCCCAGACTCCACACAGGTGCAGCCCATGTCTCCATGCTGCGGGGGCTGCCTGGAACTCCTGATTGTTGGGACCAGTGGCATGAGTGGAGAGGAGGTGGTGGACAGGCTGAGGATCATCAGGAAACACGAAGCAGAGATTGACACCTACTGCCAGGACCATGTCATCCTCCTCCAGGTTCAGGAGACTGGGCAGGAGACTGGGCAGAACTCTGGGCCTGGAAAAGACGCCATGACTGATAGTGGGTGGAAAATGATCATGTCAGTATCAAAGCTACAATGTACATCAGTTGTCCCTCCAATGATCCTGCACAACAGCTATGCAGCCCTCTCAACATCAATGAACAATGCACCCATGTGGGATCATCTGACCCCAGCAAGGAAACAACATAGGGTAATAGTCATGGGAGATTCCCTGATGCAGGGCACAGAAGGAGCCATCTGCCACCTAGACCCCTTTGCATGAGAGGTCTGCTGCTTTCCAGGAGCCAGGATGAGAGATGTCATGTGAGAAACCCTTAGTTGGTCCATCCTACTGACTACAACCCCATGCTCCTTGTCTATGTAGGCACCAACCACACAGTGAGAAGCAGTCCTGGGAGAATCATGAGAGACTACAAGACCATGGGAGTGAAGCTCAAAGGCCTAGGAGCATAACCCTTCTCCTTAACCCTCCCAATCAGAGGCCATGGCCATCAAAGGGAGAAGTGCATCGAGGAGGTCAATTGAAGGCTTAGGAGATCGTGTCACCATGTGGGCTTTGGATACCTCAACCGTAGTATGCGGTTCTGTGACAGCAGTCTACACACAAGGAATGGCATTTATCTCACAGGTAGAGGGAAGAAGATCTTTACTATCCGAGTTGCTGACTAGTTGAGCAGAGCTTTAAACTAAACATATCCAGGAGCCAGGGAGAAGTTTCCACTGCCTACTAGAAGTAAGGCTACTCTGGATTTAGTGCTGGCCAAAGAAGAGGACATCATATGTGTCTCGAATACTGCTGGTACTCTGGGAGATAGTGATCATGACCTGGTTAGGTTCACCATCCACCATCAGATTGGGAAATTAGGAGAACAAAAGTTCTAGATTTTCAAGAAGGCAGATTTTGGCAAACTCAAGAGGCCAGCTGGAAAGGTTGCAACCAGCAAATGAACTATTTGGGAGTTCAGGAACAGTGGTGCTTCCTTAAGGAGGCAATTCTTGAAGCTCAAAAATAGGCCATCCCCATGCAGACACAAAAACTGGAAAGGAGTCAAGAGACCCACTTGGCTCAACAGGAATGTTAGTGAGCTGCTTAAAAAGAAAAAAAAAAGAAACATATAAGCACTGGAAGAAAGGCTCAGTAACCAGAGAGGAATACACCTGTATTGCCAGGTCCTGCAGATATGAGGCATGGCATGAAGATCAAGCTGGCAACTGGAATAAAAGACAACAAAAAGTCTTTCTACGGATACATAGGGAGCAAGAAAAAAAAGCGGGGGGGATGTACTGTGGGCCCCTTACTGAATACTCAGGAGCATCCCACAGTTGATGCCTGTGAAAAAACAGAACTCCTAAATATATACTTTGTGTTAGTATTCCTCAAAATCACACAGGTACTGTTAACCTGGCCAGAGGCCCAGGGAGCATGGGGAAGACAACAGGCTACATGAAATAAGTCCCAAACATGTAAGGGATCTCCTATAAGACTTAGATGTTTTCAAGTCTGCTGGGCCCATCGACCCACACCCAGGAATCCTGAAAGAACTGGCTAAGCTTATAGCAGCACCACTAGCCAAGCTGTTTGCAAAACTGTCGAAATCAGGAGCAGTCCAGGATGACTGGAAGAGGACCAGTGTGGTGTCCATCTTCAAAAAAGGGAAGAGGGATGACCCTGCAAACTACATACCAGTCAGTCTGACCTCAGTCCTGGGTAAAATATTTGAAAAAAGTATTAAGGAGGCCATTGGTCAGAAGCTGGAAACAGACAGGGTGTTAAAAATTAACAAGCATGGCTTTGTTAAGGGTAGATCATGCCTGATAAATCTTGTGTCCTTCTATGACCAGGTAACTAGCCATCTGGACAAGGGACACAAGGTTTACATGATTTACTTAAACTTCAGTAAAGCCTTTGATTCTGTTTCCCATGGGATACTCTCAAACAAACTGGCGGTTGCTGGGCTGTACCAGCCTACAGTGAGGTGGTGGACAATTGGCTCAGAGGTCACTTCCAGAGGGTGGTAATGGATGGAATGGCCTCATTCTGGGGGGCCTTCTACAGTGGTGTCCCCCAGTGCAGTGTTTAGAGCAGTGCTTTTCAATATTTATATTCATTAATGACTTGAATAAGGGGGTGGAGAGCTCAGTGATTAAGTTAATGGGTGATACCAAACTGTGGGGAAATGTGGGCACATTGGAGGACAGGGCCAGGATCCAGAACAACCTTGACAGACTGGAATCTTGGGTGGAATGAAGTTGGATTAAGTTTAAAAGGGATAAGTGCAAGGCCCTTCACCTGGGTAGGAAGAACCCTCACCACAACTACACAATGGGTTTTGGTCCACTGGCTGGCACATGATATGAATGTGACCTGGGGGTCACTATTGGCTGAAAGATGAGTATGAGTCAACAGTGTGATGAGGTTGCCAGAAGGGTAAGTAGAACTCTGGTCAGTATCAGCCGATGCGTGACCAATAGATCTAGGGAGGTGCTCCTCCCTCTCTACTCAGCACTGGTGATGCCTTGGCTGGAGTATTGTGTCCAGTTCTGGGCACCACACTTCAAGGAGGACATGGATAAGCTTGATAGGATACAAAGAAGGGCCATTTGATCAAGGGCATGCAGTATAGGCCCTATGAGAAAAGGTTCTGGGAACTGGGCCAATTCACCCTGAGTAAGATAAGGCTAAGAGGTGACTTGATAGCCAACTACAAGTACATCAGAGGTAAGCACTAGGATCTAGGGGAGCAATTCTTCAGGAATGCACTCCAAGGGAGGACAAGGACCAATGGGCATAAGTTAATAGAGAATAAATTCAGACTTCTCTGTAAGGGTGACCAGAATCTGGAACACACAGGTGGTACAATCACCCTTTTTAAAGGTGTTTAAGATGAGGCTGGATAGGCACCTCGTTGGGCTCATCTGAGTCCAATAATGTCCTGCCCATGGCAGGAGACTGAACTTGATTATCTTACAGGTCCCTTCCTGTTCTATGTTTCTATGATAATTAGTAGGTAGATTGCAGTTGGTAAAAAGATGATGATCAATAATGTCAGAATCAAAATGCTGTTATGAGTACTGTTGACTAGTTAGTGCAGTGGCCTGTGGGAAATTAATTTCTGGTGTTAGTCCAGTTCCTAGAAAAAAGGTTTGATCATTGCCACCCTTGTTGGTAGTTGAGGGAAACAGGCCACATATGTTACTTAAGCAGAACTAACCTTTCAGCCCCAGACCAGGTCCTGGGACAAAATGGAAAATTTCCACTGTTTCAACTTGTCTGAGAATAAATATAGGACTTCATTATAAGGGTTCTTTCAGCAGTGAGTTTGTTTTCATTTTTAATAGAAATTTAAAAAAGGACAAAAAGATGAATTAGAAGAAAAAGAAAGAGCTTTGTTTACATATCACAGTGAGATTGAGGCAATTAAAACTTTGATGCCATGTAATACTGATGTTCCAATATGTGTCTCTATGAGCATTATCCAGTTTTATGCTCTGCCTGGCCACTGTATTGCCATATCATTTGTCCTAGCCTTGTACATGGGACATAAGAGAGGTCCATCAAACTTTGGGAACAAGCCTAGTGTCCAGGCATTAATGTCAGAGTACAGAGGAATATAATCTCAGAAAGATACAAAGGTAAGGAAAAAATGGCATCTGATCTCACATATCTTCAACTTTTTCAAGAAGTGGAAAAGGTCTAGAAGTTAACTTAATTTTACCTTTTCTTTTGAACATAAATATATACATAAGTAAATAAAAACTGCTACAGCCTATGTTGTACCACTGATTCTAAGTATCATTCTCAATGCTTTCAGGAGTAGCTATTGAAATATGTCTGGGACAATATGCCATTAAGCCTGTATTTACAAAGAAAATTGTACATAAGGAACAATTGGTAACCAGCCAAATTTCATAATCAAAGGAGGTTTTTCAGTGGTAAGGTACACTAGGGAAGCTATGACATATATTGAATATTAGGGCTATGCAAAGCTTCAGTAGCCAATTTGATCTGGAGGAGATTCAGCCCAATTTGGTGGCTGAATAGTTCATAGTTTCTGAATAGTTCATAGAATCTCCAAATCTTAATTGAATCAGGAGATCCATTAAAAGATCTGAATTGAATCAGAACCCTCTGAATTGATTCAGAAAGATTCAAAGATTCAGAAGGCTTGCAGCACACAGAAACTAAGAAAAGGGAGGGGGAGGGGGTGATCTTCCATATATCACCCCATCCCCCTCCCTCAGGAAAATACTGAGTGGGGGGAGAGAGGGAGACTGCTCTGATATTGACATCTGTAGCTGTCCAGTGAAACGCATCTTTCTTTGAGTTCCCTTCCAATCACAGTGCTCTTTGAGAGGAACATAAAAACAACATATAAAACTGCATCTGAAGTGATCTGTGCCTTTTGTGAGCCATCTTTGTCTTGGAGCAGCAGTTTCTTTTCCTGTACGTTGCATCCAATCCTTCCCTGTTTACCATTGCCTACAATCCCTATGGTTACCCCTATACATTCCTTACAATTTCTTCTTCCCCAAAATCCTCTTCTTTCTTCTTGTTAGTCTGTCTTGACTCTTTCCTCCCCATAAAAAAATCCATGTTTTCCCTGACAGTGTCTCACCACTGTGCAGGAAAACACAACATATATTATACACACTGACACACACACACATTTTGCAACACACCAAACATTATGAGGTGTGCTGGAAAGGCAGGTGCCAGGTCTTCTGGCAGGGGAGGGAGAGGGGACAGAGGGAGAACTATAAATTACCCCCCCAACATAGATGCACCCTCTTTCTTGGCAGTGATGAGTCTCCTGTACCTGTATCATGACCACTAATGCCACTAACTAGAAGCAGCATGACATTCTGCACTCCAATTTTAATTCTCAGCATGAGCCTTCCTGTGCTGGATCTGGAAGCAGAGGAGCTGAGGGCTATAGTGAAAGAAATTCTGGGCACCCCTCAAAGTTCCCCTAGAGGCAGGTCTCCTTTTCTGGAAGGTACTACAGAGAAGGTTGTGGGGGTAGGTGGCTCAGTTCCACCTGTTGTTGTGCCTGGTGAAAAGGGGGATAAGGCAGGGTCCCCACTCTCAACCCAGAAGCAGGTGGGTAGTGTAGTGTAGTGTGGGATCATTTTGAAATGGCAGATGCTACCTGTCAGCACCAAAGGCAGATCAGCTGGGACAAGGACATGAAACAGTTTATCATGATGGCGATGCTACTGCATCTCAGGAGGCAGCACCCCCTTGCCCTTGTTCCTCCTTACACCAGTGGGAGTGTGCCCCAAAAGAAGTTCCCCTCTCATTCCAAAGCCTCTGTCCCAAAAAAGCAGAGACAGGCCACCTTTTTCCCATTGGTCTAGGATGAAGACAAAAGTGGGCATGTTCCAAAGGCAAGCAAGGTCACACAGAGCATTATAGAAAAATGCTTACTTTAGATGGCCAGCCCTTCTCCTTTGTTGAGCATCCAGGGTCCAGGCAGCTCATGGCACTCACGGCCCCATTATACCAAGTGCCTACACACATCACCTTTAGCACAACAGTAGTGCCCTCCCTGTATGCAGGGAGTACTTGAGGGAGGAGCTGCACAGGGCAACTTCCCAGATAGCCTTACACTTCACCTCAGATACCTGGAGTAGCTGAGATGGAGATCATATCTACCACTCCCTCACAGAGTACTGGTGCAATCAGTCAGGGAGCTGGTGGGCTATCTTTCAAGCAGATGCAATGGATCAGTCCCACGTGACAAGGGAGATCATGGTGGCCTTGGAAGGGGACAGGGCTCCCAGTGATGATGTCACCACTACCAGCCATCTAAAGTAAGCTCATTTCAAACTGCAGGAATATGGCAGGCTATTTCCCCCAGAGCATCAAGGGGGCAAGATGCTGTAGGACAAACAGGCAGAACTGAGCATCCCGCAGCACAAAATCATGAAGGATGTGGAGACTCGGTGGAACTCCACATATGTGATGCTGGAAAAGCTGGTCAAGCAACAGAAAAGCATCCATGAGATGGCCTTGGTTGGGGAGATTGGCATCAGTGGCCCCCTTAACAAAATGGAGTGCGGTATCATCTCCCAGATCTTGGTGGTCCTCAAGCTGTTCCTCAAAGCCACTGACAGCCCCAGCACTAGTGATGCCCTCCTTAGCCAAGTGATCCCTGTAGTGAAAGAGTTTGATAATGAAATGGAGAAGTTACAGGGGATTAATGTTCCTGACTGGGGCAAGCCACTTTTACCAGAGGTGCAGGCACTGGTGAAGCAGCTGAAGAAGGGCATCAATAAATGGCTGGATCTGTTGTGGTCCAATATGATCTATGTGCTGGTGGACATGCGTGACCTGAGGGTGAAAGGGAGCATCTGCAGCAGCAAAACCCTTGATCACTAGGGGTTTGTGAACAGAGTCAGGGAGGCAGCAGGGTAGAGGCAGGGGGATGTGGAAGAGGGGGATCCGCTTTCCCATGCCAGCCCTCCCAGTCGCAACCAGTCTCCTCCATGACAGCCACTGCCAGCGTAGGCCAAGGGCATGGTTTCAATGTTGAGGTCCAGAGGCATCAGACCCCAGCCTTCAGCAGGTAGCATGGAGGCCTCAATAGCTGCCTATCTCACCAAGGACATGGAGCTACTGCACTGCAACCTCTTGGCCTATTAGGCAACTCACAGCCAGGTGTGGCAGGATCTGGCCACAGTTGTACGGGAACCTGTCCTGTCCACCAACCATTGTTCCAAGTGAGAGGGTGTTCAGCATTGCTAGTGATGTTGTGACACCCCACCATACCTACTTGAATCCTGGTTTGGTGGAACAGCTGGTGTTCCTGAAGGTGAACCTCCCACTACTGGGGTTCCCAAAGCTCCATGTGTCACCCTCTTCACTCCACACCCATTTGCTCTTTTTATTTGCTTTCAGAACCCTGAGGTACACTTTCACAGAAACCCCTACACTACTCTGCCTGAAACCTGGTAGGCTTCATGACTGCATGAGGGGCTACCATCCATGCGGCATTCACACACACAAGTGATGCCAGTTTTGCTTTCAACAGTTTGAGGTGCATTTTCACAGAAATCCCTGCACCTATATCTTTGAAACTTAGCAGGCTTTGTGCCCTCAAAAGAGGCTACCATCCTTCTGTTTTTATCTGAATCTGCAAAAAAATGACAAAGGTATAGGTATTTTAGTTAGTTGATCTGAACTTTTTTCTCTTCCTCTTTCTCTGTCCCCCCCCACCTCTCTCTCCCCCTCCATCCCTCCCTCTTCATCACTGAGAAGCAAGTGCATTGAGTCTCTAGGTTGGACAATGCCCATGCAACCTGAAGAATTGTGAATATCCAAACCAAGGACAGTCTTACCCACTGCATCTCCAGAAATGGACTAATCCATCGAAGCTAAAATACCAATGATTCAAGCCTGTTCCACTGAAGTCAAAAGGCAAAACTCCAATTGACTTCATGGTGCATGATCTTGCCCTCAGACAGGTAAAGACAGCTTAGCCTGGAGTAACACATTCTTCTTTGTCAGATATGTAATACTGTGGAGATTTCAGACCAAAGAAAAGAACACCTAGAGTAAAATCCCAGAGTCAGAAGGGTCAGCAAATCTTTTCTATGCTGCAAGATTTTTTTTTCATGCAACAGTAACCTTTTTTATTACAGAAAACTGTTCACACATGGCTTTTTGTTTAAGCACAGGAGGAGGAAAAAGCTTGTTTTAGACAGTAACAAGCTGCACGCTTATTCTCGGTAAGCTCTCTTTTTGAATGGAAAGATGCAGCTTGAACTGGGGGATAACCTACCATTTATTTATTTGGCCTACTATAAGTCAGTGAAGCACAACTTTCTCCTTTTTAGGAAAGCATACCTTGATGTACCAGCGTGACTCATGAATGCTGTGATGATGGGGCAGATGGAGCATCCCACAGGAGTGCAGGGGGGCCCTCCATGTGCTTGGCAGCAGACCCAGAAGTGGAAAGGAAGTACTTCTGATGCACTTCCAGGTTCACCAGGAAGCATGCTGGGAGGGCCCCCCACAGCCCTTCAGCTCAGTGATCGGCCACGGGGGGGTACCCTGGGTGACCCTCCCCCCCAATCCAAGAGGCACCACTCACTGAGCTGGAAGGTGCAGCCCCCCACCCCCATATACTCCCTGGTGGACCCAGAAGTAGACCAGAAGTGCTTCTGGTCCACTTCTGCATCTGCTGCTGAGCACACTGGAGAGTCCCCCATGCTCTGTGGGACACTCCATGCACCCCAGCATCACAGTGTTTATGAGCCACCTGCTATCTAGTGGTATATAAAAAAAACAAAACATTTAAAGCTGTGTCTATGTCTGAACCACTGAATCTTGCCGAGTCTCTCCAAATCCATTCGGAGGGTTCCAATTTAGTTTGGAGAGATTAAAGGGCCCTCCAGTTTTTTGGGGGGATTCAGAGATTTGGCCACTGAACTGAATCAGGGACCAAAGCTTCATATAGACCTAGTAATAAGTTGTGCCTGTTAGCCTTCTGCATCTCAAACTATGGGTTTCCTCAAACAATGGGCTTCAACCTGAAACAAATTAATCAAGAAATTTTAAGACACTAAATATTTTCAATATAATATATATTAGTAGATTCATTCATGTTAAGTCCTGGTGGCACTAGTAGATCAACTAGTCCAAATTCACATAAAATCATGGACAAACAAGGATGGTAGGATCCTGAAATGGATATCTAGTCTAACCCCTGGCTCAAGGCAGTATGATGCCTAATTAATTCCTTCCAGGCAGCTGTTTGTCTATTCTGCTCTTAAGAACTTCTAAGCATGGAAATTCCACAACCTCACTAGGTTATCCGTTCCAATGTTTAACCACCCTCAGTCAGAAAGTTCTTCTAACCTAAATTTCCCTTGTCACAATTTAAAATAGTTATGTCTTCCCCACTTTTCTGCAGCCAAAAAGAAGAGTTTGTCACCATCCTCTGTATAATCATTTTTCAAATATATGGAGATGTATCAAATTTCCCCAAAGTCTCGTATCCAGAATAAATAATCCTACTTCTTCCAATCTTTCTTCAGAAGTCATGATTCTTAGATTTATAATAATTTTTATTGTGCTCTGCTGGACTCTTTTTTTTCCAGAAGTTCAGTGCTCCAAACTGAACACAGTAGTCTGGGAAAGACTTCACCAATGTGCTGAATAAGAGTGGAAGAATTACTTCCATTGATTCATAGGTGATACCTGTTAATACAACCTAGTAAGATACTCGCTTTTTTTGCACCAACTACTCCATTCATAGCTCATGGTCCTCTATAATCCCCAAATCCTTCTCTGTAGTACTGCAACCTAAAATCAATCATTCCGTAATCTGTATTTGTGCCAGTGGCTTTTTTCTCTTAAGTGAAGGGCTTTGTATTTGTCATTATATAATTTTCTTCTGATTAATTTCAGATTTTTTTCTCAATTTCTCAAGGTTTTTTTCTGAATTCTAATCTTACCCTCCAAAGCATCTGCAACTGCACCCATTTAATGCATTACAACGTGTAAGTATATTAGAGGCATAGAATTTCACCCCCTTCTAAAAACCTTACAATTTAGGCTTGGTTCCAGCACTTCTTTCAGAGATGCATCTAGTTTTTATTTGAAGACACAATAGGTGAAGCACCTAAATTAGCCGGTTCCACAGATTAAGTGCATTGTACAGTTAAACAGTCTCTTATTTCTTATTCGAGTTTGTCTGGCTCTAATTTTAAGCCTTTGGTTCTCACTGTGCCTTTCCCTACTAAATTTTAAAGAGCCCTTTTGGATTAGTATTATCTCTCTGTGAAGTTACTTATTCAGTGTAAACTGTTTTCCAGCAGTGTTTCAACATTGTTTAAAAATGTGAACAACAGAACTGCAGGCAATATCCCTTTATCCTAATCAGCATGACACATACACACCTCCCTACTTTTCTTGCATATATAACCTTTGGCTACAGCATTCTTTTGGGAGTTTTGGTTAAGAAGTGTACCATGATACTTAAATCCTTTGTGGAGATAGTCAATTCAAGCATAAATTCTCCCATTCTATGGGTAGAGTCTGTATTCTTTGTTCCTACAATGATGATCTTGCACTCATGTGTATCAAAATACATTTTGTTTGATCCAGATGGTGCTGTATGACTGCCCTGTCCTGAGCATTGTTTACAATTCTTCCATTTTTTGTTATCCATAGGTTTGATCAGCACTGACAAAATATTCAAATGTTGACTTTCCAGTGTATTTATAAGTGGCCAAATGTTTGTTTCTAGTTTTGCATGATACTCCTACATAAGTACCTAGATTTTAAAGAGTGTAGGCATCAAGCATCTCTTATTAAGGATATGCACCTGCACCCACACATACATTGCTTAAAATATAAATTTATACGTTATAAGTCAAATGTTGATGAATGAAGATAAGATGCATTCTACTCAAGAACAATATATTTAATAAGATAACAATGATTGTTGGCGGTCCTCTTGTCCCTCCTGATCTCTTCCTGTGGCACTTCATTAAGTTTTTTAAATTACGTTTTGTGGTCTGCAAGAGGGGCTAGAATGGGTTTTCTTTGGACAGATGGTTGCCAGAAAATGGAAAAAACTGGACTCCAAGGATTCAGAGTTCCTATCCAGCTCTTTGTTCATATTGTTTTGATGATGGACTTAATCCTGTCCTCAATTAAATTGTTGACAAAAATCATACGGACTTTCATAGTGTTATCACCCACCACAGAACCCTTCTTTAAACATGGTGCAAACTTCACACTCCACAGACCAACTCAGCCCTCCTCTGCTCTCAGTCTTAGTTTCCCCACATCACTCATCTGCCACACCTTGATGTTCTAATTGTCTATCAGGGAGCAGGTTCCTTAATTTCAAAGGAGAAGCCTTTTTGATCAGTGTAGCATCTCTCACAGCTGACTCTCCTCAGGGTCTCTGGGTGTAAGATACCTTACCACTGGTCCTCTGTTCTGCAATTAATTTTATTCACAGTTATCTTACCCTTCCTGGTAACTTGCCCACACTAGTTTCTCTGACAGAAGCTCTGTTCTGTTCCACAGTTGAAGCAATTCCAGCTGTGCCCTGTACTGCTGAGGCCCTTCCATTCCTTATATTCCTCCCAGTGAATTTAATTCCTCTTCAAGGGCTTTTTTCCTTCTTCCTTGTAATGGGAACTAGCAGTACTTTGTTACTGAATTGCACTGAATTGTATATATAGTGTGCAAAGCAAGCATATTTTCAACTAGATCCATGAACAGGAATTCATTACACTATACTTTTAATCAATTTTCTAAAGACTTTCCTACTCATGGCAGGAAGGAAAACTTGTAAATACTATAAACTATCCAACAAACTAAAGTGCCATTTAATTAAATGAGGGCACAAAGAACTACTTTTTTAACTTCAGTCTTAGAAATAGCTATTGTGGGCTTGGCACCAATTCAGCTGACACTGACCTCCAAAGATGGCACTTGGATGGAACAGTGACTGCTGAGCTCAATTAGCATTTGAATATCATTTTTCAAATAGCCCTAGAGGTAATGTCTCCTGGAGAGAAGAGGAAGAATTGTCTTCTATAAACTGTATTAATGTAGGAGAGCTCTAAAAAGTCATTATGGAAATACAATAGTTAGTGCAGTGACCACTCAACAGCTGTGATATGCTGAAATATTCTAAATATGGAGAGTACAGGGACCTTATCAGAATACCAGCAGGCAGAGAATTAACTCACACAGGTGCATACAGTGAAGCAATGAAGCAGGTCTAGGAGCTAAAGCCCCTTCCAGATGATCAGAGGCAAGCAGCTGCTTGCTAGTTAGAAGGGAGAGAGCCACTGGAGATGGAAAATCTTTCCATGCAGTTGTTACTGGCAAAAGGGGGAAACTGAAGTTGCAGTTTAGTTTGATGATAAGCATCACTTATCTCAAATTAACTATCCTCACTTCCAGGACATGTAAAAAGGGGGTTGGTTCATAACATTTTTCCTTTATAAAAATAATTGTTTGCCTCTGTATTAAGGCATTATTCATAAAACCTAAGTGAAAGAAATGCCATTTAGTCCTAAAGCAATGAGGTGTACACTTATCTTTACTTTTTAAAGGATTCAAATATATTGTTTAATACCAACTCCTGGGATTGTACCATCTTATGCGCTCAGTGACTCCCCAAATATTGTTATTGTTCCACTGTAATACACTGATCATGGCAGAGCATAATTCTGAAGGGACAGAGAGAGAGAGAGAGAGAGAGAGAGAGAATTCTCCTGTGAGAATTCTGACTGTGTGCGGCACTGGTCAGGCCACAGCTGGAGGACTGAGTCCAGTTCTGGGTGCTGCACTTCAAGAGGGGTGTGGACAGCATCGAGAGGGTCCAGAGGAGGGCCACTCGCATGATCAGGGGACAGCAAGGCAGGCCTGTGGGATGCTCCATCTGCCCCATCATCACAGCATTCATGAGCTGCGCTGGTACTTCAAGGTATGTAGAAAAAAACATTTAAAGCTCTATCTATGGCCGAATCGCAGGCCACTGGCTGTGACGCCAGGACTTCCAGACTTGGCAGTGGCTGACTTGGCAGGGAACCGGAGGCGGTTATGTTGGGAAGAAGGATCAGGGAGGGGTACAGGGTGGCTGCCCACCCCCATAAGCACTAGGAGGGAAGGGATGAGCATGTTCCCCCCTTATTCTTTCTCCTTTGTTTTGAGTAACAAGTGGGCACTGGGAAACATGATCTCAGGGATCCATCGGTGAATGGTTTTTGTTAGATTCACGTGAAGTCCCAGTTTGCCGTAAGGCAGGACAGGTTTATAGACACAAGTGGAAGGAAGGTGGTTGTGGAAGGAAAAATCGTATTCGCCAAAAAGGCCCGACCCATCCCAGGGCGGTCATCTGTATGAAAGGAGATATTATCCAGAGAAAGACATGTAGAGTGCAGCATTTGTCCAGGCCATGGAAGTAGTAAGGGTGGGGTAAAGGGGAGATTTGGCGCCTGATGAAGAAAAGACTGAGGTCAAGACCTCTTTGCTTTGGGAGCCACCTGAAGTGAACTGCCTTCACAACAAGGAACATCGAAGATGTGGCAGGCGAGTAGGAGCAACACCTATACCAGCTAGGTGGCACCTGAGCCCAAGTCTCACCCTGACATCACTTGGGTACAAGGTACCTATCAAGAAGAGGCTGAAGCCCTACAACACCTACCAGCAACAAAATGCATGAAGGCATGTTACTGGAGTCTTCTCTGTGTTCCAACTAGAAAGTTCTAGCATTGCCACAGCCTCATGTGTATAAGCCCCCATAGGTTTAAAAATGGCTCCTGGGACATTTTAACTAAAGCATCCTATGGCCATTTTTAAATGTGCAGGGACTTAATACACATGACACTGTGGTATTTAAATTAGAGCATCTCTACGGGAACTGCTCTAACTAAAATGTCCCCTCTACCCCTGAACAATTGTAAGAGCACCTGGACAGTAACATTATTTTAAGGGCAGACAGACTAATGGTGCGTGATGAAATGGAGAAGCTGGGATTTTGTAATGGCTTCCACCTTTTTGCCAGCATTATCTAAACCATTCTGCTTTGGTTTAGCTGTAACAACCAGTTGATCTCAATCCAAAAATGCAGATTTCATCTAATTTTTAATATATGGAAGATTTAATATGTGAATATTTTAATCTCTTTTTTCCCCCTCACTAGATATCCAAGTGCCTTCAAGGACATGCTGTGGAGAAAGTTGAACTTAGCGGGACTTCACAGATCCAAAATTTGAAGGCAGAGCAGTTGTCTGTGATGATCCTGGGATTCTGTTTGCTTCCTATCATTTGTAAACGTATTTTCCTTTCCTCTGGATTAAAACTTCTGGCAGGAAAACCCACAAGGTTTTATTGGTTTTCCTTTTGTTCTTTTGTTTGCTTTTCTGAATCTGGTGGGCCATTTCAAATGTTTATAACCCTAATAAAAAGCATAAGTGATGGTAGTATTACACACACAACAAAATGAGCTGTAAATGCTACCTTTCAAAGTCAAAAGATGCCTTGAAAAAGTGTTAATAAGTTTCCATAAACAGCACCATGGTAAAGACATTTTACCTTTTCTTCAGTAATACTGTTTGATTTGTTTTTCTTGCTTCATATTTCTTAAATTATAGTCCAGATATGTGCTAATCACAACAACATCCAACTGTCTGATTATACTTCAGAGTCAATGTGAAAAAATGGGTGGGGGAGTGGGGAAGGGCACAGTAAAAACCCAATTTTGGCACCAAAATTGGCAGTCCTGAGTCCAGAAATCGTACAGGGAATAGACACATTAAGTAATCTCATTTTTCAGAGGCAATTTGAGCTAAATTAAAGAACATGAAAATATGCATAAAATTATATATAACTTCAGTTTAAAATTTAATATTTTAACTGAAAGTAGATAAGGAAACTACATTGGAACAGCTCCTTTAGAGATGACTTTATATATTTTTAAATTAATCTGTGTCTGAATTTAACCTTCCAGCTTTCTAGTTCTTTATAAAAAAAAAAAAAAATCAATACAATTTATCTTATATTCATTAAACAAATGAGGATCTTGCCCCCTTCATTTGACATTTATATCAAAGATCCAAGGTCCAATGGCACACAAGTAAGTTATATGACATCATGTCCAACTCCTTTGGTTCCTGAAACAAAATGACTAATTGCCCATTTACAGCTGGGTTGACTAGGGATAACTACATGGGGAAGATCTGTATTCAAGACCAGGGCTTAAATACATGCTTCCAGGGACATACAAGATCCCTTATCCTAACACTGCACCCCTAAACTTCCCTTAAACCTCCATGCCATTTGAAGGAAAGGAAAGGAAAATATTGGATTTATAAATACTTCTTAGCTGAATCCAAAAGGTATATTTACTCTTCTGTAAAATCTTCAAAAATTGGCCTCATGTTGATTCAAGTGAATTGCAATATTTGTATTACATGCTGCATACTGTGCCAAATAAGTCACCAAGGTGCTCAGTACATGTCTTGCTGGTCACACAGCTGTTATTTGTCATAGCAAGTTTGACACTAACACATCTAGGAGTCCTCAATGGAGTCATGCAGCAGATTGCCTCGTGCTGAGAGTGCTGCAGAATGCCAGGTGAATGGCAGGTCTCTAAAACCTTTTCAAGAAAACGGGCTTCTTATTTAAGAGGCTGGAATTGCCCTAGAATTTCTAATTTAGGACATGACTCTAATCTAGATTGCATTGGTGTTACATTGATACAAATCCAGGTAATTGGATGGAATAGCTGGTCACTTAAATCAGCTAGAGGAAACAAGGTCAGAACTGAAGCCCATGTTTCTAGCTGCACTGTCATACCCAGGTTTAAGGTTAAAGAAGGCAACATATAATAAGGAAGGAAAGAAGTAACTGATATCAAAAGAAAATTCACAGAGAGCACATCTTCACATTCATTAATGCACAGTAGTTGCTGTGCATTATTTTAGTTGTTACTTCTACTGGTTCATTGCTTAATGGAGTACTAACTAAATGTGCAGTAACTACAGTTATTGCACAGTATCACTGGCCCATGCTTTTTTGTGATGCCTACTGCGCAGCAGCCTAATAACGCTGTGCAGTAGTTTATTAGCACAGTTTTTTACTAGAATGCTACTGCACAGTGTTAGTAGGCTACTGCACGGTAAGCATCATGTGTAGATGTGCCCAGCATGTTAGAACAGGCTCATACTGTTTTGGATTCAAGATAGTAGATTTCCTCCCGGCTCCCAGCAATGGCAAAGAAAACTTGATCACCACACAATCACCCAACTGTAAAAGGCTTATGTCCCATTAAACAACAGCAACTGTAAATAGCAACTATTGTGCTTAAAGCTGTAAGCACAATAGTTGCTATTAAAGAAGTTAACATTTGTAGACTGAAATGAAGAATTATCAGTTGTGTCCTGCTCTAAATATAGGGAAAAGTGGTGATCTCTAATACCTTCATAAATTAAAGTGGCAAAAAGCTATCTTTTTTAATTATTAATAAAAGCAGATGTCTACACAAACATAGCAGCTCATTGTGCTGGCAGAGTTAAAGTGTGTCAAGCCATCCAAGCTTGAACAACCAGCTCCTCATGTACAGCTGGATTACCAGTAGGGAACAGCTTTGGCCTAAGTCCAGAGCACTTTTCAGATCCCATGAAACAGTATATAGTCAATTATCCCCTCTAAAACTTTTTTTAAAACTAAAGTGAACTGGCTTTGTCCATGATCTTTAAATAACTTCCCATCTTGATTGTGTGAACCTTATTCATGTTCAGTGGTCTCTTACCTCTACTGGTAGTGCTGCTGACCTTTGCAGAATTGCTACTGGAATACAGTACTACTTCAAATCAGAGAGAGGGAAAGCTGGAAGAACCTGGTTATCTATCAGAATGTATTCATAAATGTTTTCAAGATTCTGAAATTTGTTAAAATCATATTTCAACCCTGAAACCCTTTCAACTCCACCTTCTCACAATTTGCAGTTGTTCTGTTTTCGTATTGTAAGTTTCAAACAAAATATAAATTCTACAGACATTAGTAAGCAGAAGTTGGTTAATTCTGACTTCCTTCTGTATGTGTTAACTACACCAGTTTTCTCTTTAGAAGTGAAAACTTTGGTTTATCCATGTCATAAGATAAAAAACAACAAACTATGATCCCACCTACCCCTTAATTTTTTGCTGATTTAAATTATTGAAAATTTCACTGGTTTTGCTTTCAAATATTCTACTTTTTGCATCTGTCCAACTATGGCTGCAATTTGAACTTTCTATAACTGAATTTGAACTTTATGTAACTGAAAGTGTGGCAAAACCTTAAGTAATCTTGAGTAATAGAGATCTATATATATATAATGATAGATATCTATATGTAGCTAGTCGACATCAGGGCAATGTTATTTCATGCTTTACAGTTTTAAATGCTGAGGTAACTCAATTGTTTGCTCTGTTTTAGATTTTATGGCAGTTTGATCACATCAGAAAATGGATGTGTAGTTGAATTCACTATGAGATAATTAGCACCAGATATATCATCTTTTCCTACCATAATAAAACAATGTCCTTGTAGAAGTATAATTATCCAAAACTGATTTTAATTAATTTGACATGTGCTAAATATTTTTTGGGTAAAAAACTGGAAGTCTGGTAACATAAGAGTACTTGAATGTCAATCAATGGATTGTGTGAATGCTTTCTCCAGTCTCCTAACTCTCACTTCTGAGTATTTTTCAATTATGCTAAATACAAGGGTGTTTTGTTTTGTTTGCTTGTTAAAATGCTGAATAGTAGGGTTGTACAAAGCTTTGCTTCCCAATTCAAGTTGGAGGAGACTTGGCCTGATTTGGCAGCCAAATCTCCAAATCTGAGCCAAAATTGGGAGACCAATAAAAAGGTCCAAATTGATCCAAAGCCTTTGAATTAAATTTGGAAAAAGATTTGGAGGAGATTTGGGCAATCCCCACTTGCCACCACAGAGAGCTGGACTGGTAAGTAGAGGGCAGGGGGGCTGAAGAAGGAGACCATGGGGGGCCCACACCAGGCCTCATCCCCTACCTGCTCCCCCAGCCCCCACCCCCCCGAGTGCCCTCCAACCCCTGCCTGCTCTCCCACCCAGCCCCAACATTATGGTGCTTAAAAAAGGCCTGCACTCACTTGCTACTGCCAGTCAGGGTGGGGGTGATCCCTACTGCCCTATGTTGCATGGGGGGGCTCTGTCATGAGCTTCCATTCCCTGCTAACTCTACCAGCCCCATCAATGGTTTCCCTGCCTGGCTCCAGCATCTCAGAACTTAACAAAAAAGCCCCACTCTCACTGGCTACTGCAGTGGCCATCAGGGCCTCTGGGGGCCTGTGGCAGACCCCCCGCCCCCCCATCATGCAGCATGGGGCAGTGGAAAGCAGTGGGGATTCCCCTCCCCCGGTAGAAACCAGTGGGTGTGCGGCTTTTTTAAGTGCTGGAATGCTGGGTCTGGCTGGGCCAGACATTGATGGGGCTGGGAGAGCAGACAGGAGATGACACCTGTCCAATTTGGAGATTAGGCTGATTTGGTGCTGGCTAAATCTCTGAATCAGATTCAGCCAAATTCATTCAGGACAGCGATTTGAAATCACCAAATTGAATCACTGTCCGCCAAATCAGCCAAAGCTGAATCCAAAGTGAATACTAGCTGTTTTGCCCAACTTACCTTGCTATTCAGTAGGTCTATTTGTGGAGTTAAGAGAAAAATCCAGTCTCTAGGCCTATTCAATAACTTCACCTCTCTGCTTAATTTTCTAAAAGGCTCTTAGCATCTAGGAATTCCTGGACTATTCAGTGTACTGTGGGCTGCTAATTAGCCATCAGATGTTGGAATGAGTTGTGGAATGTATATCTGAATCTCAACTTTCCTAAAGCTCAAAAAAGGTTCAGATTTAGACTTCCTATTTCAACAGATAATATTAGTATTTAGAGCAATAGTTATCCAAAGCATCAGATACAGAGCTGTGTTCTATTTGGAAACAAATTTAGTAAAGGATTTTGGTCACGAAAAATTACCTGTGATATCCAATCCTTTGGAAATATTCTAATTCTGGAAGAATAATATAGTCTATCAAAAATTGTTTTGAATATATAGTCATTGAGGGAAACATAGAATCCACATGGTCTACTTTGTTACCTTGGATCAGGACACACTTATCAATGAAATAGACAAAGATATTTAATGTGACAGACCACAAAAGTGCTCTTTGTGAAAATGAGTTGAGAAAGCACTACCTTCCTGCTTCATCCCCGCCAAGGTGCTCAGCATTCTGTTGGATCATGTGGAGGATTGAATGGCCTCACTCTATACAACCAATGAATCATTTTGCCAGATTTTAAAATACCTTGGATTCAGATCCTATCTAAATCCTTTTACAAAAGGGAATTGAAGGTACACAAAGATGTTGCCTCATTCGATGAAGACTTAAGGTCTATCTTCTTCCTATTGACCAACTGCGTCTACCAGCTTTCTTCTCAATCTTTTATTCAAATTTAGCTTTGAATCCTTGTTCTTCCATCTTTGCTGAACTCTTGCTGCACATTGCAATTTGAATTTCTACATTTCTTCCTGAGCTTCCACAATAATATTAGAAATATAAAAACCTGCCCTGAAAACACTCCCATATTAACTCAAAGAGCCATATTTGCTAGAAATCTCTCTAAATTCCCAAACAGTCAAGGTTTTCATGCACGACATCTTGAAAACACAGCTTAAAAATGCCATGGCTACAAAACAGCCACTGAATTCCTTAAATGAGGGAAGGTAGGTTTGTGAGAACTAATTGGCTACTGTAATTTTAATAGAGTAATAGATCAGATAAAGACAGACAATTATTTCCCAGCTCTCCTGACATACTCTCATTCATACTCTAAGGCATAGGGAGAAATGGCTGGCATGTCTGAGCAATATACAGAGCATATATACAAAAGGGATAATTTCTCAAAAATCATGATCTAATCTTGTTTGAAGAGAGAAAGTTAGAAAAATGTGAACTGAGATTGGGAATTGTTTAAGGGTATTTACTAGATGCTAACAATGTCAGAGTCATGAAGCAGTCTGTTTAGTTAAAACATATTCTGGTTGAGTAGATGAACAAAGGTAGCAATTAGAAATAATAATGATGATTGTAAGTAAGAACAGCATAAAAGAATAAAAATGGGTTAAAGTTAAGGGGGGTCAAAGATTAAAAATTGATAAAAATAGAACACGCTAAAAAAGTATTCAAGTAATATCTAAGTAGGGGCATCTACACTATGGAATACACAAATTAGCTTTGCAGGAAATGTCTTCATATCTACACATACAGGGCTATTAGTCTGGAGTAAACTAATAAATACTGAAGCAGGTTAGTACTTTTAAATACAAGTACTATTTTGCTGTGGTTTTTATGCCATGGCAACACACAGAGATGCTGAAGAGGATGGCTGGGGCATGAAGGTACTTCAGTGTGGGGGCTGGCTGCCTGCTTGGTAGCCCCACACTTGAACACCCTCGTGCCCCTCCATGGCACTTTGAGCTGGTCGGAGCAGCCCTGGGCTGGAAGGACCCCCTAACAACCGGGGCTGCTCCAACCTCACTCGGTGTGCTTCAGTCTCAAGCTCACATGTAGATAAGAACCAGAATTTATTGTGTTGCATTAATATGCACATGTGGATGTGCCCAGTGTCTCCTTAATCCTACAATTCCATCCTTTCCTTTGGTTCAAAGGCTCAGGTGCTTGTTAGCATTTCTCCAAGCCTCTATAGTTCCAGACAGACCTAACTGGGCTTTTTTCTCTTTTGTTGATCCATATGTCATTTTATCAGTGCTACTGACTCCACTATTAGCTGCTCAAAGTGCAACTAAAATGCTTATATCCAACAAGGACAGGTAGGGGTATGAGAGACTTGTCTTATACCACTAGAGTATTGCATAGGCTAATCCCACTGTACTCTTGACATACTGTGTCCCTTAATGGGGGTGCCCTCAAGGATACCATTAATATTTTTCTATCCATCTCTTTCTCTCTCAGTGCAATTGGTTTGGTCTCGAAATGATTGTCACAGGAGGGAAAAAAATTTCATTCCTCCTACAACCTTGACCTTATGCTCATTAACTAGGATGTGAGTGTTTACCTTCCTACCTGCTTCAAAATCCTAAAAGCTGGATGTCCTGGCCTTAGTATCAGACAAATCCCCATTAACCCAGGGTTGGAGAGCATTTGTGCAATCGTGAAATAGCAGTTGGGTAGCCTACATCTTTATACCCATTAATAAATAGGTAGCCCACAAATTTAACCAAATAATCACTTTCATCAAAATTTCTAATTTTCCTTACATTTCATAATTTTGTTCATTTTTTGTTATTGTAATCATTTTACAAAATTACTATTGAAAAATTCAGTTACAGAAATGAATATTTTCCTGCAAAAAACCCTACAAATCATGGTTAAAATGTGAATGAATGTCATGAGAGAGGAGAAATGAAAGTATTTTGAGCTGTGTGAAGTAAAAACAGCTACAAACATTTGAAAATTTTCATAATCATATATTTTTGTCTTAGGAGTCCCATCACTGCCATGAAAACAATAAGCCAGATGGAAAATCCCATGTGCAAAGAACTGGATTGGTGTGAGGATTCAGAGAATAACTGTGAAGTTTTTCTTAGCAAAGTTTGCCCAGAACATTCTGTCAGGAACTTGAAAGGGGTGTCGGCTCTTTGATCTCTTTTCAATCTGAGATCCATAGATTTCCCAGGGAAGCAGAGTGTGTGACATCTATTTTTTGGAAAACATTTAGCCCATTGTGTCTCAGAATATAAACAGTACTACTAAATAGTAGGGCTGTGTGAAATTTTGATGGGTGTTTTGTTTCAAAGCTGTTTGGAGGCATTTCGAGCTTGAAACAGCAAAATCAAAATGAAACAAAAGGCTTCAAAACAGCTTCAAAATGAAATGAGGGCACTCAAAATGTTTTGAAACTTTCAAAACATTTTCAGTTTTGAAGGTGAGCTTGCTTGCAGCTAACAGAAACTAAGGAGAGGGAGGCCATGGTCCCCCGATCTGCATGTGGGATTCCAGCAGGCTGTGGCTACAGGCTGGGGCCAGCGGCAGCCATTAAGCACTTCCCGGTGCTTGGCACAGGCTGACTGCAGTACTGCTACTGGCCCCAGACTGCACCAGCATCCTGCTGAAACCCATGCAGAGATCTGGGGGCCTGTGTCCCACAGGAAGATCTGGTGGAATGATCAGAGAGTTGGGGCAATCGAGCCAGGGGCTGGATGAATGTTCTTGTTCATGTCCCTGAACATTCCCTCAGTTCCTGGTTTGATTCACCAGCTCCCCAGTCTTTCCCCCAGCTCTCTGATCACTTCACCCAGCTCTTCTCAGGGGCACAGGCCCCTGGATGATGCAGGATGAAAGCAGCCTGCTGCTGCCAGCTGGTGATGGTGGTGGTGGCAGCTCTGGGCTATTTCCCCAGCCAGTGGCAGCAGTCTGCTGAAGCCCCACACACAGATCTGGGGGCTGCACCCCTTGGGAAGAGCTCGTGGAATGATTAGAGAGCTGGGGAAAGTGATCAGAGTTGGGGAATTGAATCGTGAGCTCAGGCTGACATGTGGAGCCACCCCAGCTCCCAGACAGTGCTAGGTGGGGGAGGGGGGGACATTGATCCCCACTGTGTCCTGCAGCCCCATGATGTGTGGGGAGGCTCTGCCATGAGTGCCCAGAGGCCCCAGTTGCCACTGCCAGAGCTGGTGAGTGTGAAGCCTTTTTTTTTTTTAAATTAAAGCTCTGCACTCACCAGATACAGAACATGTGGATGACAGCATGCTGCTGCTCTTGCGAGCTAGGATCAGTCTAGCTCCCAAGTCTGCCTTGTACAGCCTGTGCCGAGCGCCAGGAAGAACCCAGATCCAGGGGTCCAAACTATCCAGAAGGGTTGTGGAGCTGTATTAGACTCCTCCAATGGGTAGCAGGCACCCAGATCTGTGTGTGGGATGACCACGCTGCTGCCAGCAAGTGATACTAGTTTTGCTTTAAAAATTTTGAGGTGCAGTTTCACAAAACCCCTGCACCTATCTCCTTGAAGCTTGGCAGGCTTCATGCCCTCAGAAAGGGATACATTCCTGCAATTTTAATCTGAAATTACAAAGTTATAGGCATTTTCATGATTCCCCATTATAGCCTATGGGCAAAATGCATCAAAACAGCAAAACAGTTTCAATGAAACAAAATGGAACAGCTCTTTGAAATGGTGAAAAAAAAATGTCCCTTTGAAAAGGCGAAAGAGAAGTGGAAACAAAAAGGTGCTGTTTCGCATAGCCCTAATAAATAGCATAAAATACTTCAGGGAATTGACCCCCTAAAATTTTTTAAAGGAAATATTATATATTCTCATTATAAACACTAATATAAGGGTATACTCTGAAATATTGTTAAGTTTCCACAATCTTATTTCTATAGTATAACTGTTTCTTTTGTATAAAACCCTACTGCACAATTGTCATGGATGAATGCTCCTTGTCTATTTAGATAACTCATAGTGGCCTATGGCGCCTCACCAATGTCCAAATGAACACTTTCTAGCAGTAATAATTAACATATCAAGACCTAGGCAGATTGCTAGAAATAATTAAGGTTGGCTTTGCTGAATAGCATTTCCAAATTCTGTTTTTCAGTCCTAGCTTACCATATATTTTTATAATAGAAGTACATAAATTACTATCATGGTTTAAAGGGGTATGACTTGTGGGATTGATTTATTTTTAAATAGTAGAAGCTGATTGAGTACCTAGACAAGGCTGAGGCAACCTAGCACCACGCCTGATCAATGTATATGCAATATCATGTAGGCTCTTAGTTGCTTTATTTTTCCTCTTTTTATAATATTAAGAAATATTATACTTCTTGATAGACAAAACATTTATTTTATGGAAAGCTGAACTGGCAAATGAAGGCATGTCTCCAGCATGGATTGACTGAGTTGGTCTTGGCCATAGCCTATGCATGAGGTGGAAACAGATGCTCAAAACCCAGAAATATAGAAACTGTTCTCAAGAATACAACACACTAAGGTCTGTCCTGGAACATCTTCACCAGCATATTTCCAGGTCTGGAACATGCTTCCAGGAGCATACTTAGAAAATTTTCAAGAACAGTCTAGCCAGGAAACACTACCATTATGGTGTAGACATACCCTGAAATCCTTTCATCCCAGACTCCCAGAGGACAACAGGAACAACAGGTCTCAAAGCCCAGCTTGATTAGTCTGTGTACTGAAAGCTTGCTTTATGTTTGATAACGCTGCCCAGATTGCAGGCTTGACAGTGGCAGAATTTCATGCTTCCATTTTAGAAAAGATTAAAACAAAAATAAAAATAAAATACCAAAAACATGAAGTCATACACAAAGAGACCTAAGAGGTGAAAGAGATTCTTGAATTGTGACTATTTTCCTGCTTCACAAAAAGATAATGTGTTGTAAAGATAGGTACTGTGAGGTTTTCTGATGAGTCAAATGAGGCAGGGACTTCTTAAAATCATTTAGGGCACAGACAGAAGTCACACTTCTGCCTCCCCCTCCCCCACAATCTTGCCACAGAAAGTGGTCTATAGGTATGACCAAACACAAGTGCACAGTTGCAGACCTCTTAAAAATGACCAATAGAGTGAAAATATGAACCCTCATTTCATGAGAGGTCAGATGAAGAGGTTTCAAAATAAAACACTTTCTGTCTTTTTGCACTGCCTGCCAGCCTCACACAGTTTTCAGAGCGGGAGTAAAGGGAGGAGAGGGAGCTTGTTCTAGAGGTTCCCCTGCCAGTGTTGGCAGGTGAGGTGGGGGGTTTCAATTTACCCACCCTACCCTCCAGGGCCATCTGGGGAACCCCTAAAATAAGCTTCCTCTCTTCTCTTTCCCCTCTTCTACTCAGAAAAAAATGGAGGGAGGAGAGGCTGTTGCTAAGGGAAACTGATTAGAGGATGCAGCCTGCAGCTAGATTCCCCTACCTACTGGAACCAACAGTGAACTTCTGTTTTGTCTGCGGGATCACTGTAACTCAGAATGCTTCCTGCAAAGTGGTCTCGTTTGCAGTGGGAAGCTGCACATCTGTCTGCACCCTCAAGGCTCATTTTTGAACAATATCCCCAAGTGCAAGCCCTGCAAACTCAATATGCGTACCATGCATCAAACCTGAGCTCCTTCTTATACATCTTAACTGGCATAAAAGGTTATGCAGACCAAATATGTTCTGCTACACTCATACAATCCTATTACTATTCAGCAATTGATGGGAAATCTCCCTTCCATCCACCATAGCCACTGAGTCAGTGTTTTGGGTGGGTTTTGGGTTTTTTTTTTTAAATTGTTATTATTCCTACAGGAAAATTCCTCATTTTTGTCAAGGGCAGGGGGAAAGGGGTAAGTCTGCAATCAGATCTGCATTCTGAGCCCTAAGATTGTTTTGCGATACTACCAGATCTACAATCTGCTCTCATATTGCTGTAAGAAGACCGTATCTCAAGATAGTATGATTGACTATGATTATCTTTTATCAAGCATAGATCATTTTCTAAGTCTTGGAACCAAACGCAATTATGGCCTGTTAAAAATGAATACATGATTTCTTTTTGACACATGCACTATAAGAAAAAAATAGAAAATATCCCAAATTTTTAAAAGTATCTTTGTGCCCCTGAAATGTGGTCAATGCCTGATCTTTCTTTCAAATAATGGCATGAATGCAACCAAACTGAAGAGACACCTATGAATCAGTGTTAACATGAAAGAGAGTCAGCAGAGGTTTTCCAACTCAGAATTCATGAAACAACACAGCTAGAGCTCTTTCTAAGTAGTGCAAGTACTGTATCAAGTATTCATTAAAGGACACTAAAGTCATCATTATTGATTTCCTTCTCCAGTCCTTCCTTGTAAGTTGGCATTCATTTCCAGTTGCTGTACTGAACAAACAGAGAATGTCATATGGAAATGGTTTCCTCCAGAGCATTATTGTTTCTGTTGAATTCGTTGATTACTTCTTAGTAAAGTAATCAGGAGAAGCTTTGCTTTTATGTTTTGGTATATGTTATTTTAAATCAAATTACAACTGTATTTCTTAGGCATAGGTGGCAGAAGCCGGAGGCCAAATGGGACTTAACCCCCCCAAACATCAGAAGGCAGTAGGGCCACAAGGCAGCTTGGTCATAGGAGCTGCCCAGCTGGGGTGAGATGTGGCAGGTGACTGAGCTGCAAGTGGGTTATCCAGGGGTTGAAGCTCTTGCTGCTATGCACACCTTGGAGGCCTGGGGGATGCATGCACCTGGATCTGTGCAGGGGAGGGCAGGATGCCACTGCAGACTGGGCCTGGGGTGGTGCTGGACTCTTCCCCGGGGGGTGTGTGGAGGGGCAGGTTGAAGTCAGGGAGGGTGGCAGCAGTACTGTGAGAAGCCTACAGCCACCCAAAAAATCGCTGTATCCCTCCCAACCCCCTCCCCCAGTGCCCACTGCCCACAGCTGCAGCCTGCCCTGAGCTGTGCAAATCTGGGGGCATGTGCTTCCCATGCCTTCCTACAGTGTGTGCAGCAGTGGGAGTCACCCCCCTTCCCCTTGCACCCCCCCTGTCCCACCCTGGCTGGGCAGCGCTTGCCTCTCTCCCTCCCCCCCACAGACCTTTCCTCTCCCCCTGTAGACTCACCTGCTGGGAGGTGTGGGCACAGACACCAGCCTCTCAACCCCTAAGTTTTTTTCTTCCTCTTCCTATGCAAAGCTCTAAAGTGGATATGTCCATTCCATCATGTTTGTGGAAAACAATAGAATAACAACTTCAGTTGAGATGGTTGTGATTTAGAAAATTTAGTTAAATCAAGTGGAAACACTAGGAAATCATGTATTAAAAGTAAAGCCTGAAAAAAAAATCATTGTCATGTTGGGTCTATAGGGGTATATTTCTAGAAAACATATCTGATGCACATAGGCTAAGCAAATCTGTGATTCTTTTCACCAGTCTTTCCTGCATCCAGCAACTGGTCGCTTCAAAACAATTTAGATCTTACTAATAGTGCACAACCATTTTTTGCTATCTATCTTGCTAATCTTTTGCTGAGCCTTGGATATCATGAGTGGAGTTTCTTTAACTTATCCTTTTCTAGAATAGATGTTACACATCAGGGGTCATGGTTCCCTCTAAGCTGCGTGCATGCAGGATAAAAAAAATCTTGCCAAACAGTAACTTTTTAATGTCATGCACGTGCCCCAACCCATGCTGCTGCAGGGGAGGGGGAGGTGTTGGCACACTGAGATACCCATGCACTCCCAGCCAGGATCACAGCTGCAGTCAGGTAAGTTTCTTTCTTTATCACTAGGCTTGGGGGAGGGTGGGGGGAGATTGAGTCCCCCACAGTGCAGAAGGGAGTGTGGTAGGGGCAGGGTGCCACAGCTGGAGGCACAGGGCCTCGCCCAAGGCCACAGAGAAGCTCTGTTGCTGGCTGAGCCTTGGGGGCAGTGGCCTCAGTGCTAAGGACCTTCCTCGAGAGGGGCTGGGCTGTCGCATCCCAAAAGACTTTGGGCATCACCCGCAGAGTGTGGCTTGGGGCTCAGGGTGGAGGCAGCAGGGCCAGCACAGGACACTTACTGCTCTGCTGTGCGGGGGCCACTCCATTCCACTCTTCATCACACCAGCATCCCCATGGGGAGGGACAGTGAAGCCCCAGCCAGATCAGCCCATGAGGGGCCAGGCCGTGGATCAGTGCGCAATCAGCACTACCATCCCTTCCTCCTCCTCACCCATGGAGTGGGACAGGCTGTGGCTCTTTCCTGAGGTGAGGCAGGGTTGGGACGGAGGCTGGGGCTGGGGCAGAGCCGGACACTGCGTGAGCTCCTCCAGCTCTGGGGAACTGCTCAGCTCCTCACCCCCTTCAGGTGAGCTTTGCCCAAGTCCTGCCGGCTTCACCATCATCTTAGTTTTCATCCCCGTGCTGTAAGCCCCACAGTTCCCACATCAAAGCCCAGCCTGCTCCCTGCCTCTGCACCTCACTGCAGCCTTTGAAAGTGATGCCATGTGTCTTGCTGACTGGTATGCCCATCACTGGAATGCACATAGCACCAAGCTGCTTGCTAAGGCTGCAGTGAGGCATGGAGGTGGGGAGCAGGCAGAGCACAGCTTCTGCCCACACTTGCTCTGTGCAAAGATCAGGGGCCACGTGCTGGCTGCACCACGGAGAGCTGACAGTGGAGGGGAGGGACTACTTTTCTTCCACAGCGAGCACCACTGTTTGTGAGCTGGGCAGTGTGGCTCCTCCATATGGCCACTGTTACCAGACTGGGCCACACACAAGTGGCAGTGAAGGTCCCACATTGCTTTTAAAGGCTGCAGCAATGAATGGAGGTGGGGAGCAGGCAGAGTGAAGTTCCCCGCTGCCCTTGTCCCACACAAAGGTCAGAGACCATGTGCCCTCACTTGTCTATCCAGAGCCACATCTGGAGGGGCCTGGGCTCTTCCCAGGGATGACTTCCTGGCATTACAGTTGAATTCAAGTTTGGTAGTATGGTAAGGTTAATGTAATAAAGAAATAAACTAAAAACCAATTAAGTTAAATTCTCAAATTTTACAATGTCTAAGTGTAAGTGTGAAGATGGTGAATGTAGTGGTCCAGCTAAGAAGAACTGTCAAGATTCAAAGAAGACTGGTTGAAGGTGATATTTAAAACTGACATGCTGCATGTGTCTGGTTGGCACTGCATAAATCTTGGAGATATTTTCCAATATTGTGAGAGTGGGCATGTCCTGTGTGTGTACAGGTGCCAGTAGTGAATAGGCAACTGGAAAAAAAATAGGGTGACTACTGGAAATCAGAGTATTTGAAACACCATTTGACCTACAATATTCACATATTTTCTGTGATGAAACTATGTAACCAAAGCAGAGGAATCCAGCAAAGTTTATTTTCTGAAATGCGAGACATGGGAAAATACGATAGAACTCTCTGAAAGGAAGTGATCAAATGCCAACGAAGTCAAAATCTGAATTGATAATGTTCTCCTTACAGTGAAATTAAACTCATCACTGCTATCAGTGCAGGAAATCCACAGTTGCATTGGCAAATGTTAAAATTCTGAAAGCTGGACAAGTAAGAATTATGCATTTGAATTTATTGACAGTCAAATGGGTTGCCAACTGGCTGGAGGACCGCACCCAGAGGGTGGTAGTGGATGGGTCCTTCTCAACCTGGAAGGACGTGGGCAGTGGGGTTCCGCAGGGCTCAGTCCTCGGGCCCGCACTGTTCAACATCTTCATCAGTGATTTGGATGAGGGGGTAAAAAGCACCCTGTTCAAATTTGCTGATGACACTAAGATGTGGGGGGATGTGGGCACATTGGAAGGATGCAACAGGCTACAATCAGACCTAGACAGGTTACAAGGGTGGGCGGATGAGAATAGGATGGGTTTCAACACTGACAAGTGCAAGGTGATGCACCTCGGGAGGAACAACTGACACCATACCTACAGGTTAGGGAACTCCCCTCTTGTCAGCACGGAGGCGGAAAGGGATCTGGGGGTCATCATTGACTCCAAGATGAACATGGGCCGGCAGTGTGGAGAGGCAGTTAGGAAGGCCAACCGCACTTTGTCATGCATCCACAGATGCATCTCGAGCAGGTCCAGGGAGGTGATCCTCCCCCTCTATGCGGCACTGGTCAGGCCGCAGCTGGAGTATTGCGTCCAGTTCTGGGTGCCACACTTCAAGAGGGATGTGGACAGCATGGACAGGGTCCAGAGGAGGGCCACTCGTATGATCAGGGGACAACAGGGCAGGCCCTACGAGGAGAGGCTACAGGACCTGAACCTGTTCAGTCTCCAAAAGAGAAGGGTGAGGGGGGATCTTGTGGCCTGTTATGAACTAGTCAGGGGGGATCAGCAGGCATTGGGGGAGTCACTGTTCCCCCAAGCACTGCCAGGAGTGACCAGGAATAACGGTCACAAGCTGGCAGAGGGTAGGTTTAGGTTAGGTATCAGGAAGCGCTACTTCACAGTCAGGGCGGCTAGGGTCTGGAACCAGCTTCCAAGAGAAGTGGTGCAGGCTCCTACCCTGGGGGTGTTTAAGAGGAGGTTAGATGCACATCTTGCTGGGGTCATTTGACCCCAGCATTCTTTCCTGCCATGGCAGGGGGTTGGACTTGATGATCTGCTCAGGTCCCTTCTGACCCTAGAAACTATGAAACTATGAGACTGCATAAATTCTGTAATTCATCAGGAAGTACTGAATGAAATGCTTGAATGGCCATTCCACACTTTGATAGTTGATGAGAGCACATATTTCTGTTAGCATAATGTTAATTCTGTATGTAAAATTCCAAACTAAGGACAATTTCACTCATTGGACCAGGTTTCCTGGAATTTTAAAAGCGACAGTTCTGCTATTGTAGCAGCAATTAGACAATTTTATGTTGACAGTAACTTAGATCTGCAAAGGACAGTAAATGTTCACCTCCAATAGTGTTTCAGTAATGCTTGGAAAGTGCAATGTTGTGGCTGTAGTACTTCACCAATCTATTCCACATCTGCTCAAGCAGCACTGCATGGCACACCATGAACACTTAGGAATTGATAATGCTTGGAAACATGCATCTTTGATGAGGCGCATTGAAACTCTACTATGGACTATATACACACTTGTTATTAGGTCTTCTGTAAAAAAAATCTAAGTTTGAAGAACTATCTAAGGCTGCTGAGTGTGAAACAGTTTCATTTAGGCCACTGAATGAGGTCAGACATCTCTCTAGACATTTTGCTGTTAGTGCCGTGATGAAGAATTATACTGTATTGACGGACTTCTGCTCAGAACAAGTGCCTATAGACTACAACTCAGTTCACAAAGACTGCTCGGACAAACTGCAGAAACCAGAGTATCACGTTGCACTGGCCATACTAAATGATATCTTAGGTAGACTGTCTGAGCTGTGCAGAATGCTTTAATGAAGTTCACTAACAACAGTAGAAGCATTTCAGTTTGCCAAAGCTAGAATTGCCAAACTTTGTTTGCAGTATCTTGGTGAGACTGTACATTTTTCTAAAGATGTTCAAACCTTGCTATCATTGTTTGTATCACCTGTTGACACTACATCAGTTATTCAAGTCATTGAGCATACACGTGACCACAATGACAACAGATTTCCAGAAGGTGAGTTGAAAGAATGGTCAATTTTTTATACAAATTCTTTTTCCTCTTTATAAAACAGGAATGATTTTTTGTTTGGGCGAGAGGAGCTGAACACATTGGTAACAAGATATAACACCTTGATAAACAAAACTGTAGACACTTTTAAGAAGGACCTATGCAAACAATATGTGAACTTTAAATTAACTGTTAATGAGAAAATGAAAACTGGGGCAATAAAAATCTTTGAAAACATGGTCACTTAAATACTAGAACAGGAACAATTTAGTGAAGTATTGTTACTTGTTGACATCTGTGCCACTTCAGGCACCTAGTGCATATTGAGAGAGAGGGTTTAGCCTCATGAATGCAATAAAAATAAAGTCTAGAAATCATTTAGAAGTTGAAAATCTGGACAAACTGATGAGAATTACAACTTCCTTTAGCCTCAGGAAAGACTGTTAACCTGGACATTGTATATTCTGTTTGGAAAACAGAACAAGGTAGATAATAATGACTCTTGTAAATGAAAAGCTATAGTATTATCTTTTGTTGTTATACAGGTAGTCAAAGTCAGGACAAGCTGGAGTCAGAAGCCAACACCAGAGACAAGGTAAGCCAAGGGTTAACTTTGACCAGGAGTGATAGCCGGAGCTGATGTTTAAACCAGAATCAAAAGCAGAAAACTGGAATCAGAATGCCAAGGGTCTTACCAAAGTCAGAAGATCAGCAAAAAAGTAAATGGAAAAATCTCTGGAGAAGGAGACATGAGCCTGACTTTCAAGGTCTGGAGTGGGTGAAGCCTGTTTACTGCTACAGGAGACTGGTTGCAGTGAAAGCCTCACTCACTCCAGCTGGGACCAGGGGGTTGCTCTGGGCTGCTGCAGGTGGTGCTTGTTCTGGGGATGACTTTCCCTGATCTCTTGATTGGGACTGCCTGGGTCCAGGATTCTGACCTAGCCTCATTGCAATATGAGCCACAAATCTGTTATTTTTAAAATCTCATGATTTTTAAGACACTGTCATGAGTTTTGGTTCTTTGGAACTGGCAATAATATTTGTGTATATTCTTGTGAAAAAATAATAAATGGTCCCAATTTTATTCAGTATAGGACTCAGTATATTCAAAATGCTCATGGATCTCTTCATGCCATTTGACAGTCTCAGGGTTTTTTTCAGATTAAACCAAACACAGTTAGCATGATACTGTGTGTATCTACATGAGACATTTACTGTGGAACTGCCTGATTAGCTCTGCAGTATAATCTCAGTATCTACATATGCAGCCCTATTAGGCTGCAGACCAGGAATTCTTGGGCCAGCTTGCACAGGCACTTAAGGCAAGGGATGTAGTTGTCATAGGTGATTTAAATTACCCAGATATCTGCTGGGAGGAACAGTCAGCCAGGTCAGACCATTCCAGGAGGTTTCTAGCCAAGATACAGGACCTCCGCATAATTCAGGAGGTGCACAGTCCCACCAAAAGAAATGCCCTGTTGGACCTGGTCCTGGCCATAGGTGATGACCTGGTAAGGGGCCTCCAGGTTCTTGACCACCTGGGTGATAGTGATCATCATTTGCTGGAATTCACCATCCAGCGCAGAATGTCAAGGGCCTGCAGCAAGGCAGTAGCGCTTAACTTCAAGAGGGCCAACTTCAGTGAGTTGAGATTAGTGGGAGAGGCAATGGGGTTCTCAAGGGCAGGGGAACTCAGTGCCCAAGATGAGTGGTCGTTCCTTAAGGAGACGCTACTCAAGGCCCAAGGGGTGACCATCCCAACAAGAAGCAAGGGGGGCAAGAGTGCCCAAAAGCCCTCCTGGTTCACCATGGGCGTCCAGGAATGCCTGATTGCCAAAAAGGTGGCATACACCCAGTGGAAGAGGGGTACCATCTCCAAAGAGGAGTATACCTCCTCTGCTTTGGCCTGTAGGAGGGCTGTCAGGAAAGCTAAGGTGGACATAGAGCTAGGACTTGCATCCAAAATCAAAGATAATGAAAAGTCCTTTTTCAAATATATAGGGAGGATTAAGAAGGCACCAGAAAACATGGGCCCCCTGCAAGATATGCTGGGCAATCTGGTGGTTGCACAAGAGGAGAAAGTAGACCTCTTTAACCAATTCTTCACCTCTGTTTTCTTGTGCCGGGACTGGGACTTCCCCACAGTGATGCAAGATGGACTTGAGGGGAACACCTCCAGACCTCAAGTTCGGGAGGACTGAGTTAGAGAGCTTCTGGAGGGGCTGGACGTGTTCAAATCAGTGGGTCCAGATGCTCTCCACCCCAGGGTGTTGAGGGAGCTAGCAGGAGTTATTGTAGGGCCCTTGGCACAGCTTTACAAGCACTCATGGTGCTCAGGCCAGGTGCCAGATGATTGGAAGATAGCCAACGTGGTCCTCATGTTTAAAAGGAAGAGGGAGGACCTGGGCAACTATAGGCCTGTCAGTCTTACCTCAATCCTAGGGAAACTCTTTGAGAAGATCATCAAGGAGCACATCTGGGACAACAGGGTAGACCCTACTATGAGAGACTGCAGGACCTGAACCTGTTTAGCCTTCACAAGAGAAGGCTGAGGGGGGACCTGGTGACCATCTATAAACTCACTGGGGGGACCAGAAGGGTTTGGGAGAGACCATGTTTCCCCTAGCGCAACCTGGCATAACAAGGAATAATGGCCACAAGTTGTTGGAGAGTGTGTTTAGATTAGGCACCCGTAACAACTACTTCACAGTTAGGGCGGCTAGGATCTGGAACCAACTTCCAAGGGAAGTGGTGCTGACTCCTACCCTGGGGGTCTTTAAGAAGAGGCTTGATGCCTACCTGGCTGGAGTCATTTGAGCCCAGTTTTTCTCCTGCCCGGGTGGGGGGTTGGACTTGAAGATCTACAAGGTCCCTTCTGACCCTACTTCTATGATTCTATAATTCTATGAACTTTGCCATAGGCTAGTACTTGTAAACATAAATACTATCCTATGGTAGTGTTTTTTAGTGCAGAGCAATGCATATATAGACACCGGCTTGGACAGTAGGGTACTATAATACAGAGACTTCCTGCCAGCTAGCCCATGCACTGGAGCACTCCCATACCCAAGCCAGCCCTTATGCAATATGTTGAGCTGGGTCAGAGCAACTCCAGGTTGGCAGGCTGACCCCCTGGGACACCTGGCACCCAAGGCTGCTCTGACCTGACTCAATGTGCTGAAGTCTCAGGAGCACATGTAAATGTGATACCCAGGAGCAATAAATTCTGGTGTGATAGGCATTAAATATATCACCTAGGAGCAATAAAATACAGCCTGATATGCTGGAGTTTATTGTGTCACATTCATGTCATATGTAGATGCACCCACTGAACAGTCATGTTTCTTGTTATGTATACCAGGTGCCACTAAACGTCAATATCAATAATCAGAATCTCTTGGAATGTTTAGAATATGAGATATGCCACAACTTAAGTGGTGGATGATAACTCCTAAGGATATCCTGGGAGCATGGGCACCAAATTTTATTTTTTTCTAGGAAGGGGGTGGGGGCTAAGATAATGCCCCCACTGCCCCCAGCCACACAGCTAGAGCCCAGAGCCCAGTAGAGCCCTTGAGGAGGTGGAGATGGATGTGGGCTTCCCGCTATAGGCTTGGAGTTTCCTGCTATAGGATTCCCCACCCTACTGTCCTCCCCCAGAAGCCCCACACTAGCTTCACCATCATAGTGAGGCACTCCCTGCCCTCCCAGCAGCAGGAGGGGCAGGGGACACTTCACCATGAAGTGGCATGGCCAGGGTGGAGCTCTCAGGGGGAAGGAAGCAGGGCAGGAAGTCCTGAGCCTACAGTGAGCAACCCACATCTGACCCCACCCCATGCACAAATTTGAGAGGCACATGTCCCTCTTGCCTCCCTCCCCAGTAGTGTACATAGCAGCTGTTAGCCACCTTCTCCCCCCTCCCCCCAGACTCCTAGACAAGCTGCCTATGGCTCTGTCCCACTCCCCACCCTGGCCCTGGGTCCCATGCACCTTCCTGGCTGGGCAACACCCCCAGCACCAGCCATTTCCCCATTCTCTCCCTCAAAATGGGGACCCCAATCTGCCCCCCACTCCATAAACTTACCTGTAGGCAGCTGGGAGAGCTTCTTTCCACTGCTGCCTGGGGCTGTATTCCTGGCCATGTGCATCTGTGCATTCACACACATGCACATGGTGCCCCCTGTTTCCTGTTCCCTGCAGCCCCTTGCAAGATAGAACTGCCAGCCTGCAAGGGGAAACCAACTATTTCTTGCATTCTTCCATGGTGAACAGAAAACCCAGATCCCTACATGATACTGGGAATCTGGGATAAAATTGTATCTTGGAGTCCTGGACCAGGACTTGATGTTCCCATTTTGGGACTGTCGCACTCACTTAAGGATGGGTGGTAACCCTACACTCTTTCTGAGTGGGCCAGGTCCCTCAGACCCCCATATACTTGGCACCTATGCCTGGGAGCAATTCAAACAAATATGAACATTAGCAAAACTTGAGACCATACCCTGCCATCAAGTTTTCTTATTTCAGTATATTGAGCTATTCAAAAAGAAAGGTGCTTTTGTGACTACAGGTAACAAAATAAGATCCTAGCTAAGATCCTGACTAAACTTTGGCTACTGTAACCATGTTTAAAGTCAGATGCCTATTAATATATTCAAAGTGTATGGAATGCATTTTAATCTGTTCTGATATTCCACATGACTAGAAAAGGGAGTAGATCTTCTATGAGAAGGTTCATGACCTATGCAAATCTGCTTCAATTCTATGTGATGTCCAAAGCTGTCACAAAGTATATATGTCAGCCAAATTATAGAACAGGAATATATCCTTAGGAAAAGTGGATGGGATGGTTCATGCTGGTCTTTACAGTAATGGAAATTTGTGCAGTGCTAGGACATAACTTTAGGCCTTATCTACATGAATGGTTTCTTTGCAGCATAAACTGCTTTGAACCTATAGACATTTTATTTTTTTCCTGTTTATATGGCATTTGACCTGGTTCAAAATTTCCATATAAAATGGTTATAAAATATACAGGATTTCTCTTTAGAAACAATTTAACTGCATTCTGGAATTCATAGATCCATAGGCTCATAGACTGTAAGGCTGGAATGGACCTTGGAAGATCATCGGATCCAGCCCTCTGCACCAAGCAGGAAAGACAACTGGGGTCAAGTGACCTTATCAAGGTGACCATCCAGTCTCCTCCTGAAGATTTCCAGAGTACGTGACTGCAACACTTCTTGAGGGAGTTTATTCCACACTCTGAACACCCTGACTATGAAGAACTTTTTCCTAATGTTGAGCCCGAAACTGTCTTCCAGGAGTTTGTGGCTATTACTCCTGGTTTTCCCCAAGGGTGCCCTGGTGAACAGCTGTTCACCGAGCCCTTTATGTACTCCCCTAATGTAGCAGCAGTAAGCTGATACCAAGTCCCCTCTCAGCCTTCTCTTTTTCAGGCTGAAGAGTTCCAGGTCCCTCAGCTTTTCCTCGTATGTCTTACCGTGAAAGTCTCTAATTATATGCGTGGCTCTTTGCTGGACTCTCTCAAGCTTGTCCATTTCCTTGTTGAAGTGCAGCACCTAGAACTGGATGCAGTATTCCAGCTTCAGTCTCACCAATGCCAATTAGAGCAGAAGGATCACTTCCTTGGTTTTGCTGGAGATGGACTGATTGATGTACTCCAGTGTATTATTTGCCCTGCTGGCTACAATGTTGCACTGCCAGCTCTTATTCATATTGTGGTCTATTATAACCCCCAGGTCCATTTCATTCGTGGTGCTGGTCAGTTTGGCACCACCAAGCCTTTAGGTGTGTTGGCAGTTGTTCATCCCTAGGTGGAACACTACATTTCTCGATGTTGAACTTCATCTAGTTCCAATCCACTCAACCTGCCAGCTTGTCTAGGTCCACCTGTATCTGTAGACTATTTTCAAGTATGACCACACTCCCCCATAGTGTGGTGTTGCCCATGAACTTGGCCAGTGAGCTCTTCACTCCCACATCCAAATAACTGATAACAATGTTGAAAAGTATTGGACCAAACACTGACCTCTGTGGGACACCGCTGGCCACTTCTCACCAGGATGACACAGATCCATTCATTAGGACTCTGTGGGTCCTATCCCGTGGCCAGTTTCCCATCCACCTGACTGTCTCAGAGTCAATCCCACAATCCTCCAATTTTTTCATGAGGACATTGTGGGATATCAGATCAAAGGCTTTTTGGAAGTCAAGGTATACAATGTCAACCTTCCCCTTCTTGTCCAGGCACCAAGTTACCTGGTCATAAAAGGAGAGAAGATTGGTGAGGCAAGACCTGCCCATGACAAAGCCACGCTGGTTGTCATTAAGGAACCTACTTTCTGTAAGTTTATCACAGATAGACTCCTTTATGATTTTTTCCAGGATTTTCCCTAGGATAGAATTTAGGCTAACTAGCCTATAGTTACCCGGGTCCTCCCTCCTGCCCTTCCTGTGAATGGGCACAACATTGGCCCTCTTCCATTCCTCAAGGACCTCTCCAGAGCACCACAAGATTTGAAAGTTTCACAAAGGCTTCTGCAATTACATCAGCCAGCTCCTTCAGCACTCTTGAAGTTCATCTAGTCCTGCTGACTTATATTTGATTAATGTAATTGATCACATACCAATTCTACAGCAATAGTAAGAATCCACACCCACTGCCCCCACCGGAAGTCTCTTGCTAAGTATCTCCTACCCTGAATTTGGGCACATTCACCCTAAAACCCTGCCACTTGCACCCACCTAGGCTTGGGCTGGTCTCCCAATATGAGACCCCATGGTTGAAGTTTAGATTAGTGGGTGGGTGCTGTCTGATGATTGTGGCTGAAGGTGGTGGTTGTGGCTTTTTAGGACTACATTTCCCAGGATTTCCAAACCAACAGGGCTTGGAACAGTATCCATGGGGATGTGTTAATGGTGCTGCTCTCTCCACCTTCAAAACTACTATCAGATGTCTCTGCCTTGTGACAGACAGTGAACATGATGTTTTCATGGTCACTGTCACCCAGACTGCCCTCTATATTTAAGTCTGTCACCAGGTTGTCTCCTTTGGCCAGGACCAAGTCTTACAGGGTGTCGTCTCTGGTTGGCCCATGCAGCTCCTGAGCCAGGAGAGCTCCTTGACTCACGTCAGGAAGGAACATGACCAATTTAATCTGGTGGAGTGTTCTTCCCAGGAGATTTCTGGATAATTGAAGTCATCCATGATGACCATCTCTCATGCACGGACAGCCTCTGCCAGTTATTGGATGAACTCTAGATCAGGTTCCTTCCCCTGGTTTGATGGTCTGTAGTATACACCTACAATTAGGTCTCTCTCATGTTGCCCTGTCCCCCCACAGCTTGACTTGGAGGTTTCAAGCCATTCTTCTTTGGAGCTGACATTGGCCATGTAGAGAGCTGCTCATGGAGAGAGCAACACCTCCACCTTTCTTCCCTATCTTACCTACCCGGTCCCTTCTATGCAGGGAATAGACCTCTATGGCTATGCTCCAATCATGCAGAAGTCCCACCAGGTCTCCGTGATCCCTACTAGATCATACTGCCCACTGGAGAGCAGGAGGGCTAGCTCCTCCTGCTCTTTCCCCATGCTCCTGGCATTAGTGTACAGGTACCTGAGTCCTCTTACTGAGACCCTCAGCTTCCTGTCACGCTGAAGGAGAACTGTTCCCTTAGCTCCTGCAAGAGTGGCTCTCCTAGTGTCCCTGTCTTTGGAGCTTTCTTGTATGTTGGTCACCAGGCAAGCTCCATTCTGCGTTTCCTCATTGTGAGGGAGTGGGGCCTAGGAGCAGCCGTGAACTCCCTAGTGCCCCCTACCATCACTCAAGGTGGACTCAGCACCTTTGGATTCTTGCCCACCACGACTTTGATGATAAATAAGTTTAGATGGGAGGCTACTTTTATCCCCCCCGGTGAACGGTACGTATGTTCCTGCCCCTACTCCATATGGGGTACCTCTGTGCACCCCTGCCTTAAGGGCTATGCGTGCCTCCAAACCTCCCCTTTAGCACTCCCCAAGCCTCGCAGCTGTTCCCTGGGCGTTGTTTGGCCTCCTGCCCTCTGGTGCTCTCTCTAGCACCCCTTTGGCTCGTCCCACCCCGGTGCCCCTCTCTGGCACCCCGGGCTTGTCACCCACCTAGTGCCCCTGGGCCTGGTACATAGCTGCCGCCCTGTTCCTGGTGCCCCTGGGTCTGTTATGCTCTTGTGCTACTCCTTAGCCTGTTGCCCTACTCTGGGGCCTATGATGCGCTCTTCATGACCGTTGCCCCCTTCTGGGCCTACGCCGCGCTCTTCACACGTGCTCGCTGCCCCCTCTGGGGCCTCCCCCTCTCTGGGGCATATGACGCATTCTTCATGACCATTGCCCCCTTCTGGGCCTATACCGTGCTCTTCACACGCACTCGCTGCCCCTTCTGGGGTCTCACCCTCTCTGGGGCCTATGCTGCGCTCCTCGCGCTTGGGGCTCAGGTGGCCGCAGCCGTGCCTGGCCCCTTGACCCTTCTCTGGGTCATTTGCCCCACTGGGCAAAATGCCACCCCTACGGGCTGGGGTCCGAAACCCCGCACACCGTGCCTCTCTGACACAAACAGTAGTGCCCCACTGGCACCGCTGACTGTGCCACTACTGCGCACCCCAGACCCCCAGGTTACTGGGGAGCTCCCGTGAGGCCTCCTCTCACCCCTACAGCCTCACCCGGTCCTCCGGTTAACTATAACTGAAACCCGAGCCAACTGGCTATAACACAAACACCACAGAGCCTCCCTGCTCATATGTAAACTCCAAGCCCCCTCTAGGGCTCCCAACCCTATCTCTCTTCAGGGTTCACTCCTTCCTAGCATCATTGCGGCCAGTCAGCAAGGTAAGGCTGCAACCACCACCTCAGGCCGCTCAGGTCAGCCACAGAGCTCCTGCTCCTGCAGCTGCCAGAAGGGAACTGCTGGTCAGGCTCCGGCCTGGGCTGTTTATAAAGGCCTGGCCCTGCCCCCTTCTGGCCACCTGACCTGCCTGGTCGCCCTGGCAACTGGCACCTGAGCTGCCCTGATGATTGGCAGCTCTGTCAATCTCAATCCCAGTCACGGGGCACCTACATGACCCCGTGACACTCATCCACCAGCAATCTTTATTTAAAGCCCTATCTAGAAGATCAGCCATCCTGGCTGAGAACAGGGACTTTCCTCTTTGTGTGAGGTGGATGCCATCTCTTCCCATCTCTCCCTGAAGTGCACACTGTGGTCAAGAAAACTGAAGTCCTCTTGGTGACACCACCATCAGAGTCATCAGTTCACTTCCTAATGCATCCTTCCCTCCTGGGACTATAGCTTGCAACTGGGAGCACAAAAGAAAAGACTATCTGAGCTCCCAAACCCTTAAGCCCAGCCTCCAGAGCCCTATAGTCACTCACGACCCAGTCTGGATTACTTATGTCTGTAATATTTGTTCTCACATGGATGAGGAACATGAGGTAGTAGTCAGAGAGCCGGATGAGTCTGGGGATCCTCTCTGCAACATCTCAAATGCAAGCCCCAGGGAAGCAGCAAACTTCTCAGGCTAACGGGTCTGGATGGTAGATGGGTCCCTCAGTGCCCCACAGGAGGGAGTCCCCCCCCACCACCTTGTGCCTCCTCTTGGGGGTAGCAGTTCACTGTTTACCTTCCTCCTCCTCTGGTGTCATCATTGGAGCCTCCTCAAGCATGGGGAAAGAAGCATATGTGTTGTGTAGTACAAGGGGAGGGGCAGCCCTGGCCTTGTATTTCCCTGAGTATGAGGTGACTGTCATCCACGTGGCTCTGGCTGGGTCTTTGTGGTTACCCTTGTTGGTGGCCACCATGTTTGCCTCCTTCTCTTTTTCCTTCCTCTGGAGAAGGGCCTAGCAGTAGTCCTCAATGAACTCTTTGTGGATCTGGATGGCACATAGCTGGCATACCTCCTCATTGAGCTCCCACACCTGACCTTCCAGAGACTCTACTAGTGAGCAGACTGCATAAGCCGGAGTGCCCCCATGCCCAGTTGCTAGCAGCCATGCCAGGCAGCTCCCACAGTCCCCACAGTCTGAGGCCAGGGGCTTTGTCTGGGTGGAGATCTCGGTGGTGCTGGACAGTCTACAGGCATGAATTGCCACTGTGGCTGGCAGCGAGTTCCCACCTCTGCCTGGTTTTGCAAAAGCAGGTATCAAATTTAGGCATGAATAGCTAAAGCACCATAACACATATGTAGATGCACTAAGATACATTAACATTATGTATGCAAACTGACTTGCGACTACATTTAGTCAAAGGTTGGTCTGCACACTGCATTAATGTGTCTTAGCACTTGCACATGTAGACATGCATCTGAATCACCTTACTGTGCATTTGGCAAATAAGCAGTAAGTTTAGGTATGTGTAAATGCACATGTAGACACATCCATTCAGTTTCTCATTAAATTAATGAACTAATTCTTGGAACTAGGTCTTTAAATGAAATGTTAAATATGACAAGAATCACAAGAGTTAATTCTACATAATTTGTGAATTTTCATAATTTCTTTATGCAAACACAGTAAAACTTCCTTCCACATCAAGGTAATGGATTCATTAGAACCTTAGGCTCAAAAAATATTTTGGAAAGAAAATCTATGCAAATAAATATCAAACAGAACATTCATATGAAACTGACAAGTTTTTCACAATTTTACCAGGTGTAAGTTGTAGGTTTTGATTCCATGACTGAAGTCAATAGCTAACCAGTATTGAAACCAGACAATTACTTACTTGCAACTCATCTTAAAGGGAAAAAGACACGTCCTCAGGGTAGAGGTGCTGAAGGATGCACTTTCTATCTGACCTCAGGAATTCTCCCAACTTAGAAGTTCTATGGAGAGCACTAAGAAGGACAGAAGTTTCTAGAGGCCTTCAAAATGAATTTCAAACAAGACTGTATGAGACTTCTAGTCCAACAAAAGAAAGTGAGTTTTGTTTTCATTTGGACATACCAAAAAAAGACAAATGTTTATGTTTTCAGTTTGGACTGTCTCTTCTTTTTTTCGACTCATTTCCCTCACCTCTGCTGACTCCATAGAAGGGCTAATGTACAAAGGTGACGTAGAAACGAAAATCCTTTTTTATGTACACAACTCCACGTTGAATATGAAGTCTCTGCATGCTGGAGTATTCAGAAATGTTGAGATACTATCTATCTTAAAGAAAAATGCTGTCTCAGCTTGTCAGAATTGATATGAAGATGCTTTTGCTGTCAGCCTTGTGAAAGGTGATTCACTAAAGGATGCTATTTATGTGACAGACAAGACATGAAGAAAAATAAAGCAACAGCCAAAAAGTGGAAAAAAAATTGTAAGCAGTGAAGCTGCATAGGTATGCTGCTCTTCTTATGGCCGCTCAGGAAAAAAAAAAGAAAAGAAAGCCCAGGAATAGATCACCATATTAGTATCAATTCCTACATGCACCTCATTAATCCAGAAAATACAAGCAACTGGGAAAACAAAAGCTGCAGATTAACATTTTGAGGAAGATTTTTAAAGATATAAATAACAGCTGGTTAATGAACTTTCACTTAAACTTAGCATGAGTTGGGCACCTAAAAAATTTTGTGCTTTTAAAGATCTGCTTTTTTGTTACCATTAAACAGGCCTGTACCCATGAAAATAAAACATAGAGGCCGTTTTCCTCCTTAATCCATCCTCTCCTACTCACTTCTGCCTTACCAAACAGTTAATTGTATTTGTTTGAGGGTACCTATATAAACATATATCATATATACGATTTTTCTTACCGAATTAAAATGTAACTCATGCTAGTATTATTAATAATCTGAAAGGACCAGTTTCATTCCTGCTACAATGTGCAGAGAGATAAGGTTCACTTCTTCAATCCTTAGTCAGGAAAATTCTGAAGTCAGTGGGTGATTTGGATTTGGGTGGCTATTGTGCTAAGTCCCTATTGTGCTTCCTGCCCATACAGTTCAGTGGAAAAACCCCAATCCAATACTCATCAAACCTACACTCTAGCTTCCAACATTTCTGTTTCTTGTTTCATTCTCTGGAGAATGACCTGAAGTTGTGAAATAGGGCTCATTACTCATTTTCATGTTTTATAACTCTTTCATAAATGACAGCCTTTATTTTCATCAGTGGAGTGGGACAGCATCAGCCTGTTAACATTTTTAGGATTCCATCATTCAATGTAAGAGCAATGTATGAGATGTGAAAAGCTAACAAGATTGCAGGCAGGTTCATTAAGAATAGGACATGGATGGGAGAGGACAGAAAGCTATGCAGAGAAAATATCAATCACAACAGACTTGGCTATGGGCTTTTAATCTTCTGTGTGCAAAAATCACAAAACCAGTCTGACCAGGGAAGGGAAAAATGTTTTGTGTAGTTTTGACAAATCAGAACAGTTTTGCATTGCGGCCTTGAATTTTTTTCATAGAAATGGAAAATGAAGTGAACTGATAGAAAAGTGCCAATTTCCATTTTCAGGTCCCTCAGCCATGACATCATCTGCTCTGTAGAGCCATTGCCTCTTACACCAAGCTCAAAAATCTGAACAAAAACTTAAAAAAGAAAATGAAAAAAAGAAGATCAGAAACTATTTTAATTTTTGGTCCCTGTAGCAAAGTTTCTACCTGTTTGACCATGAGATTCGTGTGGATTATGGACTTTCCTAGACAATAGTCTATGAGCTAAATACACATTTATCAGGATGTGTTTATTGTTTAGGTTGTAGGAGCTGGAGTGGGATGGTGTGGGTTCCAAGTTACACAGTTGACAACCTACAGGTTGCAAGTTTGAGGCTGTAGCAGAAGTGCTCACAGTGCAGCCCTGTCAGATTCCAATGAATCTGCAAATTCTAGTAAATACCTTGTCACAAGGGGAGAGGAAAGGTTCAGGTTTTCCAAATTAGTTTTTTCAGGTCACATAAAACTCTTTTCATGCCTATGAAGTAATAGTAATTTACTAAGTTTTCTCTCTCACTCTCTTTTTAAAATTTTATATTAAAATACCAAAAGAAACTATCATCTGAAATACTGGTACTACTTGGGTTTTGGTGCAGCTTATTCAAAAGACAAAAAAAAAGTTCAGTCTGAAAAAAAAACTAGTTTGTTTCCTCTTTGAAGTAGCAAAATTGTCCAGGAGCTATCTTAGCTCTGATTTATTCATTACCTTAGGGAACTCCAGTCTGAAATGAAAAAAGTGGGATAAAAGAGGGAAAAAAACCCCCACCATCACTAACAAAACAACTGGGCTTTAAACACTGGCTGTTCACAGCTCAGCTGCTCACACTGTTTCTGTAACGTTGCTTTCAAGGAAAATTTCCTTTTTAGTTCTTACATGAATTAAGCAAGAGTGAGAATTAAGGGGGAAAAAAGGTAGTTCTCACTCCTTATCATGTACATAGGGCTTCTCTTGTGAGTTTAAATGTAATCCTTTTACAAATCACTTTTTCTCTGATTAAGCTTTTGGCATGCCTAAACATACAGCTTCATTTCAAAAGGGCTTGTAGTTGTATGATAGCTCCCTAATCACACATCAAACAATTAATGTTTTAGGAATAAACTCGTACATTTTGATTACTATAAAATGAATATCAAATATAAATAATTTAACTTTGGTTTGAATTCGTTTATCTGTGTTACACTGGTTCATGACTTAAATCTGTGAATTTCTCTAGAACAAAACAAAGCTTGTCTTTTTAAAATTCTAGACAGATGTATCTGGGGATTTAAAAAAGACAAAATACAAAGAGAAACAAAGAAACAGCATACAACTGAAAAGCCATTGCCCAAAACAGGGGTATTGAAATCTGTGCTTGTTAAAATTCACATTTTATGTACAATTTTGAAATTATGGTAATTAAAGGGTTTTTTGTTTTATCGTCTCGAAAGGACAATGAAACTGGTGAATGCTATCAAAGCTTTTGTATCTAAGCACTGGAATTCTTTCACTTCTCATGTTAATCTCTTGGTTTTATAACATTATAGTAATATTCCTCAGACAGTACTAAGACACTCTGATACTACAATAGAATAATAGTAGTACAGTATTAAATAATACAGATTACATAAATACACAGGTTTGTAGCACTTGATAGTAAAAGTACTAAACACTGAAGAAGCTAAAATTTCTATTATCAATCAATTACATTCTTTTTAAATTCATCATTATTTCAAATATCTGTAAATGCAAGGACATAACCTTGACACTAGAAGTCCTCACCTACAGCAGTTCATGCTATCTGAAATAATTTCTTGTATTGTGTAATTCTTTTTGAAGATAGAAGGAAACAGAACTTAAACAGGTACCTTGTTTTAGGCACACTTGGAGCTTTAATTCAGCATTTACCAGTCTTGGAAATGGTCATGTGAATGCTATAATGTAGATTAGGATTCCTATCTTTATGTGATCAAATTTAAGTCTGTAGAGTGAGAATGGAAAAGGATCATAGAAAGACTCATTTCCTTCTTATACTAATAAAAGATCTTCAATAAAAACAGATGAGCAATTTTGGTCCTGTGCTGGACACTCTCTTTTTCCTTTACTAAATTCCTGACATAGATCAGAACCACAAGATATGAAAATTTCAAGATGTGCATGCTCTGGAGACAATCTGCATACAGTACCCTAGCTCAAATAGTAAGCTGTAACTGAAGAAAATCAAAAACAGAAAATAATAAACAGAGAGAGAAAGTGTTTATTTAAAAACCTCTCTTTCTTCAGGATACACAATTATTATTATTATTACTACATTTGTATGATGTATCATTCATTTTTGTATGCATATCCTGTATAGGAAGACTAGCAAGTATGGCAGAAGACCGGATTGACTTAGCAGGGAAATCTTCAGTGAGCTAAATCACAAAAAGGAAGCCTACAAGAAGTGGAAATTTGGACAAATGATTAGGGAGAAGTATAAAAGTATTGCACGAGCATGCAGGGAGGAAATCAGGAAGATGAAAGTGCAACTGAAGTTGCAGCTAGCAATGGGCATGAAAGATAACAAGATTTTCTATAAGTATGCCAGCAACAAGGGGAAGATCAGGGAAAGTGTGGTTCCTTTACTGAATGGGGAAAGCAACCTAGTGGCAGATGACATGGAAAAGTACTCAATGTCTTTTTTTACCTCAGTCTTCACAAGCAAGTTAGCTCCCCAACTACTATGCTTGGCAGCACAGTTTAGGGATGAGGTGAATAGCCAAGAATGGTGAAAGAACAGGTTAGGGACTATTTAGAAAAGTTGGGTGTACACAGATCCATGGTACTGAACATGATGCACACAAGGGAGCTAAGGGAGTTGACCAATGTGATAGCAGAGCTGCTGGCCATTATATTTTAAAATTCATGGTGCCTGAGAGAGGTCTGTGATGGTTGGGAAACAGCAAATATAGTGCTCATCTTTAAGAAAGGGAAGATGGGGTATACAGGGAACTACAGACTTATCACCCCACCTCAGTCCCTGGAAAGATCATGGAGCAGGTCCTCAAGGTACAGTCAGCATAGATCCACCAAAAGCAAGTCATACCTTAACAAGCTGACTGCCTTCTATGATAAGATCACGGGCTCTGTGGATGCAGGGACAGCAATAGAAGTGATATACCTTAACTTTAGCAAGGCTTTTGATATGGTTTCCCACAGCATTCTTGCAAGCAAGTTAAGAAAGTATGAATGGACTGATGAACTGTAAGGTGGATAGAAAACTTCCTGGATCATTGGGTAGTAATCAATGATTTGATGTCTAATTGGCAGCTGGTATCAAATAAAATGTCCCTAAGGTTGGTCCTGGAACCAATTTTGTTCAATATCTTCATCAATGACCTGGAGTTTGCAGATGACAACAAGCTAGCGCTAGATGCACTGGAAGATTCAAAGAGACCTTGACAAATTTCAGGATTGGACCAAAAGAAATCTCATGAGGTTCAACAAGGACAAGTGCAAAGTACCAAACTTAGGACAGAACAATCCCATGTACACAGGTTGGGGATCAACTGCAGAAAAGAACTTAGGGGTTAGAGTGGACAATAAGCTGAATATGAGCCAACAGCATGCTCCTTGTTGTGAAGAAAGCCAACAGCATACTGGGCTGAATTAGTAGGAGCACTGCCAGCAGAAAGAGGGAAGTAATTATTCTCCTCTATCTGGCACTGGTGAAGCCACATCTGGAATAAAGTGTCAGTGTTGTGCCCCTCCCTCCCACTAAGAAAGGATTGGAAAGAGTCCAGTGGAAGGCAAGAAAAATGGTTAGAGGCTGGGGCATGGGACTTATGAGGGGAGGCAGAGGGAACTGGGTTTATTTAGTCTGCAGAAGAGAAGACTGAGGGGGAGTTGAGAGCAGTCTTAAATACCTGAAGGGTTGTTCCAAAGGGGATAAAGCAAGACTGTTCTCAGTGATGGCAGATGACAGAACAAGGAGGAATGGTCTCCAGTTGCTGCAAGGGAAGTTTAGGTTGATATAAGGAAACCCTTTCTCACTAGGTGTGTGTTAAAGCACTAGAACATGTTACTCAGAGATGGTTAGGAATCTCCATCCTTGGAGGTATTTAAGATGGCTAGACAGAGCCTTGGCTGAGATGATATAGTTTCATAGTTCTTAGGGTCAGAAGGGACCTCAATAGATCATCGAGTCTGACCCCCTGCCCAGGGCAGGAAAGAGTGCTGGGGTCATATGACCCCAGATAGGTGCTTGTCCAGTCTCCTTGTAAAGACCACCAAGGTAGGGGAGAGCACCACCTCCCTTGGAAGCCCATTCCGGATTCTGGCAACCTTTACCATAAAGAAGTTCTTCCTCATGTCCAACCTATATCTGCTCTCTGTCAGTTTCTAGCAATTGTTCCTGGTTATTCCAAGGGATGCCTTGGTAAGCAGAGTATCTTCTATTTCTTGCTTTTCCCTTTCTCCCCCAATGAATTTGTAAACAGCCACAAGATCCCCTCTCAGCCTTCTCTTGTGGAGGCTGAAGAGATTCACGTCCCTCAGTCTCTTCTCGTAGGGCCTTAGCTGCAGGCCCCTAACCATATAAGTGGCCTCCTCTGAACCCTCTCAAGGTTATCCATATCTCTCTTGAATGGCGGAACCCAGAACTGAAACATTTTGAATTTTGAATTTTAAAGCAGCCCAGTGGCGGGAGGTGGGGGAGAGCCAGGGCTGCACTCTGCAAGCCCCACAGACCTCAGCCCAGTGACGGGAAGGAATAGGAGAGCCAGGACTAGAGCCACTCTGAATGCAGCCCTGGCCAGTAGCTCTCCCCCACCACCTGCTGCCAGGCTCGGTTCCATGGGGCTGCAGAGCCTCCTGCTGCCATGCTGTGCTCACCAGGGCTGCTCTCTGACTGGATCTGCCACTAGGTCTCCTGCTGCCTCCTGCTACTGGGCTCAGCTCTTTGGGGCTGGCAGAGCTGCTCAGAGTGGAGCCCTGGCTCTCCCCTCCTCCTGCCACCGGGCTGCACTCCAAGCAGCTCCAACAGTCCCACAAAGCTGAATCTGGTGGTGGGAGGCAGTTTAGAGCTACTGGCCAGGGCTGCACTTGGAGTCAGGGCTCTGCTTGGAGTGGGTCCTCCACTGGCTCTCCCACCACCTCCCACCACTGGGATGAGCTCCAGGGGCTGGTGGAGCAACCTGGAGTGCAGGCCTGGCTCCGAGCACAGCCCTGTCGAGACCAGTCTGGTGGCTGGAGGCTCCGCAGCCCCACGAAGCTGAGCCTGGTGGGGGGAACCAGTGGAAAGCCAGTGGAAGAGCCACTTGTAGTGCAGCCCTGGTCAGTGGCTGTCCCCAGCCTCCTGCCACTGGGCTCAGTTCCATGGGACTGTGGAGCCTCCCACCACTGGGCTGTGCTAGCCAGAACTACACTCCAAACAGCTGTGCCGCTTGCTTTCCCACCACCTCCTGACATCATGTTGAGCTCCATGGGGTAGGGGGAGCTACTCAGAGTGCAAGCCAGTGGTAAGAGGCAGGGAGAGCTAAGGCTGCACTCTGAGCAGCTCCACCAGCCCCACAGAGCTCAAACTGCCCTCCCAGCACTGCCAGACTCCTCCTGGGGTTGTGGATCCCCAGCTCTGTGCACAGGATGCCCAGAGGCAGCCGCTGCTGCCTTGGGCCCAGCACTGGTCCCAGACAGCAGCGGCAGCTTCCTGTCTTCCCACGCACATATCCAGGGGTCAGCGGCCCTGGGAGGAATCCAGCACCCTCCATGACAGTGGCTCTGCTGTAACACTGGCCAATTCCTTCAGCACCCTAGGATGAAGCTCATCCAGGCCTGCTGACTTAAACACATCCAGCCCCTCCAAGTGTCCCTTTACTAGGTCAGTGCTGATTGTTGGTGGGCTGGTGTTTCTCCTGTGCCTATCTATAATGCAACTGGGAGATTTGTCTTGATCTGTGTTGGGGATATATAGTTTTGGGTGGTCCTGCTTTGAGCAGGAGCTTGGACTTGATGACCTCCTGAGGTCCCTTCCACCCCAAATTTTCTATGATTCTGTGATTCTATGACTCTCTTTCAGGCATGTATAATTACTTTTATTATCCAAGATTAGCACCAGTGCTTTGTCATGCATCTATAAAACGTGTCACTTCACTTATACATGGTAGAATATATCATTATTCAGAGTATTATTTCCCAGTGATAGTAATCTTAGGAGATTCCACTTAGAGAAGATGACCATAATTGTTCCTGGTCGTTTTTGACACTGCTACCAGACAAAACAAAACAAACAGAAAAAAACAAAACAAAACAAAACAAAAAAGATTATTGGCCCTGATTATGTGCATATGTCTAAATCTGTTTCAGAATTTCAGAGCTCAGGAAAATCAATACAGTTAAAAAATTCAAACTTCAACAAAGACCATGGTGTACATTTCTAGGCTTCTTACTGGAACATTTAATTTAATTTCCAGTGTTAATGAAACTCCCTTCTTAGAAATACATAATGATGGTAAATCCTTCAGTTTTTGCATTTATTGCCTTAGGTATATCCTGGAGTCAAACTGTATCTATGGAACATTACAGTTATGTCTGCATCATCACTACAGAATTAGAGGGACCCAGTGCTGAGCACCAAAGCCCCACCTCCTGAAGACTCTTCTAAATTTCAGAATTCACATGGGTGAGGACTGAAGAACTAAGTCTGCTTCTGCTGGACACTGAGCAAGTATGTAAAAAGAGCAGCTTCTTTCTTCTTTTGTCCTCTCTTTCCACCTTTTTCTTTTTTTCCCTTTTATTGCTTATTGTCTGTGACAGAGTTCAGTTTGATGTGTGTGGGTATATGTGTGTGTTTTCTGATTTTTGTTTTGTATAAAAAGTCAATAAAAAATAAAAAATAAAAATAAAGAAACCAAGAGGCTTCCATGGGAGTAAGACGTAGCATACAAAACGAGGATCGCTTTATTTATTGTGTTTCCCCCAAAATCTATTTAGAAGACATATGTGACAAATATAATAACTATCGTTTCTTGATGTGACAGTGATTAGGACAAATGCATTGAAAGAAGCTAATTATAGATGTTCTGACATGATGATATTACACGAATGTCCTTGACTACAATAAAGAAAGCCCTGAGAACATCTTCATTACAGCTGAAGGGTACCAGATCATTTTGATAGATTGTTATAGAAAAAAAAAAGATGGGTTATCATAACATGCAAGAAACCTTATGTAGGGTATTTAGAGCAGTGGACCTGTCTAGAGTGAGATACTTATGGAGGTTTCCCTTCCACCACCTGAGGATAAGCTTCCCCAGTACATAAAACTAAGTTCTACCTTACGGAGGAAAGTGACTTGAAATGATGACAGACACACGTTTTTGTTTTCTTCTCAATAACAGGTGATAAATCAAAACATTGATAACTAACTTCCATTTATACCTTTCCACTTAGTTTTAATGGCACAGTAATACAGTTAGTTTTCTTGACAATTCATAATCTTTCAATATCTTCAGTCTCATGGCAGTCACCCGAGGGAGGGAACTGCTATCGAAGGGAAGTTATTTTCTAGCATCTTGCAGGAAGTATGTGGTAAAACAAAGAGTTGAACCAAGGTCTCTCTGGTCCTTGGGTAGGGACAAAACCACTAAGTTATCATCTGTTGCTTCTGCAGAAAAACTTCTCTAGATCCACCCACCAAATGACTTAGATCAAGTAACAGAAGCAGTATATACAACTATATTAGCGTACTGCCTGGGCTAGCTTCCCAGTAGGTAGATTGCTTCTGGTACCTGAGCTACCACAGGTAAAGCTATTTCAGCTCTCTCTCCACAGGCTCTATTGTACCATATAGATATAAACCCCATGTGGCATACGGGCACACTACAATGTGTTGAATGTGTATTACTGTTATTTGTATGATTGGACATTGTTGATAAAATCACAGGCAGGTTTCAAGGAAATGCATGTCTTTAGGGTGAAAAAAAATCAGAGGAAAGTTATTTAATTAACTACAGAGAATTTTGCCATAATGGTATTCCTGAATCTGTCAAAACAGCTCTAACATGGAATTTGTCTTGTCGGAGTTTTTACTGGGTGCAGCGCATGTCAAGAGAACTTGTTCTGCATGGGTCAATGAACAATCAGTCTTTGAGGGTAAAAACTGGGAACAAGAAAGTTAAGACAAATGACAGTGTTCTACGATATTACAGAATTTAAATGTTTCTTGTCAGCCCAAATTTCATGCTGCTCCTCTTAGTGTGGCATCCATATTAAGATGTTGACTGAAATATCATTGCTTAGTTTGATTTATGGTAAGGAAATCTTGTAAATGCTAACTGCATTAAAAATTGGTAGTGGTTTAAGACTCTTTGATGAGTGCAGGAAAATTTACCCACTGCAGTATCATAGCCAGAAAAACGGCAACAGTCATTTTCCAATTCAATTTCTATTTCAGAAATACCAACAGTAGCTTATCAGAGAGAAATTCAGCTTCAAGGGAAGGAAGGCAGTTAGGCGCATTAGTCAGCCCTGATGTAATTACATTTTTATGAATTCATCTGATGGGAAAGATTTAGAAGTACTTGATTTGAGATTGGGATGTAGACTTTAGTGTAAATTCAAGGGATATTAAGAAATAGGTTGAGCAAGTAACCTTAAAGGACAGTTCACTTGAAACAAAATGAAAAAATGAAGAAGGAGAGAGCAAAAAGAGATCAGGTAGGAAACTTTATTACATATAAAGAGAGCTTATTCCATTATTAACACTGAATTATCTGATATTGCAGTACTTTGGGGGAGTAAAGTTCTGTTTGATATAGGGTTTTTGCCTTATATTTTGCTTGAAAAATGATATAGATCAAAGATGTACTGCTCACTCATATATCTTAGTTTCTCAGCTGTGTCATCACTTGACATGAAATGAGAAATCACACAGTAAGTCTCTTTTACATAATGGTGTAGGTGTCTGACAACATTTATAGTACCGTATTTCACCAACAGAGCTGTGAGTGAATAATTGATTTTTTTATACACTAGTCGAATGAAAAAGAGATAGAGAAAAAAATCAGTTTTGGCTGACCTAAAATTTTTTTTTTCAGTTTTCCCACCAAGCAAAGTATCAACAAAAAATCTGTTAAATGAAATATTCTTTTGACTTGAAGCAAAAACCCCCCCCTTCAATTTAGCTCTTTTTTTAACGAACATAAATAACTTTCAAAACAACAGCTCATTCCCAACCTCCTTGTTTGCCTCATTTACTAGTCTTGCCTTTTGGATTGTAAGTTCCTTGGGGCAAAGACTATCATTTCCTATGTTTATACAGCACCCAGAAGCCTGAGATCAAAGCTACTGAAGCCTTGGCACCACAATAATATAAATTGTAAGCAATAAAGTATAAGATATCGTGCAGTAACTGATTACAAGAGTTTAGAAAATGATGTTTCTAACAGGATAGAACAGTAAATTGCAAACATAGAAAGGTGTTATAAGAATTTTCAGAATCTTTTTATTTTCTTCACCAAGTGTTTGCTTTGGATGCATTTGGAATGGACACCATTTGCCTGTCTATTCATCTTCAATCATTTAAGTATCAGTGATGTACACAGCAGAAGCAGACCTCACTTAGAAAAACTTACAGAGGACAGGCAACGCATTAACCATTAAGGTTAAAGAACAGATATTACAAATATGATAAAAGGTGTCAGCAGAAAAACTTAGCAGTGATTGGGGAGCAATTAAAGTAGTAAGTTAGAATATGCACTGTCTAGTGTCTTTCATAGTAAACCAATTCCAAGTAACTTTCAAAGCATCAAGTCACACACTGCTCAAATGTTGGCCACAAATGAGTATGCTTGAAGGAGTATGTATACAATCAATAACAGATCATGATTGCCTTTAAGGGTACATGCAAATATTCACCTCACACACTTTCAGCTGTGTGATTGTACACTGGGAGCAGCATGTATAGGCATTTGGCTGTGCCAGGAGCCGTGCGAGGAACCTGGTGTAAGTAACTTGGGATGCAGCGAGGGGTGAGTTGGTATCTGGGAGGGGCTAGCAGGTCTGCAGGGGGAGAGAGGGTTAGCAGAACCAGAGGTGGGGAGGCTGGCAGGTCCCTGGGGGGTGGGTGTTGTCTTTCCAGGAAAGAGGGAGAAGAGTGCAGACCCAGTGTTAGGACAATTTATTGGGCTTTCCCAGCCCTGGGGATGTACTCCAAACATTAACTGGGATAACCTGTTTTCTATCTAAATTAGTTCACCTCTTCAGGCGAACTAGCTTAGATTGGGTCCTTCATTTTTGGCCTGCATTAAAGCCCCTAAACATCTGCACAGATGGGCATTTAGACCACCCTAGTTAGATCAGCCTATATGCAATGTCTGTATGTACCTTAACATAACTTCCTTGCTTCTATCAGAAGGAATGCTTCTCTAAACACTAGTATTCAACACAGTTTTTCAAAAAATCTTGTATTTGCCTCTGAATAGCTACTGGAGAAGGTCAGAAGGGACCTTACTTTGACATCTTATCATTCTTGAAAAGTACTATTTTTTGTGATATTTATTAAGTTGGGATTCCCATGAAACTCATCAGCATTTTTCTAACGTCTTATTAACCTTGTTTTCTGAGATGGTCCAGCTACCCAAATTAGATTTGATGCTTTAAATTTTGTTGGGGACTGTGAATGCACTAGGATAATACACCTACCAGAGTTTAATGGAAATAATGAATAATCTCTTCTCAGGAGCAACATCTTCAGATGTGGAGTGCTAGAAATGAATGATTTTAGTGAACAGTGTTCCTGGAGGGTGTCTTGGAAATGTGTCCTTCGATTCTTGTATGTTATATGCCTCCTTTTACAAATAAAAATATTGCTAAAATCCAGGCAGTCGGATGTTTCTTATAGTACTGGATCTCTGATTCTTCCTAAGACCATTTGAAGATAATAATAATTTTAAAAGTTTATTTCATTTTTTGGCTTTTTCTTAAAGCTCTGTTTAATGTTTTTAAAAAGCCCAATTGGCAACACATAGAGCTCTGTTCTCATTATGTATATACAGCTCTTCTGAGTTTTTACTAGTAATGGTCAAATCTTTAATAATAATAATAATAGTGATGATGAAATTTATAATTAACATACCATTATTGAAGTAACTGAAACTCAAACATCTTCAATAAAGGATGAATGTTAGCAGGCATTTTTTTAGTGTCACACACTTTAGAATGAGAACTCGAGTCCCAGTTGAGGTGAATATGCATGTATACATGTAGCTGTGCATTTCTCATTTTCTATTCAGTGAAAAAATACTAACAAAACATTAAGGATCAGATGCACTGGACTGTTACTCCAGTTTTATATTAGTGTATCTCTGTTGAAATCAATTAGTTCCTGAATGGCTGGAATTAAAATGACACGGAAGCATTCTTTTCTTTTGTCTTCTCTTTTACATTCTTGAAAGTATCAAACTTCAGTCTTTCCAGAAAAGGTTCTTAAATTCTACAGTAAATGCTGTATCACTGCAGTACTTACAAAGGTAAGAAGGACAATTTCTTTCTAAGAGTATACATGGGTTTTGAAAAATATCAGGGAAATGTAGATGCATTTTTATTTAGAGAAAAATACTACCCTTTCTTTTCTCCCACCAGACCTATTAGGCTTTCATAATCAGTAAGTGATGCTAAGAATGCAATAATCATGCAAAGCACTGGATTTTGCTGAAAGTGCAAATGGAGAAGGCCTCTGACAGATTCAAAATACAAATAATAAAAGCGAAGGATTACAACCACAAAACACAGTTTAGGAATCTTGACATGGAATTATGCAAATCTTCCTATTCAAGATTTTCAAGAAAGCCCAGCATGCACATGACAGATTTTAATGACATCTTCCAAGGCTTCAAATTGCCTGTGCAAATTACTTTGGCACCCAGGCTCAAGCTGCAATCAAAGAGCACTCAGAAGAGCTTATGTAGAAGCATATAAGGATGACATCCCCCTGGCATCAAGGGTGATGTCTTCTTGGCATTCCTTGTCTGGCTTCTGGCTTTGGGTCATCTGGCTGTTCTGGTGTACACTGGTTTCCAAAGCTATAGAAAAGTTGTTCCAGGTCCAGGGATCACATCTTCTTAAGTGACACCCAACAAGGTCCCTGTACAGGTGACCTGGAAGGTACAGATACTGGGGTCTCTAAAGCACTTGTGTCACCCAAGGCTACTCTTACTAAAGTGCTCCAGGGCACTCTTCACCACTCTTCAACTGTAAGTGTGCTCAGCTGCAAAGGAAAGACCCTGGGTTACTATACCAGAGATGGTTTCCAAGGTATGGGAAATACTATGTAATATAAGAAATAAATAAAGCTTATTTTGTTTGATACTCATATAAACTGGCAAGGGCAATATTAGTGTCAAAAGAGCACTTCTGAAGACCAGATCATGCAATATTTTTTTAGTTAGAAACTAAAATGAGTTTTAGTTTCTGTTAACAAATGAACTGCTACAAATTTAGTGCATACAGACACAGACTTGCCAGTAATGGAAAAAAAAAAAGATTTAAACTACACAAACCCACATACACTGAGAAAGACAAGATGCTTATGTAAGAAACCAGCACAAACAGAGAAAGTCAGTGCAAGGTTTAATTTAAAAAAAAGGAATTTCCTCCTGTTCTTGTTTATAAACACAGATTTCATCAGAAGAGAAGACAGTAATCTGGGGAACTCATTCTGAAGCAGTTTTTAAACTCCTATTACTTACCTAACACCTAGAAATGACAAATGGCCAAATATCTTTTGCCCGCTTTCATCAAAGAGGAAATACAGTTTGTTTGTTTTTTCCCCTCCCTTCAGAACACAAAAGCTATATCCCCTTCTCAGTGCTACTTTAATTAGCATGGGGTGAAAAATAAAATGTCTATGACTTTTTCTGGTAAATCACAGCTTCCTATTATACTTACTTAGAAGGGATTAGACTACATTTTTAATGCAAGGCTGAGAATACAGTATTCTGTCTGAGTTCAGCATCACTGAAATGTTCACTAATACACTTTCAGCAGACAGCAGCAGTATCTGAAGGAAACTTAATTTAATAGAAACCATTTCATTTGGGGAACACAGCTATGTGCTCATCTTAACATGCTTCAAAACTGCATACACTATGGTGGGCAGAGTCCCTTTCTGATGCTTAATATTAAAAGTTGATAGTCCATCATTCCTACGTTGTAACTCCAATGTGTTTTTTTTCAATTTTCAAAAGCACTTAAAGACTACTATCAATGTGAGGTATAAAGACTTAAATGGCACATACTACATTTAATTGGGTACATTTTTAAATAATCACAACTGGTTTTAAAAGTAGTTAGCTATATTTACTACAGAGAAACAAAAAAGCCCAAGCATGACAAGAGAGAAGAGGCCCCATATTGGTAAATGGGGTATTGTAGCAAAACTCCCGTTTTCTTTTTTCCATTTTTTTTTTTTATATTTATTCCATACCCTCCCCTTCCTCAACCATTTCTGACTTTTTTTCTCCCTCACTATTCCCTATAGATAAATGAGATCAAACTTAGGATAAGCTTTAAACATTTTTATTTTGGTAGCAGGTTTTTGGTTTTGGATATCCACTGTTTTATATTGTATAAGGTTTGTATTGATTTTTACTGTATTATATTGTATTATTATTATTTTTGTATTGATTTTTATTGTTTCATATGGATATTGTATGGTTTAGGCCTGTGTTTGTAAGTGAACCAAAGTCATGTCAAGTTTCCATTTTATATGTCAAGTCTCCACCTTGTGTCCTCTGTATGGGCACCCCCTGTGTGTTGCAACTTTACGAGTCACATATCCCTCCCATGTAAAGTGGTTCCTCAATGAATGAGTGTGATTGGAAATGACTGAAATACAATTGTAGCAGGCCTCTACTGAATGGCCTGTAATGACTGAGCCATCAACTCACATTGATTCATCCAGGAACCATGGACCTCACCCAGGAACAGAGACAAGAACCCAGCATTTGAAAAACAAAAGACCCTGCAGAACCAGCAACTCTCACCATTACAGACACCAGCAACTGCACATCCCTGCATGTAGCACACATGCTCGGTATGCCAGGGGCTGACCCTTGCCTGGGCATGCCTCCTGTCACTAGGGTCACACAAGTTCTGCCCCCAGAAAAGGGACAGTGAAGACAGACCCAGTGGACTGCCCTCTCCATCTGGACCAGCACCAGGCTACACCACCTATCCACCCAGAGGTCCTGCCAGTGACCCCTCTCTGGACAACATCTACTGGACAAGGATCCCTTTCCAGCCTGGATAGGTAGATATTACCTTCACACCTCCCCCTACAATTTGGACTCTCTCTGTCTCTCTCTCTCTCTCCTCCTGGACTTCAGTGGACTTCAGCCCTTGCACCAAGCCTCTCTAACCTCTGCTGCCATTGTGTGTGTGTTCGTGTGTGGGTGCAAGGGAACCAATTTGGCATTGTGTCACCATCTCCCCTGTTCAATAAAACCACTGTCATTTGCAACCCTGAGTTGGGTCATGTTTTACTGAATTCCAGTCCCTTCCTTATTTTAAATTCCAGCCTCATTCTCTCTTTCTCTCTCAGCTCCAGTTCCCACCTGCTCCGGTAGTTTCCCAATCTCCACCCAATTCCGTCTCCCTTTTCCCCCACCTCTCAGCCTCTCCTTGCTTTCCTGCTGTCCCTGCTGCTTTTCCTGTGATTTTTCTGCTGCCTGTCTCTCTATTTTCAGGCTCCCACCCCACACCTCCCCAGCTCCTATTAGCTTTCCTGCAGTTCTTTCTAGCTTCCAGCACCTACTGCCACTCTCTGCAACTTCTCCAGCTGCCCTGAAGCCATCCTCTGACTCCCCACACCCAGAACCCCTCTTTAACACCCACACTTTCCCTTAGTCCCATTTTCCCCCCTCCCCATCTACCTTTTCAGCTCCCCTGTAGCTCTGGCTCCAGTCCCAGACTCTGTGCTGGCATCGCTTTCCTGTTCTGCAGAATTTGGGCATTGCCTTTTAATCAGTTAAGATCAATTAACCTAAAGTTACTCCCAAGCCTCAGTTCTTCAGCCCAGACCCCTGTAGTCTACCAGTTCTAATCCTGGTCCTGGTAACATTCACTCCCTACACTTCTACTTTCTTACCTTAACCTTTCCCTAGGTATCCCAAGTACACCAAGCACCTACACATCACATCACAGCATGCAACTTAGGAACTCACCTGTGTGTATGTGTAGGTGGGTGGCATGTGTGTAAATTAGTGAATACACATATATATACATATATAGATATCATTGTGTGTGTGTGTGTGTGTGTGTGTGTGTGTGCGCGCGTGGTATATAAATTAGTAATCCACGTATGTGTATTGGATGTGCAGGTGTTGCTAACTGATAACTGATTCTGTCTAAGTTTCGTGTGTGTAGTGTGCATGAACCTAGACTAATTATTTTGAATGTGCGTGTATCGGAGTTGCTAGTATGAGTGTGTGTGTGTGTGTGTGTGTGTGTGTATGGGATTGTGTGCAAGATATATGAATTAGTGATCTTTGTCTAACTTTTGGAGTGTGTATAGTATATGTGCCTGAGCTGGTAGTGTGAGTGCATATGCCTAACAGGGGTGTCTGCACCTAGTGAGTGTGTGCTTAATTGTTTTTTATGTGTACATGTGCAATTGTACACCACACCCTCCTGTCTAACAGTGCAATATTGAGATCCTGAGCTTTGGCCTAACACCTCAGGGCAACAGTATGAGAAAGTTGGCAGTCAGGGAGACATCAACAAGCAGCACAAGCAAGCATTATTTTTGCTTGTTTTTGTTGCTGCTTCTTATATAGTGACATTGCTTGATTTGCATAAACACTGGCTTTCAAAATCCACATCAGTATTGTGATTTCCCATTCTAATTATTTAAGCTGAAACATGTAGAATATTGCATCTTGTTTTTTGAAGACTGGCCTGCAAATGCCACTCTGCTTTTCTTGCAAAAGGAGTGCTCAGGAAGAGGGTAGAAATAAAAGCTGCACAATGCAGCTATAAAGTACATCACACTCAGTATGACTGTTGTGACAAGCCTGTATCTCAGATATATTCATCCCAAGGAACACACTGATTATGCATTTAAGCAATTTTAATGAGTAACATTAAGATCAGCTAAGCATGAGATTATGTGTGGTTTATAAAAAGCACCAAGAAGTAAGTAAGGTTAAGGATGGGATAGGCTTTTTGATAGGAAGTTATGCTATCGCTTTGATTAAAATGCATAAATTATTAATACCATATTTTCAAAAGGTTTTACTGCATTAAACTCAAGTTCCTCTCTCCACAGGTAGTGATTAATGGTGTCTCAATGCCAAGGATCAGGTAGAAGAAACCCCCAAATGCAGAAAGAAATTAAAGTTGATACCTCCTAGTAGCAACATATCAGTGCTGTCATGATAGCTGTTAAGGGGAGCATGGTCTTAATACATGGTATGAAAAATGTTCCAAGGGAAATTTTGTTGCTAACAGGTTGGTTGGCAAGATGGAATGCAAGAGGTTGTTGCTTTTATCAGGCATTGCCGCACATCAGAGGAGGCTCTCCCCCCTGGGGAGGAGGCTCTTCTCAGCCAGGCTGGCTGACCTGCTCCACCGGGCTTTAAACTAAGCCAGCTGGGGGATGGGGGGACTACTGCCACTGCTGGCCTGCTGAGCAACCCTTGCAAAGCCAGCAGACCAAGGCACTTAAGGGAGCCCACCCCTGCCCCAGCCCTGGCACAATCTGTGGGCAAGGCAAGAGCCCCCAAGGGGACACTTGCCTGCCTGTACACTAATGCCAGGAGGCTGGGCAACAAGCAGGAGGAGCTCGTCCTCCTGCTCAGTGCAAAGAATTATGACGTCACTGGGATAACGGAGATCTGGTGGGACTCCACCCATGATTGGACCACGGGTATAGAGGGCTATACCCTGTACAGGAGGGATCGTGTTGACAAAAGGGGCAGGGGTGTAGCTCTCTATGTGAAGGAAAGCCACATGTCCCTGCAAGCTGATGTTGGCGACTGGCATGGACAGCTAGAGACCCTCTGGGTAAAAATTCGTGGGGAATACGGCACAGGGGACACAACAGTGGAAGTCTACTACAGACCTCCCACTCAAAGTCCTGAGCTTGACCAGGAGTTCGCCCGGGAACTGACTGAGGCTGCTTGCTCCAGGACCTTGGTTGTCATGGGTGACTTCAATTACCCGGACATCTTGTGGGAAGATCACTCAGCAAAATATGAGCGGTCGCAAAGCTTTCTCTTGTGTGTGGATGATCTCTACCTGACTCAAGAAGTCTACAGGCCAACGAGAGGCAAAGCGCTGCTCGACCTGGTACTGGCTACGGGGGACGACCTAATCGGTGACCTAGTGATCGATGGGAAGTTGGGTGACAGCGACCACAAGCTGATCACCTTCACCATCCACCGTAAAGCTGGCAAGTCAGTCAGCAACACAGAAGTCCTTGACTTCAGAAAAGCCGACTTTGATAAGATCAAGAGGCTAGTCGGTCAGGTCCTCAGGGACTATGACCCCAGGGAGATGGGAGTTTAAGAAGAGTGGTTGTTTCTCAAGGAAGCAATCCTCAATGCACAAGCTAAATCTATTCCAACACGGAGAAAAGGCAGCAAGAAGGCACAGCAGCCCTCCTGGCTCTCCAGGGACCTAGCCGACCTCCTAAGGCTAAAAAGGAAAGCCTACAAAAGATGGAGGACGGGATTCACCTCCAAGGAGGATTATTCTGCACTGGTCCGGGCCTGCAGGGAGCAAACCAGGAAAGCCAAGGCTGCAACTGAACTCCAACTAGCTTCAAGCATCAAGGACATCAAAAAGTCCTTTTTCAGATATGTGGGGAGCTGGAGGAAAGCAAGGGCAACACTGGACCCTTGCTAAACCAGACGGGTCAACTGGCAAATGATGCCCAGGAAAAAGTCAACCTATTAAATAGGTACTTTGCGTCAGTCTTTCATCAGTCCCATGGGACGCCCATGCCTGCTATGGGACAGGGAGATCCAGGTGATGGGGATCCCCCACCCTCCATAAATGCTGACCTCGTGAAGGAACATCTTGAGAAGCTGGATAACTTCAAGTCAGCCGGCCCTGACAATCTGCACCCCAGGGTACTCAAGGAGCTGGCGAGTGTCATAGCCCAGCCCCTGGCACGGATCTTTGAAAACTCCTGGCACTCTGGAGTAGTGCCCAAAGACTGGAAGAAGGCAAATGTGGTGCTGATCTTCAAGAAAGGGAGGAGAGTTGATCCAGCTAACTACAGGCCCCCTATCCTGGGGAAGATCTTAGAAAAGTTTATTAAGGAGGCCATCCTTGATGGACTGGCCCAGGCTAACATCCTAAGGGATAGCCAGCATGGGTTTGTTGCGGGTAGGTCTTGTTTGACCAATCTCATTTCCTTCTATGACCAGGTAACCTATCACCTGGACAAGGGAGAAGAGATTGATGTCATATATCTTGACTTCAAAAAAGCTTTTGATCTGGTATCCCATGATCACCTCTTGGCCAAACTGGCCAGTTGTGGCCTTGGCTCCACCACAATCCACTGGCTGGGAAATTGGCTCCATGGTCGGACCCAGAGGGTTGTAATTAATGGCAGTCACTCATCATGGTGCCCTGTGACCAGTGGGGTCCCTCAAGGCTCTGTCCTTGGACCCATACTGTTCAACATCTTCATTAATGATGTGGACACTGGAGTCAGGAGTGGACTGGCCAAGTTCGCCGATGACACCAACTTTGCGGCAAAGCATCCACGCCAGAAGATAGGCGGGTGATCCAGGCTGACCCGGACAAGCTCAGCAAATGGGCAGACGGGAACCTGATGGTGTTTAACCCCGAAAAATGCAAGGTTCTCCACCTTGGGAGGAAAAACCTGCAGCATCCTTATAGGCTCGGCAGTGCTACATTGGATAGCACTACAGAAGAAAAAGACTTGGGGGTCATCATTGACCAGAAGATGAACATGAGCCTGCAATGCGATGCTGCGGCTAAAGAGCGACCAAAATGCTGGCTTGCATCCATAGATGCTTCTCGAGCAAATCCGGGAACATCATTCTCCCCTTGTACTCGGCCTTGGTGAGGCCACAACTTGTGTCCAGTTTTGGGCTCCACAATTCAAAAAGGATGTGGAGAAGCTTGAGAGAGTCCAGAGGAGAGCCACGCGCATGATCAGAGGTCAGGAAAACAGATCTTACAATGATAGGCTGAGAGACATGGAACTCTTTAGCCTGGGAAAGCGTAGGCTCAGGGGTGATCTGATGGCCACCTATAAGTTTATCGGGGTGACCACCAGGATCTGGGGGAACGTTTGTTCACCAGAGCGCCCCAAGGGATGACTAGGTCAAACAGTCACAAACTCCTGCAAGACCGTTTCAGGCTGGACTTAAGGAAGAATTTCTTTACTGTCCGAGCCCCCAAGGTCTGGAACAGTCTGCCAGCAGAGGTGGTTCAAGCACCTACATTGAACACCTTCAAGAGTAAACTGAATGCTTATCTTGCTGGGATCCTATGACGCCAGCTGACTTCCTGCCCTTTGGGCAGGGGGCTGGACTCGATGATCTCCCGAGGTCCCTTCCAGCCCTGATGTCTATGAAATCTATGAAATCTATGAAATCAGTATCAAATGTATAAAAGAGTTTTTAATTGAAAGAGACCAGATCTTATGGTATAAACTATCTTTATTCCATTAATTCAGTTAACAGTAGCTGAGGGTTAATCCCTCTGTTTCATGATTTTTACTGGAGCATTTGAACTGTGATCAGAACCCCCATTGCAAACCCTGGGCTCTGATTGGCTACTATGGAGCCATAAAAAGATAATAAGGGCTATTTTAAATTCATTATGTGGTATATTTACTCAGAGCTCCTGTAAATGTTGGAAGTTTGTTTCCAAAGCATGAGGCAACTAACACACCTATTAACATTGAGAAAGATTATTAAAATGGCAAAAAAAGATAGCACAGAGTGGAGCATTCTATTAACATACTTGAGACAGAGGTTCTCAACGCTCAGGTAGCGTTAACTGAAGTTAATGGAATATAGTTTACATCATAAGATCTGTTCCCTCACAATTAAAAACTCATTTATACATTTGATACTGATTTGCAGTAGTGCCTAATAAAAGCAACAACTTCTTACCAACATTTCCCTTGGAACAGTTTCCATACCATGTATTCAGACCATGCTCCCCATAACAGCAACCCTGCTTAGAAACAAAATGGTATAAAAGTACTGACATATTGCTACTAGGCGGTATCAACCCTATTTTTTTCTGCATTTGGAGGTTTCTTCCTTATCTTCAGCTGGTAATTTTCATATTTCTGTATACCACAAAAGAGCAGAAACCAGGGCTCAAGATTATGTGCTGACTGCAGGTGAAAATTTCTTGGCAAATACCATGCAACTGTTGAATGACTCACCACAGGACACTAAGAATATCCTGAGCCTTGGTCCTTACAGGCCATCACATTAAACTCACCTCTTTCTCAAGCCAAATGACAACAAAATAAGAATGCACCATTTTGACATTTCCATAAGAAAAGAGTAATGAAGTAATGGAAAGATATGAAGAGAAATAGCAGTATTCTTCCCAGCCCTGAAAGATAAAAAAAAAATGGACAATTTAGCCATAGACAGAAAATCTGATGCATTCATAAAATAACATGAAGAGGGCATTGGGGCTTATATACTCCTCATCCTCCAAATGCAAAGTTCAAACATCTGAGGTGATAGATGCTGATTTAACTCCAATTGATTTCAATGTAGCTGTACCATTTTCAAATAGCTGAGGTTTTGGCTTCAAAGGGTAGATACAGACATTTGGGGAAGTTAGTGAGAGGTTAGATAATGTTAAAAATGACAACCTGATCTAACTTAGCTCATCCAGGCATGTACCTCATACTTAGATCCATAGGTGACTATTGCCTCCTGACTCTGGGGAGGCACCCGAGGTTGATTGGCTGGGGAAAGAGGAGGGATCCCAGAGCAATCACCAATCCCAAAAGCACCAGCAGCAAAACTGGAAGTGCCACCAGTGCTTCTCAGTACTGGCCAGTGCTCCCCACTTCTCAGCTGGCAAGGGCCAGTCTTGCGGGGGGAACACTCCTCCGCTACACATCACCTATGCTTAGATCCCCAGTTAGGTCTAACTAAGTGCAAACTATACAGAAGTTTAGGAAGGTTAGGTTGGTCTAAACATGGGCAACCCAATCTAAGTTAACTGTACCTATGAAGTAGTCTAATTTAGGGTGCCTACAGATGTTTAGGGGCTCCCACTCTAACTCATGGTGCTTTACACAAAGTGTCATGAGTTAGAGCGGGGCTAGAGCGTACCTGTACCAGCCCTGGTGAACTTGTTAACAGATTTGCCTGCTACTTTGGGGTGTGCTCATTTATTAGGGCTAGGGTCTTGGTAATTCTATCAATGTGCTGCTTGTGTTACTTGTGTTTCGATATGGAGCTGTATCTCTCCCTTCTGCAAGTCCTCACCCCCAATGGAGCTATCTTGCAGGACTCAGTTCAGTGGGGCTGGGTTCCTCCAGTCCCCAAATCAGTCATACACACAAACACACAGATTAACGTGACATGCCTGACCTGGCCAGGTTGATCAGCATGGGCAGGCTGACACCCTCATATGCCAAGAATCAGTTCATCAGAGCAACAATAACTACAGTCAGACACAAGCACACAGTTAAACAGAATACCTCTGAATCTGGCTGGGTGTCCAGATGACACCCTCATGGGCCAGCATTCAGTTCATTAGGGCACGTCTGAGCCAAACTGGGTCAATCAGCCTGTACCAGCTGATCCCCTTATGTGTTTCCAACTCAGCACGTCCCAATCTTTTAGCCTCTTGATGAGCAGACCCCATAGTATTTCTGGGCTTCACAGGGATCTTTAGCTTAGGTAAGAGGGGCGTTGCTGCAGAGCAAGTGGGGAAAAGAGAAGTAAAGAAGGCAAAATATACCCAATTACCACCAGTTTGACTATAAAATTTATTTATTGCTAAGTAGATGAAATATATATTGACACTGGTAGTAATAGACATGCAAAGGAAAAACAGACACAAACAGTTACAGTATACTCTGGTTTCACTAAGTATTTGGGGAAACTTAGCTCAAGCTTAACTAATAAAGTTCAAGTTCAGAAATCTATGCTTAGAGAGAGAAGAGAAAAGAGAGAGAGAGCTGGGATCTCACCAGTCCAAGTCACTCGGGTTGCAAAGCTGACAGGTCAAAGTTCTCAACACGATCCTTGAAGGGAGATGATCTTCCTCCTGCAGCCTCTCCAGAAGAAAGCGAGTGGTGTCAGCACGCACTGCTGCTTCTTTTACAGATTTTTATACCCCCAGTTCAGCTTCTTTCAAGCATTCTCAATAGTGGAAATGAAATTGTCCTCTCTATTGACAAGGGGTTATCTGGGTGGAACATCTCAGGAACTTGATTGATACTCAGGAAACACCTACTTGGGAGCCAGCTTGACATTATATACCGTATTTTTCGGACCATAAGACGCACTTTTTTCCCCCCAAAAGTGGGGGGAAAACGAGGGTGCGTCTTATAGATTCATAGATTCATAGATGCTAGGGTCGGAAGGGACCTCAATAGATCATCGAGTCCGACCCCCTGCATAAGCAAGAAAGAGTGCTGGGCCTACATTACCCCAGCTAGATACACATCCAACCTTCTCTTGAATACCCCCAGGGTAGGGGAGAGCACCACCTCCCTTGGGAGCCCGTTCCAGACCTTGGCCACTCGAACTGTGAAGAAGTTCCTCCTAATATCCAATCTAAATCTGCTCTCTTCTAGCTTGTGGCCATTATTTCTTGTAACCGCCGGGGGCGCCTTGGTGAATAAATACTCACCAATTCCCTTCTGTGCCCCCCAGATGAACTTATAGGCAGCCACCAGGTCGCCTCTCAACCTTCTCTTGCAGAGGCTGAAAAGGTCCAGTTTCTCTAATCTCTCCTCGTAGGGCTTGGCCTGCAGGCCCTTAACCATACGAGTGGCCCTTCTCTGGACCCTCTCCAGGTTATCCGCATCCTTCTTGAAGTGCGGCGCCCAGAATTGCACGCAGTACTCCAGCTGCGGTCTGACCAGCGCCCGATAGAGGGGAAGTATCACCTCCTTGGACCTATTTGTCATGCATCTGCTGATGCACGATAAAGTGCCATTGGCTTTTCTGATGGTTTCGTCACATTGCCGACTCATGTTCATCTTGGAGTCCACTAGGACTCCAAGATCCCTTTCCACTTCCGTGCCACCCAGCAGGTCATTTCCTAGGCTGTAGGTGTGCTGGACATTTTTCCTCCCTAGATGCAGCACTTTGCATTTCTCCTTGTTGAACTGCATTCTGTTGTTTTCTGCCCACTTGTCTAACCTGTCCAGGTCTGCTTGCAGCTGTTCCCTGCCCTCCGGCGTGTCCACTTCGCCCATAGCTTAGTGTCATCTGCAAACTTGGACAGAGTACATTTCACCCCCTCGTCCAAGTCGCTGATGAAGACATTAAAGAGTATCGGTCCAAGCACCAAGCCCTGCGGGACCCCACTGCCCACACTCTTCCAGGTCGAAACCGACCCATCCACCACGACTCTCTGGGTGCGACCCTCCAGCCAATTCTCCACCCACCGGACTTTATGGTCCGAAGGTGTGTGTCCCGGGGAGACGGGGCGGAGCTTGCCCGCGGAGGCGGCGGAGCCCGAGCGGGACAACCGCCGCTTGTTTATGCCGTGTCCCGGGGAGACGGGGCGGAGCTTGCCCGCGGAGGCGGCGGAGCCCGAGTGGGACATCCGCCGCTTGTTTACACTGGAAGCCGGCGCCCGTGCCGGTGGCCGGGAGCCGGCAATAAAAATGGCCGGCCGGAACAGACGGGGCAGGAGTCCGAAGGAGGGACTCACTGCTGCGGAGACTGAGGCTCCAGGAGGGGTGCATCTTATGGTCAGGTGCGTCTTATGGTCCGAAAAATATGGTACTTGATGAGGTATCTCTTGGTGTCTTCCGAAACAATAGATTGCAGCATCAGGGTTTTGGATTTTTACTTGCTGTGAACACGCCTCAGCTTAGCATGACTTTTCCAGATCTTACTATAGTCTTTTAACAGACTTAAGGCACTTATTGGAGTGTTCATAACCTGTTGTGGAGAGGACTTCTACCAGTCGTCTCGGGAAAAGTATGACAACACTTGTGGACAGGGCTCCAATGGGCTGGACGCTGTGATGAACCCTGTACCATTTTTCAAATGTTGCCCATACCCCCTCTGACTCAGTCTATTGCCTCAGCATTCCCTAACCTGGGAACTGAGTTGTAGCCAATTAAGTTTACATAGGCCTCCCATAGTGGGACTGGGGAATGTACGGCCCGAGATGCCTAGTAAACTTATTCTTGCTTAGAGGTGTGTGTGGGGGGAGCGGGGGAGGAAAAGTCCTTTGTAAAGCCAGATTAGAACTGGTCTGCTAAATGCTGAGCTGGGTGTGAGGGTTGATTAGCATTTGGAACACAGCTTCCCCATCATGCAGTGCTTCGCTGATCCCAGAATTCACTGCAGTCTCTGCTTCAGGCTTTCTGTTCTCCATCTCAGATGCAAATGAGACCTAGGACAGTTGTTTCACTTTTGTCACCCTTATTTGGAGCGTTTTAGGTGTGTCTCTCACTGCATCTTAATCAGTTTCTGTTTAGGTGGGCGGGGCGGGGTGGCGATTCTTTGTGAGTCAGACAGTCTGTGTCCTGTGTCAGGGTTTCCCAAGAACATGGAGCTGACAGGTAAAATTCCCTCTCCCTGAACCACCCCTCTCCCCAGTCCTAACCCCCTGCCAGCTCTGGAGCTATCAGCAGGGGAGGGAGCAGCAGGCAGGTGCTGGCTGGGCTTTGCCTGGCTGAAGATGGGGGGTGAGGGGTAGAATGGATCCCCCTCACCTCATGGACCCAGTCAAGCTCTCCTGAATACCCCAGACAGGGTAGCTGGGGGGAGGCCCATCCTGTGAAGGGGCTCCATTCCACTTCTCCCCTCCCCCTGCAGCTCTAGCCGGGCCAAGTCCAATCTGCAGCTGCCTGCTGTGACTTTCTTCTCCCCATCCCCCTCTCCCTCCCCCACTGATGGTTAAGCACTAGCCCAGGCCAGCCCCACAAAGCACAAAAAATTAACCCTCAGAGGAACAGAACTTCCCTCTGAATTAGAGTGCCTTCATCTACATTTCATTGGTATTCCTCATTTGAGGAGAATTAATTTTTGGTGCAATCAGCCACTTAAAAAGTACTCTACAACCATGCACATGTGTTATGTCATGGCTGTATAGTACTTTCAGGGGCCTGATCATGCAAAAAATGTAACTTGTGTAACTGCTCTTAGATTGGGTACAGTGAAACTGATCTAATTGAACTTCTGTACATTTCCAAGCAGAGCCCTGGGCCCAGTCCTGGAGTTGTGTTTATCCTACCCCTTCATTACTACCAGATTATTTTCAGCCTTCCAGCCCCGGGGGATGTGCAGGGGGGAGGGTTGTTCATATGGGAGTAGGAGGTCAGGGGAACTGTAAAAGGCCCTGGTCCCCTGCAGGGGGGAAGAGAGAGCCTCCCCAATCTCCCCAAGCCCCTACATGGACTCCACTGGCCCCTGTGATCCTGCCATATGCTCCCAGACCCCACCAACCCATTGTGGACCCTACTTGCTCCCTGATCCCTGCAAGACCCCTCTGTAGCTCTCCCACCCCAATTTACCTTAGATCAGGTAGCCAATTTTAACTCAATCTAATCTCCTCCTAACTTCCCTGAATGTCTGTGTTAGGGTGACAATATTTGGATCTTGTGGGGCACTGGATTTGCAGCTAAATAAAGGCTTTTTTCTGTGTCTCAGCAGAGCTTCTGACCACAAGGCAAAATGATATATTAAAAATAACATTGCAAATGCTTAAGCAAACAGTTTCCTAACAATGGGATAGTGTGCAGGATGCATGATTTACTGTGTAAAAAGGAACAAGATGCAGCCCACCAGCTATCATCAGGATATCAAGCAGAAGCAAGACCTTGGAGATGGTGCTGAAATCAGCAAAGAACCAGAATGAACCAGTAAGAAACCAGAACTGACCGGGAGAAGACAGGGTCAAAGTCTTAGGCATGCGTGCTTAGCAGAGGCATGTAAATGAATGAATGCATAGGCAATACCATGCTAATGAAGCAAACAGTAAACAGAGGTGGAGCTTGAGTTAGGAGGAGATATGGGTGGAACAAAGGAGAAATGAGGGTAGAGTGAATAGTAATGAGCATGAACCAAGGTGTATAAAATATGAAAAGAACTAATGTTCAAGGCAGGTCCCCTGATTCATGGGCTGTGTGTCTGTGAGGGACCTTTGTCAAAAGCTGTCTTCATTCTGAATAAAGCTGTTGTGAGCAATGTGTGCTGGTGTTTGCTCCCTGCCTGCTCTGGCTAATGAGTAACAGGACCCATGAGCAGTTGGATCATCATCTCCCTAGTCATTGGGCGCTGAATGGAGTCAGGGTCTAACAGTCTGTTCATGTCCAAAGGGGCAAGCAATTTTCTTAATTCCTCTCCTTAAAGGCTCAGGGGCAAACCTTGGGGAAAATTATATAGCTCAAACTTTTGTGAAAAACTGAAATGTTCTGAAGAGCTAAGCACTAAAGATTAGGGTCTTTTACATTGCAACTGCTGCTTTTCTTAGCACAGTAGTAACCATAGGAACAGAACTTGAAAGTTATTTTCATTCACTAACAATTTTGCTGCAGTACAAGACTTCTTCATAAGAACTTGATGCAATGGGCTTAATTCTGTAAAGTGTAATTACAGACTGGCATGTGTTTACTCAGACAGCAAGAACTAGAGCAGGGAGTGCAGAATACATGGCCCTGCCTTGGTCAACAATGTATAACTACCATTGTACCCTGACCTGAAAACAGAAACAAGGTCAACAAGTGGCTCAGTCAGTTAGGCATCTAATTAAAAAGCTGAGCATCTTGTTTAAACCAGTGTTTCCCAAGACATGCTCTTTCTTCACCCATACCACAGCTGTTTTTTGCTTTGCACTGTGGAGGGCAAGGGAGTGAAAGGCTGGAGTTTGTATACTTAGAAAAGTTGAAACATTCTCTCTCCCTTTCTCTTTCCCCCCTCATCAGACTACCTCATTTGTAAAAGCATGGGAGGTGGGGGGAACAGAGCAAGAAAAAATGGGAGTTCAGGTCCTAATTTTTTAATACTTTTTAATAATTTTTCATAATACATTTTCATAATTTCCCACATTTTAAAAATTGGAAGAAAAGTGCTAGAAAGTGGAAAAACTGGGAGGATATATATTCTCCATCCCAAAACACTTAATTTTGGATATGGATTTATTAACATGAAAAAAATGACCTCCTCCAGTATCTTAAAATTTAAGTCTCAGTGCAGAGAACTACTCTTTAGGTCTTGTATAGATCACACATTTACCAGGCTCAATATGTTCTCCTCCCAACATATTAGACTACTTCACCATCAGGAGGAACAAAATTGTTTCTGTACTCAGGACGCTAGTTGAAATGCCCACAGTTCTAAACTGGAGCGCTTGTGATCAGGAGAGCAATGCAGCATGCTTGAGAGCGCCACTTCCAGAGACAGTTATTTTGTCATGTAATTTTTGTTATATTACTGAGGTATAAAGCTGGTAGGACATTAATTTATTCATGGAAGGAGATAGGATGAATATTATTTCGGTTAACTAGACTTTAGGAGATCTAAGCCAGTGTCTGGTTTGTCTCATATTTCCCAAGCAATCTTAACTGGTTTTTTTCTATTCTTAGCCTAAGTTCTGTATCTCATGAGATGTCCCTTCACTCAGGCTTTTCCTGCCTTGTCTGTTTAGATATAGGAGAGATGACATCTTTTATGTTGAGTCTGAAAAGTATCCACTCAAAAGGGACCATAGACAGTATTGTAGGAAGGATTCAATATTTGCTAATGTTTTATAGTAAATGTTGCATGATTTTTTCCCTTTGCTTCTTCAACTCACCATATACCCACATGTAATAGGATGGAAGCCCGGAGGTAAACCTCACATATATAGATGCACAACAAAATAATAGGACAGTTTTTGTCTAGAGTTCAAAATGAACATAGAAACAGAGTAAGGAAAAGAAGTCCTTGGTCACTGTGTGCCTTTCCTCCCATCAAAAGTAACCATTTCTTATAATCTCTCACATAAACTGACCAAGAGCCACCAACTATTTTTAAGAGCCACTGTATATATCAAAATATTTGTCATATACATGTAAACTTAATGGCAACACTATCACATTTCCTATGAGTAGGCCTGAGCTAACACCCAAGAACAAAAGATTTGGAAAAAATTTGGAACTGCCCTGAATTCTGGCTGTTAATTCTGAATTGGACACCTCTTTAGTTAGAATAACTTTCTTTTTGCCCTCAATTTCAGCAGAGTTATGTAGTAGGAAATAATTTTAGCAGTGTTGAAATTAATTATTAATTAGATGAAAATCTACACTTATACAACATAAATCGTACTCCTATTTTGTTTTAGTTTGTAAATAATACATTGTTTCATTCATTGCCTCTTGATCTTTAGAAAGATGTAAAACCGTATATTAGGTCATGAAATATATTGGCTACAGTACTCCTGAAATCTGCAATCCAGATCATTATTGACTAAGGCATTAACTGATACTTTCATTATATTCCTGATAGATTATATTCAGAACTACAATGCTGTATCCAACAATTTATTCTATCCTCTGCAGTTATTTTAAGAATATTACTACTCAATATGTCATTGAATGTCACTTCTGTTCTTTACAAGTGTCAGTCCCTTTATACATTCTAACATTAAAGGAATTCTATGCATATAATATTGGTTATTTAACACTGTATTTAAAATAAATATAAATCTATTTTGCAAACATTTTTTATCATGGATTTTTAAAATAAATATTGTATTTTCATATAATTATTTAAATAAATTAATAGACATTTAAACTATTTAACATAATAGCAAAGGCTACTTCAGTTATAGTACAATTTTTCTGAACACACCATATAAATCTACATTATACATTCAGTAATAAAAAGATGAAATAATTATTTGTCTATAGTTGTACATGTACAATTTTGGGTTTTGGCAGCTACACTGGTGATGTTTCACATGTATTTAATTATTATGTGCAGCAATTAATTTAATTTTGCCTCTAAACCTGTTTATTATATTATAAAAAAATCCTCTTTCTAAAGAAAAAAGCCTGCATTTTATATCTGCTATTAACTATTTAGAAAAAAAGCCTTTAGCATAGAAGAATAATTCAGCAGTCACAACACTACATTGTATAAACATATGGAATATCAGACTTATAATAGTTCAACCTCCAGGGTTCCTGGAGGAATGAAGCAAGACCCTATGGTCTAAACATTCAAACTTCCAGAACAACTAAGAGGTACCAATACTGGCATCCCTAGAACCGGTGACTGACAGCACCACCCAGGTAAATGAACACCAAGACGTTGTCTTTTTGAAATAAGCTCCCATCAGTACACTTGTGCTAAGCCAGCTCTAGTGAGGACAACTACAGAATGAAGTAATTGTGTAGTACAGAATGAACTACAGAATGAAGTAACTACAGAATGAAGTGGAAACTACACAAAAAACATTTGTTCAGCAGTGACAGAAATACAGTGGAGGAGCTGTTAACCTGGGCTGATGCAACCCTACTGTATTACTAACACGTGAGCTTCATTCAATAACTTGATGATCCAGTTAGCTCTAGCTTAACTACCCAACTAAAGGCATGAAGCAGGACAAGGTGGTATCTTATAGATTAAGTTATTCACAGAGGCATGAGCTTTCAAAGGCTTCATCAGATCCTAGCTAGTAGGCTGTAGCCTATGGAAGCTCATGACTCTCTGAACAAGTTAGTCTACAAGGTGCTACTCTGACCTGCCTAATTTCAGACTAATATTGCTAACTGCCTCTCTCTACTTAAGGCTAAGGATCTTTGCGCATTCAGAGAGTTAGGTTAAGAGCAAAATGTGAAAAAGTGAGTAAGAGACTAAGGTGTAAGTTGTAGCTGTGCTGGTCTAAGGGCATAGGCAAGGTTCTTTGCGTGAATCTGATATCTTTTATTAGACCAACTTAAATAGTTGGAAAAGAATTATTAAGCAAAATTAATTTTTTGGAAATAAAAAAATTAAGCAACGCCCCCCCCCCGAAAGCTTGCTTAATAATTCTTTTCCAACTATTTAAGTTGGTCTAATAAAAGATATCAGATTCACGCAAAGAACCTTGTCTGCCTAAGAGACTAAGGGCATTTATACACATATGTTTTCATCCCACGATGCACCAAAGATCTGCTGCTTTGGAAGAGACTTGATTAATGCAAGCTGATGCAAATGACACTGAAATGCATGCAGATGTATAAGCAGTGAAATGTGTGTCACCACCATTTTCTCAATGCTGATGTGCATTTTGCTGCTTATACATTTGTATGCACTGCAGTGCCAGGCACTTTTCAAAGCGTCCACTGATTCAGCGTATGCATGTGTACAAATTCCCTAAAGTAACAGATTTAGAACCTACAGAAAGCCCAGCAAGCTCATAGAAACTGTGGAGGAAGGACCAAGGTACATATGTATAGACACAAATTTGCTGTTATTGAGATGGGAGTATTTTTTGACTCTGATAAACCTTGTAAAAGAGAGTTAAGCAAATCCCCAGACTTTCTACAGCTTTCCTTTTGCTTTACTTTTCATTACATTTGCAGGTAACTGGGGGCAACTTGCATTGTCAGCTTAGAACGTAGTGCATTGTATTATGTTTCCAAAGTTATCTTTGACGTGAATTCAATTTCTATAGTATAACATATGCTATGGGTGCTAAGTTAATAGAACTTTTTTTTTTCATTTTGTACATACTTAGATTTGTAGTTGGCATTGTTTAAGCTTATTACATTAGTTTAATGCTGCACCCTCAGGTAGATTTGTGTAGGATATTTCTTTCCCTTCACCGTACCTGCATTTTTTTCAGATTTTTTGATGGTTTATACTACTGACACATGAATAAATAAATCAAGTTCAGATCCCTACAGTAGTAATAATAGAAGAGATTATTACTTTGTTTATTTTTTTCTTTTGCTGCAAAACACTCAAACTTGTTTTCCAGTTTGGCTTGGGATTGCATTTTATCTAGATTCATGAGCAAACATTTATGGTAATCCCATTAGTTAAACTGTTTCAATTACAGTCATCTGAGCACATACCCTGTTACTTAAGACAACTGCTTAATTAGAAAAAATACACAGGAAAAAAACAACCCTAAACCTTTTTACTATTAGTTGTAGAAAACATGGAGCTGAATATGTCATTCATTATCTGAATTGATAAGATATTCCCTAGTGGTATTATCTTTGTAACCTTACAACCCATGTTACATATAAAACAGATGTTTAAATTTCCTGATGCACACAAGTATATGTAGAGTCACACAGTTTTAAATCTAATTAGTGTTTAATAAGCCATTTGAAATGATGTCATTCAACTCTTACAAATTAATCCTGATCTTTTAGCACATGCTGATATTTTGAAACAGTAATTATTCCAAGACAAAAAGAGGTTTGAGTTAGTCTGAATTAACATAAACAGCTCCCATGATTATTTTATGTGCTTCCAACAGAGAGGTGTTAATAATCTCCTCATGGCTTCATAGGGAGTATACGATTAGAAAAGGATTGAAAATTGTTCTGCTTGATGGTCAGCATTTCTCAATAAAACGCAATGAGAACAGAGCAGAAGAGAGGAACGAACTATGGAGCTTTCAGAATGGTAGTTAGAGCTGGACTAATGTGAGCAAATTACATGCAAACTGAGTCCAATATCTGCAAATAAATCTGGGTTATTTCCAGTTTGTGCATCAGCCATAAAAAAATGTGTACTTGGAAATGATTCCTCTCCCTGTTGGTGATCCATAGAGTCACAACAGCATCCAGTCCTGTGCCCCAGAGTGAGTTAGTTTTAATGTAGTAACAAGGATAGCAAATAAGTATATTACCAACTCAAGCAAGCAGATAGAACCATTACATGTTGGGGCAGATGGTGAAATGGCCCTGCCTGGAAACAGTGTGCAGACACAAAAATCTGCATCACTACAAAAAGGCCCATTGGAATGGTAGTCCTGAAGAGTTCCAGGACTGCACTTTGGATTCCCCCTTGAGAGCAGATGCTATAAAGGGGCAAAAAGAGTAATGAAGAAGCATAACTATCCCCCTGCTGTAAGTGTTGGAGAGACCAACTATGGACCTTGCTCTTCTTGTCCCAAACAGGGAATAATTGGTAGGGGATGTAAAAATGGATGGCAACTTGGGCAGCAGTAACCACAAGATGATTGAGTTCAGTATCCTGAAAAAAGAAAGAAAGGAGAGCAGCAGTGTATGGAGTCTGGACTTCAGAAAAGCAGACTTCAATGCATTCAGGGAACTGATCGGCAGGAGCCCCTGGGAGAGCAGTCTGAGTGGGAAAGTAGAGCTAGTTGTATTTTAAAGAAGCCTTACTGAGGATACAGGAACAAGCCATCCTGATGTGCAGGAAGAATAGGAAATATGGCGGATGACCAGCTTGGCTTAGCAGAAAATTCTTCAGTGAGATTAAACACAAAAAGAAAGCTTACAAGAATTGAAAATTTGGACAGATGATTAGGGAGGAGTATAAGAACATTACTTGGGCTTGCAGGGATAAAGTTAGGAAGGACACACAGAGTGAGAGTTGTAGCTAGCAAGGGACAGGAAGGGTTTCTACAAGCATGTGAGCAGCAAGAAGATGATCAGGGAAAGCGTGGGTCCCTTATTCAATGGTGGAGGCAACCTAGTGACAGATAAGGAAAAGGTTGAAGTACTCAATGCCTTTTAACCTTGGTCTTCACAGGCAAGGTCAGACCACAGACTACTGCACTGGGCATCACAATATTGGGAGGTAGTGAAAGAACAGATTAAGGGCTTTTTAGAAAAGCTAGACATGCACAACTCAATGGGGCTGGATGCTATACATCCATGGGTGCTGAGGGAGTTGTCTGATATGATGATTACAGAGCTGCCAGGCATTATCTTTGAAAATTTATGGTTATCAGGAGAGGTCCCAGAAAATTGGAAAAGGGCAAATATAATGCCCATCTTTAAGAAAGCGAAGAAGGAGGATGTGGAGAACCAGTCAGCCTTACCTCAGTCCTTGGAAAAATCATGGAGCAGGACCTCAAGGAATCCATTTCTAAGCACTTGGATGAGAAGAAGGTGATTAGGAACAATCAGCATGGATTCACCAAGGCCAAGTCATGCCTGACCAACCCGATTGCCTTTTATGATGAAATGACTGATTCTGTGAATGCAGAGAAAGCAGTGGATTGATATACATTGACTTTATCAAGGCATAGACTTTATCAAGGCTTTTGACACCATCTTCCACAGCATTCTTGCAAAAGGAAGCTGAGGAGGTATGGGTTGGATGAATTGACTTTAAGGTAGACAGAAAGCTGTCTGGATTGTCAGGCTCAGCAGGTAGTGATGGATGGCATGACAGCCAACAACAAGTGGAGTGCCCCAGGGATCAGTCTTCAGGCCAGTTTTGTTCAATATCTTCATTAATAAACTGGAAGTTGGGATGGATTGCACCCTAAGCAAGTTCACAGATGATATAGTGGGATATAGTACATATGCTGGAGGATAGGGCTAGAATTCAGAGTGACCTAGACAAATTGGAGGATTTGGCCAAAATAAATATCACAAGGTTCAACAAGAACAAGTGCAAAGTCCTGCACTTAGGATAGAAGAATCTCATGCACCACTACAGGCTTTGGAATCAACTGGCTAAGCAACAGCTCTGTAGAAAAGGACCTGGGTGTTACAGTGGACAATAAGCTGGATATGAATCAACAGTATACCCTTGTTGTCGAGAAGGCTAACAGCATACTAGACTGCACTAGTAGGAGCATTTTCAGCAGATCAAGAGAAGTAATTATTTTGCTCTATTCTGCACTTTGTTCTGATGTGAGTCTATATCAGGAGTACTGTGTTCAGTTTTGGGGCCCCCACTATAGAAAAAATGTGGACAAATTGGACAGTATCCAGCAGACGGCAACAAAAATGGTTAGGAGGCTGAAGCATATGACTTATTAGGAAAGGCTGAGGGAACTGGTCTTATTTAGTCTGCAGAAGAGAAGAATGAGTGGGGATTTGATAGCAGTCAAGGGTGGTTCTAAAGAGGATGGAGCTAGACTGTTCTCAGTAGTGACAGATAACAGAAAAAGAAGCCATGATGTCAAGTTGTAGCAAGGGAGGTTTAGGTAGGATATTACGAAAAACTTTCTTACTAGGAGAGTGGCGAAGTACTGGAACAAGTTACCTAGAGAGGTGGCGGAGGTGAAGACCTGGCTCAACAAAGCCCTGGCTGGAATGACCTACTTGGGGATAACTGTGCTTTGAGGAGGGGGTTGGACTAGAAGGCATCTTGAGGTCCCTTCCAACCCAAATTTTGTAGCATTGTATGATTCTACTTCCCTGACCAGGTGTTTCACACTTTCCTGAGACTGGGAAATCCAGCAGCTGCCATCTCCCAGGACTTGAAGCTCCAGCAAATAGCCTGGCTTGATTGCAGGTATTGTGATGGGCACCTGCTCCTGGGTGCCTTTCCCAGAGCTTTCAGGGTCCCTATCCTTCCTTTGCTGTTTTCTGTGTCCCACCCCCTGCCTAAGGACATTGTATAAAGCAGTGGTTTTCAACCTTTTTTCAGTTTCATACTCTTAAAATATTTCAAATGTAGGTATAGGCCCCTTTGAAAATTCTGAATGGAGGAGCAGAACCCCTTTGAATAGTAAGTGTGAGTATTTACATACTTTTGCTTGATCATGGCCATCTTTCATGAACCCCTTAGACATAGTCTGTGGATCCCCAAGGGGCCCACAGACCACAGGTGAGAAACCACAGGTGTAAAGGTAAAAATTGCCTGAACCACACATACTCCCTTTGCCTTTTTCTTCTCATAGTTGGTAGGATCGTAAGGAACCTAAGCAGATCATCAAGTCTGAACCCCTGCCATGGGCAGGAAAGAATCCTGGGGTCAAACGACCCTGGCTAGGTGATTATCTAGCCTCTTTCTGAAGACCCCCAGGCTAGAAGCGAGCACCACTTCCTTCAAAAGTTGGCTCCAGATCCTAGCTGCCCTGACTGTGAAGTAGTGCCTCCTGATGTCTAGACTGAATCTATTCTCAGTCAACTTATGGCCATTATTCCTTGTTACTCCCAGTAATGCTCGGGGGAACAGGGACTCTCCCATTGCCTGCTGGTCCCCCTTGGCAAGTTATAGATAGCTACCAGATCCCCTCTTAGCTTTCTCTTGTGGAGGCTGAACAGGTTCAGGTCCTGTAGCCTCTCCTGGTAGGACCTACTCTGCTGCCCCATGATCATGTGAGTGGCCCTCTTCTGGACTCTCTCAATGCTGTCCACATCTCTCCTGAAGTGCAAACCCAGAACTGGATGCAGTACTCCAACTTCAGCCTGACCAATGTTGCATAGAGGGGGAGGGTCACCTGCTTGGACCTGCTTGTGATGCATCTGTGGATGTATGACAAGGTGCAGTTGGCCTTCCTGACCGCATCCCCACATTGGGTCCCATGTTCATCTTGGAATCAATAGTGACTCCAAGTTCCTTTTCTACCTCTGTGCTGATGAGAAGGGAGTTCCCTAGCCTGTCGGTATGGATCCAAGTTATGTGGCCTGTAGGGCTCCCCATGAGTCCAGACATTTGGTAGTAGGGGAGCAGGAATTAGTGTTGCCACTGCTCCTACACTACCAAATTTCTGGACCTGTAGGGTACCCTGTGGTCCTGATCTGGCCTATACCCTGGAGGTTGAGCATGCCACTTCCAAATTCATTTTCCAGCTCCACATCACAATTTCCAACCATGATCATAAGCATTGCCATTGCTATTTTCAGATGACATGCAGTTACTCACTGCAATGTGTAGGGGGCTCCTTTGAACTCTACTGTTCATTATTAGAGTTCAAAGGAGCCCAATGTAGCCCAGATTCTCTTCTCCCCTCCTTCTTCCTCTCCTCCCCTCCCCCCGTAGCTGACAGCTTGGAGCAGCCAAGCTCAGGTGAGTTCCAGTGCAGCTCTATATGAGGGGAGAGGGTTCGGGGGAAGTGCAAAGCATTGTAGGATGCTGGGGCTTGTGATATAACTTGAGTCAGGAGGGGATCTGGCACAGAAGTTTGATAGAACAGTTTAATCTAAAACAGCTAAGTCTGATACTAGATCCATCCAGGTCTATCTAAACCAGTTTTAGACATTCTGAAACTGGTCTATGTGCAATGAACTTCTTTCTATTACACCTTTAAACTAGTTTCTGATCACTTATACTGGTTCATGTGTAATGTATGTCCCTAGTGTTTCTCCTGATGCAGTTTGGCTTTGTCCCATATACAAACCACCACCTTACCCAATTGTAGAAGATCTTGAGTAGGAAGGTGTGGTTTTTGCAGAGACACAAGCTCCATCCTGCAGGCCAGATCAGGACCACAGGTACCCTACAGGTCCAGAAATTTGGTAGTGTATGAGCAGTGATAACATTAATTTCTGCTCCTCTGCTACTAAATTTCTGGACTCATGGGGAGCCCTACAGGCCACATAACTTGGATCCATGTGCTAGATCATGGTAATGCATGGCCAGATCCAGGCATGTGGGGTTGGACTGGCACATTGGGTTGCACCCATAGACTGACCTTGTGCACTGATCCATGAAGGATCTGGACTGCAGGCAGACCCTGTGCCACCCCTCTGGCCCACAGTTCCAGATGCATGATAATATTCAAGAAGAATATGAATTATGGTTTATTTGTTTTGCAATAAATACATGATGGACTTCATAATAATTAAAGACTTCATCCAAGAGTGCTGAAGGAGCTGGTTGAGGTCATTGTGGAACCCCTGGCCAAGCTCTTTCAGAATTTGTGGTGCACAGGGGAAATCCCTGAGGACTGGAAAAGGACCAACATTGTGCCCATCTTCAAGAAAGGGAAGAGGGAGGATGCAGGCTACTATAGGCCAATCAGCCTAACCTCTATCCCAGGGAAAATCCTGGAAAAACTCATTAAAGAATCTATGTGCGATACACTCATGGAAGGTAAGATTCTGAATGACAGCTGGAGTGGCTTTGTCATGGGTAGGTTTTGTCTTACCAAATCTCATTTCTTATGACCAGGTCTCTTGCTACCTGGACATGGGAGACAAGGTAAACGTTATATACCTAGACTTCCAAAAGGCTTTCAATCTAGTATCCCATGATATCTTTGTGGGAAAACTGGAAGATTGTGGGCTCGGCTGCTGTCCAGTTCAGCGGGTGGGAAACTGGCTACAGGGTAGGACCCAGAAAGTTTTCATGAGTGGATCTGTGTCATCCTAGTGCAAAGTGGCCGGTGGTGTCCCTCAGTGGTCCATGCTTGGACCGGTGCTTTTCAACATCTTTATCAATGATTTGGATGGGGGAATGAAAAGCTCACTGGCCAAGTTTATGGATGACACCAAGTTATGGGGCAGTGTGGCTACACCAGAAGATAGGTTGCAGATACAGGCAGACCTGGGCAGGCTAGAGAGTTGGGCAGACTGGAACTAGATGAAGTTTAACATTTCCAAGGGTGAGGTGGGCCAAACAACCCTCAACAATCATACATGCTCAGTGGTGACAGCTTGACTTGCACTACAGCTGAAAGGGACCTAGTGGTAACGATTGACCATTGCATGAATATGAGCTGTCAGCGCAAGGTGGTGGTCAGCAGGGCAAATAACACGCTGGCATGAATCAACCAGTGCATCTTGTGTAAAACTAAGGAAGTGATACTCCCGCTGTACTCAGCACTGGTAAGACTGCAGCTGGAGTACTGTATCCTTGTTCTGGGAGAACAAGGATGTAGAAAAACTTGAGAGGATCCAGAAAAGAGCCACCCATATGATCAGAGACTTGCAAGGCAAGCCATACGAGGAAAGGCTGAGGGACCTGGGCCTCTTTAGCCTAAAGAAGAGAAGGTTGAGAGGGGACTTGATCGTGGCTTACTGCTATAACAGAGAAGTGCATAAGGAGCTCAGTGAATAACTGTTCACTAGGGCACCCCCAGCGAAGACCAGGGCCATTGGCTACAAATTCCTGGAAGGCCGCTTCAGGCTCAATCCAGGAAAAACTCCTTCACAGTTAGCATGTCCAGACTATGGAATAAACTCCCTCTAGAGGTGGTGCAGTCACTTACCCTGGAGGTTTTCAAAAGGAGTCTGGACAGTCACCTCGCTGGGGCCTCATGACCCCAGTTTTCTTCCTGCTTAGAGTGGAGGGGCTGGACCTGATGATCTGTAAGGTCCCTTCCAGCCCCTGACAATCTATGAATAGCATTTAGGGACTTAGGACTAGGAACTCATTGTGCCTAGGTGCTGTACAAAAAGCATACATTTCAACATTGAATATTTTTGGCTAACACTTGTTGAAAGACTTGGATGAATCAAATTTCAACAAAAATAATCCTTTGCAAAATTTCTCATTTTCATTCCTCCCTCCCCTCCCACCCCAGAGTTCTCCTTTTGCAACAAGGTGCTTCTGAAAAAGGAGTGATTATTTACACAAATGTTTTTGTGAATAATAAAAAAACAAAACCATAAGTATCTGAAGCAAATTTACAATCCAAAGAAGTGGTAAAATTCATCTAAGAATTTTTTCAGTATACATTACTTGCACAGCTCTAATGTACACAAAGGAACTCTGAGATTTCTAGAAGTTAACATTTTGTTGGTCTCTCTCTGTGCTTTCAAGTTGGGTCTAAATGTCTTTATTAATTTAAAACTGTATGTATATAGACACACACGCTGAGAGAAAATATAATCCTTTTCTCATTCCCATCTCTAATAATAAGAATTGCATGGGGAAAAATAAAGGAACAAAAAGGAAGAAATCCCTTATGGAAGAAGATCAGATAGAGATTGCAAGAGACTGTGGGTATGCAGCTCTCAAAGGAGGCATAGTTATAAGGAGTACATAGCACTAGAAAACAAGCCACTCATCTGAACTGTGCTGAATGTTGAGCACTGAGTGACAGATAGATTAAACCAGGGCATGACTATAGCTGCCAGAACTGCTTGATTCTCTCATCATTCTTGAAGGATCCTACAAACCAATCTAGCTGATAATAAGATCTTGAAAGATGAGTAATGATAAAATGTACAGCTGCTGCTGTCTATGAACTATGGGTGAGCATAGAAAATCTTTCAGTCTCCATGTTGTAGCTTTTCCAATGCAACTCCAATCAGTATCAGCTAAATGGAACTGTGTCTGCCCAGCAACTATTCAAGCATCAATGTTCATAAGAAATGGAATCCCTTTGGGTTTCCAAGGGATGAAAAAATGGGTTCCTGCAGAAATAGAGCAGATCCAATTTACAATGAGAATGTGTTAGCTTTTTATTGAATACAAACCAGTGTAACATATCCCACTGGATGTAGAAGCACAACTTAACCACAATGGAGTAAAACACCCCAAATTTTACTTCAGAGTCAAGTCACTCTTAAACTGCCTGCCTGTTGGAAATGCTATTACAGTCTCAGGCCAGGAGATGGTGAGGCAGACAGATTGTAAAGCAAACAGCTACCTTAGGATAGATCTGACTAGGGAGAAAACACATGACTGACACCCCAGCTGAAGTGTTGCACACTAGTGTAAGTCTTAGCATTTGCTGTTTTCTTCACTTTCACTATAGAATCAAGTCAGTTTTGAATAATACCTTCACTCTGGGTTTGATCCTGTGGAAGAAATCAAACTTCGTGTTGTGGTTGAATCAGAACTGACAGAGCCAGCTTTTCTTTATTTAAGGCTATACTGTGATCACAGGGAGAATTCCATACAGCAAGGAGAATCACCCACTTGTCTGTTTCAAAGGATTTCTCAGACTCTCTAAGGTTACAAGCGTATTTATACTAAAGACAGAGAAACAGATAAAAAATACACCTTGGAGAAAGAAAACAATAGTAAAGTACACAGAAATTTAGGAAGTTTACTTAAACAAACTATCTTTGCACAGGGCAAGATATAAGGATAACCTAAGGATAACCCAAGGTGTGCGGGATTCCTTATCTCAGAACATTTAACTGAATTAAGCAGTATCAGCACTTTTGGTCTTTGTCTGTTTTTCTAGTCAAGTAAGCCAATTACTTCTCTATTCCCTATTTTTTTTTTTAACAAGTCAGATATTTATAGCCATTAGAAAACTAAGCACCATTTATTTTAAATTCTACCTCACACTTACTGACTCCTACTGAAACACGAGATCTATTACAGGTCCAACAGAACTTTCCAGGGGTGGCATAAGCTAATCATACGTAGTCAGACTGCTTGCAACTTACATTCTGCCAAGTTTCATTTCTATGAAAATATGAATAGTAAGGGGCTAGCATATGAGTTGCATTTAAGGGTAATGGTATCATGGGTATTCCTCCAGTAGAATAGATAGGGGCATGGCTACATATCCAACAATGAGAGACATTTAAAACTATTCCAATTAGATTAACTAAAGACAAGAACATGTTTCCACGAAGTGATCTTCTTTGTTTGTGCAGAAGTGTAGTTTGGTTTACAGAGTTTCTTATAACTGATGAGTCAAGTTCATATAAGATGGCTCAAAAAAAAAGAAATACTGAGAACTATCCAAATCACGACTAACCAACTCCACCTCGGGAACCAGGAAGTAGGTAGAGGACTTTTTCCTGTCCCAAAGGGCACAGTGGTGTCATTGGGGCACATCCTCTTTGCTCTGTAGTGGCAAATCCTCTTCACCAGTAGGCACTTGGCTCATTACTGGTCTTAAGCTCTCCTGTTGGCAGGCGCTAGGTTCACTACCAGTCTGTGGAGGCTGATGTTTTCTTACTGTGTGAAGCGTGGATCCATGTCTGGAGTCCTTGACACTTTATTGCAGTATTGGTGGTCAGGAGTACCTGGAATGGGCCTTTCCAGCGAGGTTCCAGCAATGATTTTTTATTGATGGACTTTTATATGGACCCAATCTCCAAGCAGGATAGAACGGCACAGCTCATCTGCGGATGGTACGGGCAATGAAAGTTCTGTTGGATCTGCAGGACTTTGCAGACTTCTTTCATTATCTGTCCAGTAAAATGAGTTTTTTGATCAGAGTTTAGGGATAAAGGAATACTAAACCTTGGAATAAAGCCTGTGAGCAACTTTTTGCTTACTGTAATGGTGTCACCTTTTGCACATGGGTAGGCTTCTGCCCATTCAGAAAACATACATACAATAACAAGAACATATTCATAAGAACAACATTTCTGTATTTGAAAAAAATCTAATTGTAAATTTACAAACATGGGGGATGTGCTGCCTTCTTTGTTTTTACAGGCTTTAAGGAGGTAGATGCCAAGAGCTAATCATCAACATATTGCACAAGCACAGAATTTTCTTAAAATATTATGTCATCTAGGTCTTTCTTCAGATTTTGAGAAAAAAAGAGAAGGGGATTCAGAATAGCCCTGAGGCAATCGCGTCTAGGTATAATGAAGTCCTTGATAGGTAAATGCAAAGAGAAACTGGCTATCAGGTGTATAGGGATAGAAAAAATGCAGAACACAAGTTAAGCATTAGGAAGATAGTAGCTGGATTTGGTACAACAGGATAAGTAGGTAAAATTGCAGAATTTACTGAACTGTCCTCGATGGAAACTTCGGCTTCTGCCTCTGCCTAAAATCTGTAATTGCAATGACATTAACTTAGTTTCCGTGGATTTCTTTTTCTTTTCCTGGTAGGTTGTACAATGATTTGCAATGATGACTAGTTCTGCAAGTGGCTTAGTCTGCCAACCTACAGCAATTGTGCATAACCGTTCCTGGACTTTAGAAAGAAGTGCATGGACAAAAGCGGAAGCAACTGCTTCTGGGGCAGTTTCAGCTGCATTTTCAATGCCAGAATGTCTTTCAAATACTAGTTTCAAGCGGTCCATATAGTCTGCTGGGGATTCTCCTTTATTTTGTTTACAGTTCTGTATTTTTGACCCAGTCAATATTCCTGGGTCAAATTTTAAGCACAGTCTCAAGGAGGCGTCTTTGGGCATCTGCTAAGTGATCTCCAATTCCGGGGTCTTGAGTAGGCCAAGTAGCCTGTGCGATGAGGCAGTTGCGGACTTCAGAGGACAGAACACTTCTCACTGATTGGTTCAAATCTGCCCATGTTGGATCATAACAATGGATTACAGTTTCCAATTCATCTTTAAATTTCTGGGACTCTTCTCTGAAAATTGCTTAACAAGGTTTAGGAGATCTCCTGGGGTCCAGGGGACAGGGAGTGTCATTGAAGTTTCCCCATTTGGACCTTGCCCTGGAAGTTGGCATAAAGGCATAAGCTGAGCCTTTTTAGATTTTAAAGAAGGAGCTGGACCATACTGAGTACCAGACCTTAAACAAGAGAAGGGGGGTGAGATTTCAGGAGATAGACACCATGTCTTCGGTGGACGTGGGCATGCCCCAGGGGCAGGTGACGGTTGTTGAGTGATAGTTTCTTGGTGAGGTGGGCTATTCCTGCCAGAAGAGTCTATTTGGTTACTTTGGACTTCTTTGAGTTCAGATTGTGCCTGGAACTGATATTGGGGTGGCACATTAAGAAAATCAGTTATATCTTCTGCATATTCATTCTCAGTTATTTGTGGATAAAGTTGTTTTGGTGCTGATGGTACTATTGATGGGGGTCCCCCTTTTGGTGCACCTTTCTGTTTAATTCCTTTATCTGAGATTTCAGTTTCTCTTGGGAGTCTTTAAGACTCCGAACTTGAGATTTTTTCCCCCTATTTTATTTATTTATTTTATTTTATTTTGACATCTTTTGGAAGCTTCTTTGTATTAATCAAAAAAAATGTGTCCCACTGAGTCTGTGGTTTATTACTACCTCTTAACTCAAGGTCTCTGTGGAGATGAACAATTTCACTTAAATCAAATGTTCCCTCCAGGGGAAACTTCCAGCTAAAATCATCTCTAGTATACCAATTCCATTTGTCTAGAAACTTACAACTTTTATGGCCATAGTCTGTGTACATGTACAATGCTGGAGTCCCTTTTGGCAGAGTCGGTATGTCTTTTAGGCTCTCCACTCCCCATCTCTTTAAATTCAATTCACACAGGTCTTTCATACAGGAATGGCTTATTCAGGATGTCCAGTCAGGTTGTGAGATTTGCTAGTGGCATAGAGACGCTGTGGCTAATGTCCAAAGACAAGATTCTACTGAAATAACAGCACACAATTCAGTTACTCACGGTTAGACACAGCTCATTATGAGGGTGGGGAAAGGGTAAACCTGTCCACTGGGTCACAAGATTCCAGCTGGGCCTCCTTGCATTCAAAACTGCCCTTCCGCCCCTTTGGGGCGGCTGAACCCAACCTTAATCTCAGACCTGGTCAGTGGCTCATATTTCTCAATTCATACTCTCAATTCACACAAGGGAATTTCTGCACTGAGGCACAAGGTTCAAGAGCATTTCTTTAGTCTCAGCCTTGGTCAATGCTTATCATGGAAAACACTCACACTCTAAGAGTTTCCACCTTGCACCCTTGCTTTCAAAGAGCACACAGAACAAATCTGTTGTCTTCGGGGCAGCTGCACAAGGTTTCTACTTCTGGCCTCAGAGAGACCTCACAGTTCTTTACAGAACTTAACTCAATTCATACAGGGAAATACTTTCATTGACAATAGCAACACAGAGTCTTAACTCTTAACCTTGACTCTTAATCTTGACTCTTAACCTTGACTCCTTCTACTCACAGTTACTACTTACACAGTGGGTCTGACAGTTCTGGCAGAAAAAGTTCAGATAAAGTGAGCCTCAAGTAGTGAATCAGGAAGACACCGAGACAGCCTCTCACTGAAAAGCCCCAATAGAGATTTCAAAAGGTCTCTTACTTTCTTTGGCACCAGGGCTTCAGTGAAGAGATGTCTGTGTCCCAATTGATCACTCTGGGAGTCTCTATCAGAGTCACAGCACCAAATTGTGGAAGAAATCAAACTTTGTGTTTTGGTTGAATCAGAACTGACAGAGACAGCTTTTCTTTATTTAAGGCTATACTATGATCACAGGGAAGATTTCATACAGCAAGGGGAATCACCCACTTGTCTGTTTCAAAGGATTTCTCAGACTCTCTAAGGTTACAAGCGTATTTATACTAAAGACAGAGAAACAGATAAAAAATAAACCTTGGAGAAAGAAAACAATACTAAATTACACAGACATTTAGGAAGTTTACTTAAACAAACTACCTATGCACAGGGCAAGATATCAAGATAACCTAAGGATAACCCAAGGTGTGCGGGATTCCTTATCTCAGAACATTTAACTGAATTAAGCAGTATCAGCACTTTTGGTCTTTGTCTGTTTTTCTAGTCAAGTAAGCCAATTACTTCTACAATCCCAATAGGTGCTAAAACCTCTGGCTCTGATCCAACAGTACTCCAGAGCAGACACTTCACTTGCTGGATCAGAACCCTATTGCAAAGCACCTTTGAGAAGTCCCATTAATAGCCATGTATCTTAATGGGACTCACTGAACAGTATCTATTCTTCGATGAGAGAAGCAAGGGAAGAAACAAACATCTCTTTTACAGTGTGTTGCATACTGCTGTTGCCTGTCAGCACATCATAAAACTCATAACCGTATTTTTATGCTGTAGGTCACTAATGCCATAGGATGACAAATTGGAATACGAATTCTCTCTCACTTTCCCTTCTTGTAAAAATTAATCCTGCTGCATCAGAGGACAGATGTGAAGTTTAAAAAAAAAGGAAAATATTAAAAATGTTTGGAAGTGTACAGACAAGTTTTATAGGTGATATTTCTCCTTTGAAGTTTTTCATAAAGAATTGAAAAACAAGTTCTAATTGCCATAACTGTACAGAGAGCAGAAATATTGCTGGTAAGGAACAGATAGTTGAGATAATTTATAATGCGGAAGGAGCGGGAAGCGGGGATCCTTTCTCCTCCAACTAAATGGCAAATCCAGCGGGGTTGAGAGTCAGCTAAACTGTTACTGCTGATGGCTGCTCACTGGCCTGTGTGAAATGATTGATGGTTTCATTTGATTTCCCCGTAGGTGGGTACAATCAGTGCAAAAAGCATCATTGCAACTGGCACCCATGTTAACAGCATCAGGATTGATGGAACTGCTGTACCCTCTCAAACATTGTCAGTTACCCCAAGTTAAATTTAAGCTGAAGTTAGCCTGACCCTGCAAAAACGCCAGTAAAAAGATTTCCAGTAACATGGATGGGCTCCCTAACAGGATATGGAGAAGGTTGTTACTGTCTGCAGTCTTGCTCTATATTTATTTCAGAATTATTTTTCAGAACTAAAATGTGAACATCTTCCATGAGCTCCACAATTACTTAAAATAAATTAACATGCTCTTGGGAAATATATTGTCTGTTATCACCACACTCGGCAAAGTGCTGCACATGATCAGAAGTACTTGGTAAAGGCCTGTGGAATTTTAAATATAGCTTCAGATTAGTTTAGACTACCATATAAAGAAGTGTACCCTTTTTTCATCTATTCAAAAAACAGGGAAGGATGGATACTGAGATCCTTTAATTGTATAACATTTTTACTCAGCAATCCAGGGGACAAAAGCTCCAGAAAACAAGAATCTGTGTGTCACAAAATAGTGGCTGTGGCGACCAAGTTGCCTGCTCATGGTATGGGCCGACACGATTGAGCAGGTGGGGGCTAGCGGCGAGGAGTCAGGTGTTCAATACTCACATGGTTGCAAAAAAACCTTTTATTTTCCTTTTACATACACCACCAGGTAACTGTAGTGTAGTGCAGATCAGGCTTGGTTACAACAACAGCGGTGACCGTGTGTGAGGGTGGGGTATGCCGGGAGATGACGGTGGTGGACAAACGAGTTAGTCAAAACAAAGTCGAGCGTGTGTGAGGATGGGGTATGCACGGACATGACGGTGGTGGGGAGACAATCACAAGTGGCCAGCCTGTGAGGTAACTCTGGGCTCATGCAAACCAGGGTTCTGTGAGAGCTGGTCTCCGTCCTCTGATTCTCCTGAGCTGGTCTCCGCTTTGGGCAGAAACTCGCTGACTTAAATACTCTCCAGGTAGCCAATCACACGGTTCTCTTTTTGAAAAGTTCTAGTCAGATTACATAATACCTAGTACATGACTGGGCATGTGTGCTTCGCCAGTTCAAATTACCTCACTCAAATTACATACTGACCACGTGTGGGGCATGTTTGGAGATGCGTACTAGCTTTCTTGGGTTTTTCCACTTGCATGCTAACACTAGTTTCTTTTAACTCTGTGTTATCAGCATCCTTTTCAATTCTGGTTCAGACAGTGGTGAACATGAGAAGAGCAGGGAGGCAAAAACAGCTTTTGCCTTGTAGCAGAAAAGTGGATGTCCAGGGTTTTGAATGCTTATGGTTCTCCTTCTCTGAGATTCCTGGGCTGTTATGAGAACCTCGAAGTGAGGCACAAAACGAACGGATGACTTCCTGAGGGACTTGTCAAGGGCATTGCAAGAGATGACACAGGAACAGGGCAAAGCAGAGAAGTGTCTTAACCAAATCTATGGAAGTCACCTATACCCAGCAAGTAACTAAAGATGAAGTCACTGTATCTGGGTTCAGGCTGAGAAGCCTCAACACTTCTGAAGAGACTGGGGGCAGGCCTACCTGAGAACAGCTCAGGATTTGGGGACTATGCCACTCCCAACCCCAAACTCTAGAGGTAGTCCCCTGGGTAGAAAAGGATCTGACTATCATAGAAATATCTGGTTTTAACTGCCTTAAAAGTGCGGACTGTGAGGTATTTATTGAAATGATTTTATGACATGTTCCCCAGAAGGCTGGACTGGACTCAAAAGGTCCCCTCCAGTTCTATGTGCACACAGGTCCACAAGTACAAACGTTGTGGGAGCAAACTAAGTTACACATCTTCAAGAAAAGCAATGGCAATTCAGTGAATGATTCTGGCAGCAGTGGACAGTCACTAACCTCTTATCTGTCCCCTTTTATGGGGTGCATCCCTTATCTGACTGATAAATATTCCTCCACGCATTATTTACACTTACTTATTTTTCTTTCCACAGATAAATCAAGGCAGAAAAGAGATTATACAACATTTTAATCTTCTCAGACCAATAATTTCCCAAACCCCTTTAGAGATCTTGTACTGCATTTTGGCCTTCACATTTTGAGAAGTGTGCAGTGTTTTGAGATGCAATGAGTATTTTAAAGGCATAGTTGTGATATTTCATGCTATTATCTTGTATATCTACAGTGACCTACACATACCAGCATCTGGATGCAATGCACATTATGAAGGTTAATTGATTTGAATAAAAATCACTCCTTAAAAGCAATCAAAGATAATTAATAAAAATGTAATACACTGCCTGAGTTCCAAGTCTGCTGCTAAAATAAAAAGAGAATTAATCTTATGGAAGAAACTTTTACTCAGCATTTTATTGGTTTTGAACTCTAATAACGCACAATTAAGTAGAGTGATGAACTGTGCATCTCTGATGGCTAGAGTAAAAGGAGATGCTTCTTCACTTCACTCCCAGGACACTCAGTTCATAAGTTGCATTCCAAAGATATGGTCTCCAAAGAAATTCTATTCTGTAATTAACCTACTGCTTAATTAATAGAGTTGAACAAATAATTCACAATGAATAATTTATTTGATGAAGTAATCCTTCTTGTTCCTGTTCATGTATTGTATAAGAATAGATGGTGGAACCCTCCAAGTTATTCTTAAAAAGTACACATTTCTTGAACAAATACAATTCTTAGTCTCTGGTACATATTATTATTATTATTACAAATATTATTACAGAATATGCAGTCATAGGTCTCACTGTAATTTATATAATTACCTTTAGTAAATAATGCAACTTGTTATATCAGCTGCAGTGAAGTATCTCCTTAAAACAAACAGAATGTGTATTTTCATGTATATATTTAACTCTAATCATCATAATTCATTGTACCCAATGTAAGTTATGCCAATTGCCGAAACAGGAAACAGAAACAACTTCATAGTCCTTAACTACCTAAAACAGCAACGGGTCTTCAGATTTCACTGCTAACTGGTATGAGTCTGAGTGAAAAAAACATCATCCTGCCTTTCATCACTAGAATAGAACCTGCCTATCCTTGAAAAACAAAGGTAAGAAGATCATGAAAACGACAAAATTGAAACTTGCATTTGAATTTAACAAATATTTGCAAATTCTTTTTCTGCTTCAGATGAAGGCCAGATCCAAGAGGTCCTGGAGTTAAATGGAACACTCCCACTGATTTCAATGCTCTCCTGTATTCATATTAGTTACAGCCATATACAGGTGTTGTGATCTATAATGCAGGGTATGACATATCACAGGGACTGAATCTTGACCTCACTGAAAGCAACAGCTTTGACTCCTTTGGGACTGTAATTTTACCCTACATGTCTTTCCAGGGTTTGCATGAAGTTTCCTATCTATTTCTATTCTAATTTTCAGCCATTCAACCTACCTTAGAAATTTAGAATCAAAGTATCTTTCTTTTCATTCATAATCATTGATTCTACATCGGCCCTCTGCCTGGCTGGATCCAGGATTTTGTAAAGTAGGGGTGTGGGAGAAGCAAATGATGCTACCAGGGTGCTGGAGCCCCCTCCCAACCCTGCCTCCAGCTTCTCCCTGCCAGACAGGTAGACCCCACTGTGGGAGTAGCAGATGGGGACTTTTTTAGGTTCCCAAATCAGGTAAGAATCCTGATTAGGGGCTTTCTGATCTTGTCGCCCCTCCCCTCCTATTTGTATTCAGCAGCACCTCCCCTCTCTTTCCCATTCCCACTTCTGCAATGGTGGTGCTAGCATGTCGAGTCCCCATACTCAGCCTATTACCAAGCTGGCAGGGAATACCCAGGGAAACCAGAAAGGAGGGGGAAATTCACCTCCTGCTATCCCTGGCTGAGCCTGGCTCCCCACCCAACGCAGCTGGAGTAAGGGAGAAGAGGTTCTGGTTCTCCTCCCACATTGAGTCAGCAGGGAGCAGTGGCAGTGGTGGGTGAGGGAGGGTGATAATAAGAGGTGAAGAGAAGTGCCCTGAGCATGGAAGAGAAGGGAACAGAAGGGGTAGGATTCTTACCTGCTTCAGGGACTTAAGTCCCCAGCTTGTGCTCCCAAGGCATAGTCCAAAAGAAGGGTGTGACTGTGCCACTGCAACCCCTGTGGATCTGCCCCTGAACCTCTGTTGCAATACTGCAACTCCGGCACTTCCATTCAGGTTGCAAAGTGGTAACTGGAGGCATCACTCCATAATAGGCCTTGATTTTAGTGAGCAGCTACTTCAGGAAGAAATGCAGTCCTGTTCATTCCATTTTAGTTGTGTTGCCTCTGCATTGCTAACAGGGTAAAAACTTATTCTACTCATGCAAGTCAGCAGATGAGGCTCTCAGTGTGCACAGGGAGATGATACTCTGAGTAAGAAGGTTCCATTTTTGTGGTGTCAGTTTTTTGGAGGCATTCATGCTGTTCTTGTGACTTCTCTGGTTTATAATTGCATTTAATTTAGCATTCCAACTCACTCTGAGTATGTGGAGATGGACAGATTGTTTGTATTTGAAAGGAGCTACATGCTTGTTGTCCCACAGAGTTTCCTTCAAAACATTCTGTTGTTCAAATCTCAGGTTTTGTTCCCTAAGGGATTTCTGGTCCTCAAAGCTATGGATGCTATGACTCCTAGGTATATACCTCCTTAGGCTTTCACACATGCACATTCACAGATCTACGGTTTTGAAAAGTGGGGTGCAAATGTTGTGGTGCATCATCACATATAACACAACACACATTTCTCTTCAGGTAAAAAACAACAACAAAACCCCCCTAGAAGTTTTGCTAATATACTAGGAGCCTAGGGCTATAGTATTCAGTTTAAGTTCATAAAATCAAATATAACTTTATTGAAATGTGCAATACTTTGCTGTAGCATATAGTATGTATAAAACTACAGCAAAATAGGCAAAAAACATTCAAAAGATACAGTTTATTCAGCCTTGCTATCAGTACAGTTAAATGTACATATCTTTCAGAGATGTAAAACAATGAAAGTTGTATCCACACCTGAATTGGTTTTCACCTGAATTAAAGTTTCCACACCTGAGTTGAAATTTTTAGCTACAGTTAAAAACAGTCTGCAGGGCTGTGAAATAGGAGCTAGATTAAGAAGAGCAGCTAATAGCAACATTGCAGAAGAATAGCTTCATTACTGGAACATCAAAAAGGCAAAGAAATCCTTAACACCTGCAGGATGAGGAGTTTAGAAGGAATCAGATAGATTACTATGAGCATGAAGTCAAGTGATTCCCTCGAGTGCTGCCTGACTAGAAAGGCTGATGCCACACTCAGGCAGTTGATTTTAAACTGTGGGCAGACCAGGAATCAATCAGCGATGCAACTTCATGGCTGCATCAAGCCCTGGACTCATCCCTGTATTCACATGATCTCTGCAAGAGACTGTTGGCACCTAACTCAGACCTGGAGTTTACTCCTAAATGATAAATGCTGCAATTCTTTGTGTTGTAATACCCGAAGACCATTTGCAGCTCTAGCCCCATGGCTGTGTTTGGATAGCACCTAAAATAAGTTACTAAAGCTTTTGCAGCCTATAATATAGAACACAGATGCATTTGATTATTTTTTGTATTGAAAGAGAGGCCTATGGTAATAACTGTAATACCTTGTTACTGCTCTATGTAGTATGAGCTTATTGAAAAGCAATATACAAGAGATAAAAGTCATCTGTACTGAAATAAAATTAAGATTAGGCAAGTGTAAGGAAGACTTATTAGTAGTAATTACACGTACTCACATAAATTATTATTTACACCTATTCAGGGGAGGAGGGGGGAGTGGGAAAACAAGTGTTTCATTTTTAGGAAGCCATAAAACAAAAATTTCAAGCTACATTAAAGCAGATACAATGGAAGAATATAATACTGGATTATCACTGTCCTGGATTTTATATCCAAACATTTTTCAAATTAAATTCTTTGCTCCAGGTAGTATAGCTGGTAAACTTAGGGGTAAATTCTGTAAGAAATTTATGTGTAGTGTAGAGCATGATCAAGGAAAAAACACAGGTAGAGGCTTTATGACCTGATTCCAGCTCTCCAAAATTCAAGAACAAAGTATTCTGCAAGCCCTTTATGACAGGAGCAAAGCTTGAAATTCAGAGGATACTGTTTGCACATCTGTGTGTATCCTCCTTAGTATGGCAATCTGAAATCCTGGGCATTTTTTTGTTATAGTAAAAGTAGTGTGCAGACTGGGTATTGAAAGAGGCAGGAAATGGAAGCATAGTAATGCTGGTTTGGTATGCTGTGTGGGCAAGTAAAAGTCTTTTTGTAACATAGTAACTGGGTATCATAGATATTACCAGCCAGACTCAGTGATAATTCTATGCTGCCAGTGCATTGGGACATAGTCCATCCCCTAATAGCTTGGCTCCCTGCAAGACATACAATATGGTCCATCCTTTCAAAACCCTTTGACTTTTCCTTACCTACTCAATGGCATGAAGAATGATTAGCACAAGCACCAACCAATCACTACATCATTTCTGACCCTACAGTCAGTCAACCAGGATTTAACTAGCCACACTGTTATTGGGCACTTCTCAACCATTTTCAAGCTGGACAAGATTGCTGTGCCTCAAACATCCAACCTATACTAATGCGGCCTTTGCAAAACAACAAATTCCCTTGTGGACAAGTTCAAACCATGCCCTGTATTGTTGACTCCTGTCCATTTACTATGCTACATGGTGGCCTTCAAGCTTTTCACACTGGTGTTGACATCACCTTAAGATGGCTGAAACAATATGCCAAAACTGCATGTGCTAAATAAATAAGAATAGATATTAAAAAGAATATTATCACATGAAGCCAAAACTAATTGCAGATTTGCTTCAATTGCAAATTATATTATTTTCCAGACTCTCTTAACCTTCTCCCTACTCAATCCACTGTGAACCTCTGCAGGCCTGTCTGTCTACACCAGGATTCCAGGGAAGATAGGGATGAGCCATACACAGGCATGCTTCATATGCAGAAATATGTCAGTTAAGTCACTCCAATGAAACAAGTGTGAACTGACCTCACAGGAAAACTTATGGGTATATCAGTGGATGAGATGCTTGAGATGCAGGTGGAAAATACTTGAACAGCAGAGCCAGCTGTGGCAGCAGTATAGATAATCCTTGTGGGGAGCTTTTAGAAACATACTGTATACAGTATTGCATATGAGTGCCACCACATCTCAATCTATTTTCATTATGTTTTATAATATTTAAGACATGGGGCAAGGGGTGCATATATTCATAGGCTTTTCACTAGTGGGAAGAGGGAATGGAGATAAAAAGAGTGGAGGGGGTCATAAATACACCTCACCATCCAAATACCACAAAAACAGACAGAAATTAAGTCAGTCCCTGAGTCCACACAGCAGATCAATGATCAAGCCAAGAGCAGAGCCTAAGGATAAAGTTTGGAGTCCAATGAAGGCAAAAAGATTTTTGCCACATCTCTGAGGTCATTATTTCACTCCATGTTTCCTCTTCCTCTGCTAAACGCATTGGCTATTTGGGCATATTGCTTCTCAGTAGCATTGTTCAATGGATGAAGCACTCAGAATTAGGGAAAGACAGGATGGGTTTAAAGGAGGGTATTAAAACAGCTATTCTGCCATGAGAACCATGTTTAGAGTTTTAGGGCTGTCCCCAGCCTGCTCCCTTAAGATTTATTTACCTCACAGTAAATCATTGCATGTTTAAAACTATTCAGTGCATTTATAATGAGACCAGGACAATGCAAGTTCAAATAAATAAATTAAAACTATGTAATAGTATTTATCCAGGCCTATGGATTCATGTAGAATGATACCACACTACATTCAACTGATTTATTTACCTGGTACATTCCATTTCACTAATTTAGTTTACTCATGTGAAGAAAGTAAGTAGGATTTACCCTGAAACCACAAAACTCACCAGCTATGTCCAACTGAATACAATTAACACCTGGATATCATACAAAAGGTGGTACATCATATCATGTTATCCTTTGACTTCAGCCTCCACAGGACATGAAGGAGAAGAAGGTATTTTTTTCCTTATCTGATTTTCCACATCAAAACTTGCTTGCTTTAGAATCTTTTGAAATGCATGGTCAAACCTTTGTTTTAAGTGGTCCGAAATATATCATTTCCACAAAATCCAAGATCAATACTTCACAGAGTGATCTAGAACATGTGTATGTTACCAAAGGGGATTTTTCATATATATATTCCTAGTCAGAGACCTTTTCTTGCAAAATGGGGAGGTCTCTAGAGCACAGTAAAAGGTAATATGTCTCCAAAGGCCTTTGTGCTTTTATAGGTAGATACTAACATTAGAATCGACTGGGCTTCTGTTCACTTTAATCAAGAAAACTCACTAAAATATGTGAGGCTTCAAAGATAAACTACACTGCAATTTACAGCTGAACTATCTCTAAGCAACTTCATGACTGAGTCCAAGTCTAGTATCTGGGTAGAGTCACGAAAAGTTTAAGAAAATTGGATTTGCACCTGAAGTAATTAAATGCAAAACTACCTATAGGGCCTCCTTTATCTTCAAAGTGTTCTTTTAATAAGGTGATGCACTACTTTTGACTTAATGTCTGAAACAAATTTGTATAGAGCTGTTGACATGTCATAGAAATCTTAAATCTTCATTCCACCTGGAGAAGTATCCTAGGATCATCCACACAGAAGAATTAACATGGGGCTTGCTTGACAGAACATAGGTATCCAGGATGGTGCTTAGTTGCCATTTTTGTCACTATGTGTTTCAAAAAGGAGTTGGGAAATTTAAATGTACTACTGGTATATCAAATAGTGAAAACTTGAACCTGACGTCAGTGGAAAAGCCTACATTGACTTCAGTCAGCCAATCTGTTAAGTGATTTTCCACTCAGCTCTTCTTGTACCAAGTTCCTCCATATACCCTTCCTATTATAACACTGCATAGAGGCCTGGGAGATATTTGAGGGAAGTTAACTCTATCGGAGAAGGAGATGGATAATACTAGAGCGTTGGCCAGGTTAGCAAAGTCTAGTTACTGGCTTCAGAATTGATAAGTTTAAGCATACGGAAGCTTTGGGTAAGTATTATAGAAATCTAAATCAGAAACTGCTTATAAATGTGGTTTCTTTCATTGCATGCTTTGTTTGGTAAACCTATTTATGTACAAAGTTTTCTTAGAAAGAGAAACTCCCAGGGAACACATGTGGGGGGATCTTAATTTGGCATTTGTTGATATACATCTATTACAACAGAAAGACAATGCATACATTCTGACATGATATCTGAAAAAGCAACTCTATAGGTATTACTCTCAGTAGTGTTCTTAGGCTGATACCCATCACGCTCTTAAGAAGCCTTAATTATTTTCCTAACATAACAAATAAAGAACGCCTCCTATTCTGTTCTTCTAACTGCTGAAAATATGCTATGCTTCTACTTCGGTAAACTGCACAATAAATTAGGAAAAAAGGGTTGGGTTTGTTTTTGTTTTTTGGTTACACAGAGATGTTTTAACTGACAAAAGCAATAAATAAAATCCTATCCTGATGATAAGTAATAAAGAGAGCATGGCAGGATGGGGCTGTCTGTCATTGTGACTGCAGCTGGTAACAATGGATTGTATTGCTTTTAAATAGGTTGCCAAACCTCATTTACTCATGCTTAATGTAACTAATCCAACTGGCAGATTAAAAAGAAAAATCAAAAGCTCTGCTATGTCTAGCTTTCAGAGTAGGAGTAATGGCTTGTTTGTGGATAGGATGTGTTATGTTTAAGTCCATTTCAAAGAAGCAATTTTAAAGATACTGCTACAAAGGCCCTTCACAGAATCATCTTCGCATATTTTTTTCCATTTTTTCCAAATCAGAGACCACACATTGTTCTTTCTGTTTCTTATGATATTTTTGCCTATCTTCCCTGATATCCAAAGCAGTGTGCATGCTGACAGTATTGAATATGGGAGTCTGTTATGCCCCTAATGCACAGAACTATGTGCTGAGGAAAGCTTCAGGAGTTAATCCATGTTTTATATATCAAACAGAATGCCTTTTAAGAGTTCTCCAGTGTTGGAGACATAGTATTAGCTACTAAACTCTTGCTCTAGGATTGCAGGTCTGAGAGACCCTGGCATGAAACAGGCAGATATATGTTCTTTGAACTCTCATTCCTTGTCAAGGAAACACATAGTTTATTATGACATAGACCATATCCTATCCAGTCTGTTCCTGCTCACATACACCCTTAACAGGGCAAAATTATTTATTTGTATTAAGTAGCCTCAATAAGATTTGGAGCCTATTTTACTAGGTGCTGTATACATACACTGAAGAGACAGTCCTTATTCTGAAGTGTAAATTTCCCTACTTTGCAGTGAATAGAGGCCAAAAGGGTTTATTTGGGGGATTCTCCAATCTTACATGCCTTGGGGTAGGTACCAGCTCTCTGTTCTGAAATCAGAGGTGCATGAGAATTTATCAGGTTATGGTGCTAGCCACTACCCATTAGGGTGTCCACTACCTCAGTGCCCCAGTGTGCTCCTCTCCATTCCATGTGGCAGCAGATAGAATCCTTGACCACAGAGGATACTAAGTCTGCTTCTTCAGCCTTGTGATCTTGCACAGCAATTATTTGTTAACATGGATCATGCTCTGAACAGCAGGATTTAGCTTTATTGCCTGAACTCAAATCTGTATTTCTTTTTTAAAGTTTCCAAATATAAAGTAGCTCAGTCAAGACTAAACTTGTAGAACAGTTTAAAAAAATAATGTAATCTACAAATTTGCAACAGATGTACAGTGGATTTTAACAAAGGAATAACACAAAAACATACACTGATTTTGTCTAATGTGACTGGGACACATCCACCTACATAATGACTACTTGGATTCTCCACTTTTTTCCTTTGTTTTTAAACTTTAACATTCAGATTCATCAAGTCATCTTTTACACAGTCATTTATATGTCTAGGGCACCTGTATATACACAGCCTGTATATACATGGCCAGGAGTAATCGAGACTGGGTCATGAGTGACTATAGGGCTCTGGGGGCTGGGCTTAAGGGGTATGGGGTGTAGTTAGTTTTTTCCTCTATGCTCCCAGCTGTGGGCCACAGACCTAGCAGGGAAGAATGCATTGAAGAAGTGAACTAATGACTCTGACGGTGATGCTACCAAGAGGGCTTCAGTTTCTTTGATGACAGAGCACACTTCAGGGAGAAAGGACTCCTGGGAAGGGATGGCATCCACCTCACACAGATGGGTAAGTCTCTGTTCTTGGCCAGGATGGCCAATCTTCTAGATAGGGCTGTAAACTAAGATCAGCAGGGAATGGGGAAACACTGACTGAAGCATGCCCAGGAACTGGCACACAAGAAAGTTTTGAAGTTGGGGACACTAGGAGAGCCATTTTTGCAAGAGCTGAGGGAATGGTTCTACCCCAGCATAACAGGAAATCAAGGGTCTCAATTGGAGGACACTAATGCCAGGAGTATTATACTAATGCCAGGAGCATGGGGAACAAGCAGGAGGAGCTAGCCCTCCTACTCTCCAGTGGGTATTATGATCTAGTAGGCATTACAGAGACCTGGTGGGAGTCCTTACATGATTGGAATGTAGCCAGAGAGGGTTACACCCTGCACAGAAGGGACTGAGTAGGGAAGAAAGGTGGAGGTGTAGCTCTCTATGTAAAGGAGCAGTAAACCTCCTTGAAAGCTGCCATAGGCTCCAAAGAAGAGTGGCTTGAAACCCTTTGGGTCAAGCTATGGGGTGGAGGGACATGGTGAGAGAGAATTAACTATAGGTGTATTTTACAGACCACCAAACCAGGGAGAGGAGCTTGATCTGGAGTTCTCTCGAGAAGCAGCAGATGCCGTGTACAGTGTGCCGTGCACACAGGAAATGTTCATCATGGGTGACTTCAATTACCCAGACATCTCTTGGAAGGAACACTCAGCTAAGTTGTATTGGTCATGTTGCTTCTTGACCTGTATTAAAGAGATCTACCAAACCCAGGAAGTACACAGGCCAACCAGAGGTAATGCTCTCCTAGACTTGGTCTTAGTCAAAGGAGATGATCTGGTGAGTGACTTGAATAAAGAAGGCAGCCTGTGCAACAGTGACCATGAAACCATCACATTCACTATCCATTGCAAGGCAGGTAAATCAGCTAGCAGGGTTGAAGTTTTGGACTTCATAAAAGTGAATTTCAGCAGGCTCAGGGCAATAGTAGGGGACGCACTGTGGGACCAGGGACCAAAGGTGAAAGGAGTGCATAAAGAGTGGTCGTTTCTCAAGGACATGATCCTTGAAGCACAAAAGAAGTCTATTCCAATGCAGAGGAAAAGTAGCAGAAGGGCTGGTAAGCCCTCTTGGCTTAACAGGGACATCATGGTCCTCTTGAAAAAGAAGAAAGAGGCATACAAACAATGAAAGCTTGGGACAGTCCCCAAGGAGGACTATACAACAATGGCCCACACGTATAGGGAGCACATTAGAAAGGCTAAGGTGGCAACTGAATTTAAACTAGCAATCGGAATCAAGGACAATAAGTAGTCCTTCTTTAAGTATGTAGGGAACAGAGGGAAAACAAGTGGAAGCGTGGGGCCTTTTCTTAACAACTCAGGACAGCTGGTTACCAATACTCAGGAGAAAACTGAACTCCTGAATGACTGCTTTTATTCGGTATTTCACAGGACTAAGAGAAAAATGATACTAGATAAGATTCAGAATGGGCATGGTGGGAATGACTGCCTTCCTACTGTGCTTTGGGGGTGAGCTGTGGCCCTGTGGGGGGGGACTGTAGCCCATGTGAGGGGCAGCTATTGGCCCTCTGGGGAGAGCTGTGGGCCCTGTGGGGGGGATGTGCCCCCTGTGGAGGGGGCTGTGGCCCGGGGGGGGTGAGCTCTGGCCTTGTGAGAGGGAGCTGTGGGCCCTTTCAGGGTGGGGCAGTCCCTGAGCAAAGGGGGTAGTGGCAGCTTTGATTTTTCTATGACAAAACCCCTCAAAGGTAAATGCCAAAGAATATAGATAGTTAGAATTTATTTTATTATGATGATAGAGGCACTGGTAGTCTTCCAAATTGCATTGTCCACCTAATTTCACTTCATAGATTTCATAGACATTCCAGCTGGAAGGGACCCCAAAGGTTCATTGAGTCCAGCCCCCTGTCCCAGGGGCAGGAAGTCAGCAGGGATCATAGGATCCCAGCAAGATAAACATCCAAATGTGTCTTGAAGGTGTTCAAAGTGGATGCTTGAGCCACCTCCGGCGGCAGTCTGTTCCAAACCTTGGGGGCTCAGACAGTAAAGAAGTTCTTCCTTATGTCCAGCCTGAATTGGTCGCAGTGGAGTTCGTGACCATTTGATCTTGTCATCCCTTGGGGTGCTCTGGTGAACAGACATTCCCCAAGATCCTGGTGAACACCCCTGATAAACCTATAGGTGGCCACCAGATCGCCCCTAAGCCTGTGCTTTTCCAGGCTGAAGAGTCCCAAGGCTCTCAGCCTCTCATCATAAGGTCTGTTTTCCTGACTTCTGATCATGCACGTGGCTCTCCTCTGTACTCTCTCAAGCTTCTCCACATCCTTTCTGACTTGTGGAGCCCAAAACTGGACACAGTACTCCAGCTGTGGCCTCACCAAAGCTGAGTACAGGGGGAGAAGGACATCCTGGGATTTCCTTGAGAAGCATCTATGGATGCAAGACAACGTTTTTATCGCTTTACTAACCACAGCATCACAATAAGGCTGTGTTCATCTTGTGGTCAATCATGACCCCCAAGTCCCTTTCAGCTGTAGTGCTGATCAGCGTAGCACTGTCAAGCCTATAGGCATACTGCAGGTTTTTCCTCCCGAGGTGGAAACCTTGCGTTTTTCAGTGTTAAACACCATCAGGTTCTCATCCACCCATTTCATGAGCCTGTCAAGATCTGCCTGGATCACCCTCCTGTCCTCAGGTGTGGATGCTTTATCCCAGAGTTTGGTGTCATTGGTGAACTTGGCCAGTCTGCTTTTGACACCAATGTCCACATCATTGATGAAGATGTTAAAAAGTATAGGTCCTAAGACACAGCCCTGAGGGACCCCACTGGTCACTGCACACCATGACGACTGACTTCCGTTAACCACCACCTTCTGGGTCCTGCCACAGAGCCAATTACCCAGCCAGTGGATCATGGTGAGGTCGAGGCCACAGTTAGCCACTTTTGCCAAAAGGTTATCATGGGATACCAGATCAAAGGCTTTTTTAAAATTAAGATATACAACATCAATTTCTTCCCCCTTGTCCAGGTGATAGGTCACTTGGTCATAAAAGGAAATGAGATTGGTCAAGCAAGATCTACCTGCAACAAACCCATGCTGGGTATCTCTCAGGATATTTCCATCAGCTAGTCTGTTAAGGATGACCTCTTTCATAATCTTTTCCAAGACCTTCCCCGGGATAGAGGCCAGGCTGATGGGCCTGTAGTTTGCCAGATCTATTGTCCTCCATTTCTTGAAGATAGGCACAACATTGGCCTTCTTCCAATCTTTGGGCACTTCACCAGAGCACTAGGAGTTCTCAATGATCCATGCCAGGGTCTGAGCTATGATGCTAGCCAGCTCCTTGAGTACCCTTGGGTATAAACCATCAGGGCCAGCTGACTTGAAGGTATCCAGCCTGTCAAGGTGTTCCTTCATGAGGTCAGCTTTGATGGAGGGTAAGGAATCTCCCTCACTTGGGCATCCCTGACCCAAATTGGGCAGAGGCAACTCTTGGGACTGGTGAAAGACTGACACAAAGTACCCATTTAGCAAGTTGGCTTTTTCCTGGGCATCAATTGTCAGTTGTCCCATCTGGTTTAGCAGGGGTCCAATGTTGCCCCTGCTTTTCCTCCGGCTCCCCACATATCTAAAAAAGGACTTTTTATTGTACTTGATGGTTGTAGCTAGCTGGAGTTCCATTGCAGCCTTAGCTTCCTGGTTTGCTCTCTGCAGGTCTGGACCAGAGCAAAGTATTTCTCCTGGGTGGTGGTTCCAGTTCTCCATCCCTTGTATGTCTTCCTTTTAAGATGCAGGAGATCCATGAGTTTCCTGGAGATCCAAGAGGGCTCCTGTGCCCTTTTGCTGCCTTTCCTTCAATACGGGATAGACTTTGTTTGCACATCCAGAATTACTCCCTTGAGGAGCAACCACTCATCCTAAACTCCCCTCCCCTTTAGGTTGTGACCCTTTAGGGCCTCACTGACAAGCCTGCTTAGGATAATCCCTCTTTATCCCCATAATGGTATTTCATTTTAATAACAAAATAATACTATTTTGAGTATTTAAATGAGAGAACTTGTGTTTCTAAACAGAGAATTTGCAAACAGGGAACACCAGGATCTCTGCTGGTAAGATGAGTGGAAAGACCAAGGCAGAGGATCCTGTCCAGGGCCAGCACTGGGGACCCAGCTGGAGGGCAGATGAGGTTGCTGACCTCTTGGACATTTGGGGCCAAGATGACATGATTCAACAGTTCAAAGCAGGCCACCAGAAGGAGCATGTCTTCTGGCTGAAAGCTGCCCAGATGGCAGAGTGGGGGCACCCCATCTGGGTCTGGAAGGCATGCAGCCATGGGGCCACAGGTCTAAGAGGGCGGATGCTGTCACAGGTGGCAGCAGGTCACATCCAGGCAGGAGCCCCCACTGCCAGACTGCTGCAGTGGGTAGAGGGTGCAGAGGCCACTACAGGTTAGGGCTCCTTCAGCAGTTCAGCTGGCACAAGGGGTTAGTGGTCCCAGATACCAACTGTGTTATCCTCAGAAGCTCCCTGAGCTGCTTGCCAGGGCAGCTTTTCATACTGCTGGGGCCAGCACAGGTGCTGTCACCAGGATCTAGCTCCTCCTGGCTACAGATCTGGGAGGAGCAGGGCTGGGTTTTTTTGCCCCAAGTAGCACAACTTGCCCACACCAAAGTGCATGTCTGGACATGTGTGCTGAGGCCAAAATCCCTGACACAAATTTGTACCACTCTTATTTGAGCTGCTACAAGCACATGTGCCTGCATGTGTGGACATGCCCCTGAGGGTCAAATTGCATCCTTTGACCTTTTCTCACTGCTTTGGTTCCTAAAACTGCTTTATGGAATAAGAGACTGGATTCCTGAACCTGTGGTTCTCCAGAAATTCTCAGAGAACAGAGCTATCTGCTTGAAGAACCTGTGTCTTTGCCTTGTTTCCAAGCCTTTTTTTGGGACCCTGGCTTCTATGCCTCTAAATCCACCTCTTAATAAAATAGGTAGGTACATTGCTGTAATGTAAGAGAACACTGACTGCCATGCAGCTATTACCCAAGCAAATAGTTGGAGACAACAACAGGGAGGGTAGACGCCATTCTTTCAACTATATTGATGCTCAACCCAAATATTGGTAGATCTTCTGCAGGGTTCCAGAGTGGAAAATGAATGCTTCAGTCCACTATTCCCCCTTTCTACTCCTGATGATGATTAATGCAAATGGGGGAATCTAGCTTTCAGATTCCTACTGCAGATGTAGGAATTTCAGAAACAAAATAATTTCTGCTCATTTAGTCCTGAGATTTCTCCAGCTTTTTAAACTATATTCTGCCCTTCTTTGTACTAATGGGATTAGTCTGTATTTTGTACTTACACTGTAACTGAGTGGAATTAAGACTTTCCCTTTACCTCAGACCAGCCTTGGATTCAGTAGTCCAGATTTATAGCTTGAGGTGTTATCATGAACTTTACTTTGTTTGATCCCCAGGCTGGTGATATTGATAATTCAAGCTATTTTATGTACCTCAGAAATATTATGATTTTTTTTCTGAGAAACCACCAAGAGAGCAGCAGTGTGAATGTCAAGAGAAGTAATATATCTTTTGTTTTAAATTCCCACCTGAAATCTTGGGAATCTTAAATTGTTTGGGTTATTAATTTACTTAATGGGTTTGCTGTTCTAATCTTGGGTCAACAAATATTTCTGTCTTATAGGGAATCCTCATGGCAAGATAATTGTTTTCACCGCCTGCATTTTAATTAATCTTAAACTGCATACAAAACATATCACTATTTCATGGCAAAATAATATGTTCTGTGCAAGCACTGTTATTCTCATTCATCCTGTAGGTGACTAGAGGGCAGTGTGCTTAAGCTGAATCTTCACAACTGGGGGCATTTAGGGGAATATTTTTTCTCTTTGCATAAATTCACTAACAGTGATTTATGAAATGTGTTTCAGAGCGTTTATAAATAACAACATGAGAGGGAAATGACTTAAGTGCAGCAGCTGTTCAAACTCTTAAAGCTGTTAAAATGGATACTCGTATAGATCTCTCTTGTAAAAAGGGATTCTGGGAGTTATAAAAACTAGAGCTGTGTAAGCTTGGGACTACCTGCTCTTGTACCAGGTTTGGCAAACTGACAAGAAACCTGCCAACCTTGTCAGACACACAATACCTTAAGGCTATTAAGAAGTGTTTTTAATTGCCTTCAAGACTGTGGGATTTCAAATTAATTAGGAAACCGAGTACCCTGGCTATATCACACAGTTTCACCAAACTACACATCCATTCTCACTTTCTCTCTCTCATGCAATAATTGTCCAGTGGCCTTTAAAACTGCAGAAAACTTGCTGGGGGAGGGACTATTTCATAAGACGATTTGTGGATATTATAGGTGTTTTTAGAAAATACAATAGTGTGTGATTTATATCCAAATTACTAGGTGTTTGAGAAAGCAGGTCCTCTTAAGTTAAATATACAAATAACTCCCATCAACTTGCTTAAATAGTAACAGATGGAGTTCTTTAATTACATTCTATAATCCATCATTCCAACAAGCACTTCCAAGGAACACCCTCAGAACATAACCTAGATACAACAGCAAGATTACAGTGATAAACAATGCAAAAAATCTTGTTCCTAGAGACAAACCGATGTCCTGACTGACCATGGGTGGTATACATATCCAATTTTAGACTATGTGAGTGCTAAGAGCCTCATCAAAAGTAGGGAATATTCTCTTTCTGAAATCACACGATAATGTTCCTAATGCCCTATTATTGGGTGACTGAAAGTTTAGAGTAGAGAGAAAGCATTTCTAATGCAAAGAATCACCATGCACATGTACATAAGAATACCCTTTTTGCATGAGAATTCTGAAATTCACATCCGCCATTTGAATAAGTTTACAAGGGCAAGTAAACATAAATATGTGCACATAGCCAAAGCAAAAAAGTCCAGGATTCAAGAAAAATATTTCCCAGAAATGTCTCATTATTCACTAGTTCAGCTCTCAAATCAGTTTATCTACCCCAGAATTTGGGTGCCAGATTTTTCTTTACAATAGTATTTGACATGGAAATACAGATAAATCCTGGGTGTATGGACAATCTGAGAGCCTCTCTACACATGCAAGTAAAGGCATGATGGGATCTAATGCATGATCCACACAATTGTGCCTCCTACCATGCCACATGTGCATGGCAGGGAGCATGACTGTGGGATTATGAATCAGATTGTATCGTAATTTATTGCCTGTGCAGGGGGAGCCCATGATTAGGAGACTGTAGTTTATGTGATCTGCCAACTATGGAGTCCTGTGGTGTGCCCCCAGAGCTGAGACACTGCAGGAGCTGAGGTCTCCCAGATGCAGGAGTGTGTGCCCCCCACCTCTCCACCTGTTGTTTGGGAGCCCTGTCCACTGGAAGCTGCTAGACTCAGGGGTGTACATGGGTCCCCCCAGCTGGGAACTCCAGTCAGCTGACAGGCCTCCCAACCACAAGGGTCCCAGCTGCACATTCAATTAATGGCATTATAGGAAGTACCTAAAAAGTTATTACATCTTTTTTTGTGGAATAATTTTATAGTTTATTTTCTTTTTTATCCCACCATTAATTGACTGAATGTGTGGCTTAGTGACCACTTCAGGTGTGATTAACTGGTTAATCACACCTTAAGTGTAATGTGTAGATGGGGCCTGAGTTATATTCATTATAAAAACCTCAAGCGATTGATAAAAGTTATTTTATTACTATTATTTGATAAAGTTACTGTGAAGTCAGCCTAAAAGGTAGGACACAGTAGAAACTGCTATAACATTTTTACATCATTTAAATTTTGTTAAGTAAGGTAGAACAGTAACTGATCTGCAAGTGGACAATTAAAAAAAATATTCTCAGGGAGAAGCTGTTTCTATTCGGGGAGGACAAAAAGCTGAATAGGAGTCACTGGAATTTTTTTCAAAGTAAAGGCTGCACTTGGAAGGAGTCTATTGTAACACAGTGACCTTTTCTAGATAATATATCCAGCAGGAAGTGCAGAGCAGGAGGAACTGGATTATAAAAACATGGGAATTCCAAGTAATAAATTCAATCAAAATTTAAATTTATAATATGTATATAATAGTTTAGTAAAAACAGTAAATTGAAATTTGAGACTTCATTCTTCCTCAACATTACTACAAGTACTTCAGAAATAACTACAAACACTTGAAAAATGACACTTTCATACTGGGCCAGAATCTGAAAACTTACTCAAGAAAACTTCCAGATGGAGACAGCAGGAGTGAATTCAAAATCCAACAACCAAATTCTGTTCCCCAACATTATGGGGTAATAAATTCATGTTTCAGTTTTGTATCCAACACCAAACTCTATAATGGGCCAAATGAAAGTCTTGAATACAATGCTGGTTTGAGATCCTGATCCAAATATGAATTGTCTATATTTGGCCAATCTCTGGTTAAGTGGAATAGCATTAGGGAGAGGAGAAGGGACACACTAATATCACCAAAAATAAAATAAAAACTAGTCATAAAAAATATTGTATGCAGTTTTTGACAAAACTGGTGCTCCCATAGGCTTTGAAAATACACAGGGAGCACCTCTACAAATGCAAGTCAAAGCAATAAACTCTAGCGTTTATTGCATTGAGTTTATTACTTCCTGGCACTGCATTTACATGTACATCCAGGAGCACAGCATATTGAACTAGGTTGGAACAGCCTCAGGTGATAAGTGACCTGGGAGGTTGCTCTGACCCAGCTCAATGTACTGTAGAGTGGCTGGCTGGAGCACATTGTTGTTCCAGTGTGGAGCTAGCTGGCAGTTAACACCCACACTGAAGCACCCTCACTCCCCAGCCAGCCCCTCCAGCATCTGGACATGCACTGCTGTGGAGTAAAAAAACTCCATAGCAGATAGTGCTTGTATTTACTATTAAATACTAGTATTTACAAGTACTATCCTGCTGTGGAATTACTTAGTTTACGCCTGCCTAATAGCACTGCAAGTGTATATGTGAGATGTTTACTGCAGAGCTAATTAGTCAACTCTGCAGTAAATGTCTCATGTAGATGCACCCAGTGTTGTTTTGTCAACTACTATAGATTGTGGCTACTGATAGACATGGGGAAAAAGAAGGCACTTAACAGGAAGCACAAGCATGTGACTTTGACTTGACTCCGCAGTATCTGCACAGATCAGGAGCTTTAGCAGCATTTGTTGGAGCTTTTATCTAAACCTGATTGAATCAGCTATTAGATAAAAGCATTAAAAAAGCCCCAGTAAAACACCCAATCTCTACGGACATTGGGAAAGCTGTGTGCAACTAAAATGCTGCCTCTGCTGGGCATTTGCTGGGCTTGGCGCAGAAATGCACTAAGTTTAAGGTAAAACACCATTTTTTTCCATTCCTGCAAGCAGACTGTGTGGAGAAATGTGTGATCCTTTTGTACATGCAAGGTTAAATTTGACCAGAGAGCCAGAATGCCTCAATTAAGTTCTGCTTCAAAATGGGGCTTGAGTAGGGTTTAAGTCTTATTCAGGGACTTTGCAGAGAGAGGAATTTACCCCATGTGGAAAAACAGCATGAAAATAAGGAAGCAAATCATCAGCTGACATACATGAATGCAGTTATAGTTATTTAAATAGATTTACCCAGATATATGCCAGTTGAAGATGCATTATTGGAAACACTGGGGAAAGTATATTGCAATGTACTCAACAAAACTGTTTCCAGTTATTTTGCCAATGCAGGTATTGTCACCAATACTCTCTAAAGTTTTATGACTCACTAGTGAACAAAGGCATGTGTTTATCTCATTGTCAAAACAGATTATTTCACCAGACATTTCAGCTTTCAGAAAGTGAGATACTAAATGGAAAAATGAGTTGGAGTCTTGTCCATCATACCATTATACCTGTCCACAGTATGTCATTTGTTTATGGTAAGTCTACTTTCCTAAAATATGATGGAAAAGAATTCATTGTCAGTTACATTTCTATTCATTCTTTGAATTGCAATCAATATCGAGTCTCAGATATAAATCTCAAGAATGCAATCAAAGGCTCTTTTGCAGATGTGAGAACATGACACTGCTAGGCTGTTGTTCAACAGTCATTTTGGAATTAAAAATTTTGGAATAAGCTAAACATCTGAACTTGTTTAACCTGGAAAAATGAATGGCCAAACGGCCAACTATATTGGGAAGTGGGTCATATGAGACACTGGGGGGAAAAATTCCTTAAGCTCAAGCACAACAAAAAATACATAAAAAAGAAAAAGGAAAAAAAAATTCTGGGAGCAGAGCCAAGGAACCCATTTATTCTTCCTCCTTCTTGGGTTGGCTACTACTCACTAGAGGTATGCAAAACAGACTGTATCTGATTCGGATTCAGCCCAAATCCGGGACAGTGATTCAATTCAATTATTCAGATCACTGTCCCCTATTCAATGTGGCCAAATCTGAATCTGAAGTTTCGATGCTGATTTGGAGAATCTGTAATTCGGCCATAGACACAGCTTTAAATGTTTTTTCTACCTACATCGAGGTACCATCATGGCTCATGAAAGCTGTGATACTGGGGTGGATGAAGCATCCCACAGGAGTGCAGGGAGGCCCTCCATGTGCTCAGTGGTGAACCTGGAAGTGGGCCAGAAGTACTTCTGGTCCACTTCTGGCTCCTCTCTGCCCCCCTCCACCCCACAAGATCCCTTGGCTCAGCGATCTTCCATGAGGAAACCCTGGGTGCCTCCCCAGACCCAGAAGGCACCAGTAGCTGAGCCGGGATGCTCCTCAGCAAACCCAGAAGTGGACTGAAAGTGCTTCTGGTCCACTTCCAGGTCTGCTGCTGAGCTCACTGGGGAGCCCACCATGCTCCTGTGGGACACTCCATCCACCCCACCATCACAGCATTAACGAGCTGCCTGCTACCTTAAGTTATGTAGAAAAAACATTTAAAGCTGTGTCTATGTCCAAATCACCAAATTTTTGTGAATCTCTCCAATTTGGAGGGTTCTGATTAAAGGGTCTCCTGATTCAATTTGGATTTGGAGATTTGGCCAACAAATCGGGATGCATCTCTACCAAATCGAATCAGGGACTGAAGCTAGGCACAGCCTCACTATTTACTATAGAGGCAGACTCTTTCAGACTTGCTTCAAGCACTGTATATGCATTTTATATTACAGATATTGGTTGTATAATACTAATATTATACTTGGGGGTTGGCCTAGATCACACCTTGAGGTCCCTTCCAAGTGGAAGCAAAACCTTGGAGATGGTGCTGAAGTCAGCAAGCAATGAAAAAGAACCAGCAAGTGACTGGAGAAAGTGGAGGTCAGTCTTATGCATGCACTTTTAGCAGAGAGGCATGTAAATGAAAGAAATGCATAGGCAATTCCATGCTAATGAAGTAAACAGAGGCAGAGCTTGACATGGGAGGAGAAATGGGTGGAACAAAAGGAGGGACAAGGGTGGAATGGATGTTAGTGAGCATGAACGAAGGTGCACAAAATTTAAAAAGAACTAATGTTCAGTGCGGCTCCCCAGTTTATTGGTTTTTTGGGAGATAGTCTGAAGCTGTCTCCATTCTGAATAAAGCTGTGGTGAGCAATGTGTGTAAGTAGTGTTTGCTCCCTGCTTGCTCCAGCCAATGAGTAACAGGATCCATGAGCAATTGGATTGTAGAAAACCCCCAGGGTTTTGTTTTTTTTTTAAATGCATTCCCTCCCCTTCCCCAACCATTTCTGACTTTTTCTCTCCCTCTCTATTCCCTATGGATAAGTATAAGTAAGCTAAGATGTAAGATAAGCTTTAACATTTATTTTAGGTAGTAAGTTTTTTTTTCTCCCCTCTTTGCAAATAAGTGCCCTGCTATTTTGATACAGATAGCCACTGTTTTATAAGTAATAATTATTATGTTTTGTATTGATTTTTTTTACTGCTTTTATATTGTATGATTACTGTTTTACGCCTATATATGCAAGTTAGCATAAGTCATGTCAAGTTTCCATTTTATACCCATGCCGGGTTGTGTAACCTATGATTCACACCTACCCCTCCTATGTAACTTGGTTCCTGAATGAATGGGGATGAATGAGGGTGCTTAAGAGACAATGGTAGTAGGTCTAAAAATAGCTCCTTCTGAATGACCGAACCACCAACACCAATACTTGGACCAATGACCCAGCCGTTGGAACCACCTTCAGCATTCAAGAAACAAAAGATGAGGCAACCCACCATTGTGCCAAGGTTGCATGTGCTCAGTAAGAACATCTGGAACCCTTTGGAACAGGACTGACTTTGCCTGGACAGAGCCTCCCTATAGGAGATCAGAGGTAGTCTGCCCCTTAAAAGGGGTAGTGAAGACAGACTCTTTGGCACACCCTCTCCATCTGGACCAGTACCATACCACACCACCTATCCACCCAGAGGCCCTGCCGGTGACCCCCCTCTGAACAACACCTACTGGGCAAGGACCCCTTTCCAGCCTGGATAGGTAGCTATCACCTATCCAGTGATGCTACCTGGATAGGTAGCATCACTCTCTCTTCAACCAAAGACTTGGACTCTGTTTCTCTTCCCTACCAGCCCTTCCACTAAGTCTCTTTCTCCTGCTGCCATTCTGAGTGCTTGTGTGTGTGCTTGTGTGTGTCGTGGACATACTAGCAAGGGGTCGTGGACATACTTTGCATCTTCAGAAATGAATTGCAGATTAATGGAGATGGCCAATGGATAACTTGAGCCAGGCACCTAAGATCTTGAAAGATTCAGGAGCTCTGAGGGTCTTGCTACATGGGACACTTTCAGTGTGCTACCTGTACTTAAAACCTGATCATCTGCATCTTCAAGCAGGAAAACTCAGGCTTAGTGAGCTCCTGCTGTGGTAAAGTTATGCCTTTTTACATGAAGCATATGTCCGGGATGTCTTAAGCAATCTATGTTATGTTGTCATCTGACCTCTGCACACACGTAATAGGAGCAACTTGCAGTCCTCCAAAAGCCTATGATGTACTGCTCCCAGCCCTCCCTCTGTGGACAATCTATCTACCTCAGCACTCTACTGCCCGGGGGGTTTATCTACAGGAGACCATCTCCTTGAGCCCCATGCTACTTACCAGCTATGCTGATGCCTGCTCTACTTTTGGATGCTGCTCCATGCTGCTCCTGCTACCACTGCTGGTGGTGGAAGTCAAAGCCAGGGATGAAGAGCATGTTGAGCAAAGTGCCTAGGAAGAAAAGGAGACAAAAGCTGGCAGCCACTGTGAGCCTTTTGTGCTTTAATGCCAGGGTTTTCTAGCTTTTGTTTCTAGCTCTGCTCCACCCTCATCCCTCCACCCCTCCCAGGAATGAAAGGGGGGCCGGAGAAAGAAGCCTTGAACACTCCATACACATAGATGTTCCCTAATTGGCAGCCCAGCCCATCCAGTGGCCTGAGAGAACAGAAGGGGTGCTTGGGAAATGTTGTCTGAGGCATGACTGCTCCTGGCATGACCACTGGGACTTCAGCTTGCTGGCCCTCTAATGGCAAGTAAAAAATAATCAGAGCTTATTGTAAATGTTAACAGGAGACTGTTCATTATGCATACTAACTTTTAATCCTGCATAACATTACACAGATTTCACATGCTATAAGTGTCCCATGTAGCAAAGCCCTGATGCTTACCTGAGCTTTTGTTATTCCAGGAGCTACTTATCAACCTCTCTGAGCGTTCTGAGACACCCTTTGCTGGTACTTAACACGCCCCATTATCTGTAAAGTGAACCTGGGCACCAAAGGATGAGTTGCTTTCAAGCACCTCTGAGGATTCTCCCTTGAGCATATGGAAATCCTTGGCACATAATCACTTTGAATGGCCTGTCTAGGGTAAATACTCTTAACATTAAGCCTAGCAACAACTAAATCAAATCACCTATTAACACACCTTGAATCTTGCTCATGAAATTTGGGGTTGTGATCTATTTATTTTAAAATATATATCTCCTGTGTACATAGCCACAATATACCCTAATCTAGTAGGCATTTTGTGTGTCAAAAACTATTTAAGAAAAAAGATAGCAAAACATCTCTGCTTGATAAGGAGCTTGATGAGGGAAGAGGGAAGTAAGTATGAATTTAAATTTATGAATCATTTTTCTGAAAAGCTAGTAAAAACTGAGGTGTTTTCCCAACTTCTCTAATAACAGAGAGAGTTCAGCTATTGACTGCTATGAGACTGGATTTTCACCCTTGCTTATATGCACTGCCTTTTCCATGAGACCAAATTTAGGCTTATATCCTCTATGCTATTTGTCACGAAAAGAGAAAGTGTCCATGACACTAATAGCACAGCAGCAATGAAGCAAATTAAAATACATTATCAAACAAGTAATTTAACTAAGATATTTTGTACAAATTTACTTTTAACAAGGCATTGGTGTTGTTATCAGTGTAAACTCCCCTGGTTATGGTTTCATCTTCTGCTTTTTCATTGTGCAGCCTCTTAGTCTACTTAAATAAGGAAAAAAATATGTATTTTTTTTAGAGGGAAGGATATAGAAACACAAGTTGCATTGTCATGGACAGCTGTCTAACAGACCTACTTGCAATTGTTATATAGTAACTCACTGGGAGATTTTTAAAGGTTCATTATTATTATTTTCTTTAAATTTGTGAAAACCTTGATCCTGAGAGGATTTGCACGTTGTAGGAGATTGATTTTCAGGTTAGAGAACCATGTCACACATTACACTTAGACTATGTTAATTGCACTTAAAATGCAAGCACTGTTTGTTCACACAGTAAAACACAAATTAATTGTGATCACATCATAGCGAAGTTATGATTTTTCATGTGAGGAGTATGTCCAGATCGTATTAAGTAACTCATGTGCAGCTGTTATCAGACTATTCCATGGAGATAATATGAGGATTATGAGGTCTTCACCCAGCTGTGATATCAGCCAGGAATCCCCCACACTGTACCAAGCCTCTGGTTGGAGGAAGTTCAAGACTTCCATGCAGTGTGAGGGCTGGGACCGACAGTCAGCTGATTGTTTGTCCCAGCCCCAGCATCACACCAGGGTTGGTTCAAGATACCAGTGTGGTGCTAGGACTGACAGTAATAGCTGTGCCATGTTACATAGATCATAGTAAACATTACAGTGTGACCCCCTGGAACATGTTCTAAGTTTAATACTGAACGGATTTAATGCATACTAGTGTCCCATGCAACAGGGTCCAGAAAAGAGAAAATATTTGAATGATCAACTCTACATAACTAACCTGAGATTATATTCATCCTGCTTTTTTTCTATTGGGCAATATCTGTCTTTCAGAGCAGGAGATGGATAAAATGAGAGGAGGCAGCACCAATGCAGAAGAAAGCAGAGGAGACAATACAATATCAGCTGACAGTTTGCTACAACAGCACCAAGGTTCCTAACACAGGGAGGCACAGCACTCCTTTAACCATGACTGAGGAACTGTCTTACATATCCTGACAAGATCAGTACATTAATCCCTCCATTTTGGACACACTTTCAGATTCCCATTTTAACAGAAAGGTTTTTGCAGGTAGCTATTTCCTCTTTCAAAAAAGTGCACCTGAATTTTTGCACCTTCATCTAAGTTGTGGATGCCTCTCTGGGAGCTTACAGTTCAAAAAAATTTGGTTGAGGGTTTACTTCCCAGGTGCAAATTTACCACAATAAGAACAGTGGCTGAGCCTCTGCTGTTTTTGAAGACCTGCCTACTAAAGAGCAATGCAGGAATTTTCAATTACCACAGCACCAGTCCCAGTGAGGATGGGAGTTAGTATATTCCACATTCCTGTACCTGCAGACAGGCTCCAAACCCATAAATTCACTAGCAAGGCTGTTCTAAGCTTGTCCCCAACTAGGCCCATGCTTTAGTCAGTTTTTGGCAGGTTTGAGAGCAGCCACTGGATACGAGCCTGGAATGGACTCATTGGTGACCTTCCAGCTTTGGAGTACAATAGTGGACACAGATAAGCAGGATCCTCTACCGCCATGGTCTAAACAAGTCCTATATGGCTTACAAGTGGAAGTACTGTCAAGCTTCACATTTTCAAGTAATTTAAATCTATAAAAATCCTAACAGTAAGTTTCCCTTGACAAGCACCACCATGCTCTAAATGGAAAAGGGTTAACAATCAGAAACGTAGCACCAGTCAACAATTGTCTGAATTTATGCTGTTTCCATTTTGTAACAGGTTTGAAAAGAACACACTTGTAGGGAAGGATGAAGAGGTTCCAAACTGTTTTTTAGTTTTCCAAAACCTGACCTTTTATCTATTTTTCGTATCATATAACTAACTTCCTATCACTACAACGTTTAACTAAATGATGTTTAACTAAAGCCTTATCCAAAGCAAGGCCCTAATAATGAACAAGTAAGCAATCGTTTTACAAAAAATTCTTTGGTGTCCAAATTTTAATTACACTTTTACTTTTCTATTTAAAATACTGTTTTTCTTTACCCAAGTAAATACAATGTGAAAAGTGAAAAGTGTCCACATTAAAACTCATGAAGTCAATACATAGCCTCTGTTATTACATTAAATAGGAAAGGATTGGCTATTCCCAGAGAGATTCCCTGCCCACAACACTTTCTCCTTGAATAACTGAGACTGCATAGAGTTGTTCATTTTTTAGCAACAGAAAATTTCCAGTTAGAAATGATTCCAGGAGAGGGAGCCATACAGTTGTTCAGCCCTCAAGTACCCCCTCTCACCTGCTCCTTGTGCCTTCCCAAGACCAGGGACTCCAGTCTAGGGAAAAGATGGGGAGCAGTGAAGCCCTGTTCCTTTGGTTGGCTCCTGGTGCTCACATAGGGTATCCTTGTTGCCCCCGACAGGGAGGCAGGGTTGGCAAGGGAAAGCTGGACAGAGTTGAAATAGATTCTCTGGCATTTGTTTCTGGCCTCTAAAGCTTTGTAATTTCTGTCCCCAGCCACCCAGATGAGCAGCAGGGGAAGCAAGAAAAAGTCAAAGCAAAGCCTCACTACCTTTTTCCCAAAGTGAAACAGTGGCTGCTGCTTCCCTCCCTCCCACACTAATCAAAGCCTGCAGTCTGGTTTGGGGACTCCAGCAATCCCTCGTTTGGAGAGGAATTCCCTTCCAGACCAGGAGAAAATCATACAAGCATTCACTCTGAGAGAAACTGTTTCAAAAGGGAGATATTCTAGTTGAGACATGGAAGATCTTCTCCTGGAAGGTTCATACTTTCCTCCTGGAGAAATTCAGTGAGTGCTTGTGTGCTTATCATCTCTATGGGAGAACAGTGCTTCTCCTGGCAGAAATGTAATGTTTGTACATGGTCTGAGTATACCTACTCCAGGACAACTTGGCAGTGATGGCCCAGAATCAAGTCTTTCATCATTTAGGCAATTATTCAAGTCAAACTGGGCTTCTGAAGTGTCTTATCCTTTTCTTGTTTGTTTCCTTTTCACTACAAAGTAACATCCAGTTGGACAAAGCTTTGCTTTGGCTGATACACTATTGTCATTATCATGGCCCTCTTTCTGATCTATATTTACATTGGTGTATATCAAATGAAGTAAATGGAGTCTTACAGCAGTAGAGCTTTTGAGGAGAGCAGAATCAACTGCATTAGGCACTCCAAAATTCCAGTATTGTAATAATTATAGTAATGTTATATTATTCATAATATATGTATAACATTTATACTACTTATTATATTTATCTTTTGAAACACAAGATCATCTCTAATAAGTATTTTCTTTACTTGCTTCTCTTCACTTCCTGCTCCAAAAGATACTGAGAAACTGAGATCTGTTGTCCTCTTCTTCATACAGTTAAAGAAAGAGTAAAGGATTAGTTTGAATGACAGCATTCACTGAACTCAATTTGAGTTTCTCAGATTTACCCAGCATCTTTCTTAAGATATTCAAATAGTTCTCAATTGAATAAGATTCTTAGACTGGGCCTTGGTTAGGAAGTGCTAATGGAAGCCAAACTGGAGATGCGATTCCAACTTCCATACTAGCTTCCTTAATTATTGCTTGCTTGGGACAATCCCTTGCAGTCAAAAATGATTGTCTTCCATGATTGTCTTATTTGTGTGTCTGAAGATGGCTGATGAGGCCTATCTGGAATTGACAGCCTCTACTGCAGTTTGGGCATGCATTTCCATGTGGACTGGGTGGGACTGGATTTTTAATTTGGTTCACAACATGCTGTCTCTGCTGCTCCTGGTTTTCCACCTCCTGTTGTTGTTGTGAGCTTTCAAAATACTGAGATCCCTATAGCAGACTCTATTTCCATTTGGGGTGACCTGGGCAATAATCTCCCATGAGTTGACTTCTGTGTTGCATTTTTTTAAAGTTGGCCTTAAGGACATCCCTGAAGTGCTTTCTCTGCCTTCCTCTTGAGCATACACCTTGGCTGAGCTGGGAAAATAGAAGTTTCTTTGGGAGTCAGGAGTCAGGTACCCAGATGACATGGCCAGCCCAATGGAGTTGATGCTGGATGATCGCTGCATTGATACATATGGTGTTTACTTACCAGAGGATGCTGACACTGACATGTCTCTCTTCCCACTGGATTCAGAGGATCTTCCATAGGCAGGATTGATGGTACTTCTCCAACAACTTTAGATGTGTCCTTTATGTTGTCTGTGATTCAGCTCTGTACAGCAAGGTGGGGATTGTGGCTATTTGATAAACCATGAGCTTTGTTTTGGATCTGATGTTGTGATCTTTGAACATTTGTTTCTTCAAGCATCCAAAGGCTGCACTGCCACATTTGAAGCAATATTGGATTTCTTCATCACTGTCAACTTTTTGCAAGAGATGGCTTCCAATGTATGGGAAATATCTGATGTTCTCCAGAGTCTCACCATGGAACTGAATTGCTGGAGCTGAAGACTTTTTATTAGGAGCTTGATGGTGGAGGACCTTTGTCTTCTGAATGTTAAGTATCAGTCTTATTTTCTCATATGCCTCTGCGTAGCAAAACCCCCAGGTTTTTCCTTTTTTTTTTTACTTAGAAATATGACATCCCCCTTTACCCATCATTTCTGCCGTTTACTCTCCCCTTCTCTATTCCCTTTGTGTATATAAGTAGTTATAAGTTAAGCTGAAACCCTGTGTATATAAGTCCCCCTTTATAGTAACCATGAGCTATTGTAATAGTGTTTGGCTGCATGTGTTGGATTACTGTAATGTATTACACAGTACAGTTGTTGTGTCTTAAGTGTCTCCATGTTAACATTGTATGATTTAGGCCTGCAGTGTGGGTTGGCATAAGTGATGCCAAGTATCCATTTTGTGTCAGGTTCCTGTAACTGTTTTATTTTTTTTTCTTCTGTATAACTGCTGCGCGGCACTCTCACATTTATGTAACCTTGAAGTCTTAACCAGTAAGCTAAATGAGCGCTTTGTATTTTCTCTGTTGGCATTAAGCTACACATGCACATTTTGTAGATTTCATTTCTTATCTAGAAGTGTTATTTTTGCAGAAATGAAACTTATGGAGAAAGTCTGCCTAACAATTATTATGTAAAAGAAACTATCCTATCCCTGTATGCTCAGCTTATATCATAGTGTCACAGAGGCAGTCCAACCAACATCTATAAAGAGGCAAAGAAACAGAAAACAGCAGAGATGACGAGCGGAAAACTCTACAGGCCCGATCACGCTATAGACCGCTTCTCAGCCTCTCCGTCTGGGCGTACCCCAGCGAAGACAAAGGCCTCGAAAATCCGACAACTGACAACGATTCACCATATTACAGTTTTGTACTGTATATCCCATTCATGAGCTGTTGACCAGTTCTGGGACTTAAAGAGCCGGCAGCCGCACCTAGCTTTGGACTAGCTCCACTGTTGAAACGCAAGGGCTGGCTCTGGAACCCCGTGAACCAACAGACCCCCTTTGTATCCAGCATACTGTAACTGAAGAAACATCAGAGACTCCACTCCTCGATTGCCTCTCATCATAGCTTAGACAGCATATCTACGCTCACTATACTTGTATTTACTGCAGCTTCGTTCCAACCGGCCTCCCCTCTTATTCGTAAGAGGGTGAGGCCAGGTGAGTGAATAAAATCTTTTTGTTTTACTCTATATCTACTCTGTAATAACTTCTACTACTAACAACCCATATCAATGAGCCGTTGACCAGTTCAGAGACCTAAAGAGCCGGCAGCCGCACCTAGCTTTGGACTAGCTCCACTGTTGAAACGCAAGGGCTGGCTCTGGAACCTCGTGAACCAACGGACACCCTATAAAGAAACACTAACAACTTACTCCAAGTCATCTACTTGTGCCAACTTGGCGAACCTCGAGGGCGGCTATAAAGCTACCTCCAATCCCGCCCCACAAGCCGTGTGCTCGCAAAGCTCCGCAAAGCCCGCGGCTCCCCTAAGCGGTGCCAGAACCACTAGCCCGGCATTCCGCCACATGGCGTCACGAACAGGATCCCAAGTAGATGATCAGGCCATGCTAGTCTGCATGTGTCCCTGGCGACTGGGACATCGTTCGGCCCCCCAGACCTCTGATGATCTTTGGAATCATCTCGCCTACCATGCAGCAGGCAATAGCGACCCCAAAACACACATCTCTGGTCGCATTTGGGTGAAAGAGCCAGAAAGTAAAATCTGGACATTCTCGCTAGCTGCTGCTGCCCTGGGGTGTGTAATGTTATGTTTTCCCCATTAAATGCAGGGGGAAACAGAGCCCTTGCTGGCGTTCTTCCACCTAAGAAGACGCGTTACCAGCCAGCGACGCACAAGTCTCTATCTTAGGACTCCTTCATAATGCCATAGGAAGACACCACTCCGGCCAAATCAATCCCCAACAAATACCCAGAACAGGAAAAGCCTATGATAGTCTGGTCTGCTGCCGTCGCGAACTAGAAGCCGAGAGGGAAACTGGGCTTGCTGGGAGGAGGCCGCTGCCTGGTGCCCGGCCGGGTCAAGCCCCCGCCCAGGCCCCTACTTGGCCCAGCCCCCCAGGGAGAGAGAAGTGAAGGAGAGGGTACTCACCAGTCCCCCTCCTGTAGGGCAGGGCCCCCCAAATCCCAGGCAGGGCCCCCCTGGCCTGAGAAGCCAGCGTTCCCTGATGGCAGACCCACTGCGCATGCACGTAGTTTAAAAGGGCCCACCAAACAGGGGGGGAAAAAAACACACTCAGGTAGGCTCTGGAGCAGTGAGAGACGCGCGGGCGAAGCCCGCTGTGCCCCCACTCCCCCGAAGCCCCCCAGACACCCCCTCAGCAGCCGCCAAGCCCCCTGCTGACCCCCAGCACAGCCGGAGATGAGCGGGCTCATAGTGGGAAGGGGTTAACTCCTCGCTTGCTGGGAGGAGGCCGCTGCCTGTTGCCGGGCCAGGTCAAGCCCCCGCCCAGGCCCCTACTTGGCCCAGCCCCTCAGGGAGCCATGTGACCGAAGCCGCGCAAACAGGCTGCGTAAACAGGCACTCAAGTTAGTGCAGAGTTCGCACAGGGGAGGGCGCGAGACCCTGCCTGCGACCTCCCCCCAACAGCCATAGCCAGCCCTAGCCGTAGCCAGCCTACCAGAGGCATGACATGGATGGGCACGCACCGCACCCTGTGGGTTCCCTCAGGCTCTACGGCCCCTCCACTGGGCACCTCAGAGACGGCCACCCAGACGGAGCCCATGGTTCTGGGCTCCATGCAGACGGAGCCCCTGGCTCTTGGCTGCGGGGGCTGCCTGTCCCTTTTTCAGGCTCTGGGGCCCGGGAGCATGGCCACCTCCCCTTGCAGGGTCTGCTCCCTACTGGGGTCTCTGATGGGCCAGCTGGAGGAGCTCCAGGCCACAGTCCAGAGACTGCGTGCCATCAGGGACTGTGAGCAGGAGATAGACTCCTACTGCCAGGCCCTTCTCCCCTGGGAGCCACAGGGGAGAGCTCCGTCTCCCTCCGCGACTAAGGAGGACTCTGGGACCTCCCGCTCTGCCCAGTCAGGGGCATGGACCACAGTGGTCAAGGGCCTCAAGGCCTGCCGCACCAAGGCTGCTGCCCTGCCAGAGCTTAGCAACACGTTCGCACCTCTTGCAGCCCCACCAGAGCCCATGCAGTTGCCAGCTCCTGCAGGCAACCCAGGCTTGACCGCAGCTACTGACCCCGCTCTCCCCAAGACAAAGCGTAAGGTGTTTGCTGTGGGAGACTCCATCCTGCGGGGTACTGAGGGGGCAATCTGCCGCCCCGACCCCTTAGCCCGGGAAGTCTGCTGCTTCCTGGGGCCCCGCATCCGAGACATTGCGGAGAGGATCCCGCAGCTCCTCCGGCCCACAGACCACTACCCCATGGTCCTTATTCATGTGGGCACCAATGACAAGGCTCGGAGCACCCCCAAGCCAGGTCATGAGGCGCTACAGGGAGTTGGGAGTGGGGCTTAGGGGTCTGGGAGCTCAGGTGGTGTTTTCGTCGATCCTCCCAGTCTCGGGCTATGGGCTGAGGAGGGAGAGGAGGATCCACGCGGTGAACCAAAGACTGCGGCACTGGTGTTATCGGGAAGTCTTTGGCATCCATGACCACAGCCCGCTCTTTGGAGAGAAAGGCAGCAAGCTGCTGGGAAGAGATGGCCTCCACCTCTCTCCCCTGGGGAGGAGGCTCTTCTCAGCCAGGCTGGCTGACCTGCTCCACCGGACTTTAAACTAAGCCCGCTGGGGGATGGGGGGACTACTGCCCCTGCTGGCCCGCTGAACGGCCCTTGCAAAGCCAGCAGACCAAGGCACTTAAGGGGGCACTTAAGGGAGCCCACCCCTGCCCCAGCCCTGGCACAACCTCTGGGCAAGGCAAGAGCCCCCAAGGGCACACTTGCCTGCCTGTACACTACTGCCAGGAGCCTGGGCAACAAGCAGGACGAGCTCGTCCTCCTGCTCAGTGCAAAGAAATACGATGTCATTGGCATAACAGAGACCTGGTGGGACTCCACCCATAACTGGACCACGGGTATAGAGGGCTATACCCTGTACAGGAGGGATCGTGTTGACAAAAGGGGCGGGGGTGTAGCTCTCTATGTGAAGGAAAGCTACATGTCCCTGCAAGCTGATGTTGGCAACCGGCATGGACACCTAGAGATCCTCTGGGTTAAAATTCATGGGGAATTCGGCACAGGGGACACAACGGTGGGAGTCTACTACAGACCTCCCACTCAAAGTCCTGAGCTTGACCAGGAGTTCGCCCGGGAACTGAGTGAGGCCACTTGCTCCAGGACCTCGGTTGTCATGGGTGACTTCAATTACCCGGACATCTCGTGGGAAGATCTCTCAGCTAAATCTGAGCGGGCGCAAAGCTTTCTCCCATGCGTGGATGACCTCTACCTGACTCAAGAAGTCTATGGGCCAACGAGAGGCAAAGCGCTGCTTGACCTGGTACTGGCTACGGGGGACGACTTAATCGGTGACCTAGTGATTGATGGAAAGTTGGGTGACAGCGACCATGAGCTGATCACCTTCACCATCCGCTGTAAAGCTGGCAAGTCAGTCAGCAACACAGAAGTCCTTGACTTCAGAAAAGCCGACTTTGATAAGCTCAAGAGGCTAGTCGGTCAGGTCTTCAGGGACCATGACCCCAGGGAGATGGGAGTTCAAGAAGAGTGGTTGCTTCTCAAGGAAGCGATCCTCAGTGCACAAGCTAAATCTATTCCAACATGGAGGAAAGGCAGCAAGAAGGCACAGCAGCCCCCCTGGCTCTCCAGAGACCTAGTGGACCTACTGTGGCTAAAAAGGAAAGCCTACAAAGGATGGAGGATGGGATTCACCTCCAAGGAGGATTATTCCATGCTGGTCCAGTCCTGCAGGGAGCAAACCAGGAAAGCCAAGGCTGCAACTGAACTCCAACTAGCTTCAAACATCAAGGACAACAAAAAGTCCTTTTTCAGATATGTGGGGAGCCGGAGGAAAAGCAAGGGCAATGTTGGATCCCTGCTAAACCAGATGGGGCAACTGACAACTGACGCCCAGGAAAAAGCCAACCTATTAAATAGGTACTTTGCGTCAGTCTTTCATCAGTCACATGGGATGCCCATGCCTCCTTTGGGACAGGGAAATCTGAGTGAGGGGGATCCCCTACCCTCCATCAATGCTGACCTCGTGAAGGAACACCTTGAGAAGCTGGATACGTTCAAGTCAGCTGGCCCTGACAATCTGCACTCCAGGGTACTCAAGGAGCTGGCGAGCGTCATAGCCCAGCCCCTGGCACGGATCTTTGAAAACTCCTGGCGCTCTGGTGTAGTGCCCGAAGACTGGAAGAAGGCCAATGTGGTGCCAATCTTCTAGAAAGGGAGGAGAGTGGATCCGGTTAACTACAGGCCCATTAGCCTGACTTCTATCCTGGGGAAGATCTTAGAAAAGTTTATTAAGGAGGCCATCCTTGAGGGACTGGTCCAGGCTAACATTCTAGGGGACAGCCAGCACAGGTTTGTTGCGGGTAGGTCTTGTTTGACCAATCTCATTTCCTTCTATGACCAGGTGACCTATCACCTGGACAAGGGAGAAGAGATTGATGTCATATATCTTGACTTCAAAAAAGCTTTTGATCTGGTATCCCATGATCACCTCTTGGCCAAACTGCCCAGTTGTGGCCTTGGCTCCACCACGATACACTGGCTGGGAAATTTGCTTCGTGGTTGGACCCAGAGGGTTGTGATTGATGGCAGTCACTCATCATGGTGCCCTGTGACCAGTGGGGTCCCTCAAGGCTCTGTCCTGGGACCCATACTGTTCAACATCTTCATTAAAGATGTGGACATTGGAGTCAGGAGTGGACTGGCCAAGTTCGCCAATGATACCAAACTTTGGGGCAAAGCATCCACGACAGAAGATAGGCGGGTGATCCAGGCTGACCTGGACAAGCTCAGCAAATGGGCAGATGAGAACCTGATGGTGTTTAACACCGAAAAATGCAAGGTTCTCCACCTTGGGAGGAAAAACCTGCAGCACCCTTATAGGCTTGGCAGTGCTACATTGGTTAGCACTACAGAAGAAAGAGACTTGGGGGTCATCATTGACCAGAAGATGAACATGAGCCTCCAATGCGATGCTGTGGCTAGTAAAGCGACCAAAATGCTGGCGTGCATCCATAGATGCTTCTCGAGCAAATCCCGGGACGTCCTTCTCCCTTTGTACTCGGCCTTGGTGAGGCCTCAGCTGGAGTACTGCATCCAGTTTTGGGCTCCACAATTCAAAAAGGATGTGGAGAAGCTTACAAGAGTCCAGAGGAGAGCCACGCGCATGATCAGAGGTCAGAAAAACAGATCTTACGATGACAGGCTGAGAGCCATGGGACTCTTTAGCCTGGAAAAGCACAGGCTCAGGGGTGATCAGATGGCCACCTATAAGTTTATCAGGGGTGAACAACAGGATCTGGGGGAACGTTTGTTCACCAGAGCGCCCCAAGGGATGACGAGGTCAAACGGTCACAAACTCCTGCAAGACCGTTTCAGGCTGGACATAAGGAAGAATTTCTTTACTGTCCGAGCCCCCAAGGTCTGGAACAGTCTGCCAGCGGAGGTGGTTCAAGCACCTACATTGAACACTTCCAAGAGTAAATTGGATGCTTATATTGCTGGGATCCTATGACCCCAGCTGACTTCCTGCCCTTTGGGCAGGGGGCTGGACTCAATGATCTCCCGAGGTCCCTTCCAGCCCTAATGTCTATGAAATCTATGAAATCTATGAAAGAAAAGACCCTTTAGCAAAACTGAATTTGCACGCGGTAAAGCAGTAGAAGTTCTGTTGCGACACTTCATAAATGCCGTAGGAGCTATAGGAAATTTAGAATCACAGCTCCACACAGCATGCCGCAACGCCACCGAATTAGGAGCAGGAAAGGCAGTGGGCATACTAAGCAACCCGAAAAAGAGCCAAGAGTACTTAAAGGAGGCGGAGCCACATTTACGCCACCTCCCAACCGCCCCAGAATATCCAATCATCGAGTGCAAAAGGAAAGAGCCACCCCCTTATTTGGAGCCCAGCCTTCCAGCTGCCGTCACCATCACAAAGCCCAACCTTCCAGCTGCCGTCACCGCCACAAAGCCCAACCCTCCAGCAACCATCATAACCACGGAGCCCAACCCTCCAGCTATCATCACCACCATGATGTCACCCTACCCCCCCGCCGTTATCATTGCACTGCCATTCGTCACCACATCGCCAGCCGTCGCCGCACCGCCATTCGTCACCGCATTGCCAGCCATCGCCGCACCGCCAGCCGCCGTCATCGCCATGGAACTCAACCCTCCAGCTATTATTGCCATGCCGATACCAACAATTTACCCACCATTGCCGCCGACCGCTCCACCATTAGCTGCCTTACCTGTTATCACCCGAAAAGCTGCCCTACCTGTTACCACCCGAACCCGAAAAGTTATTACTGAAGAAGAGGGAGAAGAAGAAAACACATCTTCTCCTTCTGAAGATGAAGGAGAAGAAAGGGAGAATGAAGGAGGAGAAAGAGAAGATACAAAAGAAGAGGGTGAAGGCGAAAGCGACCAACGGGACACAGAAGATAGAAAAGCTAAGAGAAAGTCTCACAACCCCGTGAAAACAGAACGCACAACCATCGTCTTTAGAACCCGCAGCCGAAGTGAGTTACGAGAACTTTATACACGAATCAGTCCAGATGAAACCCCTGCCATCTGGTTAGGTCGTCTCATGGTCATACACGCTATAGAAACACTCGACAAGGCAGAAGCACAGTATCTAATGCGGCAATCCGAGTGGAGCGGAGGAGTCTGCGTAGATACTGGAATACTAGATACCGAAGAAAAATTTCCCCTGTTATCGCCAGCCACCCTAGCCGTCGGAGCACTTGTCACCTGCCCGTATAGAGTACATGATAGACTCCCTACCCTGCTTGAGCAGCCGAGAGCTTTACAACTCATTTATGCTACGATATGTTGCTCCTTCCTGCGATGGAATCCCAGAGAGAACCCAGTCGGTGACGTAAATTTTAAAGCCACTACAGACAAGTGGCCACATAAGTACCTGTTAGATCCCAGCAAAGTCCCAATCACCATGGAAGGAGTAGAAGAAGCATACCAAGCTTATGGAGCCGGGTTTGGGCAAGCAGCTTGCCTAGTTATGATTACTGCTGTTGGCAAGCCTAGCAGCACTGTTCTTCATTTACAACACCAACTAGACTCCCCTGCCAGTCAAGTATTAAAACAACATGCTCTAATCGCAGAACCGCAGTCTTTTACGCCCACTGGAGCCTCACCTCAGTTGCCTTCTCCGTTTCCTGCAGCAGCCTTTCCAACTCAACCGATATGGACACAGCTCTTGAATCAACAGCCAAATCACCCCTCTGCTTGTAGTCCACCTCAACTACCACCAGCCCAAGGACCACCCACTCGAACACCATTAGAACGAGCAAGATTCGGCTTCTTATTGGGACAATCCAGGCTAGACAAGGCTACTCTCCGAAAGCTGTTAGAGGGAGAACAACTGACCCTCGCCATCAAGTTAGGGTGGGATCCTAACCGCCAGCCAAAGCCAAAAAATGAGTAGAGGCCGCCGAGGCAGTTAACCTCGGTGGCGAACCTCAACAGCTTCAAGATCAACGCCCCTATGCAACCATTTTTATTAAAGACCCGCTAGGCCTCAAGACGGCAATAGCAATCAAATTTCTTGTAGACACCGGAGTGCAAGTTTCAGTCATTCCGCCGTCTACCCCTCACACACTACTCAGAAAGAAAATCCACGTACAAGGCCTAAACTCTGTTGCCAGCATTGCTTTAGGCCGCTGTGTACAACACCCAACAGAAAAATCATTCATAGCAGCAATAGGGAATGTTAATCTACTCGGTGTCCCCGAAAGTCTTAAATTCGATCTCAAGTCTACACTCATACAAGCATTCCCAGTTAGTCCCTATAAAGCATCAAGCATCGCGCCTCACACGCCAAAAGTCGTCAATCACCTGTTGTGGCGTTACACACCCATCCCTACAAAGTCACTTCTCCAAGGCTCGCTCCAGAAACTTCTCTATGACTTGCAAGCGGCAGGCCGCATCTCCAAAATTTCGCATGCTAAGTTTTTGTCACCTGCATGGGGAATCGCAAAACCTGGAGACCCTAACGAAGCCCGACTTGTAGTCGACTATCATCGCGCCAACAAGCAAGTAGAGCCTCTATCACAGCCCAGCCTCAAGATGCTACCACAGATTTTAAGCAAGATAATAGCTTACCAAGCAACTCCTTGGTTTGGGAGTACCCTAGATCTCAAAAACGTGTTCTTTTCTATCCCCATCATAGATGACGTCGGGATACTCAACATGTGTGTAAACGGTCAAATGTTCAAATGGAACGTCTGCCCCCAAGGGTACTGCAATTCACCAGCAGTAGCCACAGCAGCCATCAATACCACCTTTGAGGCCTTCCCTACACCCAGTGACGTCCAGATCTGGAGTTACGTAGATGACATCACTATCATGGGCAGAACTCCAGAAGCAGTAACTCAAACTACAGAAAAACTAATACATCACTTACAAGCCCACGGATGGACTGTAAACATGCAAAAATCTCAACTCACAGCAAAGCCACACATTTCCTTCCTTGGTGAAGTATTCGATCATAAAACTCGCAAAGCAACAACACACACGACTCCAAACATTCCCTGGGTCAAAGGTACTACTCCAACAAGAACAGAAATTCAGCAACTTCTAGGCCAACTAAACTGGCATAGAGCTCATGTTCCAACAAGTCATCTAGAAGTCATTGCATGTCTACATCAACAACTACGCACCAAAGCTAACACCCGAAGCATATGGGACCCCATCCACGACTATAATAAGTTACAAGAACTCTTGGAGGCCACCTCAACTACAGTCCTCCACAGTGTCAGCCCCAATGAGTCTATAACTGTTACCCTTGGACGTACAAGTCAAATACTCTGGGCAACTGGCACTACCAGCACCAACAAACTAGTATTCTCAACCTATAAGGCTATGCAACCATCTCCATTTCGATATGGAGTCACAGGAACCCTCTTACTGGCATCCCAGCTCGCCATAGCCGCCTACCCCAACATCCCTATAACCACCGGAACTCTCATCGGATCAGGCATCACACTACTTCCACTTCTTATTCCCAGCTGACCAGACCCAACTTTTCACGGCCTGAGTACCACCTGGCAAGAATTAGTACAAGTCTTTCATTTCCACTTCCACCATTGGAAGACAAAAGAGGCGCCAGCAAATTCAACACCTTCCCTTCCTCATCAAGACCTTTTACTGATGTATGGCACTATTCTACCCGCTTGAATAGCATCAGACGGAAGTACAGCCCATGGTGGAGCACATGGATTCTTCTGTAGCCCATGCCAATACATTGAAGTAGAGCCTGCAACCCCACCTCCAAATGCACAGCTCGAAGAACTCCTCGCATTCAAAGGAGCCCTCCGACACTGCATAGACGCCCATAACGTTCGTGAACCTGTCCCTGTAATAGCCATTGACTCTCAATATATCTACAAAATATTAACTGGGCAAGCACAGGCCACAGAAAACCAACCTTTGTGGAATGTAATCTTCGCTATATTGCCTCAATTTAAAACCATACCTCTGTTACAACACAATCGCTCTCACCGACCAGACACCAACCCAGTCCACGCCCACATCGACGCCGTGTTACAAGACCCAGAGAAGCGTGCAGAAGCCATCAAGAAAACAGCAGATCGACCACAAGAAGTTGCAGCAGCCATCCTCACTAAGACAGATATCAATAACCAACACTTAGTACAATGGCTACATGAATTCTGGAGCCATCCCAGCCCCAACAAAGCCCACCTCAAATGGAAACAAGTAACTGCAGAAACACCACCATTTACCATCACACTCCAAGATTGGAAAGCACGGAGTCAAACCTGTTATATATGTAACAAAGTCAAGACTATGCCAACCGCATCAGCTAAACAAGCATATGACCCAAAATACTTTTCCCCAGGAAAGACGTGGCAAGTTGATCTCATGGGACCACTCCCTGGAGTCAAGTGTCAGGCCAAGGCGTTAGTCCTAGTTGATTTAGGCACCAGACAATTACAATGCATCCCTCTTACAAAGACTACCGCCAAAACCGTCTGCTCTGCGCTACTCCAAGCCATGAGCCTCTGGCAAGTGCCAAACGAAATCCAGTCTGACAGAGGACCACCCTTCACGTCAAAAGCCCTAGCAACTTTTTGCAGTACCTACAACATTGTCTGGCACACCCACATCCCATACCACCCACAGTCGAATGGTGTCATTGAACGCTTCATAGGCATCCTCAAAGAAAAACTCTGTCTAACAGGAAACGGCACATATTTAAATTGGACAAGTCGTCTACCACAAATTCAGATCCAACTAAATGAAGACAAGTCATTATGGACCAACAAAAAACAAGAAGCACCAGAACCATGGAAGCCCCGATTCCAGCCAGAAGAACTCGTCTGGGTAGCCATACCAGGACCTAATGAAAAGAAGCAGCTGTTATACCAAGGAATAATACAATCTACAGGAACCTATCCAAACACCTACCACGTTAAAACCAATGTACCCAATAAGACATTATTAGCCCATCACAATTGGCTGAGTCGTCGCTCTGAGATAAAAGACTAGCTATTTTATTGTACATAGCCTTTATATTTTTTTTAACTATTCCATTTTCTCTACAGGTGTGTCGCATGGGACAGCCATTCGGAAAACCCCCATCACCCACCTCGTATACGCGTCTCAACTCCATGGAAACCACCCCTCCAAAGAAGTAGCCGTATTCTTTAGCAACACAATACATCAATGAGCCTATTCATCGTTCTACTAGCACTGTCCCCACGTGTAACCATCACAACCACCGTACTAAACCATCTGCCACCTAAAGAACACATCTACAAATGAACTACAGCTATAAACTGACATCCGTCATGTTATGTTTATCATTACCAACACTCTTTGTTACCCTTTTCCTAGTTACCATACCTGTCCTTACCCCCTTTTCTTCACCTAATACTGTACTTCAACTTTTATCCCTATGGGCTAATGCAACTGGAGAAGAAGAAAAAGGACAGGGATTAACCGCCTGTTTAAAGATTCCCATGTCTGTCCAAGACCCAGTTCTTACTCTTTATCCTGAACCATTTAATCTATCTGATTGGTTCTCCCAAATCTCTCAAAGTTCAAAAACTTCCATACATGTATTCCTAAGTGAAATTTCCGGTTCTATTAACTACTCTTGGCCACAAAATTTTACACTTACTAGCCTATCCTCTGAACCCACTGAAACGAAATGTTTTCTCAACAAAACCCCATACGCTTGTTCGGCTATCCCCTGGGGAATTCACCCTAATGGTAACGATTGGTCCCGACCAGACCAGTCACTAACATGTAATCTTCATTTAGTTACTCCACCATAGCAACTCGATCTTACACCACATAGTCAAGCTACCATATCTGTAGTTACCTTATTCCCTCTTATCCAGCCGACGCCCTTAGTAAGATGAAATAATTCTTTAACTGTAAATTTATCTCAACCAAGTCCCTTCGAAAATAATTCTTGGTTCGAATTTTATTATCCTACGTTATGAGCAATATTGTTAAATGCTGCCTGCCATGATATCACACTCCCAATAAAACAATCTGGCCCCCCGGAACGAACAAGACACGCTTTTCCTTTTCCTAAATGGTGCTCAGAATTATTTACTCCAACACCAATGGGCCTAGCCTAGGCCTGTTCTAATGGAAAAGTATATACAGCTTTACCTGCCACCCTCAGCACTGTACAATGTTTTCTAGCATCACTTTTATTCTGCCCACCTTTAAAAGCATCTACTATTTATCCACCGAGTCTTTCTATAAAACACAGAGAAACTAGATCACATGTGCCAGTATGGAGTTCCCTAACTCATGGAGAAAAAGTAACTCAAGCTCTTAGTTGGGCCACCGAAAGCCTATTTATTTGGGGAGTCGGTATAACAAAAACCCGCATTACCCTAGCCCAATTAGCTGAAGAAGTAGAATTATTAGCAAACAGCACAGCTAACAGCCTTTCTCTCTTTAACCAACAATTACAAGCCACCTCCCAAATAACTATTCAAAACCATCTTGCGTTAGATGCCTTATTACTCCAACATGGTGGCCTATGTCAATATCTCAACCTATACAATAACCTATGTTGTATTGCAATTCCCAATGTTTCTATTCCATTCAACCAACAAGTCGATAGCATCCGCAAAATAGCTAACCGTGTCAATGGCATCGCTGGCATTGGCAACAGTCTACTTTCTCAAGTTTTTAATGCACTAGGCTTTAATATCTCATCTTGGCTATCTAACCTACTTTCAGCACTCCTCTTATTATTCATACCTATTATTATCTTTTTATGCATTTGTTCTTGTATTGTAAAGTATATCCAAAATCGTATAAACTCTGTAAGTGCTTTTATCTACACCAAACTTCCCAATGAACCCAATGAAGAAAAAGATCTGTTCACTATTAACCCATTTCTAAATGAAACCACTACATAAATGTTCTACTGCCCCACGGCACAAGGGCATGTAACTGTTTTATTTTTTTTTCTTCTGTATAACTGCCACGCGGCACTCTCACATTTATGTAACCTTGAAGTCTTAATTAGTAAGCTAAATGAGCGCTTTGTATTTTCTCTGTTGGCATTAAGCTACACATGCGCATTTTGTAGATTTCATTTCTTATCTAGAAGTGTTATTTTTGCAGAAATGAAACTTATGGAGAAAGTCTGCCTAGCAATTATTATGTAAAAGAAACTATCCTATCCCTATATGCTCAGCTTATATCATAGTTAGTGTCACAGAGGCAGTCCAACCAACATCTATAAAGAGGCAAAGAAGCAGAAAACAGCAGAGACGACGACCGGAAAACTCTATAGGCCCGATCACCCTGGGCGTACCCCAGCGAAGACAAAGGCCTCGAAAATCCAACAACTGACAACGATTCACCGTATTACAGTTTTGTACTGTATATCCCATTCATGAGCTGTTGACCAGTTCTGGGACTTAAAGAGCCGGCAGCCGCACCTAGCTTTGGACTAGCTCCACTGTTGGAATGCAAGGGCTGGCCCTGGAACCCCGTGAAACAACAGACCCCCTTTGTATCCAGCATACTGTAACTGAAGAAACATCAGAGACTCCACTCCACGATTGCATCTCGTTGTAGCTTAGACAGCATATCTACACTCGCTATACTTGTATTTACTGCAGCTTCGTTCCAACCGGCCTCCCCTCTTATTCGTAAGAGGGTGAGGCCAGGTGAGTGAATAAAATCTTTTTGTTTTACTCTATATCTACTCTGTAATAACTTCTACTACTAACAACCCATATCAATGAGGCGTTGACCAGTTCTGGGACTTAAAGAGCCGGCAGCAGCACCTAGCTTTGGACTAGCTCCACTGTTGGAATGCAAGGGCTGGCTCTGGAACCTCGTGAACCAACGGACACCCTATAAATTAAGAAACACTAACAACTTACTCCAAGTCGTCTACTTTTGCCAACTTGGCGAACCTTGAGGGCGCCTATAAAGCTACCTCCAATCCCGTCCCACAAGCCGCGTGCTCGCACAGCTCCGCAAAGCCCGTGGCTCCCCTAAGCGGTGCTGGAACCACTAGCCCGGCATTCCGCCACAGTTCCCATCTTGTCCCCATGCCCTGTTCTGTAAGTGTTGCAATTATGACTCACATTTAAGTCTGTAACCCCTCCCACGTAAATTGGTTTTCCTTGAATGCCTGAAACAAAAGAGTGAAGGGATGAGTGAAAAATGATGATAACAGGACCCCCTACTAAATCACCCCACCATCAAAACCAATACCTGGACCAATGACCCAGCCATTGGAACCACCCTCAACATTCAAGAAACAAAAGATGAGGCAACCCACCATTGTGCCTAGGCTGCACATGCTCAGTATGAACATCTGGAACCCTCTGGAAAAGGGCTGACCTTGCCTGGACATGCCCTGCACATAGAAGATCATAGGTAGTGTGCCTCATAAAAAGAGGTAGTGAAGACTGACTCCTTGGGATGCCCTCTCCATCTAGACCAGCACCATGCCACACCACCTATCCACCCAGAGGCCCTGCCAGTGACCCCCCACTCTGGACAACACCTTGCTGGAAAAGACCCCAACTGGCCATCGAGGATCAACTCACAGCTCAGCATAGGTAGCTATCACCCCCATCCTTTCTTCAACCAAGGACTTGGACTCTGTTTCTCTTCCCTACCTGGACTCCAAACCTTCCACCGAGTCTCTTTCTCCTGCTACCATTGTGTGAGTGTGTGTAGGAATTAAGCTGTACAGTACAGTGTTCATTTAGTAAAATTGTTATTTGGAACCCTGAGTTGGGTTTTGCTTTACTACGATTCCAGCCCTGCTCCAATCTCTGCTCCTCACCCCTGTAACTTCTGTCTCATTTCTCCCTCTCCTGCTTCTGGCTCACCACCACTTCCAACACCTGTCCCATGCTCCTGTGGCTCCAGCTGTCCTGAGCTCCTCTCTGCCTGCAAACCCCTGTTTCTTTGCTACTGATTCATCTCCACTGCCTTTTCCCCGATCTCTGCCATGCCTATTGCCTTTTCCTCTGATCTCTGCCCTTTGCTCTTTAGTTACCAAGCATCCCAAGCATAGGTACCACAGGCACCAACACACACACAATCTCACCTGAGTCAGTATTTAACCTGTGTGTATATGTGCATGCGTGTGTGTATTGTGTATGATTTCATGTTATTAGCATTAGAGCGTATATGCGCTTGAATTGGTAATAGGTGTGCATGTGCCTAGGCTGGTAATCTTGGATGTGTATATGCTTGAGGTGGTAGTGTGCGTGTGTGTGCGTGTGTGTGTGTGTGTGTGTGTGCACCTAATTGATTTGTGTGTTTGTATACGTGCAATTGTGTCATACCCTCCCATCTAACGGTGCAATTTTGAGATCCTGAGACTTGTCCTGACCCCACAGGACAACACCTGTAAAGAAGTTAACAATTGCCTGATGGTCTGCTTCTAAGTAAGCGCACGCTACAGCATCATCAGAGGATACTAAAGCTCAATGATTGTGGTTAGGGTGGTAATAATTTTGGCTTAGAGCTGACTGAGGTAAAACTCAGTAGTTTAGCTCCACTCCAGCTGGAAGTTTGTTGGTGGTCAGACAATATATTGAGAAGAGTGTTGGAGCAATGACACAGCCTTGCTTAACTCCCATTTTCACCTCAAAGGGATGTATGATAGATCCATTCCTGAGAACCACCGCTTGCATACCATCATAGAGAAAGCAGACAATGTTGACAAATTTATTGGTCATCCATACTTCAGCAGTATCCTCCATAACACTTCTCAGATGAGGAGAAATCTTCTGTTTGGTCAAAGAAGGCTGTGTAGAGAGGCTTATATTGTTCCTGACATTTCTCCTGCATCATGTCAATTGTACCTCTTGATGCCCTAAGCCAACATTGAGATTCTGGAAGGAGCTCTTCAGCAAGTGGAAGGACACAGTTAGAAGAGTTCTTGCAATGATCTTTCTTCTGGTGGACAGCAAGGCAATCCTCTGTAGTTTCCACAGTCAGATTTGTCTCCTTTCTTGAAGACTGTCACAATCATGGCATCCCTGAGGTCATTTGGGATTGCCTTATTGTTCCAGATCCTTAATATCATAGAATTCTAGGTCTGGAAGGGACCTTGAAGCATCTAGTCCCCTGCATAAGCAAGAAATCATCTAGGGTCAGGTGAACCCAGCCAGGTGACCATCCAGTCTTCTCTTGAAGACCTCTAGGGTAGATGATTGTACCACCTCTGGAGGAAGCTTCTTCCATAGTCTTGACACCCTAGTTGTGAAGAACTTTTTTCCTAATGTTCAGCCTGAAATTATCTTCCAGGTGTTTTTGGCTGTTGTTTCTAGTTTTCCCCAGGTAAACAGTTGTTCACCAAGCTCCTGAAGATATGCCTCTGATATAGCAGTAAGCTGCAGTCAGGTCCCCTCTCAGCCTTCTTTTCTTTAGGTTGAAGAGTCCAAGATCACTCAGCCTATCCTCGTATGGCTTGCCATGCAAGTACCTGACCATTTGGGTGGCCTTTCTTTGGACCCTCTTGACCTTTAGCACATCCTTGTTGAAGTGCAGCACGCAGAACTGGATGCAATACTCCAGCTGTGGCCATACCAATGTTGAGTAAAGCAGAAGAATCACTTCTTTGGTTTTACTGGAGCTCCATCGATCAATGCATGCCAGAGTTTTATTGGCCCTAGCAACTACTGCATCACATTGCCAGCTCATATTCATGCTGGGGTCTATTGTTACCCCCTCCCAATCTCTTTCATTTGTAGTGCTGCTAAGGTTAGCAATGCCCAGCCTGTAGCTGTGTTGTGTGTTCTTCCTTCCCAGATGCAGCACTTTGCATTTCTCTGTGTTGAACCTCATCTGGTTCTGTCCCAACATGCCAGCCTGCCTAGGTCTGCTTGTATCTGCAGCCTATCAGCATGTATGTCTTCACAACCCCATATCTTGGTGTCATCTGTGAACTTGGCCAATGGGCATTTCACCCACTCATCCAGGCCATTGATGAAAATGTTGAACAGCACTGGGCCAAGTATCAACCCCTGGGGTATGCTGCTGCTCACATCTCACCAGAATGACACCGATCCATTCATTTGGACTCTCTGCATCCTACCCCACAACCAGTTTCACACCCACTTGATGGTCCCACAGTTGAGCCCAATATCTTCCACTTTTCTTATCAGTATCTCATGGGATAGCAGGTCAAAGGCTTTCTGGAAGTCAAGGTATATGATGTCAACTGCCTTTCTGTCATTCAGGTGACTAGTCACCTGATCATAGAAAGAAATGAGGTTGGTCAGACAAGATCTGCCTGCGGCGAACCCGTGCTGGCTGTCATTCAGTATCATGCCTTCTGCAAGTTTGTCACATAGAGCCTTTTTGATGAAGGTTTATAGGATTTTCCCTGGAACAGAAGTTAAGATAATTGGCCTGTAGTTTCCTGTGTCCTCACACTTCACTTCTTAAAGATGGGCACAACATTTCCCCTTTTCCTGTCCTCCCGGATTTCTCCAGAGGCCCATGACTTTTGAAAGAACTTTGCCAGGGGTACTTTGGCCAACTCTTGCAGCACGCTTGGGTGGAGTTCATCTGGTCCCGGCAATCTATATATGTCTAATTTCATTAATTGATCATACACCAGTTCTATTTCAATGGTGGGAATGGTATCAATCCCATTTGGCTTGTTCTGTGCCCTACCTGGCATGTTGTTCCCCTTGGTCTTGTGAAAGACTGAGAAACAGTAGTCATTTAGGAGTTCCATTTTTCCCTGAGTGGTAGTGACCAGGTATCCTGAGGCATTGAGCAGCAGCCCCACACTCCCATTAGTTTTCCTTTTACTCCTTATGTAGTTAAGGAAGGACTTCTTTTTCTCCTGTATTCTTGTAGCTAGTTTTAGTTCAGTTTCTGCCTTAGCTTCCCTTATCTAGTTTCTTTAAGTGCTAGCCATTGCCAAGTAGTCTTCCTTAGAGGCTGTCCCAAGCTTCCATTGTTTGTACCTCTTTCTTTTTCTGTAGGAGGGCTGCAACTTCCCTGCTTAGCCAAGAGGGTTTTTTGACTCTTCTGCTACTTTTTCTCTGTAAGGGAATGGATTTTCTCTGAACCTTAAGGATTGTGTCCTTATGCAACAACCATTCTTCTTTGCATTTTTGAAGTCTAAGACTTTGATCTTTGTATCTGTTTTGTCAGCCTTGTGATGGACCATGGATATAATGATTTCATGATCACTATCACTATCACCTATGTTTAAGTTGGTCACCAGGTCATCCCCTTTGGCCAGGCCCAGGTCAAGAAGTGCATTGTTTCTAGATAAGGTCATGAAGTTGTGAAGTGAGCTTCTCTCCCCCGTTATAAGATTTCAGTGCTGACGCATTGCTGTTCTTAATCTGCTTGATGGCTTTCCTCACCTCATGAAGTGTCTCTTCACAGGTGCTGATGATGGTGCCCTAGAGGGCACCCCACATGCTGCTAACATTCTCCCATTGTTGTACACTGGAATTAACCCATTTTTCATTGAGGCACTGGGGAAAGAAGTCCTGCTTGCTTGGGTCTCATAGTTTTATAGTTGGTAGGGTCAGAAAGGTCTGATCATCAAGTCTGACCCCCTGCCATGGGCAGGAAAGAATGCAGAGGTCAAATGAGGTTAGGTGAATGTCTAGCCTCCTTTTAAAGACTCCTGGGGTAGAAGTGTGTACCACTTCCCTTGGAAGTTGGTTCCAGCTCCTGGCCGCCCTGACTGTGAAGTAGTGCCTCCTGATGTCTAGCCTCAATCTACTCTCAGTCAACTTATGGACATTATTTCTTGTTACTCCAGGTAGTGCTTGGGGGAACAGGGACTCTCGCATTGCCTGCTGGTCCCCCGTGGCCAGTTTGTAGATGGCCACCAGATCCCCTCTCAATCTTCTCTTGTGGAGGCTGAACAGGTTCAGGCCCCTTAGCCTCTCCTTGTAGGGCCTACCCTGCTGCCCGATGATCATGTGAGTGGCCCTCTTCCGGACCCTCTCGATGCTGACCACATCCCTCCTGAAGCATGGTGCCCAGAACTGGACGCAGTACTCCAACTGCAGCCTGACCAATGTTGCATACAGGGGGAGGATCACCTCCTTGGACCTGTTCGTGATGCATCTATGGATGCATGACAAGGTGAGGTTAGTCTTCCTGACTGCTTCCCCACATTGGTGGCCCATGTTCATCTTGGAATCAGTAGTGACTCTGAGATCCTTTTCTGCCTTTGTGCTGACAAAAAGGGGGTTCCCCAGCCTTCAGGTATGCTGCTGGTTCTTCCTCCCCAGGTGCAGTACCTTGCACTTGTCCGTGTTGAAACCCATCCTATTCTCATCCACCCACCTCTGTAAACTTTCCAGATCTAATTGTAGCCTGTCCCTCTCTTCTAGTCTCCCATTGGCATTGCTTCTACTTCTGCCACTTCTTGGGAGCCAATTTGAGTGACATAACTAAATGAATGGGCCAGTGATGAGTCTAGCAATCATCAGCTGCTAGCACAGGTGATGCAGACATCTTTGCAATCCTAGGCACAGATGATGACATAGTCAATCATGTGCCAATCCTTAGATTATGGGTGTTAACATTATTTTTGCGCCTGTTTTTCTGGTGGAATAGTGTGTTGGTAATGGTTAGTCTATGTTCTATGTATTTAGTCAAAAGGAGGATGCCACTGGAGTTGATCTTTCCTACTCCTTCCTTGCCAGTGGTTCCATTCCTGAGGTTAGAGTCCTTTCTGACTATGGCATTGGAATCATTAAGAATAATTATTCTGTCTCCCTGTAGGACATCAGAAAGAACTGCTGCTGCTTCACTTTAACAGCAGAAGCCTTACGGCAAGACTTCCCTGGGAGCCTATTCTGTTCACTTACCTCTCTCCCCCAAATACGCTATTGGGTGCAGAGCCATGGCTAGCAATGTCTCCCTAGTGGACAAACACCATCCCCCCCCATGGCTTAGGGCTGCCCCTGCCACAGCAAAGTCTTCTGGGGTGATGGGATTCTGGCACTACCTAAGTCAGCACTCAGGCATGGTGTCATACTTGCCCCATCTTAATTACTCTATTGGTATGTGGGCCATACCCAATGCAGCTTGTATTGTATGTATAGGCTGAGATGCATGCATAAAACAGTTTTAAGTTTAGCCAAAAATATATTAAAGTTCATCTTCATGACCTGGCATCACTGAAAATGCTGCACAAAAAAGGAAGTCACATATGCAGCATTTTATTCAGTAAAGGAAGAAATCAGCACCTGAGATCATAGCCTGAATACAGAAAATGTGTTCGATACTTCTGACTTTTAACAGATGGAGGGTATAGACCTTGAATGCTGGAGAAGTATGTGAACTCTGACATCCTTGATAAACTTTGACATTCAGAAGTTCCAGAGGGATGGTGCTGACATTATCCAGGTAATCTGATAGATCAACCTCTTGGGGAAAAAAAAAAACAAGGAAACTTTTGGGTTTCAGCTAGACAAGAAGGAAAATGGCAGGGATGGGCATCATTTGACACAAAAACACTACTTACATTTATGAGTAAGAGTGACATGAAGAGTGTAATATATGTTGGCCAAGTTTTAAAAGGTATCCTTCTGGATTCTTCCTTTCTGAGAGAGAGAGAGAGACAGAAACCAGTGGGAGTAAACATTAACTGCTACAGTGATGTATTATCTTTGGGAGGGGGTCTAATATATGTCCTGGACATACTCATGCTTCTCAGACAAAATGTATGATAGTGGCAGCTTCATTCTTCATTATTTTTAACATTTTTCATCTTGTTGATCATTAATTTCATGGGAGGTTGTAGGACGAAAATGTGTTGCTATTCACAATATCCTCATTTACCATAAGAATATCTGGGAGCCAAAGTTTTCAACTGTCTAGGTAAGCAGCACCCATTCTTACTTTATCACCAATAATAACAAGTAAAGGAGAATAAAAATCACATTAAAAATCCACATCCTCTGTGTCAACCTGGCATAAGTTCTTTGTTGACGCCTATAAAACTCTGTTGCGACAGACTAGAAATGCTCCAGTAGCTTTAAATAACTTAAAAATACAGGTAGGATGATGTTAGGGTAAAGGTACTGAACTAAGATGCAAAGGACTGTGGTTTCATTTTTTTAGTTCTGCCACAAGATTCAGGGGAGATCATCCAGGTCATTAAAAATAATAGGAATGGCAATGTTATATAAGTAAATAATATAGTTAATATATTATCAGTTGTGGTTGTTTTTTATACAGCCTGCAATTTATTGTTTATAGCTCAGAATTCCACAGTTTACAAAACTGTGTTGCTAAGTAGAACTGAAAACTTTGGTTGCTGTTAAAACATCATGATCATTATGCATCAGAGGTATGCATATTCAAATGAATGCATTAAAAGCTGTTATGTACAGACCCAAGAAAATTTGCTCTTAACCTATGTTTGGCAAGTTATTTTCATAATCCTGAGGGATAAAGATGTGGAAAGTTGCAATCTATTGCATTAAAACTTGTCTGTTATGAGCAAGTGAAATAAATAAAGTGAGGGAAAACCTATTTTTTTTTCCATCAGGAGACTATTTTCTAATTAAAAAAAACAGTAAATGTAATAATTTATAAGAAAAATTATTAGCTAATAATCAACACAATCTGTGGACAAGATAAAGCTAGTTCAATCAGGATCTAATACTGAAAGGGCTAAAGGAACAGAGAACTGTTTCTTCATATAAAAACTAGTATACTTTTAGACAAAACATAACAATAATATTTAAATTGTAGTTTTCTTGGTGAAGGGACACTGTTATGTGTTTGCCCAGTGATGCCATGACTATAGTTCTTTGGTTCTACTGCAATAGAAATAATAGAAATAAACTAAAATAGAGCATAAAAATGAACTTAAAATTTTAGATATACACGAACATTTGATTGCTACACTACAGCTGCACTAAGCAGAGGGGCTTGCTTCAAAACAACTTAGTTGAGGCAACGCTGAGCATTGTCTCCCTCAAAATTTAGGCAGGACCTCCAGGATTAAAATTCAGAAACTGAAAGGTAAATCGCCAACATTTTTATACTTTGAATAGAGGATCATAAGCACATGTGATCAGCAGGAAGGCTAAGCATGAGCATGACTAGACCTGCCTGTTGGAATCCTGTCACTCTCCTCAATGTATGTAGCAGCTTGATAATTCAAGCAGCAGAGCTAGGTATTTATGTTATCTTGGGATTCACAATCTGAAATCCCCACTTTATGCAAAGTCTAGAGGAAAGAAAGCTCACCTTTTATATTCTTGGCTTTGCAGTGGTCCAAATATCAATAGGAAGAGTGAACGGTGGTCCAGCTCAGCCCATACTATTTTGATTAATTAGAGCATTTTTTTGTTAGGAAGCAGGACATTTAAATTCTAAGCCCTTCAGGCTCATGAGAAAGGTGTTTTAACTATTTGGAAAAAAGGTAGATAGGTCCTCCTCCTTTTCCACACACATACTCTCTGTCAGTAAGATGCATTTGTTCATGTTGATGTTGTTCCTGAAGAAATACTCTAAACTCCAGGACATTGATAAGACATGTGGGATGTCAACTCCCATTGACTTCAACATAATTTGAATATAGTTACTGAAAAGTGAAATATCACAGAGAATATATAAAATCATCATTTTATCTTTGAAAAAAAACCCTTTCCTTCATAGAAAGGGAACCCTTCTTTTGTGCAAATCACTCATATTTTAGGTCTATGAATACAGGAGATAGTCGTGCTGAAATAAACATACACTACATCTTTTTGCAAGCTCAGTGACAATCAGCGTGGTCTACATGGAAAATCTGATTGGCGGAATAGAGCAGACTAAATCTCTTTTATTTCAGAGAAATTATTGTGGGATGGTGGCCACAGAGGGAGTTCTCTCAGTATAAATGTTATGAATTTGTTTGCTGTACAATAATTTGACTGCTTAATATACACACATAGGTGAGGTCCATCTCCAGCAGCCATATTTCCCATCATTCTTAATATTTATATGAAATCAGCATTTAGATTAAAGCAACTACCAGAAATCAAACAGTGAAGACAGAGATGATACAAGTAGAATGTGGAAAGTTCTAGGAACAACTTGCTTTCTCTGTATTATTCCCTCTTTGGAGAGCATCGGTTTTCAACTTATAATTAATGTGCAGCTATGGAATCCTTTCCAATGCTCAAGTAGCTATGGGCATTTGTACATAACACAATGTTTAGTCCTCATTAATTGCACACTATTCTCTTTTGAATGACTTATGCCCCGCTTGTCATTCCCCGCAGATTCCATCAGGGGGAGGCAAATAACAATCTACCCTCTAGTCATGTCTTTCCTAATGAATTACAGCAGGAGGCACATATAAACCAGCATCCACAGTCCCCACTCCCTGCCCTCATTGTGAGTCACTTGCTAAGTCCTCCCCACTTCCCCACCCCACCTGGGCATGGTCACCCCAAAGCCCTGTCACTTGCACCCACCTAGGCTCGGCTCAGTCTCTCTGTAGGCAACCCCTACGGTGATCCCGGCAATAAGCTGTGTGAATCATCCTCCTCCTGACCCTTTCCCTTCCACCCATGTTAAAAAGTAAAGAGAATTTATATAGTTGTTCCCAGGGTCCTGCCCCATGCACCAGCCTGTGCACCATGTCTCTGGCCACACACCAGGGGCTGCAGACCTGAGCCACCTCATGCAGCTCCCAGGGTCTGGATGCCATGCTGTGCACAGGGAGCCTGGCTGCTAGAGCTGTCTGCTGCTGATGGAGGCCTTCAGGGGCTCTTCTGGGCTACTGCTTCACCCTGCTTCACAGCAATCTTCAGCTCTTCAAAGTCTCACTATTCTCTTCAACCCTCAATGTGTCTGCTATGTGATGGGCACACAGCTCCTTTTATGCTGTTCAGATGCTTCTCCCCATAAAGTTCTGCCAGACTGGCAGAATGCAGTCTCAAACCAGGTCCAATCTTTTCTTTTTTTTCCTCTCGCCCCAAGCAGGAGTGGGGCAAAGCCCCTCCCTAAAGTTACCCAATTGGTAGATAGGCTTCACCAATCACAAAGAAATTTCTCCAAGCCTGAGACACACTGGGGTGTATCTGTAAGTCTGCCACATATATAAACAGTGTTGTGATGGAGCATCATTGGGTGCTCCAATCCACTTAGTGGATTGTTGCAGGCAATGGATGAGCCTGAAAGGTGAGCAGCAGTGAACCCACTTTGGTAGCCATTTAAGGGGAAAGGTGTGTAGCAGAGCACCTTCATGGCAGTGAAATTGGCAGCTTCCTGCATTTTACATCAATATATGGAACAGCAAGTTATGGCAGGTAAGACTGAGTGGACTGCCCTACTTAAGCAGGCAGGTCAAGGTTGAGACCTGGTTCCAAGATGGGCCCCTGTCACAATTATATATCAGCATATATTAAAATGCATGAGCCCTTTTTTTTTGTTTCTCCAAAATTATAGCAAAATTCTGGTGCATCAGAAGCCACAGTACTAATGTAGCAGTTAAAACCATTCAAACAAAATAAATTCTTGGAAATTGTTGCAGACAGTAGCAGAAGTCAAGTTAAAAAAAAAAAAAAAAACAGCTTAGAACAGGGAGGGCCCAGAGATTTTGTCCTTTGAAGCTGTATGTATATACAGGTGTACAAATAGTATTTAATTTCAAAGCTAAGAAATTAATCTCATTTTAAATTTGCAGTTTTATGCAGAGATCTACCCTACATTCGCCTGTAAGAAATATACCATTGAAATGACTGGTAGCAATGATTCTTTTTTCAAGAAAACAAAAAGACCCAAACAAACAAACAGAAAAAGAATGCGTTTTTGGATGCATCTTAAAAAACACTCCTTTCCTCACTTGTGAACAAGTGAGAGCATGGAGGTAGAATTATGAATGCTAAATGAACAGGCATTTTGTAGTTTAAATTACAGTACATATTATTTGAAACAGAAGAAAGATGAAATGCTTCTCCTGAAATAATTAACCAGAATTCAGGGAGATAAATATGCCTTTTCACCAATGGCAAACACTAAGAATGCTTTGGAAAAACTATAAAAAACCCTTCCCCACACCCATCATTCTCAAATTGAAAGAGCATTTGAAAAAAATATGAGAGATTTAGCTGACTCCTCTCATAGCAGAAAATTTTGCAACTTATTTTGTTGAAATTATTTTTTAAAATCTTTTTATAAAAGAAAAAAAGTATTGATGGAAGAATATTTAAGCAGCTATAAATACAGCCCCTTCTCACATTTTTCCGTGATTCTATATACACATACACACACACACACACATATATAAAACATATAGCTACATAAAATATTTTTAATATTTTTGCATATTTTTTCCTCAATCTTTACCCAGGATAACTCCTATTAAAAAGCTTTGGGAGTTTCCAGAAAATCAAAGTTAGTCTCCCCTCAAAAAGAATTCCACATGTTTATATCCTACAACCAATAACATATATGAAAACTTCTGTATCCACATGGAGTCCCACTGAAGTCAATGGGAGTTATACCACTTATACCTGAGCAGAAATTACATATGGCAGTGTTACAGCTAGAGAAACACAGGCCTCATTTACATGAGATGCTGACTGTGCATTAGCATCATGTGGCAGAAAGCGTGATGCAATGCTACTGCACAGTAGTCATAGGCTACTATGTAGTCAGTGTCACAGAAAAGCTATTCCTCAGCATTACTGTGTAGTAACTCTGGTTACTGAACAGTCACTGTTTTTACAAGTACTAAATGACTATGCAGTAACTGTACAATCAATCAGTGTGTACAGAATGTTAACAGTTAAAAGAATGGGGCATGCTACTTTATTTTGGACCTCTCTGCCCCTTTCTTGTTTCCCTTTCTGCCCCTATGGCATACAGGTAACACATTCTGCACACCCATGCCATGGAGCCTTCAAAGGTGTTTTACTGTTGCTGAAGTACTTCAAAGGCAGCTCAGAATGTTTTATTATTGTCACTTCATAGAGAGCTTACAAGTTTAGAAAAGGTTGGGTGATGAAGAGTTTCCAAACAAGAGCAGCCAAACTGCAGTGTCCTCAACTCAGTGTTCTTTTTCACCCTGAACAACAGGTACTTTCTTAAAAATCAAGCTAGATAAAGGCTGGCCCACATATACAGAATGGATGGATCTACATGGCACAATGCTGTGCTGCAGAAAGATACCCAAATGAAGAGGTACAGCAGTGTTGCTATATAGGTCTGTGGCCTTGTCTACACATGCATTATACTCAGAGTAGACCAATTAGCTGCAGATTAAAGCACCGCTTTCTACATCTATGATAGTATTAGGCCACAGTAAACTAGTTAACACTGCTGTAAAATAGTACTGTCATGGACAGAGAGTAAATAACTGAGATAAAATACATACATAGACACTAACCACAGGCGTAAGTTGTGCTTAGTCAGCCTAGCCAACAGGGGGCCAGACTCCTGCTTACTGCCTAGCCACACAGTTCCACACCTTCAACACCCTTTCGCCCATCCCATTTCCTCTGTCACCCATCTTTGCCATCCAGAGCCCAGGGCAGGACAGGAGCAGCCCTGCCCCAGCTCAGATTGCTTCTGTCCTGGGTGCACATGTAGACATTGTGCCCAGGAGTAATTTCCCCAGCTGCAACTACTCTGGAATTTATTACTTTGAATTAATTGCATGTGTAGATGTGTAGCATGAACAATTTTAACATAGATTGCTGTAAATGTTTTATTTTTGTATAACTGCCGCGCAGCACTCTCACATTTATGTGTCCTTGTAGTTTTGGCTGTTAATCAAAATGGAAGCTTTGTACTTTTCCACGCTTGTATTAAGCTGCACATGCGTATTCTGTAAGTTTCATTTCTTATCTATAAGTGTCATTTCTGCAGAAACGAAACTTATGTAGAAAATCTGCCTAGTAACTATTATATAAAAGAAACTATCCTATCCCTGTATGCTTAGCTTATATCATAGTTAGCGTCACAGAGGCACCAACCAACCAACATCTATAAAAGAGGTAAAAAAGCAGGAAGTACCAGAGACGACGACTGGATGACCCTTCAGGCCTGATCATCCTGCAGCCGGTCTTCAGCTCTCCGTGTGGGCATATCCCAGCGAAAATCAAGGCCTCAAAAATCCGACAATTGACAACGATTCACTGTGTTACAGTTTGTATCCACCACCCCGTTCATGAGCTGTTGACCAGCCCTAGGGCTAACTAGTGGGCAGCCGCACCCATCCCGCAAGAGGTGGAGAGCAAGGGCTTACTAGTGAACCCTGTGGGCCAACAGACCCCCTTTTGTATCTGGCATACTGTAACTGAAGAAACATCAGAGACTCCATCTCTCGACTGCCTCTCTTCGCAGCTTAGACAGCATATCTACGCTTTCTATACTTATATTTACTGCAACTTAGTTCCAGCCGGCCTCCCCTCTTATTCGTAAGAGCGTGAGGCCAGGTGAGTGAATAAAACAAATTTTTACTTTACCTTATATTTACTCTGTAATAACTTCTATTACTAACATCCTATCTCAATGAGCTGTTGACCAGTTCTGGGACTTAAGGAGTCGGCAGCCGCACCCATCATTGAACTAGTTCCAGTGGTGGAAAGCAAGGGCTTGCTCCGGAACCCCGTGAACCAACAGACATCCTACAAACTTATTATAGAAAACTAACAACTTACTCTAAGTCATCTACTTGCGCCAGCTCGGCGAACCTCGAAGGCGGTCATAAAGCTACCTCCAATCCCGCCCCACAAGCCGCACGCTCGCCCGCTCCGTAAAGCCCGCAGCTTCTCAAGCAGTGCCAGACTCGCTAGCCCAGCATTCCGCCACAGTTGCGATAGTAGTAAAGTAGATTTGTAACTGTGTTATCCATGTTATTGTATCCTATAAGTTTACTGAAAACTCCATTTTGTGTATTCTTGCTTGACACGAGTTGCTTGCTTGACATAAGTGAATGAACCTAGTATAGCCTTTTTCTGTGTGAGTGTATGTGAAAGGGTAAGTGGTGGGAGAATGGCACAGAGACAGGAAAAGGAAAATTTAGCTGTATATGTAGGCACCAAGGCACCAGTGTATGAGTTACCAGACAGTAAACTAAGTTAATGGATGGCTCAAGAATCTGCTTGTCACCAGGTGCAAAGGAAGATAATGAGGAAAGGAATGCTGCATATTCTGCCATTTGGGCTACAGAAGAACACTTCAAGACTGAGATACCAGTTTTTACAACCAACATGACCTCAAGTTGAGATTACAAGATGACGGATGGGAGACAACATGTGAATAAAGACTGATAATGGAAAGACCCCAAAATGCTGGACAGAGACTTGCAATCCCTATATAAGTGGAATCCAAGTATGCTAAGGCGGGTGAACTCTTTTTCCCTTTCTGCAAATCTTCACTGGAGCACAGGCACATCTGGTCACCCGGCTCCTATCTTCATCTTCCTCAATGAGCCTGGGCTGGCAACCCAGTGCTAACATTGAGCAATCTCTGCTGGTAATTATAACATCTGACAGGAGTGGTTTTGTCTGTATGTCTGTCTATGTTTGTTTGTTTGTATGATTGTGTGTGTCTGTTTGTATGACTGGTATGTCCGAACCTCTATGTCTGATTTATGTAATAAATAAATGCAGGATTTTGCCTTATCCACCTTTAATCAGATCGCTCTTCATCTGATTAACAGATGCACCCTGTGTGGGCTAATTAAACCTTCTGAAATAGCAATCCCAATGTAAGAACCAGTTTTTCCAATAGAGACTCAGCTGTAGTCTGGACAAGGCCTCTGCTTACCAAGACTGAGTGCAAATCTAGTACAGTTTACTAATACAGCATAATGAGGAGGACTTACTAAGTTGTTTATATGTGAATCAGAGATAAAAGGGATGTAAGGGATCCAACCATCTACTCAAAGAAGGATCATGACCAGCTGAACCATTCTAGAAAATTGTTTGCCCAACCTAGTCTTAAAAACTACTAAGGAGGAAGATTGCACAATGATCTCTCTAAGGAACCCATTCCAGTCCTTCACCACACACAGAATTAAAAAGGTCTTCCTTTATCCAAATCCAGCCTAAACGTCCTTTATCACAATATTTAACTGTTCTTTCCTTTCTGTAGTTACAGAGAATAGTCTGCCACAATTAACTTTATAACCAGCCTTCAGGTATTTGAAGACTATTATCAAATTCCCTTCACCAGTTTTCTTTTATCCAGAGTGACTTACTCTAGTTCTTCCAAACTTTTCCATAAGTTTCCTGGACATCTAACCATTTTAGTTAGTCAGTTAGTTAATTAGTTTAGTTAGTTAGTCAGTTAGTCAGTTTAGTTAGTTAGAAAATTAACATATTATTTCTTGATTTTCAAGTATTTGCAAATAATGTTCTAAAATCAGTTGATAAATACGTAGGAAAACCCCCAGTTTTTCTTTTTTTTTTATTTTAAAATGCATTTCCTCCCCTTCCCCAGCCATTTCTGCTTTTTCTCCCTCTCTATTCCCTATAGACAAGCATAAGTGCGTTCAGACTTAGGATAAGCTTTAACATTATAATTTTGGTAGCAAGTTTTTGGTTTTGGATATCCAGTGTTTTATATTGTATTATTATTAGGTTTGTATTGATTCTTACTGTTGTATATTGTATTATTATCATTTTCTTATTGATTTCACTGTTTCATATGGATATTATATGGTTTAGGCCTGTATTTGTAAGTGAACCAAAGTCATGTCAAGTTTCCATTTTATATGTCAAGCCTCCATCTTGTATCCTCTGCCTGGGCATCCCATGTTGCAGTTGTATGAGTCACGTACCCCTCCCATGTAAATTGGTTCCCTGATGAATGAGTGTGATTGGGAACAATTGAAATACAATGGTAGCGGGCCTCTAACTGAATGGCCTGTAAGGACTGGGTAAATCACCTCGGATTGATTCATCCAGGAACCACGGACCTCACCCAGGAACAGAGACAAGAACCCAGCATTTGAAAGACAAAAGACCCTGCAGAACCAGCAACTCTCACCATTACAGACACCTGAAACAGCACACCCCTGCATAGAGCACATATATTCAGTATGCCAGGGACTGACCTTTGCCTGGGCAAGCCTCTTGTCACTAGGGTCACACAAGGTCTGCCCCTATAAAAAGGCAGTGAAGACAGACCCAGTGGGACGCCCTCTCCATCTGGACCAGCACCATGCAACACCACCTATCCACCCAGGGGCCCTGCCGGTGACCCCCCTCTGGACAACACCTATTGGACAAGGACCCCTTTCCAGCCTGGGATAGGTAGATATTAACTGCACACCTCCTTCTACAATTTGGACTCTCTCTCTCTCTCTCTCTCTCTCCTCCTGGACTTCAGTGGACTTCAGTCCCTGCACCAAGCCTCTCTAACCCCTGCTGCTATTGTGTGCACGTGCATGTGCGTGCGTGGGAACCAATTTGAAATTGTGTCACCATCTCCCCTGTTCAAAGCTACTGTCATTTGCAACCCTGAGTTTACTAAATCCCAGACCCTTCCTTATCTTAAATTCCAGCCTCATTCTCTCTCTCTCAGCTCTAGCCCCCACCCCTCTCCACTAGTTTCCCGATCTCCACTCAATCCTACTGCCTTTTCCCTGTGACTTTCTGCTGCCTTTTTCTGTTTTCCCACTCCCCCTGCCACCTTTCAGTCTCTCCTGCTGCTTTTCCTGTGATTTTCTGTTGTCTGTATCTCTGTTTTCAGGCTTCTTCCGCACCTTCTGTAGTCATCCCCCCCCCTGCTTCTCATGGCTGTCCTGCAGTTTTCTCCAGCAGCTGGAGCTTTTCTCCAGCTCCCAGCACCTACTGCTGCTCCCTGCAACTTCTCTGGCTCCCCACATCCAGAACTCCTCTTTAGCACCCACACTTTCCCTCTCCCCACCTACCTTTTCAGCTTACTTGTAGCTCTGGCTCTAGTCCCAGCCTCAGCCTGAGTGCTGGCATCGCTTCCCTGTTCTACAGGCTTTGGGCATTGTCTTCTAATCAATTAAGATCAAGTTACTCCCGAGCTTCAGTTCTTCAGCCCAGGCCTCTCTAATCTATTGGTTCTAATCCTGGTCCTGGTGACGTTCATTTCCAGCAACTTTCACTCCCTACACTTCTACTTTCTTACCTTAACCTTTCCCCAGGTATCCCAAATACACCAAGCACATACATATCACAATACCCAACTTAGGATCTCACTTGTGTATATGTGTAAGTGGGTGGTATGTGTGTAAATTAATGAATGCACATATATATACATATATAGATAGTGTGTGTGTGGTATATAAAATTAGTAATCCACATATGTCTGTTGAATGTGCAGGTGTTGGTAACTGGTAACTGATTCTGTCTAAATTTGATGTGTGTAGCGTGTATGGGCTTCAACTGGTGATAGATGTGCATGAACCTAGACTAGTTATTTTGAACGTGTGTGTATGTGAGTTGCTAGTGTGTGTGTGTGTGTGTGTGTATATATATATATTTATCTCTCTCTCTATGTCATGGGGAGAAACAAAGAAAAAAAACCCTAGGAGCGTGGGGGAAAGCCTGGGAGCAGGTCAGGGAAGGAAACAAAACAAAACAAAAAAAAAAGAAGCAAACAGAAAAACTCTTACCACTAGCCAGAACTGCAGCAAAGCTGGAAATGGTGGTGGGACCAGAGCGGCTCATTAGCCACTTTTTTATACAGCTGCAGCCAGCTGATAACATCAGTTGCAGGAGCTGGCCAGGGGAGATAAAAGGAGCCGTGGGCAAGGAAGGAGGGGGAGACCAGCTGGAGCACCGGAGGGGGAATCTCTCCTCGAGTCCCTGTGAAGGGGAGGAGCATGGGGGTTTGCATCCTGCAGCCCAGGAGAAGAGAGCGAGACCCTTCATAAGGAGAGTGCTGCCAGCAACGAGGCAGGAGGCGAGAGTGCTGAGCAGAGACCCGGAGACAGAAGAGAGCAGGACAGGTTTGAGACCCGGAGTTGCCCACACAGGGGCAGAAGAGTCGGCAGAAGCCAGAATGCCAGATCAGGTGGGAGCTAGAGAGCTCGAACAGCCTCAAGGAGGTACCCCAAGCAGAAGCTGAAGGGCACAGTCAGTGGGAAGGGCAACAGAAGACAGGCACTAGCCACATAGAGCTGCCTCACCAGGAGACATAGGGGAGATGCGCTGAGGGGGTCATTGGGGATACAGTGAACCCTCAGGCTCGATAGAGAATGAAGGGGAGGAAGTGGAGGACAACAGGGTGACCCAGACCCAGTCTAGGTTTTCAAGGGTCTGAGGGGCCGTAGCCGGTTGGAGTAGGGCAGTCTGTAGGACCAGGCAAAAGTGGGTGAAGGTTATCCCTTAGTAACTGGTATTTCTTCATTGGTGATATTCTTTTGTGTTTTCTTTTTTTTGTTGCCCACTTTTGGAGGGGTTGCTAGGTGAGGAGCCCAGATAGGGTACAACCATAGGCAGGGCCAGCCAGCTGTGAGGAGGAAGGGGGCAAAGTGGGCCTTTAGTCTGACTTTCCTATAGCCTGCTAGGAAAAGGGCGCAAAGCCTCAATTATTGGCTTGGCCGAAGATCATCAGGATTCAACAAGGTGGGGTGTAAGGGCGAGGTAGAAGGGAGGTGGAGCCTCGCAGAAGATCATCGTCCAGCGGTCCCATACACAAGAGACGCCGATAGTTAAACCCCACCACTGGGATAAGATCGAAGTTGTGACAGACGAGATTGGGGTGAGACTATCCAGGTCTAAGATACTGACTCAGCAGGACCACAGGAACGGGCAGACGGACAACCCCAAACATCCGGGGATGCATAGTGCATGACCAGATGTTCAAAGCCAGGCAGGTACACTATATATGGCATTGTGTACATGATATACGAATTAGTGATCTGTGTCTAACTTTTGGGGTGTATAGTGTATGTGCTTGAATTGGTAATAGGTATGCATGTGCCTAGGTTGGTTTGAATGTGTATGTGCCTGAGCTGGTAGAGAGAGAGAGAGAGAGAGAGAGAGAGAGAGAGAGAGAGAGAGAGAGAGAGAGAGTGTGTGTGTGTGTGTGTGTGTGTGTGTGTGTGCGCGCATGCACCCAATTGATTTTTGGGTTTGTATATGTGCAATTGTGTTACACCCTCCTGTTTAACAGCACAATATTGAGATCCTGAGAGCTGGCCTGACCCCTCAGGCCATCAAATATGTGCCACCTTAGTTCTAGTTTATTGAATTTTTCTGTCTATCAAACATTATTATTTTGCCTTTAATTCAAAATATGAGTCATTGATTAGTGTTCAGGCATGTAATTTTCCTATTGCATTTGTGTAGTGAAAGATGAAGGAGGTGGATGCCAAATACATCTGTTCCCCATGGTTTTTCCTGTGGATATTTTCAACAAAATCAAAATGTAATTTTTGTTGATGTTTTCCATAGGAGGTTGCAAGTTCACCAAAAACTAATGGAAGAAAGCTTTTGGGCAAAAATTAAAGTTGTTGTTTCTGGCAGGAATGATCATTTATTCCTCTCATCTCAAGTATTTTATGGTGATTCAGTTGAAAATCTCATCCTGCTGCAACACTCAAACAATGCTACTCCTGTTTTTGGCCAAAAATTTTTGGTTCTAAACATTTTTGTTGTTGTTAAAACAGATACTGCACAAAAAGTATTGTTTAGTTAAAAACTAGATTATTAAAATCAAATGCTAGCTGACTGATATTAGGACTGCACAAAATATTTCAAGTACCAATGTCTTTGGAACTTCTCTTTTCTTGTGTAAATGTATCTCCCATTAAAGTGCTTCCTCCCAGGAGATTTCTTTCTGAAGAGCAATAAACAGCAAGGAAAGAACAAGAACAAAATGCTAATAAATAAGGAATCATAGTACTGGTGGGTTCTCTGCTCCATATGATTTTAGAAATGCATGTCTTCTACCCATAAGAAGTTAAAAATATTCTAGAATTTCTGTTCACCTTACAAAATTCTAACCCTGCAATAGATAAAAAGTCATAATCTTTCAAAAAAATATTTCAATGTTAGGCAAAAATAAATTTAAAAAAATATTTCCCCCATTCCTTCCTTCTTGGCCCCTCAATTCTCCCTAATATTTTAATATCTCCTGCTTTAAAAGTTGTCTTAACTCAAAGAAAATTATTCTTATTGCATATTACTACCATTAGTGAAGCTCAAAAAAGGAGGGTTCAGCTTTGACACAAGTACAATCAATCTTAAAATATAAACTGAAAATTAAATAAAATGAGAGCTTTGCTGCACAAGAGGAAAAGAAAAAAAAAATCAGAAGCTATTGAGAGATGAGGGAAACACCCTACTCAGTTAAATATCTGTGATTCAGTTATGCAGGTTCAAGCTGCTGTAGTGAATATTAAGGTCAAACTTTTACATCAGCAGAATGCTGAAAAACTTTAGAAAGGAAAGAATCTGTGCATGTATGTTTCCAGGGATGGACAGGGAAGGGAGGTTTAGTTTCTACAGACAACATTTTCTCTAATGTGTCAGAACATATGAACATTCAGAAAGTTTTCAGAATTAGGACATTGTAGCAATACATTTGTTTTAACAGTAATCTTCATTTGCAGAATTTGAAATCTTTAAAAAAATAAAAGTCAACAAACCTCTCTAAAATAAGGAAAAAATTTTGAGGGTACACCCACTTTTTTATATATAAAGAGCAGACAACAATCTATTAATTGATTGTATATAATGGCATATTAAAAAAAGAAAATCCTAACACACTGAGTTGATTCTCATTAAGAAATAAGCCTGCAATCACTTTAGAAAAGGCCCATTGCATTAAAGCGAGCACACTCATGTGGTGTGAGGCAGTGTGGTCTCTTTCATTGAAATGGTCCCTACGTTCAAAAGCTCATTTAAAAAAAATAACTATCGGAACCATGCAGTTGGTCCAATAAAAAGATATCACCCCCCAAAATTCTTGCCTTTTGCATATTCCTTGCATCATCACAGCTACATCACTCCAACACTACCCCTTTTTCTTAGTTTATCACAATATGAAAGACAGTTTTACACGGCTTTGCATTTCATTAAGGATATTTCAAACACTGAAAATAGAGCCTGTTTGGCAAATAAACAAGCTTCCTAGTATTCCCAAGTCTAAGCCTACTGAATGTTGCTATTACTGTCCATTCAAATGCATTTAAGCACCATTATGACTAACAGCTTTAGTCAGAGCTATTAGAGTTTGCATCTATCACAATTTAATGCATCATGGAGCATTTTTGGAATATTTTACTAACTGCATCTAAAGGTTGTTATAATTATGGCTTAGAAGAGCTTTAAAAACTGGTTTAATCTCATGTGTCTATGAAGAGCACTATATAAGTTGATGTATGTTATTTAATTGGCACGTAAATTTTTAGTTTAAAATGATGAAAATGGCTTAGCATTTGTTAATCCAAGGAACTCATATTTGAAAACACCTGGGGAATTTTGGAAAAGTCTGAATTCAAATGTTGCAGTTTAGTTTAGGTTTTTCACATAAATGAGCTAGACTAATGCCACAGAACTAATGATAAAACTGAAAGATTGTGGCTCATACTCATTCCTTATATTTTTTTGAAAAATAAACTTTTTGAATTATGATCCCTTCCACCATGTGTTAGAAGTTCTAAGACTTAAGAGATAAACATTTTGCATATAAATTAAATTGCTTCTTTTTTTACACTGATAGTGGCTCAGAACTTCAGCCCACCAACAGCCTGCCTTGCCCTTCTTTAGTAGCTCTATCAGGGCAGGCAGGTGGAATAGTGGCTGTTCAAAGATGCAGCCAGCTGTAATATTTTACCATAACACTGCAGTCTTAAGGTTGGTTCCAACTCTCCTCCCTTTCTGTAGTGGAAGGAGGTCTGCCTATGAAAATGTTCCTTAGCTCTAGCCTCTTACCTCTCTGCCCACTCCCTGCCCCTCCTCCAGATCCCTTGCTCTGAAGGATCAGAACTTTGTTACATACTCACAACTCTGTGTTGCTTCCTATGGCCAATAAAATGACACAGCTTCCACTGCAAGGAAACCCTTTACACTAACAAAGGTGGTGTTCTATTTATTATAACACCCACGTGGACAAGTTAAACCCCTTCAGGTTTTGGTTGGTTACTATTTCAGGGGGGCAGTGGAGGCAATAGTTGATATTTGGTTTTTTATCATCTTTTCATTCTACAGTAGTGCAGGCAGTTGTGCATTTTAATAAATCGGGGCTCTTGACTCCATCCTGCTGGGACCTCAGACTGCAATAGTAACTGTTCCTATAGCACTTACTAAAATCAAATCCAGAGAGTTACTTACCAGTAATTTTGGATTTAGCTGATGTAGTGCCTTCTCTTCCACTGTATATCTCTTTGGTTTGCCAGCTTCTTTTGTTTGTTATAGAATGAACCCAAAGGCACATTAACCCTCAAGAACCCTTGGGCAATGCATTCTGAAAGATATTTAATGAGAGGGTCGGCCGAAAAAGAAGAGTTCAGTACATTACAAGCAGCATCTGGATACATTGAAAGTAATCATTTTAGTTATATAAAATATCTGTTTTGAGTTTAAATTAATATGTCGCATCTAATTACATTTTAATTGCACTTATTTTAACAGTTATCCTATTATTAACTTAACCTTTAGAAATGAACAGGCACGAGACTGCCAAAACAGCATTTTCTTGAACAACTGTATACATATCATTATTAAATTGCAACAGAAAGGGATTCATCAAAATGTCATTAACAGAGGGTCAATAGTCTTTCAGTAGCAACTTACAGGCAATGTTGTTAGGGTTAAGCAGTCATTTTTTTCAAGCCACATGATCTGATATGAGTTTAAATACGATTTCTCCCCTTGGATTTGTTGTCAGGTGGTAGGAATGAAATATGATTGCTTTTTAAATGCAGCCATTTTCCAAGAGCATGCAAAAGCCTTTTAAAAGCACCAAGGACTAAATCCTATTTCACTTTGTGAGGAAAATGATGGGTACGTATCTGCGTAACTGCAGCTTTTGACACTTAATGCACAATTTACAATTCAGCATTGTCTGTACTAGCTAACTGAGCATGCTCAGTGGGGCTTCACTCTGGCTGGAAAGCTGAAAGAGGAGACAGAATCATCTAGGTACACATGTGAAGCCAAGCAAGTCCTGTAATTTTAGTTGAACAAAAAAAAACCCAGCTAAGCATTGTGAGGAGAAAAATGAGACTTTCCTACCTTTTAGTCTAAGAACCTAGAAGTTAAAGCAATTGCCCAGAAAGCAGAAGACCCAGGTTCTAGGACCCCCTACCCAGAAAGATGTTTGAACCTGCATCTCCTGTTTCCCCAGCAGACTGGGGAGTCCTTCCTTAAAAGCTGGCCCACAGAGAAGCCAAAAGGGGAAAATGTGGTGTCAGGAAACCAAAGGCACAAGTTATGGCTCAGTGAGATGGATGCTACCCTGGATGGGAGGGAACCCTGGGTTCTAAACTTGACCTCTGCTCCCAATAGGGCAGGAATTTCCCTGTTCCATCCAATAAGTATTAAATGCAAGGTGAGCCCACTTGAAAGGAGGTTGGACAGCAGTCTAGCAGTACAGCCTCAGTGCATGAGAAACTCTGTTTTCCAGAGTAGCTAAGGAATTGCAGAGATGTATGTATTATTTCCATTTGAAAGAAACCCAAACTCCTTGGGGAAAGGTTATGAGAGTGAACAGACAAAATGAAGGAGGAAAAAAATACTGTAACCCTCTTACTAATCCACTCCTTACAGAGGTCTAGTGGTAGATTGGGGGTGGGTGGAAGAGCTATAAGCATAAGGCAGTCTAAAAATATTTGCTTTATTTCAAACACTTTGCATTTTTTTAATTAAAAAAACATTTTGCATCTAGAATTGGAATTTCTCTATAATCCTGAGCTGTTCTGGTACCACAGACATTAATATTCAAACAGCATCTCCAGTTCTCTGTTTCTATCCTATTGCTGATTATACTCTTGAAGTGCCGTATTCTCTTCTAATTTATGTGGGTTTTACATCTGCTTAACTTACCTGACTTTGACCAAATAGTTCTTGATTTACCTTGCTATGACAGGAGAACTGGGTGCAAAAGTAACAACTTATTTTTCTCTGCTGGGACATAGAGTGAGAAGCAAGGGTTTTTGTTTTTTTTCCTGCAAGATACTTTGTTGGACAAAGTTTATAGTTGGAAAAGATGCAAGACAAGCTTTTGGGCACAAAATGCCCTTCTTTAGGTCTGCAAAAGTACATTTTAAGTTAAATACCAGATGAAACAATGGCTTGCGTTCAGCTCCATATATAAAAGAAAACAGGCACTAGAAGGAGTGGTGGACAGCTATACATAAGGAGCAACACATTTTCAGAAGTCACTTCAAAGCAGGAGAAATGTGATTGAATAGATAACATTCAGAGCACCTTTTCCTCACTGTCCCTGCTCACAGCCACACTAGGAAGCACAACCAGCACCCCCCAGACCTGAATCCCAATCTCAATCCCAATTTATTAAACCATGAGATCTTTAATTTACTTCCTCTTTATTTCTTTTTTTTAAACTTTTTATTTTATCCTTCAATGGCTGACTCCCTTCATTTTACCACCCATCCCACACCCCTATTTCCTTTCCATCTCCAAGTTTATTGCCCACACCCATTCCATTAACTGTTTGCCACCCAGCTTCATATTCTTCCCCACCCCACCCCCGCAACTGATCTCTCACATCATACCCCTACTGAGAGCAGGGCTAGAAGCCTGTCCTAGCTCAACAGCTCTGTAATGGCAACTCACCTCTAGCTCCTACTCAGGCTCCTTCTCACCAGCCCTCTAGTGGCAAGTCACAGCTGTACAGATGGGGGACAGTTAAAGAAGGTTTTTAGCCTTCAGGTGTGACTGCTCTAAATTTGAGTTAGCACTAACACTACTCAATATTTGAGCAGCTCAAAGTGCAACATGTAACAAGGAGGAATAAAGCCAGCACAGTTCCATTATTATTTTGATCATGTTTTATCAGTATAAGACAGGGATGCCAAACTCACCTTGTGCTTTAGGTAGGAACTCAACCATGGAGCTCCTTACAGGCCAGATCCAGCCCAAGGCATTTAGGGCAACTCCGACTTCCACCCCAGGTACATGTGACCTGGGCCAGAGCTGGAATTGTGTCAGCACTTGCTCATCCTCCTGTTGTTGACAGTCACATCCACCAGGGTCCAAGGGTCCTGGATTTTGCAGCAGGCCATTTGCCCCATGAGTCCATTGGGCCCATATGATACCCCTGGTATAAGAACAAAGTCAAGGTGACTCAGCAGAGCCATCCTTTCTCCAGTGACGTTTATAAGAGTTTCAGCACTCAGTTTAGACGGAACAGGTTGGCCTCATAATGACTGTGGATACTAAGGAATTCTCAAAAACAGAATTTCTTTAATGAGATTTTCTTTCAATCGACTTCTGGGGTGATGCAAGAATTCCTACATCAAGGGTGGAGGGGGGAAGTGCTAAAATAGGTGCAATGCTACAGCAAAACCTACCTTAAATTAAATGCTTGAAAACAAAACCAGTTACATCACTGAAAAATATGAATAGAAAAAGTAATACTGGAATCTCTTCGCTTTAGAGAAATACAGGACAGATGGATAGCTTCTGGGGGTCTAAGAATAATTTGATTAATTGCATTACATCAAATTATTTTTTTCAGTTCTTTACATAAGAAGTGCATTCTTTATGCATTTAGTAGCAATATATATAATACCTTAATTAGTTTTCAACTATGCCGGACGGAGTACAGTGAATTGGGAGTAACTCTGTTGAGGTTAGTCAAATTATGCTAGCATAAAACTAACGTATGATCAGAATCCAGCTCATCTCATCTTTTGGGAGACCAAGCATGCAGTTGTTTTTTCCTGTAAGAATTTCAGTAAGACAATTATGGTATAAAAATAGTAACGAAGTACAGAGATGAATTGAAGCCCCCTAGCATTTTTCCGTCTTTTTTCTCTATTCAGTCTGCCTTGTCATATTTAAGCCCAGTCTGTAACTGTAAATTATTTGTTTGTTCTAGTGATTTGACTGCACAATTACATAAATAAATGCTCCTTAGCCATCTGCTCAGAGAATTTTGACAGCTCAGAAATACAACAAAATCTAGAAAGAGATTATCAGATTTTTTTATATTCCAAGCACAGATTAAATGATATAGATCCAATTTGTTAGAGGCTGGGCCCCAATTTGGTTAGCTGTGTTTTCTGAAGTCAGGCAGAAGTTAAAACAGGGTGGCACCTTAGGGTGTCTGTAGGTATGCTGGGTGGCTGCTCCAATGTGGTATAATACAGCAAGATGCAAGAGGCTGCTGGAGTCAAATGAGCTTTAATTCAAAAATCCCTGCCACCATTTTTAAGTGCAGGGATGCTGATACATGAGATACAGTGGTGCTTTAATTAGAGTGGCTCTTGAAGCTGCTCTAATTAAAGTGCCCCCCCCTCTATTTCTGGAGCATGTGTAAAAGTGCCCACAGGTACTAAACTTAATGTGCAGCAGCTATGGCCCATTAATGCACATGCAGATGTGCCCACATCATCCAATATCCTTCATTGTGATGACTGGCATGAATAAAATGAGCTTCATGCAAACACTTGTCCTGAGGTTTCATAAGTTCTGTTAGTCTTCCTGTGAGTCAATTTCAGCATGCCAGTGCTCCTTCTTAGTTTAATGGCACCCAAAGGAGAAAGCAACACAACTGAATTGCCAGCACCAATATTTAAAGCACCTATATGAGCAGAATTGTTTACCAGAAAAGAGACTGGAATTCTAGGCAAGGCCAAACAGCTGCCCTACCTATTGTATTAATTAAAAGGGAATCAAAGTGTAAAAACCTTGAAGTAAAACTGCAATGAAACCAGGTTTCAATGTATTCTAAGTACAATTTATTTTTCAGTTTTTCCTCTTAACAACACAGCCTTGCTTTAATGAGTTTCATAAAGTGTCATCAAATATTTTGCTTAATCCTTACTTATTTATGCTAGATTTGAAAAAGGCCAGGCTAGTAATTTGTGTGAATATGAAAGTGGGTGATAAAATTGGAATGACATGTGGAAAATCAAATCAACAGACTGAAAGTGGTCGGATGCCATCTCACTTGCTCCTGAGAGCTAATTGAATAGAAAGAACCTTTGCAAACTAACATTTGAAAAGTCTTTCAATTGATTTTATTTCAAATTAAGGATTAATTTCAGGGGCAGGATTAGAAGGGCTCCTTTGCAAACAGACAGCATTCAGTTCTTTAAATTGGATTTATTTGCAGGTGATGGCTAATTAAAAGTAAAGAATGGTTCCCTGCACTGCAGGCCAAAAGGAAATAAAAAAATAGTTTCCTCTAATTCATATTCAAAACCAAGTTATACATGACAACAGTGCAGAGTGCTGCAGTATGCCCTGTCCTACAGAGAGCTGAGTTCCAGATCAAATAAGGCTTTTGCTTTGTAGACTGATAGAAGCTGGGAGAATGTTGAGGTCTGATGAAAGCACTTTGCACTGGGAGGTTTCTGTTCATGTGCAGATATCTGACACCCACTGAGAGTTAATTCATGATGTGGCACAAGCAGTAGCTCCACAAATGCTTGGAAGCGCCATTCTCCCTGCTGCAGGGTGAATGCTGGCTGCGGAGCATTGTGAAAGAGGTCTCACCAAGCTACCCCATGGGATATAACAAAAGCTGTTTTAAGGAGAACAATTGCATAACTCAGCTCTGAAAATAAGAGGAAAAAAAATTCCTCCCCTCCAACCCCCGCAAAAAAGAAGCCTAATGAAAATGTAAAAAGCACTTTGAGGGGAAAATTCCACAGTTAGGAATGGAACACAACATTTCTCATTCTTCCAAGAAGTAGAAAGAGCCTGTAATGTTGAAACATGGTAATCAGTAGTCAATGCTGTTTCCATAGAAACATGGGTGCTGCCTTACTGCAAATGTGATCAGATAGGGCTCAGTCTCACAGAGGTGCAACACTGAACAACTTGCAGAATCTGCTCAAAAAATCATCTATAAATACGAAAAAAAAAAAGACCCGAGATGCAGCTTTTATACAAGCAAAAAAAAAAAGGGGGGGGGTTGCTGAGATAATTTATACTTTTCTGTGAGCAAAATAAGGTATACCAGCAAAAGCACTGTTATGCTAGTAAAACCACATCTACACTATTCTTCTGGTGGTACACATATCAGATATCACTAACTGACATTTCTATACAAACAGAAGTGTATAGACTAGATCCCACATAGGTCTGCTTCTCAGACCCACTGTGCCAAATGGCAGGGCCCACAAATATTATACTGTTCTGTGTAAATTACCTTCCCAAACTGGAGACAGTGCTGCAGATTGCTACAGACTGACAAATAGAACTGAAGAGAGACATTCATTTTCTCCTGAGAGAGTTTCTGTTCTCCTAGGAGGAACTATGAGTGTACAGATATTCAGATTCTTTCCTCCCATGGTAAAAGTGACCACCCCAGGAGAAAAATAACCTGGGAAAAAACGGAGTTAAATCACTCCCAGGAGAGCAGAGAAAATTCCTGTACATGCCATGTGCTAGCCTGCCTACAGACCTGCAGTAATAAAAATATTATGGCCATATAAGGCATTCAGTTTTGCTTGGGAGAGTTGCTGCTCTCCCAAGATAAATCATACATGGACAGATGTTCAGGATTTTTCTCCCAGGGAACAATCCAGAGTTAAATCACTCCCAGGAAAATTTCTTCCAGGAGACTGCATGTCTGTATATATTCTTTCCGAGAGAAACCACAACATAGGGTTTCAGCATCCCAGGATGCTTTGCTCCTGCTTTTGCTTCCCAATGAGACAGTGGGTGCATCTACACAAGATGCTAAATGAACTTTAGACTAATACTACTGTGCATTAGTGCATAACAGAAAAGGCTGTGCTCTTGCACTAATGTGCAGTAGAATTAGCCTACTGTGCATTAGCATTACTTAAAAGGCATGTGCTGGCACTACTGCACATTAGCACTAGTTACTGCGCATTTAGTTAGTACCTGTTATGACAAGTACTAAAAACTTAGTGTTCAGTAACCACAGCACATTAATGAACATGTAGATGTACCCAATGTGTTGTTTACTGGACTTTTCTACTCCAGCCAAGCAGGTAGCAAATATACCTTCTTCATAATCCTTCACAATCACAATATTTCCTTAGCTACAACAACAAGCCTTTCCTAGTATAGACCAAGCCAATCCCACTTAAATATTTAAAGTACATTATACCCTTGTTTATACCTTTGCAACCCTTTGCCTCTATCCAGACCAGATAAACAAAAGATGTTTAGTAAATATATTCACTAACACAAATTCATTAATAATATAATCAACATTTCTAATACTGCATTTAGCACTACGAATGCATTTTTCTAGTGCAGACAGACTTCATATCAATGGTCATTTGTAATTTGCATTTGATCTGTTTGGCTCCCTTGATTTTTCTCTTTTCTTCTCTTCCTTTTTCTCATTTCCCCATTGCCTTCCATTGACTTCTTTTCCTTCTTGAATACATTGCTATTTTCCATTCCATTCTCTTTCTTCTCTTAACAGCTATTTAACTTCTTCCATCCTTTCCCTTATACCCTAATATTATTTCATCTTTATTTTCCTAGCACAGCAAAAGCAGCTCCCTCATATTGAGGAAAAAAATTCCTAAACACTGTTTCTAAATTGGTAAGAGAGATGCAGTTCTTCCCTCTTAAATTTTCCCTTTCGTTCTCAACATCTTCCCACAAGTAGCTGCGCTTTCAGGAAAAATGGCACATCCACCAATAGCATTCAATGCAGATGCTTAGTTCAGATCCAAGTTGGCATACACCTCTTCTATGTAAAGAAGAGAGCCTGGGGGACCTCAACATCTGGGCAAATTTGCAGTCACATCTGGATTCGGATGGGTCCCAATTTAGAGCAGACAGGCAAAGAACAAGGATCTAAGATCACAGCAGATCATTTATTGCAAATAATATAAAACAATCATAATTCTGGAATATATTACCATAGCCCTGCTCCCTATCCTTGCCCCTCCCCCCTGGTTATATCTGCCCTATATTTATTAAATAACCTAGATTTCTGATATCTTAGCTCCTACTTTCAGAGTGCATAGTTAAAAGAAGAAGAAAGAAATATATTAAGACATTTACTTAATTTTTGCATTAATGTGGGTTTAGAACTTGGTGGCTGAGAGTGCTTATTGAGTAACTACCCCACACCCTATTCAGCCCCACTTGTTACTTCATCAAAGCTGTAGGAAAGAAGGGAAGGAAATTCTGCTTGGGTCTGAGTTTTTTATTTCACTGCATTCTGTGCTAGGAGTTGGAGTTTTGGTTCAGCTCCAGCTCTGCTTTTCCAGTTTACCCTTTGCAGAAGCAGGGGAATTGGGCTTTTTTGAAGGGGTCTTTATTTAGGTCTTTAAGTAAAAGATACATTTAAAAAGCATCCTCATTGTCTGAGGCTGTGAACCAGAGCAGCTAAGCAGGAGGTATGAGATGTGGGTGGACTCCTGAGTTTTGGCTAATTCTGATATAAATAAGCCTAAACCTGTTAAAATAAAAGTGTTTAGAAATGTGAAAACATTAATTTTAGTATTTTCCGGTGAATTATCCTTTATCTTGTTTCTGTAATAGTCATATGAACAAAAATTATTCAAAGAGCATGGTCTCTTTCCATCCATGTTTCTGTGGATTCTTTAATTTCCATTTTTCTTTTCGGAATTTTGTGGGTTTGGGTTTTTTGCCACTTGACATGTTAGTAGGACAGAGTGAGGAGCATCTTTGTGTATTTGACTTATTTGTTGGTATAAATGGAGTTTACCTTAGCCGTGGCGGAATGGCACAGAACTAGACTGGATTTCATTGTTCTTTATCTCATATCCACATCTATAAAATGAGGATAAAGATTCTTTGTGTAGTGCTAGGGGAGCTACATATGAAGAGTGTTGCATGAAAGAAAGCTTTTGAGTAAGATCAGAATGTCTTTGATTTTAGATATATTTTTCGTTTGGTATTCAAAGGATTTCAAGCATGTGATCTCTCTGAATTTTTAGTCTCTACCACTTCCATTGTCACTGTTATTGTTTTTTCTGTTCCTTTGTCCTATTACTTATGAAACAGCAATTATGATAATAAATCTGCTTACGACATCACTAAGATGATTGCATTGTCCAGTCAGAGTTCAGCTCAACCATGCATTATGGAAAAAAGAATCTATGGAATAGATAATTTGTAGATTTCCTTCTTTTTAATTCCTGGAAGTATTTGCAGGATCTTTTAACATCTTATTCCTGATGTCACAACATAGCACATTTCTCCATTGCTTTTACAGAGACAATGAAAAAGATATGCTAAAACAAGAGAATGCTAATGGAGTAATTACCAAGCAATGATAAGTTTATGACCTCTGTCAAAATTGTTTCTCCCAGCTATGTAGTGTTGTGTCAGCAACAAGATAGCTTGGCTAATAAATGTAGAGTCCATGGAATACTTTGAATTTACTCAAACTGATAATGTGCTGGATACTATGTTTTACATTTTCAATACTGTGCATAGAATTAAGTATGCACCTCCTATTATTGTCTGGGAAAGTAAACCAAGTGTTACTTTGGAGGAAAACACAAATTACATGGAAGAATATGCCAAGTTACGTAAGTATGTGTGAATCCGTGGAAATAAACAGGCCTGATTTTTCCCTCCATTGATTTTACAGTGTAATTCCATTCATTTGATGGACTAATTGCAGAAACAGTAATGAGAATGGATGAGAATCAGGACCACTGAGAAGTGTCTGGAACTATGGGTAGGCAAAATGGTTTAGATTAACTAACAGGAAAAAAAATTCCATACTTTCATTGAATAAGTACCAATCTCCTTCCTGAGTCTCAGGAAGAAAAAAAAAAGCAGTTTAGATACATAGTCCCCAAAGTTATCCAGCAGGATTTCTATACCAATGAAATGAAATAAAATGCTTATTCAGACGGTGCTAGGAAATACTGTAAGTAATATCAGAAGCCCAGTTTATTCCCACTGCTTAGGCAAAAGATCTGGCAGGGCTGTTCCCAGTGCAGCTAAAGCCCAGAGCAGAGGGAACTACCTCTAGAAATGGCCTGCTGGCCAGGGGTGGGTGGAAGTGTCACACAGGCTGTCCTAGGCAAGGTCATCCCCAGGCAGAGTGCTGTGGGAGCAGCCATGGGCCACATTGCCAAGGCAAGCTCTTGTGCAAACCATCAACAGTATCAACAAGAAACAAGACCATTTATATCCCTGGTAATTGCAAAAAAGGCCTTGAAAACAAGAATCAAGAGAGACATTATGTTCTTTCCTCGTCTTTTAAGTGTCCAGATCTGGACATCTAGGTGCCAAGGATAACACTTACAGACACATTGGTATTGTGTTCCTGGACATGTAGACAACTATAAACATAGTCTTCAGCCTAGGTATATGAACTGCTGCAAAGAAGCAACTGACTTCCCATTTCCCCTCCCCAAACAGCTGAGTAGCTAGGGAACTCATCTAAGAAGAAGGGGAAGATGAGGGCGGAGGATATATCAGACTGCCAGACCAAACAGCACCCACAACTACAGCCCAGCCCAGACCGATGAGAGAAGCAATCAAACAGGTAAGAGAGAGGGGGCAGGGTAACACTGGGACTAGGGGGTCAGCACACACAGCCACAGGAGGCCTCAAATGCCTCTACACAAATGCTCGTAGTATGGGCAATAAGCAGGAGGAACTCACCCTCCTGCTGGCTGACACCAGCCCGGACATAGTGGGGATTACGGAAACGTGGTGGGATGAAACGCATGATTGGGCGGTCAATGTCAAGGGCTATAGGCTGTACAGGAGGGACAGGATAGGAAAGAGGGGTGGGGGCGTGGCGCTCTATATTAAGGAGGAATACACATCCTCGTTAATTAGCAAGGAGCCAGGGGATGGGCACTCTGAAGTGCTTTGGGTTAGAGTACAAGGCAGTCGAGGGGAAAGGGACTTAATGGTGGGAGTCTACTACAGACCTCCCAACCAGGGAGAAGAGCTTGACCAGGAATTCTTGGGTCAGCTCACAGAGGTAGTGAAGGCTAGGGATGTAGTAGTCATGGGGGACCTGAACTTCCTGGACATCTGCTGGGAAGAGCAGTCAGCCAGGTCTGAACACTCACGTAGGTTCTTGGCCAGAGTGCAGGACCTCCATCTAACCCAGGAGGTGCACAGCCCCACCAGGGGGGATGCCTTGTTGGACCTAGTGCTGGCCACGGGTGATAACCTGGTGAGGGGGCTGCGAGCGCTCGACCACCTGGGCAACAGCGATCATTGCCTGCTGGAATTCACCATCCAGCGCAAGGTGGCAAAGGCATGCAGTAAGACAGCGGCCCTGGATTTTAGGAGGGCAGACTTCAACGAGCTAAGGAGGATAGTTGGAGAAGCGCTGAGGTCCCGGGGGGGTGGGGAGCCAGGTGTCCAAGGAGAGTGGTCGCTCCTTAAGGAGACGATTCTCCAAGCCCAAAGGAAGGTAATCCCAATGAGGATCAAAGGGAGCAGGAGAGCACACAAGCCTCCATGGCTCACCAAAAGCATCCGGGAAGGTCTCCTTGCTAAAAAGGAGGCTTATACCCAGTGGAAAGAAGGGGTCATCACCAGGGAGGACTATTCTGTAGTTGCTAGGGGATGTAGGGGGGCAGTTAGGAAGGCCAAGGCAGAGATGGAACTGGGACTGACTTCCCAGATTAAGGACAATAAGAAGTCTTTTTTTAAATACATAGGGGGTAAAAAGAAGGTCCCAGGTAATGTGGGGCCCTTGCAGGATGACATGGGTAACGTCGTCGTCACACCAGACGGCAAAGCTAACAGGTTTAACGATTTCTTTGCCTCCATCTTCCTAAGTAGGGACCAAAACAGCCACCTCCCTGCTGGGCCCCCCTCAGGCCCCGGGGGAGGCACACCTGGGCCATGGGTTAGCAAGGATTTAGTTAGGGAGCTTCTGGAGGGGTTGGATGTATTCAAGTCAGCCAGCCCAGATGATCTCCACCCTAGAGTTCTAAAGGAACTGGCCGAGGTCATTGCAAGTCCCCTGGCAGAACTTTACGAGCACTCATGGTGCTCTGCTGAGGTACCGGAGGACTGGAAGAGGGCCAACGTGGTCCCCATCTTCGAAAAAGTCAGGAAGGAAGACCCAGGAAACTATAGGCCGGTTAGTCTCACCTCAATCCTAGGCAAGCTGTTCGAAAAAATTATGCTGGCACACATCCAGAAGGGGCCAGCAGGAGACTGCATGCTTAGGGGCAACCAACATGGGTTCATCAGTGGCAGGTCCTGTCAGACCAACCTGGTGGCCTTTTACAATCAGATCACGAGATCATTAGATGCAGGGGTAGCAGTGGATATAGTCTTCCTGGACTTCCAGAAAGCTTTTGACACTGTCTCTCACCCTGTTCTCATTAAGAAACTGGGGGGCTGTGGTGTAGACATCCACACAGTCAAATGGGTCGCCAACTGGCTGGAGGGCCGCACCCAGAGGGTGGTAGTGGATGGGTCCTTCTCAACCTGGAAGGACGTGGGCAGTGGGGTTCTGCAGGGCTCGGTCCTTGGGCCCGCACTGTTCAACATCTTCATCACTGACTTGGACGAGGGGGTAAAAAGCACCCTGTTCAAATTTGCTGATGACACTAAGATGTGGGGGGACGTGGGAACATTGGAAGGATGCAACAGGCTACAATCTGACCTAGACAGGTTATAAGGGTGGGCGGATGAGACTAGGATGGGTTTCAACACAGACAAGTGCAAGGTGATGCACCTCAGGAGGAACAACCGGGATCATACCTACAGGTTGGGGAACTTCCCTCTTGTCAGCACGGAGGCAGAAAGGGATCTGGGAGTGATCATTGACTCCAAGATGAACATGGGCCGGCAGTGTGGAGAGGCAGTAAGGAAGGCCAACCGCACCTTGGCATGCATCCACAGATGCATCTCGAGCAGGTCCAAGGAGGTGATCCTTCCCCTCTATGCGGCATTGGTCAGGCCGCAGCTGAAGTACTGCGTCCAGTTCTGGGCGCCGCACTTCAAGAGGGATGTCGACGGTATCGAGAGGGACCAGAGGAGGGCCACTCATATGATCAGGGGACAACAGGGCAGGACCTATGAGGATAGGCTACAGGACCTGAACCTGTTCTGCCTCCAAAAGAGAAGGGTGAGGGGGGATCTTGTGGCCTGTTATAAACTAGTCAGGGGGGATCAGCAGGCATTGGGGAAGTCCCTGTTTCCCCGAGCACCGCCGGGAGTGACCAGGAATAACGGTCACAAGCTGGCAGAGGGTAGGTTTAGGTTAGATATCAGAAGGTGCTACTTCACAGTCAGGGCGGCTAGGGTCTGGAACCAGCTTCCAAGAGAAGTGGTGCAGGCTCCTACCCTGAGGGTGTTTAAGAGGAGGTTAGATGAACATCTAGCTGGGGTCATTTGACCCCAGTACTCTTTCCTGCCATGGCAGGGGGTCGGACTAGATGATCTGCTCAGGTCCCTTCCCACCCTACAAATTATGAAACTATAAGAAACCTGTGGGCCTTGGTTCTAGCCCTCGCTCTCACCCAGAGCACACTTGAACTCAAATCCTTCTGACTCCCCAAGCACAGCATGGTTATGTAATAAATTAACAATTTTGCAGGGGCAGGAGTCCAGCAGCAGGGGTAGGAGGTGAGGGGAGCAGAACAGTCCTGCTAGTCTAGGCTCCAGTCAGTGTGTGCAGATTCCAGCAGGGCTGTTCCTGGTGTGGCTGCAACTGCTTTGCTTCCTTTGCCTCCAGCAGCAGTTCCTCCTCCTGGTCCTGTCTCTGCTGCACTGCTCTGGACAAGACAGGAAGAAAGCTTCAGCTGGTTTTAGCTACACTGGGAACAAACCCACCAGAAGCTTCTTGCTGGCTGGGGCCAGGGCCAAGGCATCAAGTGAGGGTGGGAGCACAGCACAAGCTGTCCCAGGCCCATACAAAGTGTTGTGGGGATAGCCATAGGCTGCATCACCAAGATGAGCTCTGCTGCAGATGTCCCCTGCCTTCCCCTCCCTCCCCATACCCAGCTGGCTCCCAGGACCTAGCATCCAGACAGTGCCCCTACACACAACTCTCCCCACCCTCACACCCACCCACCCTGCAGAGCAGAGTGCTGTCCTGGGAAATGAGAGAGACTCAGGTTCAAACCTCTTCTGGATGAGGGAGGAATTAAAACCTAGGACCCCAAAATAAATTTTCTTAGTCCACAAGCTAGGTATGCCCTTTTCCCCCATCCTAAGGCTAAATTTGGTAGTCATGGACTTCGGCCAACTCCATTTCTGGGCATGTAAGATTGCTATGCATCTTCAGTAGATAAGCCCTGACCACTACTGCTTATGCCCAGTATGCATGACGACATAATAATGGTTAGTCATCTATGCACACAGACAACTAGGGGCATTTATACACATGCTCCACAAGGTGCTGGGGGAGGGGGAAGAGGGGGCTTTAATTTGAGTGGCTTCAAAAGCTGCTCTAATTAGCGCACCCAGAGCATCTTGTGCATCAGTGTCCCTGTGCTTAAAAATGGGGGTGGGAGCACTTTAACTGAAGCTCATTGAACGAACGTTACTTAAAGTTCCCCTACCACCATTTTTAATCATGGGAACACAGATACACAAGACACTGAGGTCTGCTGGAGTGCAGCAGTTACCACACTTCAGTGGACTCGATTAATTGAGGAAGTTCTGTAATTGTAGAACATCAGAGCAGCCTTGCTGCTTGTGTACAATCATCTTAAAATGCCATGTAAGCAACTATGTCTGGACAGCTAGATGACCAGGAAGGGAACATAATATCACCTCAAGTGTAAATTAAAGCAGTGCTATCTTCCTGAGTTTGGGGACATCATGAAGTCATGAATCCAAAAAGACAAAAACTGCTCTGTTAACTCTAATACTAAAAATGTAAGAATGACTATTTTAAATGTCAACATATTTAACTTATGCCCCATTTCCTATTTTAGCACACATATGAAGTTGAAATCCTAAGCTTTCTACAATGCTTCCTCATGGGCCAAAAAGTTCTAAATTTCTCTTACAGAAATAAGGAAGTTTCTCTTACAGAAATAAGACAATGCACAACTTCAACAGTGATATTGTGTTTTCAGTGAAAACCAAAAGTGTAATGATCTTCTGTATCTGGTCTTAGAAGGAGAGCAACATATTAATAATAGTTATTTCTCTCCAGCAGAGGAAGGAAAGAGGAAGTCAGGGTTGTGGGGGGAGGAATTTTATCTTTACTAGTGTGTTTTGTTTTATTTTGTTTTAAACCTTCAGGTAGTTGTTATTAAATAACCATAGATGTTTGTAGCCTGACACAAAAGGTTAGAATATCTAGATTATTTTTTAGGAAGATCTCATCTACCTTAAATAAAATGACAATTTATGAACCCAAGGTACAAAACTCTAGCAGAGACAAGGGAGTTTGAGGACATCTTTACTGCAAAAGAAATGATGATGCCATTGACGTCTTCACTAACTCCAGCCTGTCAGCAACTCTCCTAGCAAGAGATTTTCTCCAAAAAAAAAATTGTCAAGTATGATCACACTGAAGGAAAAGTCCCCTCCCTGGTCAATAGTTTTGGAACAATATTCTGTTCTCCCAATAAAAGCTCAGTTAGCATTGGCTTCCATTATGGTTTATTTCAGCATAAGCTAGTGTTGCCCAATACTTTTAGAAAGAGTCTCTCCAATTTAGTGCTAGCTGCTCTATAAAGTTTTACCAGCAGATCTTAAACACTACCAGAACATGGTGAATGGGTCCACATTTGCAGGCAAAACTCCTTCCTGCAAACACTGGCTATCTGATCAAAAAGAAGTTTCTATTATTACCTACTGTAACAGGACCAGTCTACCAAAGCCCCACCCACATGTTCTGGGCCAACCGCCCCCTCTTCTCTCCTGCCATGCCTTGTTGTTAATTAATTAATTATCTTAATTAGGCAAGATTAAGCCTATTTCTTGCCCCATTGCCAGGGGGTGCTATCTGCAGCTCCATTTCTCCCCTACACCACAGCCCAGGCCTTGCAGATGGCATCCCCTGTTATCATCACCATCCCCACTCTGGGCCCCAGAATCCTCCAGTCTGAACCACACCTGGATCCCTCCACTCAGGCAGGCTACTCCACCTTCATTCTAGGCTACCTAGCTCCCTGAGCTGATCCCCCTTACAGGTCCCCCCAGGACCTTTGGCTCCATTGGCTCTGCCTTCACCTGCAGGCCAATCAGAACCCCAGGCCCTCAGCTCTGGGCATCCCCCACAGTGGGCCCCTGGCCCCTTGTCCCTTCCAGTCCTAACCTCAACATTGACCAGTCAGGGGATTTCAAGACAGGTTCCAAGTTGATAGCCCCACTCTCTCTCCAGGGTCCACCTTCCTGACCCTACAAGGAGTAACCCACCCAGTTGTGGGAGCTGGGCTTATTAAAGTGCCCCAATCCACCTTTCACCAGGGTTGTAACTGGCCTGGCATTTCCTGGAGGCTCCAGCACCACTGAAAGCCCCACCAGGCCACCTACTCCTAGCAGGGTACAGTTTTAGGTCATGCCAAGAGCCAGGAGCCTCCAAGCCATCCCTTACAGCTCCTGCACTTACCTCCAAGATGTTCTAAGCAGCCAGGCAATGCTACTACCTCAGCTGCCAGCAGCAAAACGCTCTGTTTATATGGGTGGCCAGAGATCTAAAATGGCCACCACAATCAAGCACCTGCTGGCTGCTTGGCTAGGCCCTTAAAGTGGCAGTCACAAACAGTGCCCTGCCACACCTGCCAATTGACAGAAGATGCAACTTGATACACCTACACCTGCTGCCATCTGCCATGAACCCACCAGGCTGTACTTTGTGCCTGACCAGTACCACTGCCAACATGATTCTGGCTGGAGCCACCCAGAGCTGGCAGAAGCTGTGGAGTTTACATAGGCTGTGCCAGTTTCCTTTTGGCAGGCACTGTATGACAGCAGAACATCTGGCAGTAGAAGCAGCCTATGGTAGACAAAACCACATGAATGTATTGAAACATGTGCATGCCTCCCCCCAAAGAAATAGGGCTACTCACATTCAACAGGTTAAGCAAGGAACTGCATGGAATGATGAATCAGGGTTTATGTGATCATAAAATCTCAAGGCTAAATGTAGAAAGACAGTTTTCTCTATCTCTTTCAGTCTTAAAGTTTGTTTGTACTGCTTAACAAGTTGTGAGAAAGGACAGTTAATGTCCAATTAATTACAATCCAAGTGATTGGGAACTACCTAATGTGATAGAACCAACCCAATATAGAAATAAGTGACTACTAGGATTTGTTTAAAGGTGGTTGTAACTCATCTTCACAGGTCAGAACTTGTCCAACTCTATTAAATCACTTTGGTTTATTATGATCAGTTTTTGGTAGCATTGATAAATGCAGGAAATTCCTGATGAAAGTAACACAATTAGAAAAGGAAAAGAATGATTGCTCAGTACTCCAAGCTCTGTGTGACCTTGAGAAGAAAGATCACAAAAGATACAAAAATATGATGCAACATAGAAATGATTTAAAATACACTTAAAAGAAACAGCTGTAGCAAGATGAGAAGAAAACAGATAATTGACACCAGATGTCCCTCTCAGACAGTGATGAAAGAGTAATTACAGAGGGAAAGATAGCATCCTGCAGGGAGCAGATGAGCTATACCAGCAGCTCAACAAGAACGCAGAAGAGGCAAACATGACAAACTTCACCCCCTCCTATGGCATAAAAAGAGAAGTAAAGAGGAAATCTTGCCTTATGCACTCAGAGAAGAGATGCAGAAAACTATGAAGACCTCAAGAGGAAAAATACCTGGGACAGATGGTAACACTAGTGATATCATAAGAGTTGGAGGGAACCCAATAACACAGGTAGAAAAATTAATCAGTTTGAACCACAGAGAACAGTGTGTCAAAGGACTGGAATTATGCTATAATCACTCTTTTAGCTTGTAAAAATGCCAAAGGTGCTAAAAGACATACAGCCAGCATTCCTATAGACTTTCAGCTATCTCTTCAGCTGCTGAACAAATTAAATTAGTTTTCATGACAGCTAAAGCTAAAGCTCAACCATTATGACAGATATAGCTCAACCATCCAAGTATACTTAAGAATATTTATAAGGTTATTTCATCTCAGTGTGCTAAACTACAAAAGTGTGTAATGTCAAGAAAAAATGTAGTAGAGCATTCTCCATTTAAGTGCATGGCCTCCTGTGCACTTACAAGGACTAAGCACTTAAAGGAACCAACACTGCTACCTAGCTATAGAAACAACATGGGCTAAGCCTTTCACACCTCATTAAGACTCCTTTCAAAGTTTCTCAAGTATCCAGGAAGATTTCTGTCTTTGACTCCTCTGTGTAATCCTATGAAATATGAACTGTCATTTCTACCCAGGAGAACTTTTACAATCGTTTCCAATGCCTGATGAAGGGTGTTTGTGCCCCAGATCTTGCAATTAAAGATTTTTTTTTTTTGGCAAAAATCTTGTTGGTCTAATAAAAGATATCATCTCTACTATAAGTCCTGATTGAAAGTTTCTCAAAACATTTATTTGCCTTTACTAGCACATTTGAAATTCGCAGGTCAAAGTCAATTAATGGCTGTATTAGAAGTCTCAGCATAAATATGTAGTTGGAATAAAGTTAGACAAGCTTTCAAATGCAAGACCTGATGAACAATGGCTTGTATTTAAAAGAGTGTCTAATTTTATCCCAACTACATAGTTGGTCCCATAAAAGATATCCTAAGAAAAGATCACCCTAAGAAATCCTTGTCTCCAGCATGATTTCTGGACCATCAAGGCTATAATGTCATTCTTACGTTACCATGGGATCCAGTAGTCATTCATTCCAGAACAGCAAGAGTTCCTAGTTGGTTTAACCACCTTTGCAGTTGAACAGATTGTAATTACATTATAAAGTAAATAGTAGGTCAGAAGAATTCCTATACATCTAATTGGTACACAGATAAGTGATGTTTATTAGAATGTGAACAAAGGGTAAAAAATTGCAACCACTATATTGTGTCATTCAGCTAAGTGACGTATACACTTAGACAAACAGAATACATGGGATCTGTGATTATAAACTCTGCAGATGTCCAAGTGATGGCATAATACACACAGCAGGTACACATTTAAAAAAGACAAACAAACAAAAAAACCCAAATTCCTATTAAAATGAAAGCATATATTGCTCACTCCCTGAGAAACATGAACCTAAGTGGCAGATATTAGTTGCAATGAAATCCTGGAAAGCATTCCACCTGCAGCCATAAAGCCACTGTAAAAATATACATAGAACTGGGGAGGGGATAATGCTTAAAAATTGCTAGGACCTCTTATTACTGTTGCATAACTTCTCAACCTATACTGTAAAAAAGTGTTCTCCAAATTTTTTTTGTTAATATTTTGTGGAGCTGTCTGTAAGCAAAAGTTTTTAAAACTGGGTGCCTGAAGTAAAGTTCCCTAATTTATATTTATAATAAAGCCTAGCTCTTATAAACTAGTTTGCTAATGAAAAGTTGCTGAATAGATGCTATTCCAACTGAATACATTTAAACATGAGCTTTCTCACCATGTAATGCTTTTTTAGCACAGAAGAAATCATATTTCTAATTACCCTTTATCTTGTGATTTTTCCTTTTAATTTGGTAATTTGTCAATCAAATGTCTATATTCAGAAACAGATCTTAGAAAGCATCATGACTTAAGATGATATTAAAAAAATAGAATTGTTTTGCATACAATTTCCATAAGAAGAGTATTTTCTGTTCTTGTGGAAATATTTTTGCTTAGGTTTCTGACCAGTTATATGAAGTTGAAACCTACAATTGAAAATTGAACTCTTGCTGCATTTTTGTAGTATAACTATAGATAGGTAGATTTGAAACACAACTAACCAAGCAATTCTAATTCAGAGTTGTGTTAAGTGAATGTATTCCCTTGTAGTAAAGTCCAAGGAAAATTTAACTGTAGCTACAAGGTCACTTGAAAAAAATGTTACAAAATTGGGAAGAAGTAATCTCTTTCAACAAGGAATAGTGGGAGCAAAAGGGTAGTAGGTATGAGTTAAGTATTGCTAAAAGTTTAAGTTTTCATCCAATAGAAAAGGTTTCATTTAGAAAGGAATTTTGATGGGTTATCAGGATCCTTATTAGCATTAGGACTCTTTTCATTGGCATGATTTGAGGACCACTGAAGTTAATAGAATTTGTACTCCTTTGTATTCAGTAGACTTTGGTCAGTACTTTTAGTGTTGCATTTTGACTTACTGCGGTTTGGAAGTGTTATCTAAAGTGATTCCTGTTTACATACCAACCTAAACAGCAGGGTTTTTCAGGTTATTATGCTGCTATTTCTATATCACTGATTTTCTAGCAACTGCAAACTCCTAGGGAAGATCAAACTTGCACAAAATGTTGGTCAAAAAATCTCAAAAGGTTTAAATGTTTTATTTGGGGAGCTCCAGCTCTTCAATTTGCTTTAGGTGTGCATTTTAAATAAACAGGTTTCTACTGTTGAATAGCACTATTGAGTATACTCCATCAAGACAACTGGCAGACCAAACAAAGAACATTATCAAACACGTGTGAAACGATAATTATGCAACTGGCATTAGTCAGATCAGCAGCTGTTAGAAGAAAACAGGAAGTGATAAATGGAAACATGGAAACATTTATTTTCTTTTCCTTCCTCTTCTCCCATTCTCTCTCCCCTCCCCCACCTCTTTGTAAATGAGACATTTAAAAAATTTAAAAAGACTGGTAATATAGAACACTAAAGAACATAGATCAATCATTTTCCTTAGTTGCATTTAGCAGTACTTTAATATATTTTGCAGAACAGGTAACAATATTGCCCTCTGATGGCCTGTCCCCTGCTATTAAAAAGTTGTATCAAAAGTAAATACTCATGGAATTACTTAATTTATTGTTTGTGCAGGGAGAAATGCATTACTATTAAACAAGTAGAATTACACACATCTTTGATTTTCGGAAAGTGGCTAAAGTCAAACTGAGCTGGAAATAAATTCCCTGATAACCCTGAATCCAGCATGTCACAAGCACACATGTGCCTAATTTCAAGGATCTGAATTATTCAATGATTTCAGTCGAACCACTTAAAATTAAGCACACATTTAAATGCTTTTTGTGTTCAGGGACTCATAATTTTTTTTTCTTTATGGGCAAAAGAAAATATAAGATCTGGTCCAATCTTTGCAAATACCTTGAATTGGACATACACAGTATATTTTTGGTTTTGTTATTGATATCCCTGAAAATATCTGGCTCTGAGTGGGTGTTGAAGCAGAAGAAACGCAATTTCGACTAGAATAGCTATCCTTGAATTATTTTTACCCAACCAGAAACATAAAAGTATCAGCTATCTTGCAAGGCGGCCTGGTGTCATATATTTGCAGGTAACTTTCTGTGGATTTGACAGCCTAAGAGTTGATCAGATTGGAGACATAACCAAGCCCTGACTGAAACAAACATTTTTAAATTCATTGGAGGTATTTATATTATGTGCTTTCTGAACCTGAATCAGAATTTTGCACTCCAACAATTATTAAAGCCAGAGCACTGAGACACTGAAACATTTGAAAATTCAGATGTGGACCCAGATTTTGAAGCTCCATTACAAATCTCAACTGCAGTGGTGAGCTATGAGTATTTTAAAGGGATGTTTTATACATTTGAAATAGCTATTCATGTAAGCCATATATACTAGTGTGTTTGTGAACAGGAAGAGCAAAGAAATACATGTTCTATTCCCTTCTGTTAAAACAGATTTTTCTTTCATTGCTATATCTAAGGGCGGAGTGAAACACTACATGGCATGACACCCCCCCCCCCGCCTTTTTTTTAATATCTTCAACTTTTAAAGCATCCTGTTTCCACAATAAAAAATCTTAGTATTGAAGCCTGCAAGATTTTTAAGTCTTAGAAGGACTTTCTTGGGAACATTCGTGCCAAGAAAACCTGAGTATCACTATCTAGTGTAGACATATCATATATCTGTGAACTTCTCTATATCCACAACCACACACTACTCAAAAGGAGAGGAGTTGGAGAGTCTTGATTTCTTTATACTTTTTCTTTTATTGAAACCACGTGTGTGTGTGTGTGTATATATTCACTATCTATATATATATACATTTCACTACCTATACATATATCTAGATATATGTATAGATAGTGAAATGATCCAGAAAACTCTTAGGTATGAAGATGCACACACACACACACACACAGAAGGATATGAAAAATCAGATCCTACATCAATGCTTCCTTTTCTTTTTTTTAACTTTTATATAAATTTAAGACATTTATATACTGATCAGATATATTACTAATTTTATCTATTCAATTAAATATAATTACTAATTTTATCTGTTCAATTAAATGTAATATTTCTACTCTGTTCTTTCAAAAACCCCTGAAAGCACATTCTAAATGCCTACCTATTCTCATCTTCAGATGTCTGCTTTGTGCAATAGTTTCAGATTGCAAAGACTGCTTTTTAAATCTTTTATGTAACTTGCTGATGCCTAGGAGCTATTTCTTTTCTCTCTTTTCTTAGGATAAGAAATCATTTAATGGACTGAAATCAGAAGCTGACACTATTTTAAATGAATAAATTTAAGATGATTCAACCCACTTTTAAAGCAGTCTTAATAGTCTATTCTCTGGGAAGGAAAAAAAGTTTGATAAGTAAATTACCCACCTTTGGGCACAGAAACTGAATAGATTCTCTTTAAATGATATGGAGTGCTTCAGAATTTTATATATACATATAAATATGCCAGAAGCAAAGGAAATGTGTTTTCAAAGAAGATCCTGAATATCAATCACAATGTTCCATGAAACATATCTGATATATGTATTATTGCAAAATGTGAATGAAAATCCTATCATTTAATTCATATATACATAGTAATGAAGGAGGAGCATGCAAGCTGTAAAGCTAGTTTGAATATTTGCTAAACCTGATTCATCAATGTGTAGAATAGAGGTGTTTGGGATGTTTTAAATAGATTTTGTTTGAAAATCCAATCTCAAAGAACTGTGGAAGACTGCATAAAATTCTAGTGTTTTAGGATACAAATTGGGAGTCAAGATTGAATTACCTGTCTTCTGCTATCAATCATCCATATCAATATTTAAATAGTTTGAAAATTAAAAACCGTTGCAATATATAATAGTCCATTCCTGTCCTGCAATTGTTATTTACTCATTTGAGACCTCAGCATAATTTAACTATTAAACTATATGGGTTAAAAGTGAACAAAATGAAATGAAGATGTGAATTCTGTGTTAGTATCATATTTTCTTGCATGCAATAGGCACCTTTTCACCAAAGTCCCCAAAATGAGGGCCTGTGTATTATGTGGGGAAGCTGATTTTCTGCCCAGGATAGAAGAACCCTGTTTTGATTCTATCAGCACAGTGCAGCAACTGTGGTATTATTTTTTAGGGAGCTGAGGGAGACAAGTGACTTAATGTTTCATTGCTTTACATTCCTTTTTAATGGTCTTCATGTTCAACTAATCAAGCTAACCTTTCTTAGGGAAATTCTTCCATCTGCCAGCTGCTTCTGGTCTCTCTCTCCTTATTTCAAGGTTCTGGAAACTCTTCAGCTCTTTTCAGAATCATAGCTACATCTTCAGGGACTACACCTCAGCAGCAGATAGCATTTCAGCTTGAATTAAATAGGAAAGGGAGGGAAAGTTAATAGAGGATTAGTCTCTGTCCCTTCTCTATGCAGCCATAACAAACAAAACCTTTTTTATTTTTCCTTTCAAAAACAAAGTGTGTATTACATTCCATGGTATGTTGCATTCAAGAAAATATAGTAATTCTGTTTAATATTTTATTTGTCCATCATAAGATTATATTTCAAGTATTTAAAATATTTTGTTACCCAAACTTTGTATTGGAGCTGAATCTTGTCATCTCAATAGTAGAAACTCTATACAATTTATATCAAGATTTATTTTATATGTTTATATCAAACTCTAGATTTATATCATGCTATCTGATGGCTAACATATCAAACACTTGGTAGACCACAAATTGGATGACTGAATGGTTTTATTGAAAAATACTCTTTGAAGCTGCCTTCCTAAGTTTTGTGGTTACTTCTTGCACTATAGTGTGTGGAAAGTCATCACTGAAACACAGCTCTCTAACTGAGAGGCTTTTGCATCTCCATAACACTTCTTTAACATGTTTAATAAAGAACCAGACTCTCCCCTTTTAGATTTCCTCACACCTCTGTAAACAGTCTAAATATTTCAAGCAACTCTACGACTGAAAACAAATTACTTATTCCTTTTCTACAGCTTCCCAAGATCTAGCCCTTTTTCTTTATTTACCATTTCAGTATTGTTCTTTTTAAGTTGAGCACTTCTTCCCTCACAACAAGGATAGGAAAACTGGAAAAAAAACAGGAAATGTATTCACCAGAAACTAGCACACTTACACTGCTCCTGGTGCATGACCTCTACCTCATTCAGAATCATGCACTGCAGAATATCAGGTCAGTTGACAATGGCTATTTTATCGCTGCAGTCTTTTGGTCTGCCAATTTAAAGGATAACACTAGCAAGCTATGCTGGAGAAAAAAGTTTCTATAAAAGAGAGATTTCAAATTGGAGGGTGTAGTAGTGGTGGGGGTAGTGCTAGTAGCTTGTGATTTTGGTCATTAGTCTCATGTTTGGTGTGTTTGCTAACCACTGGTGTGAATGTTAACCCACTCCATGAGGAAGGGGTGGGGGATCTTGGATTCTGGTCCCTAATATCAGGATTGTTTATTTTGAATTATACACTCATTGATTAAAAAAATGGAAAAAAGTTATATCAATATATGCATAAATGCATAATTAATGTATATCTTATGTAACCATTAGAAAGTATTCTTACAATCTAAATATGCATGATTGGATTCCTACACATATAAAGTAGTTTTGAAAATGGGACTTGGGCTTTTTTTTTTTTTTCCTTAGTCCATACATGAGCCAGAGAGGAGAATATAAAATATAGCATTAAGAATCAGATGTTGGTGCTCTTCCTAATTAATAGTAAAGTAAACACTATGGGGTTTGCCCTTTCTGAAATATAGCAACTATCTTTTATTATTAAACCTATAGAGCAACTGTGGTCTACACAGACTAAACAGGAAAGCAGCGGACCCATTGTTCATAAACATCTGTGACCTCCAGAGGTTATCTGATGGGGTTTTTTATTCTCTATGTTTCATCCATTTGAACAGCAGGTGGCAACCCATTGCCCATGGGCTGGACACGGCCTGTGGAGCCTTTCCGTCTGGCCCATAAAGCCATGGTTTCAGGAGCATTTGGTGGTGAGGGGCTCTGCCTATACTGCGCTGCACTGTACTATGCCACAGTTGGGTACCACGGGCTTTAGGAGGGAGCGAGTTTTCCCTGCATTACACTGCAGTAGAGCATGCAGGACTCTGGCAAAAGGGAAGCTCTCTCTTCACCATGCCACACCAGAGGCAGCAGCAAGGAGAAGTACCAGAGGTGATATTGTCCTAATACCTGTCCCTCTCTAACCCAGCCCCCCCACCAGAAAACATTTCCAACCCCTGTATTATGGGGCTTTTTCTCCATCTGAAGTTGTGCTGGTTTAACTGAAGGTGTAATGTTGCCCCAAGTTAGTTATAGCAGTCAACCTTTGTGCATTGTCAAAGTTGTCAATAGCCTGTATTGGTTTGGCTTGGTCCTGAAAAAATAGTGTTCTTCACTAAAGCCAAGACAACCCACTTAAACCAAGTTTCCTCCCTTGTGTAGGAGTCAACACAGAGTTGCACCAATATAATTAAATTGGTACAACCTCATGATGTGTCAGTAATAGTTACCCTCAGGCACTTTTCTCTGCAACTACTATGCTGATGGGTGATCTGAAGTAGGTAAAGTAAGAGAAGTCTATGATACTGACTTGGAAAAAATGATTTAGAAAAAAATGGTAATGATTTAGCTGTGACACCCATAATGGACTGTTATTTAGAAAAAGTTTCAGATATTTATATAAAAAAAAAGAGCTGGGGAATGTGCTGAAAGGATATAAACAGTTTAATAAAGCAGTTAGAGGAACTTGAAGCATGGGCAGGGAGGGGAGCAGGAAAGGACAGAAGAATTCAACTGCTTTTTAAGGTAAGACGATACAATGGAGTACATTCAAAGCAATTTCTGAGAGGCATCTTTCACTTCCTAAATAGAAGACAAAATAATCCACATTCCTATGTGATAAATTTAATTGCAGAGAAATAACAAATAATAGCATTAATAATATTACTGCAGTTCTCTATTCATGGAAAATTAAAACTTCACAAATATCATACAGTATTCTGAGGCAGAATGACATGTGCTGATTTTCACTAAGTAGAAATGTGGAGATTATATATCTACTATTTTTATGTAAATAAATAAGGGTATCACTGTCACTTGAAAAAAAGTGGGGGAAGTTTACCCATTTTCCATTTTAAAGGACAGGGCTTGAGCTTATTGCATGTTTAGCCTGTTCAGGTTGACTTCCCCATTGCATGCCAAATTTGAGCCATATGATAGTAGACCTGAGAGTTTTGCCTTTAGCAAAACTGTATCCACTGAGAATAGAATTTATTTTCAAACCACAGGGTGATAAACTTTCAGTCAGCCTTCCATACAAACTAACTTAGAAAAACAGTTGCATTCTCAGTGTGAATAAAAATATTCAGTTCTCTGCCTTGCTCAGTTCATTACAAGCAAAACAGCTTTAGATAGTACCCGCAGCCCCCCAAAATGCACAAAAGTAAGAAAGAATTTTTAATACAAAGATGGAAGCAGTAAAACTGAAAACAATGAAAAACTTCAAGACAGAGTTAAAGTAAAAGTCACATACAATTGAGGGCAAAACTTTGCCATTTATATCATGTTTCTATTGCTTTTGTACAATAATTCCAGAATTACTCTAATGTAAAACTACGTTTCATATGTCCCATGCAGTTTAAACTAGAATTCAAGTGATGGATTACAGTCAACTAGAACCATGTCATAACCAGTGAGGGTGAGATTTACATACAGTTCTGCATAGCTGGGTAGAGTCTAACTTACTCAAGAACAGTGGATCTGTAAAAATCAACTTGATGGTTCAGGTAATCACTTACATCTAGTGAAGCTCTAGTCTAAAAGGCTTAGAAATATAGGTACTCCTATTGGGATGTAGGAACATGGAAGATTTCCATTCCATTTACAATTAGGATAATGAACTCTAAGGGTGGCATTCTGTTTTTTGCTCGTCCTCTAGGTAGCCATTTTTTGGATGTCAACAGGGCATGTTTGGTACTTACGCACCCAGAACTAATCTATTCCTAGTGCACCAAGGAATTAGAAAATTATGCAAACTGAGCATATATGCAGTAGCATTATGTGCACTCCCTGGGACATGTAGTTGACTTAGATGTCTGAAGATGGAGTTGTCCAGAACCATTGATGACCAGACTTAGCCCCAGGACCAGAGATTAACTGTCTACTAAGAAACTGTCTTCCCAGGGTGTGTCTACATGTGCTATTAATATGTAGTAGGTTTACGGTAAAATACTGTGCAGGAAGTCTTCCTGGAAGCACATCCACACATGCTCCCTGTTGGAAACAGATATGCTCCCAGGGGGAGCAGCCCAGTACAGGGCTGCTCATGCCCTGCTTTGCCCCTCTGCAGCAGACAGACAGAGGTCCATGATCCCTTGAGTGCTAGTCCAGGGACTGTCAAGAAGCATAGGACCATTCTCAACGGGCACATGATGAGGAGAGCTCTGTCAGCTGCAGCAGCAACTGTCTCCTGGCCCTGTGGACTTTGGGAGGGGACCTGATGTGCACGGGGCCAGGAGACAACTGCCTTTACAGTGGGCAGAACTCTCCTGGCCCCATGCCCTTTGGGGGACACAGCTGCCAACCAGCCCCCCACCAGGCAGGGAAGCCCTGCCCAGCAGAGGGTTTGCTGGGAGCTGTCCTGGGTGTGAGGCAGCTGCCAGTGAGCCTCTTGCTGGGCAGTGGGGAAGAGTACTCCCGGCAGCTGCCCTGCTTGGCATGGAGCTGGCTGGGGGCTGGGAGCTGGGACATGGGGCAGAGAGCTGCACCGTCCCAGTACTGATCAGCTCCCTGCTCCTGTGGGGAGCTGGGAGCTGAACAGCACCTGTACTGGGGACAGAGAGTTCCCTGTCCCCTGTGGTCCTCTGCTGCCTAGGCTGATTGGGAGAAAATTTGTGAGTGTTACTGCATAGCATTACTATACAGTTAATCTAATACCTGGATCTAGTACCTGGATTACAGGTACTAGATAACTATGCAGTTGCCTAATTTACTGCACAGTAAATGCCCTGCATGTGTAGATGGTGACCCTTTACTGTATAGTACATTAGTCTATTGCACAGTGATGCATTTTGTGTAGATGTGCCTGCAGAAGAACACTCTAAGAACAGGTCAAACTAAAGCACTTATCTGGGATGCTAGAAGTTTGATCCTGGATTGCTTTCATTTCCCAGAACATCACTATAACCACAATATTTTCATGAACAACCTGGAAGATGGGATGAAGTGCAGTTTCAGCAGGTTGGGGACACTAGTAGACATGCTCCAGGGTAGGGCCAGGATTCAGAGAGATGTAGAGATATTGGAGGATTGGACCAAAAGAAATCTCATGAAGTTCAATAAGGACAAGTGCAAAGTCCTGCACCTAAGATGGAACAGCCCCATGCACCAGAAGAGGCTTGGGGACCAACTGGTTAAGAAGAAGATTTGCTGTAGAAAGGCCCTCAGGGTTACAGTGGACAGTAAGCTGAATATGAATATGGTCTTGTTGCAAAAAAGGCTAATGGTATACTGTCAGGGGTTCCCACGTTTCCACAGATCGTGCAGGCGCTGCTTGCCAGCCACCTAGTGTATCCTCACCTTTGATTGGGGTGTCACACGCGTCTCCTTCTCCTGCCACGACTTTGATATTAACGGAGTTGGTTGAGTTGTCCGACATGTGCAGTCCAATTATGAGTCTCACTGGCGTCGCGTGGGTCCCGAAGTTTCTGAGGGCTCTGCCACCCCTACACCCTCACCCATTCCACCGGGTTGGTAGCCGACTATCTGGTCCGGCCACAAATCCACCCATCCCTTGGATGATCCACAAAAGAAAGATGAAAATCAAAACAAGCACTATGATCAAGAGGGCTCCCTTGATCAAAGCAGCTGCTCCAGCCATCTGCAGCCGTCTTCCAATACCCACTTGCCCTCTGAGGGGTCAAAACCCCTTCTTGGCTGTCGACGAGCCCCCTTGCAGGGTTTAATCAGCTTCCCTCATCACAGTTAAAATTCACTGTTGAGCTGCAACCCTATTGTTAGAAATATTATTAAAAATGCATTATCAATAGCTGTTAGCTCCCATCAATAGTGTTGTCCTCTGAATAAGCACGGCTGCCAGCCCTCCTTGTCTCCTTAATGAGAGAGGGAAGGGGGGGTTGGAAACTGAAGGAAAAACTCCAAGAGCTCTTTGTACTAAGGTATCACTCTCTCTTTGTTCTGCAAATTTACTATCTCTTTGTTACACTAAATCACACTTTCTTTCATGGCTCCCACATTCTTAGGCTAAGATAAGAATAATTGCAATCTTAGCCTTGAAGTTAAACCCTTCATAACCTCGAGTGCTTTCTGGGCAAGCGCAATAACCTAATACATATTAAGCCTATCCGCCCCGCATACTTAAGTAGTTAATTATAATACACATGGGATGCATGATCTGACGTATTCACATGCATGTTTGTATGAACCGGAAATGAGTTGTAAGAGTTCCTGCTTCTGTACACGTGCCAGAAGAGAGGGGATAAAAGCCTGCTAATGATTGTGCCCGGGGGCAGAGGGTTTTGATCTTTTGTCTTCTCTCTCTGACCCTATTTGCAAATATATACCCTTTTGTATCACCAACAATGTGTGCCTGAAGGATCATTAATATTCATTGAGCCTCCAAAGAAACGAACCGAGAGAGAGTTTTTTTTACCTCGCTATTACAGGGACTACGGTACCCAGAGTCAAACACTGCCCTTCTTATAGTTTCATAGTTTCATAGTAGCTAGAGTCGGAAGGGACCTAGGTAGATCATCTAGTCCGACCCCCTGCCTTAGCAGGAAAGAGCACCGGGGTCAGATGACCCCGGCAAGGTGCTCATCTAACTTCCTTTTAAAAATCCCCAGGCTAGGAGCCTGCACCACTTCCCCTGGAAGCTGGTTCCAGGCCCTAGCCACCCTGACTGTGAAGTAGCGCCTCCTAATATCTAATCTAAACTTACCCTCCGCCAGTTTGTGACCGTTATTCCTGGTCACTCCTGGCAGCGCACGGGGGAACAGGGACTCCCCCAATACCTGCTGATCCCCCCTGACCAGTTTGTAGCAGGCCACAAGGTCCCCCCTTAGCCTTCTCTTGTGGAGGCTAAACAGGTTCAGGTCCCGTAGCCTCTCCTCATAAGGCCTGCCCTGCTGACCCCTGATCATACGAGTGGCCCTCCTCTGAACTCTTTCCATATTGTCCACGTCCCTCTTGAAGTGTGGCGCCCAGAACTGGACGCAGTACTCCAGCTGCGGCCTGACCAGTGCCGCATAGAGGGGGAGGATCACCTCCCTGGACCTGCTCGAGATGCATCTGTGGATGCATGATAGGGTACGATTGGCCTTCTTGACTGCCTCCCCACACTGCCGGCCCATGTTCATCGTGGAGTCAATGACGACTCCAAGATCCTTTTCCGTCTCCGTGCTGGCAAGAGGAGAGTTCCCCAACCTGTAAGTGTGGTGCCGGTTCTTCCTCCCCATGTGCAACACCTTGCACTTATCAGTGTTAAACCCCATCCTATTCTCATCCGCCCACCGTTGCAACCTGTCAAGGTCAGCTTGTAGCCTATTGCACCCTTCTAGTGCACCCACATCCCCCCACATCTTAGTGTCATCAGCAAACTTGAACAGGGTGCTTTCTACCCCCTCATCCAAGTCACTGATGAAGATGTTGAACAGTGCAGGCCCGAGGACCGAGCCCTGCGGAACCCCACTGCCCACATCCTTCCAGGTCGAGAAGAACCCATCCACTACCACCCTCTGGGTGCGGCCCTCCAACCAGTTGGCGACCCATTTGACCGTGTGGGCATCGACACCACAGTCTCCCAGCTTTTTGATGAGGACAGGGTGAGAGACAGTGTCGAAAGCCAATACCAAGCTCCAGCTGGGCTCTGTCCACTCCCAGTTGGTAAATAAACAGTCCTATGCCCCGCAGGGGCCAGCCGACTGGGTTCAAAACCCCATGGGGCTTTGCCCTTTTCCAGAGGCTCCTATCGGCGCTCAGCGTTGCTCACAGTGTGCTCCACCACCTCCACGTCCTCCTTCCGGTTCCGCATCGCTCTCGCTTGTCAGCTCCAGCCTCTCTTTTATGCCCGGCCCCTCCCTTCCCCACACACCGGGGTAAGGGAGATTTCTGCCTGGATCCTTGGGGTTGCGGACCCGGGGCCTGCTGGCTCTTTCTCTCCCTCACATATACTGGGCTGCATTAGTAGGATCATTGGCAACAGATTAAGGGAAATGATTCATCCTTTCTATGCAGCACTGGTGAGGCCACGTTTGGAGTCAAGTTTTGGGCATCCTACTACATCCAGGATGTGGACAAATTGAAAAGAGTCCAGAGGAAGACAGCAAAAATAGTTAGAGGGATGATCAGTATTGTGGTGGTTAGTGGATTGTGCTAGGAAGTGAAAAATAAAGGCTCATGTTCAAACCCCTGCTGTGTAGGTGGGATGGGGAGGGAGGGAGGAGTAAGAGTTAGGAAGGATCTCTAGCTTTGCATGTGTATGCCCTAGTCACTCAACTACACTTACTTTGTTGCTACCATTCTGGGCATGTACACATTCATCCAGAGTTACATGTCTAGGAATAGAATACCCTTAGCAGCATAAGTAACAAAATACCATTAGATAGCCAAAAATGGCCAACTGGATGACCAGGAAAGAATAGAATCCTACCCCAATTGCTGGGGGTTCTAATTTCCAAAGTCAGATTTCTCCATGTCTTGCTACAGTATGAGGCTGGATTTCCCAGGAGGAACTGGTAGAACTGGGGTTTGCTCTTTGAACATTAAATATTTTTATTTCATTTATTGAATTAATCTATGAGCCCCTATGTAGGTTTCATTGCAGGAAGCATTGGTCTAGGTCAATAGATATTTAGAAAAATATTTTATATTATTAAAAAGTCTTGTGTTAAAGAATTCTACTCTTCTGCTGGTATAGAACCCCACCCCCAGTGAACCTCCCCAACCCCCCCCCACAAAAAGACCCCACAGGCCTCCAACCTCGAAGGAAAGATGCTAAAAGAAAATGAATTGAGAAGACTTGGATCCCTTAGTCTCAGTCAGAGGGTTTAGCAAAATTGTCCTCTCCCACTGAGGTGGATTGCAAAAAGCTAGTATGAATAATGTGCTAAGGGAGATAACAATAGGATGTGAGGAAGTAGGTGACAAAGCTACAGGGAAACTGCTATTTCTAGAACCAAAATAAACCTTTTTAAATGTGTCCATTGTAAATAGTTTTTCAGCATCATGAATATAATCAGAAATATAAGACACCATAAGGAGAAGCTCTGTTGATGCATTAACCCCCCCCGCCCCCCCCCCAAAAAAAAGAGTGAGGAAAAAGTAAGTGTCATAGAACACTATTGTTTTTATCCCTTTTATGCTTGATGTGGGTACCAGCAAAACCAACTGAACCAAACAGTTTAGGGAATTACATTCCATTCTCTCATAGGAAAGAATAACACTATTTGGTGCTAATGGAAAATTGAAGTAATAGGAGAATTTTGCACCCACAGTGAACTGGCTTTTCAGCTCGACATTTTCATGTGGATTTGCTTCAGGCTAAAAACTCTAAACAAGTGAAAATTACTTTAAAAAACCAAAAAACACCCTCCACATATCTGCACTTCTATTAAATCTTTCCAAATAAAACTGAAGGGGGTCAGGGAGTGGGGACAGGGAGTCTGCATCCTTATTTTTCTAATGCTCCAACTACTGATACATACATACAATAGTAAAGCTCTTCATATTTCTACAAAATTGCATGACATTTGGGTATTGTGAGGTGACAGAGTTCCACCAAGAAACACCTTTTAGATTGATATTTTAGGTTGCAGTGTGACCTATAGAATTTGTTTCAATAAACATCTTTATTAATTCAATTGTTAATAGATAACTTATTAAATCAGGGCCAGATTTCAGATACACATATACAGAATGATGTGTATACACAGATCCTGACCTGTACAAGTGTCAGGGCATATGGCTCTGGAATCACATAATTATCATGCTATAGCTTTAAGTTGACCTTGAAAATATTTATAACATACTTACAAGTCTTCATGATTCCAAAGTGTTCAAAATGATTTTTCCAAATACAAGCCGTCCTCCGACTTATGACACAATTGGTTCCTGAAAACCACATCTTAAATCAAAACGTTGTAACTCAGAACCAATTTTCTCATAAGAAAAAATGTTATAAATGGGGGATTTGTTCCTGAACCAAGGCCCAACACCCTATTTTCACTAAAAAATACCCCAGAATTTTGTACTCAACTATAGATGAGTAATATAGCTACATTAATATATTTATGTATTTATATTGTAAATAGCTATCATCTTGATTTGGAAGGACTTCTTTGAGATAACTTTGCTGGACTTTTTGAAAGTCTATTGGTTGGACTTTTTGAAGGGTTCTTGGCTAGAGTCTTCTCAGGAGTCTTGGCTGCTTTCTTAACGAAAATGTGCAAAGGTTGGACAGACGTCCTCTAGGGAAATGAGTGACACAGCTAATTTGTTCGCTGGCACGGCATTTCATTGGATAACGCGTTATAAATTCAAAACTGATGTCATAAAGTTGAAAAGGGTGTCAATTTATAAATGTTGTAAGTGCAAAACATTGTAACTGGAAATGTTGTAAGTCGAGGACTGCCTGTACATTCAAATAAAAAATACATATGAAAAAAGAAACATTTACAATGAATAAGTTTAAGTTAGTCTATCTAATGTAGCTAAAACAAAATGGTATAGTATTTTTTGCAACAATATCCTGCAAATTCACTAAATAATTTGATAGATAGATAGATAGATAGATAGATAGAAAGATAGATAGATATGGTAAATAGCAATAAATGCTATATTCTTTGCTTTTTTTATAAACCTTGAGTATTTAGGTTTATTATAATTTAGATAAGTAACATATGCCGTAAATTACTGTTAACAAATTAAATCATATTATTTATCTGAAACAGTATAATATTTGTTTTATGGCAGACAATAGCATTTCATTTAAAAATGAAGAAAAATCAAATCTCTCCACTAAACATAGATATTGACGCTGGAAAAACTAAAAAAATAAAAACAAAATAGCCATAAGTTCTTCCTGCTATTCTCCCTACAGGAAATGAAGTGTATGGCAGATTTCCAAAGAAACTCAAATACTTTCATGCGGAGAATTTGTTTTTCAACAGTTTTCACCATGATGAGAGTGTCTAAATTTTTAATGGCAATACTGCATCTCCTGCCAGACCACATTATCTAGGGCTCTGTATTGTTCATATGACATACAACTGTTTCCAAAACAGTGACCTTTCATAACCAATATCTCATCCACTCTCTCTAATTTGTTATGTGAAAATTTATCACCACCACAGAAATGCAATTCCCTAAAGATGTTGACAAGCTGCTTCCTGAAGTCAACCAGACATAGTGCATTATTCTATCCATTGATCTCTATCTGCCTATCAGTTTTAATAATAAATGTTTATATACTACTATAGACAGCTATTAAAAAAAAAACTAATTTTCATAGCATGCCTGCCAGGCAGCTGAATTCAGTATTATTCTTATTTTCATGTTGAAAATGCATCAGATATGAAATATTATTTTCCCCCTAATGCCATGTAGTGACTCAGTGCAAAGCTTGGTTTGAAACTCAAGAATGCATAGCACTCAAGTTTCATCTCAGACCATATTTTTCCTCAACAAACGTAAATCAATGGCTGATCTGTCACCTTCTGGATGCATCCCTTTTAAAACATCTTTTGTAACTGAAATTTACATAGGGAAGAATCTGGCTCTGCAGTGCACATCTAGGTACATACTGAGCATTTTCCTTTTGTGACTTTCTCTTTGTAGCTTTCCCTTAGCTTGAAACTATCAAGCAATTTGATAGGCATTGTATGGGTCAGCCACCACAGATGCTAATGTATGCTAATATGTGGTCCCAAGTAAGCCAATAGGGGTGCTTGTACACGTGATAACAGGCACATGTACATGTGATGAAAATTACCCTTTTCATAGTATCATAGAGTTTCATAGATGCTAGGGTCAGAAGGGACCTCAACAGATCATTGAGTCCAACCCCTTGCCTAGGCAGGAAAGAGTGCTGGGGTCAAATAATCTGAGCCAGATGCCTATCCAGCCTTCACTTAAAGACCCCCAAGGTAGGGGAGAGCACCACCTCCCTTAGAAACCCATTCCAAATTTTGGCCACCCTTACTGTGAAGAAGTTTTTCCTGATATCTAGCCTAAATCTGCTCTCTGCCAGTTTGTAACCATTGTTCCTTGTTACCCCAAGAGGCACCTGGTGAACAGAGCATCTCCAATCCCTTACTGTGTACCCCTAATGAATTTGTAGGTGGTCACAAGATCACCTCTCAGCCTTCTCTTGCAGAGGCTGAAGCTGTCCTGGTCCCTCAGTCTTTTCTCATGGGGCTTGTCCTGTAAGCCCCTAACCATACAAATGTCCCTCCTCTGGACCCTCCTTTGTGTGGCTTAATGGTGTCATGCTTTACAGATATGAGTTTTTTAGCGATTTAGATAAATTGTATTATTGTAAACTAATCCTAATCCCAACGTATCTTAGTTTGTGATGATGCAAAATCTCCAGACTTTGCTGAACAGCAACCATGAGGAACCCCTGTGCCTCACCAACCTGCACCTCTAAAACATCTCTTTTTGCCTAGCTGCAGTGTAGTTGTCCCCCTTATTCCATGAATTTACTTGCTGGTTTTATGTGTACCCAACAAGTGGAGTTCTGTGAACCCAGTCACGAGTGTTAAACATACCCACTTTATGAATAGCAGGAGAGTTCTGTCAGCAAATCATTCCCTCACTGGCTATGTTCTGCTGGGAATAGTGTCTTGATGCATGAGCCACTTGGTAGCCTGCTAGCATGCCATAGCATACAGAGGACTAAAGAGCCTCACAGGGATAAAACTTGTCCAGAAAAAGCATGCCCATAAGACACAAAAAGTTGCTGCTGGTGCAGACAGAGCCTGCCTCCCTGCCTTGACCCTGATTGGCACCATCATGTGCCAGGTGAGCATGGATGACTGGTGCCAAAACTTGCAACAGTAGCAGAGCATGTCTGCTGTCCAAACTTTGTTCAGATACAATAGGGTAGGAGGGGGTGAACTTCCCTTGGCCCTGTCACCTCAAGAGTTATAAACTGACCACGCTGCTTCCCAGGGTACCCCTTATTGATCAGAGATGTCTGATGTTTGGGAGAGAACAGAGCAGAGTGGGGCATATAGGTCTAGTTCCAATTGGACATCCACCAAAACAAAGGGCCTGGTGTTGGTGCTCAGGGACCCTGAAGTCCTGCGCCAGTTCATGTGCAACCTGTGGGCCAACTGGCATATCTACCATGATGTTGCCAGGAGAGTGGATGAGTGGAGGCACAACAGGATGGTGGTCTGGTGCCAAGTCAAGGCAAAGATTCTGCGAGCTGTTTTCCACAAGGGTGTTGCCATAGTACAGTAGCAGGACACCCCACTGCATGATGTAGGTGATTACAGATACCCCCAGCCACTAATGGAGTTACTGGATTGCCATGAATGCACAGGGACAGAGGCCTCTGTGGTGTCCTCTCCTGAGATGACTTCACCAACCATCACTGCAACTTATGGGGGCTCCACTGGAGAAGATAGTGGCAGGGTCCTTGTCATGTCACCTGCCACTTCCTTTGAGGAGGGTAGACCCAGAAGCTCGATCTCCACACCCAGTATGTGAACTGACAGTTGCAATTAATGTGGGCTGTGAAGTAAAGAGGGGGATAGAGTAGGACAGAACTTTAAAGACCCTGGTAGTTAGTGGGCAGTACAGGGAGGTACAGGGCAATGCACAGCAGGGAGGCACATCAATGGCCAAAGTAGGTGGGCACTTATTTCCAACCACTCAGGATCTGTTGTCACCCATGGCAGTCTTTTTGGGTCAACAGATTCTCATCCACTCACACGATTCACTGAATGCATCTTTTTAGAACACTGAGTATCCTTAATTCACTCATTTCCCTCATTTCTTGATTTTCATATCTGCTTGCAATGCCACCACTCAGGACACTCAGGGTACAGAGGCAGGTTGCTACTGATGCACACATGGACAGGATCATGAACAACCTCAGGATTTATGAGCATTGCCTGCACAAGATAGTGAGACAGATCCATCTGCCTACCGGCAGATTCATGGCCATCCAGCAGGATTGGAACCATTCTGAGTCCAAGAGGACATTCCCAGATCCAGGAGGATGGGCAAATAACAACGGGGCATCTTACAATGATTTGATGCCTGGTGGTCTTCAGCCTTACTGGCCCTGGCCCTGCTTCTGCTCCTGCTTATTCCCAGGAGTGGGACAGGCCAGTATGGATCCACCCTCTGCCACCCACCACTTCACAGTCACACTCAGAAAGTCTACCTTAGTCAAGATCTTTTAGTTAGAAATGATTATTGCTTAGACTGATTTTTTCACAATTCATGCATTGTTACAGTAGTAAAACAAAATTCCTCTGTTGTAGTAATTATGCACCATTATTTTATAAAAGGTGTTCTATGGTTTGTTTAATTATGGTCAATATTTGGTTGTTAAATAAAGGTTTCTATTTGCTTTGTTCAATTCTTCACTTCATGTTCCCTGTGTATACTAGGGTAAGTGTAGAAGGGTGGGTCAGGGTTGTTCCCTGGTTTATAGAAGGGTGAGGGAAGGGAATTTTCTGGCTTGTATCAGTAATTTGCAGTTAGTCAAGCCTGCTTGATTAGTTTTGAATTTGTTTTGTTCTTGACCACTGCTAATCATCCAGGTGAATTCCTGACCCCTGAGATGCTGGATGCACTCAGAGGCAATATTATGTGTGCACCCACCTAATTAGTGCTCCCCCGATTAACAACATTTTGGGCCAGTTTACCACTGCCCAGCCTTCGTTTGGCCACTGGGTCTTTCTCTGGTCATGATAATAAGAGCCCAGGCCTTGAAATCCCCTGCCCTCCAAAGCTCCCTCCTTGGGTGGGTGGCCAGGGAGCACTGAGAAGCTGCATGCACTCAGAGAATGTATTATGGGTGCCGTGCAGCACCCCCAGTTACTGGTCACCATCATACCCCGCAGTACCCACATTCTGGGCAACCCCACAGTCCATAGGTGGGTATGTCTGCTCTCAATAATGCAATGTATCTTTAAAAAGCATGTTTTTCTTTGGTTTGGCTTACCTCTCCCCACAACCCATGCCTCTACAACCCTTCCTTCAACAGCAGACAGACATGGATGAATGTGGATGAATTCCTTTGTGCTAGTCATGATGACCCAGTGAGTTGCTGCCTCTTGGTCTTCACTCTTTCTGTACACCTCTGAGAGTTCATCCCACCATTCATCCACAGACTATTTTCATGATTCCAAGACTGTCACCAAAGCCTCCATCATACTTTCTCTTGACCATTGCTGCCTGAAACAGTGCTCACACATTCGCTCTGCTCTGATCTATGCTGGTGTCCACACTTTGGGTGCACACCCCAAAATTCCAGTGGATTTGGTAGCTGGTAACAGAAATGGGATAAAAAAATGTGTTCATGGTATTGACAATTGCCAAGCAGCATGCCTACCACTTGGTGAATTAACCCAGCCACCCACAAAGTATGATTATGCAAGAACCCAGATGACTCCCTAGTCCACTAAGGAATTTATTGTACATCTCTCAGCAGCACAAATTCCTGTTGCTAACAAGTTAATGCTTCTTCACTTCCTTGCTCCAGGCCCAGCACATCTACCCCCATGTAAGTGAAACATTGTATGACTCCAAGAAGGAGACATATTTGCTGCTTGCAAAATTAATGCCCTCCCTCCTCTTTCACTATCCTTGGCCTTGGTGCAAAAGTGAGGCTAGATTCACTTTAACCCACAGTCACACAAACTAATCTATGCCCCTTCCCCATAACTTACAAGTCCAGGTGTGGATCCTTAGGCATTTCCAGCACTGACACCAATCTTTGGGTTTCTTGAATTTCTGATGTGTCGTACAAATATGGGGACAGTACCATCATGGAATCCAATGCATCCTCCTCCTCTAGGTTATGCAGGCAAGGAATCGAGGAGAGTGGAGTCATGGTAAAGACAACTTTCCCATCCTCCAGCTGCTGTGAGAGGTCACTCCCCACCTCTGACTGGTTTCTTGAAGGCTGTGCAGTACATACTGGATTGCATACTGCAGTGGCAGAACAATGTACTCTTGTGGGCTAGGTGACACTGTGCCTCCTGCAATCCTGTTGTCCTGAAGGATTGGAGGTGAGTGTCACCTGCATCCCTTGCAAGAATGCAGGACAGCTATTCACAGAATAGGGCTACTGTGCATCCTTCCCCCAAATGAGAATTCTGGTCGTTGGCCCAATGGAAAGCACATTTCATGTCCTTCATCTTGCCATGGCACTGTGCCCAGTCCTAGTTGTGGCTGCGCAAGTTAATTTCCCCAGCAATGGCCACATAGGCTGGCTTATTTAATTGATTTTCCAGCTGCTTCAGAACCTTTTGGTCCCAAATACTAATCAAATTTGCCAATTTTTCCTGGGCCCAGTTAGGGCCATGTCTGAGAGATGTATCTGGTTTCTTCTCCAAGCCCAGCAGACATGGCTTGTTCTTCAGCATGTCCATTGAATATATTTTTGGGGCCAAAATGAATCACTGAGAGGGGGGTTTGCTATGTTCTGACCAGAAGCACAAGATGCTTTCTGCCCCTGGCTGAGAGAGGTTATACAGACAAGTGCATGGAACCTTTTTTGTGCAGGTCTGAGTTTCCACATATGCATAACTATGCAGGTGTGAACTGTGTCTCAGTACCAGCACTCACAGAAGTCTGCTCATGTAACCTTTCCTAACAAAACACCTTTGATCTCCTTAGCCTGCCCCAAATTGTCCCGTAGGTCCCTCATTGTCCAGAAGGATAATTGTTAATGGCTCACTGATGCACACATCCAGAATTCTTTGCCCAGCAGTTTGCAATACAGCTTGAAAGGAATTGAAGCTGGGCCTTGAAGCACACGTGCCCTCCCCTCCACCCTGGAAACACTGTTGGACCTATCAATTGCTTAACTGTGCTCCTGGGGTCTTTGGTTTTGTAGGCGGGGCAGGGGAGGACAGGAAATCAGGGTCCACCCATTCAGTCTTCTGCTCAGTGCTGGCCTTTTTCCCCATTGAGCATGTGACAGATTTCAGGGGTAATCCCCCAAAAACCTAAAACTCCAAGTTTTTAGAGGAGGGGTGGTTACAGGAACATGGGGTGTGTAGGAATTGAAATGTGAAGAGCAGGGCTGTTAATGCTGTTAATGCTAAAGTCCCTATTCAACAACACTTAATTTGGGGTTTGGCCATTTTGGGGTTCTGCTCAGTCCCTGCCTTTTTTCCACTGAGTGCATGTCATTGAAAACTGGGTGTAGGGAGATTTTGGCCATTTGTGACTGCAATAGTTCTTGTTGGCTCTGGCACCTCAATGTCTGGCATAGCTCTTGATGTGCTAATGAGATCTATTCAGAAAGAATGTGGGGACTTCACACCCATTTCTTCCCTGTCTTCTGCCAGGTAGGGAGTGTTTACTGGGATCATATTTCATGGCAGGTCTATTCATGGTTCTGCTAAGTGGTATTATCTGCAGTCCTGGATGGATCACGGGTTTCTGGGGTAATCAGACACCCCAAGTTTTTAGAGCAGGGGTGGTTACAGGAACCTGGGGTGTGTAGGAATTGAAACGTAAAGAACAGGGCTCTTATAATGCTAATGTCCCTATTCAACAGCTCTATCTATTCAACCCCCCCTTAGCACAAGCAGGTGGTGCTCTGAGTGAAACAGTAACTGTTGTGTCCTGCATAACAAGATGGCTTTCATGGCTCATTATGGAATCTCCAAGGAGAACCAGATGCTGTTGGATGCCCTGGAGGTGTCCAACCAGAGAATGGAGGCACTCAATAATGCAGAGATACTGCTATTGAACTCAATGCAGGCTATGATGGACCTTCTACAGGAGTGCCAGACAGGGTATCAGCTTCTCAGGCCTTGCTATACCAGGTAATAGGCCATGAGCTGGAGTCAAAGAACCGAAGGGAAGCCATAGATCTCAAGGCTGACAGGGTTCTGTGGATCAACCTACAGAGCAATGATCACAAGATCAGGGCCCACACAAGCAGCTCTGACTAGCTCAAGTGCATTGTACTGTCAACTTGGGATGATCAGTAGTGGCATAAGAGCTGCATGAGTGGGGGCACATTTTTGCATATAGTCTCACTGCTGTCACCACACATTGAGTACAGATTAATTTGCTTCCATAACCCAAGAGAAGTTGTTGAAAGCTTCAAGGCCATGGGGTTTCCCAACTGTGTGTATGTGGACAGCACACACATCCCAGCTGGTCATTCACCAACAGGAAGGGATTTGCCTCAGTGAACCTCCAAACCATTGCTGATCACTGAGGATGCTTCACTTATGTTTATAGAAGCTGGGCACGCAGCTGTCATGATGCGCATGTGTTTCAAAACTCGCTGTTGCCTGGCATGATGAAGAAAGGACAATATGTGCCTGAGGTCCCTGATGCAGTTATCCAGGGTGTTGACATGCCGCTATTTATTATAGTGGATGTGGCTGTTTGGCCCCTCCTGCCCTGGCTCATGGAGGACAAGTTACTGAGTGACAAAAGATGGTATTCAACTATTACCTCAGAAAATGCCAAATGGCTGTTCAATGCACCCTTGGCCATCTGAAAGCACAGTGAAGGTCACTGAACTACGGACTCAAGGTGGAGACAGAAGACATTACAACATTCATTGTGGCAGCCTGCATGCTCCACAATATTTGTGAGATTATGGGGGAAATATTTAGCAAGTCCTGGGCTACGGAAGTGTGGGAAGCAGAGGCCAGACAGAGACGTGAATTTACTGTGAATAGTACACTGACCATGTCGTGACATTTAAAACTGATGAGTGACAGAAAATTAAAACTCACCATTTCAATTAAGAGGGCATAGAATGCAAACCTGAAGGATTAAATCCCTGTCACGTGTACAAAAGCCCTAGGAGACTACCATGTTTAGCACCTGAAATTGATATGCAACACCTTGTAGAAACAAGCCATTAATTAGAAGCTTACTAGTGGAGTGATTAAAAGAAAAGGTCACAATTTTTTTTAACCTACCTAAAATTATTCATCTTTGTACCAAAATGGCCATATTAAACCATGCAAGAGGTAATAGCTGGATTACTGATCAGGGTACAGCACAGTATTTTTCCTGACCTATTTAAAAGATTAATAGTTGGACTTTCTTTTCCTTCAGAAACAGCCAAGATTTTTGTCTTCAAGTTTGTTTGTTTTTTTCCAGTGGATAAATCCAGCCAAAAATGCTCTAGAAGTCCCTTTTTAATTTTTGCTATTTCAATAACAGACAGCCTTCATTTTCAAAATAATTTTGTATTTAAAAAAATCTTTTTTTGAGGAGGTTGCAGCCTCTGCCAACCTTAACAGGTTGGATGTTCACCTGATGTTTCTCTTTTCTTTACAGCATCCCTTCAAGTATTTGAAGACTGCTATCATGTCCCATCTTAAACAGCTTTTCTGCAAGCTGAATGTGTCTAGTTCCCTTGCTTTCCAAGCCTTTTATTATCTTATCACTTGCCTCTGGACCCTACAGAGTTTCTGCAAATTGATGAATCATGGCTGAATCGAGATTTTAATGAGTGGATAAATTGTTCAGAGGGGGAGGGAGTAGAGTGCCATGGTCACATCCCCTTCCTGACTGGAAGTCATGTGCCCTACTTCCCTATGGCCCCAGATGTTTGAGTTTTGTGCAGTTTCCAAGGCATGGCTGAAACCCTGGGGAGTATGACACCCAGGGGAACCAAATGGAGAGCAGGTAAGAAAGGGAAGATGCACTACTGTCCTCAGCTGATCTAGGCAGGAAAACCCCAGCACCATATCTTCCCTGCTCCAGCTGAGGGCTGCAGATAGCAGATATATGGGGCGCTGGTATTGGATAAATGACCAATGCACAGGTTCAGCAAACCAGGGTGTATTGCATAGTGTATGGACAACTGAGGGAAACTTAACAGCTTTTATAAAAATAACTCTTACTAATTCACACCATAAACTCCATTCACACTAAGTCAGTCATTTGTGGCACTTGGAGTCACAGGGCGCTGGCCAGTCACAGGCTTCTTCAAAGCAATGTTCAGTCGAGAGAGGCTCTGGCTTCAATTCTTTTGATGTGTGGACAGGCTGGTATTGCTCGTTAAGGTGTCCATCCAGGCTTGGCCTTCACTGATCTTTTATTTCCATGGAGCAGACTTTGATTGATGTCTGGAGACTCCTTCACCAATCACCACTCAATTCTTTACTTGTTTTCATCTTTTGGAATCTGTTACTGGTTACATATTGTTTCATAGATTCATAAATACTAGTGTCTGAAGGGACCTCAGTAGGTCATTAAGTACAACCCCCTGCCCTGGGCAGGAAAGAGCGCTGGGGTCAAACGACCAGCTACACGCTTGTCCGGTCTCCTTTTGAAGACCCCCAGGGTAGGGGAGAGGAACACCTAACTTGGAAGCCCATTACAGATTCTGGCAACCCTTACTGTGATGAAGTTCCTTCTAATGTCCAACCTAAATCTGCTCTCCATCAATTTGTTGCCATTGTTTCTAGTTAGTCCAGGAGGTGCCCTAGTACACTGAGCTTCTCCTATTCCCTGCTGCCCTCCCTTGATGAATTTATAGGCAGCCACAAGATCACCTATCATCCTTAACTTGCAAAGGCTGAAGAGATCCAGGTCTCTCAGTCTCTCCTTGTAGCACCTTGCCAGCAGTCCTCTCACCATATGACTGGCCCTCCTCTGAACTCTCTCAAGATTCTCCGCATCCCTCACGAAGTCTGGCACCCAAAACTGAACACATTACTCCAACTGCGGCCTGACCAGTGCCGCACAGAGGGGAAGCATCACCTCCCTGGACCTGTTCATCATGCCTCTGCTAGTACATGATAAAGTGCAATTAGCCTTGTTGATCATTTCATCACATTGATGACTCATGTTCATCTTGGAGTCAACTATGACTCCAAAATCCCTTTCCGCTGCTGTGCTGCTGAGAAGGTCATCCCCCAGCCTGTAAGTGTGTTGGTGGTTCTTTTTGCCCAGGTGCAGCACTTCACATTTGTCTTTGTTGAACTGCATCCTATTTCATTCTGCCCAGTTTACCAACCTGTCCAGATCTACCTAGATCAATTCCATACCCTTTGGTGTGTTAACTTTGCCCCTATAATTTGGTATCATCTGTGAACTTGGACAGGGTGCTCTCCATGCCCTCATCCAAGTCACTGATGAAGACACTGAATAGCATCAGTCCAAGAACTGAGTCTCAATACTGACCCATCCACCACCACTCTCAGGGTGTGACCCCTAAACCAATCTGCCACCCACATGATCGTGTAATCATCTACATCACAGCCTGTCAGTTTATTTATGAGAACAGAATGAGATGCCATATTGAAAGCCTTCTTAAAGTCTAGGTAGATGACATCTACCTCGACTCCTGTCTCTAAACATTTTGTGACCTGGTCATAAAAAGAAACAAGGTTAGTCAAGCAAGATCTACCTGCAATGAATGTGTCCTGATTTCCTTTCAACATTATTTCCCCTGTTGGGCTCCCACAAATGTGATCCTTAATGATTTTTTCCAGAGTTTTTCCAAGAATAGAGGTGAGACTAACTGGCCTATAGTTTCTGGGTTCTTGAAAATAGGAAGTACATTGGCCCTTTTCCAGTCCTCTTGGACCTGACCAGAACACAATGAGTGCTAGAAGAGCCATGCCAGCAGCTCTGCTATGACACTGGCCAATTCCTTCAGCACCCTTGGATTAAGTTCATTCAGGCCCATTGATCTGAACAGATCCTGGCCCTCCAAGTACCCCTTCACTAAGTCTGTGCTAACAGATGGTGGGCTGGTGTCCCTCCTGTGTCTATCTTTGATCCAATTGGGAGATGTGTCTTGGTCTCTGTCCAGGAATACAGATGCAAAGAATTCACTGAAGACCTTAGCTTTGTCCCCACTCTCTGTCATCAATTGCCTTAGTTTGTCCTATAGGGGTCTATGCTACCCTGTGCCTTCTTTTGGCTCCCTATATACCTGAAGAAGTTTTTGTTGTTCTTAATTATTGTCACCACCCTAAGTTCTAACCCTTCTTTTGCCTTCCTAACTGATTCCCTGCCAGTGCAAGCCAGGGAGGTATACTCTTCCTTGGTAGCTACTTGCTGTTTCCAGAGCCTGTATACCTTTTTCTTTGCCCTTAGGATTTCCTGGACTTCCCTGTTCACCCAAGAGGGTTTCTTGGTCCCTTTGCCCCCTTTTATGTGCAATGGGATTGTCTCCTTCTGTGCCCACAGGATCGCTTCCTTGTGGAAGGGCCACCCTTCCTGGACCCCCATTTCACCAATGCTCTTGAGCTATAACACCTCACTAACTTATCTCCTGAGCACACTGAAGTTAGGCTTTCTGAAGTCTAGCACTTCAGCCCTGCTGGTTAGTTTATCTACCCTTCTCTGGATAGTGAATCCAATCAATTGATGGTCACTATCCCCAAGGTTACCTTGTACCTGAAGATTCCCCACCATGTCAACCTCTGTAGCTAACACCAAGTCCAGCAAGATATTTCCCCTAGTGGGATCCTATACCTTCTGCATTAGGTGGAGGTCCTGTATGAAGGGTAAGAACCTACGTGAGCAGTTAGATTTGGCTGACTGCTCCTTCCAGCAGCAGATGTCAGGGTTGTTTAGGTCATCCATGACAACCATATATCTTGACTGTACAGCCTCTGAGAGCTGTCTGGAGAATTCCAGGTCTAGCTCATCCTCCCGGTGTGGTGGTCTATAGTAGACCCCTACTACCAAGTCCCTTTCCCCCCAAACCCCTTGTGTCCTGACCCACAGTACCTTGGTTTGGTCCTCCTCTGATCCCATCTTGATTATACAAGATGTATATTGTTCCTTAACATAGACAGCAACCCCCACACCACATTTTCCCCCACTCTATCCAATCTGTACAACCTGTAACCCTCAATGCCTACTTCCAAATAATGAGTAGGCTCCCGCCAGGTTTCAGTTAATCCAACCAAGTTGAAGCTGTTGCTTGCAAGCAGGAGTGCAAGTTCCTCCTGCTTGTTCCCCATGCTCCCAGCATCAGTTTAGAGACTTTTAAGCACCCCCAGTCGGTTCCCTTGGTACCCCTCCCTGAGTGCTTACTTTAGTGCTTACTTGGTCTGATCCAGTGCATTGCTCATGGCTCAGTAATCCTAGGTTCTCCTTATCCTCTGCTTTTCCATCTCCCAACAAACGCAATTTAAAACCCTTCAGAGGAGATCAGCCAACCTGTTGGCTGATCTCTCTTATGTTTAGAAGAGAGATGAAGACCATCTCATTCCAGGATGCAGGTTTTTATATTTCAGTCTGCTTTTCGTTCTTATTCATAACATATCCACATTCTCAGAATGCCACCTGCACTTTATCCTTATAGTTATCTCTGTTTACTTCAAATATTTTCTACCAGTCTGTCTAATACTTGTTGCAATTATCCAGCTATTAATCATACACTTACAACACACACACACACACACGCTCCCTTATTGCTTCTTTTGCTACAAAATGGAAATACACTTAAAATGACAGCTTAGCATAAGCATAAACATAGCATGGATATAACATATTTTAGAATAGATTCTAATACTGGTCCATGCTCCCTCCTTCTGAGGGCTCCAACTGGGGATGGTGGCATGGAAGGGGGAAACCTCTCCCTTCTTTCACCTGCTCCCAGGTCACAAGGGACACTTGGGAGGTGCACAGGGAGTAGTAGTGCTTGGAAGGGTGAATGGCAGGGGGGGCAGGGTGAAATCATCCAGTTACCACAGCTCTCAGCCTTGCCCACTGCTGTACACAGCTGCTCTCCACAGCTGAGTCAGGGCCCCTGTTTCTCTGCTGTACTCTACTGCTGAGTGGAGAAGGGTAGTGAGGAGGGACACCTCCCACTAATTGCAAATCTGTTGGATATACCTCCCAAATCTGCTGGTCATTGCAGCTAAACTAGCCCTCACCCCAAAAAATGGATGGTACAGTTTGCTATACCCCAAAGAGGTGGGAATGTAAGGACGGGCTTGGAAACTCTTATCTGTGGTGATGTCTCTCCTTCCTTAGAGAAGAGTCAAAACCTCATTCTATCCCAAGTAAGGTAAGAGTCTATTTCCAGCCTTAGGTTGGATGCAAGTCGGAAGGTGCTACCAGAATTCTTAAATGGTTAGCAAATAATGTGATTGGCAAGAAGTAGGTAAAGTATACTGTCTTTATGACATGTTTGATTCCATCAGAACCAGACAACGCTTGCCAGAGCTGTTGTAATAATACTAACAGGTCATTTCTATAATTGTACCTAGAAACAGGACTTTAAAAAAATCGACCCTGTGCAAAGAATTTGAGATCAGACTGCAGAGAAGGTTGTCAAAGATTGCAACATAAATATAGTTCACATGTAAAAAGTAAAACATGATATTATTTAGACAAACATTATTTGAAAAAAAGACCGATTTTATCAGCATAGGGATAAAATAGGCTTATTATAATATTTTGACAGTAATGTACACACTAATTAATCCATACAACATCTGTGCAAGATAAACCTAAGTATTGTGTCAATTTTAGAGATGGAAGTCAGAGATTTTGGACTGTAAGTGCCTGTTTGCAAGAGGCCGAAAACCCGTCCAAATGACATCCCACTAAGTCAGAATCAAGACTAGACATGCGATTCCCAGTGTTTCAGTCTCAGTTTACTATGCCATCAGGGTTGAAAAATGTTCACATAAACCCAGGCCTACAAATAACTTAATGACTGAATATGCTGTTCTATTGAGAACAAAAACACGTGCAATTGAAACAGCCCAAACAGCATGAAAGGAAAGGTGGGGGAGGAAAAGTGGGGGCAGGGAAGAAAAAAGGAATGGAAGGGAAGAAAAAGATAAGCAGACAGGTGATTCAGGTAGTACAGGCAATCAGAGTAAGATAGAAAGTATAATATCTGTCACAAACCCTATTACGTTTTGGGGGTTCATGGGGTGTCATGAAGATTTTCTTGTGCTTATTACTTTAATATGGTATCTGCGGTCTCATTGGAAAATGAATGTTATGCTGTATTCATTTATATCATTTTTATTGTATAGATTATTTTATGCTGCCTGCATCTATCTTTATGATTTTGGACATGACTTAGTAAAGGGAACTGAAGGAACCGCATACTTAAAGAAAAATGAGTTGGGAAAACTGTTAAATGTCTCTTGAGATTGTGTCACTAAGGCAAAGACAATTGTCAATCCCAATCACAGACACAAGGAACCACTAGTAGGACAGGCACCCAAGATACTGCCTGCTTGTAATGGGGAAAACAGCAGCACCATAATGAAGGTATCTGAGAGAAATGGCCCATCAGCCAAAAGAATGCAAGTTGTTCCAGGAAAATTCATTTCTGAAGGATTCTGAGACTCATGAAGAATTGGAATAAAGTTGATAGGGAGTGCTGGCTTGGAGATGCGTTAAGAGCTATCTGTGAGGTAGCCAAGGTCTTTTGGATTGTCTCAGGCTTTAGAGGAGTCCAGGTCCCCATCTGTAATAACCAGCAGGAAGGTGATCTCTGAAAACACTAGCAGGACTCGGACTCCCAAGGGACTAAATGGTGGCCCAATAAGAGGGTAAAAAACTTTGTCTTTTTCTTTTGTCTTCAAACTTATGGCCAGTTTATTTTGCATCATTCTTTTCTCCTAGATGATATATATATATATATATATATATTTGTTGATTTGTCTACTTGTTGATTGCCTTTATTGAAGAGTGATCTCTGGACAAGTGATATCCCAGGCTAGCCCATTCAACAGAAAGAGTGCAGAGTGGGGAGTAATATTTCTTTTGCAACCCAAAGGGAAGCCACCTGGAGCTGGAAGAGATTCCCTAGATGTAGCTGTGAGGTCTGGTGAAAGACCAGTGGAGCTGAGGCTTGTGGAGGTAAGGAGTTATTGTAAGGCAAAACTTCATCTGTTCTTTGGGACAAGTGGCAGGACAGCAGGGAGAAATTCACTGCTCCAGGGGTACTCCACAGATAATATGGATAATATCAGTAAAAAGAAAAGAAAAAGGAAATGGTAAAATAAAGCAAGCAATTAAAAATGATTTGTTATGAAGCTGAATGAAAGCCATTAAGAGAAACACCCATTTCTTAACTTTCAGGTTTAGTCACCCAATCTGTTGCTTTGTAATGTAAGCATGGAACCTCTGAAAGAAGTCTTCATCATTATTGTTATAGTTGAAAGAGACAGGAAAATACCCATGAATGCATGTTTATGTCTTGTCTAGAGTTTTGGTAGTACATGTAAATGGAAATACATGCTGGTCTCAAAAACAGGAAGACTAGTCATCCAGGGTGTTCTAGATATTTGCTTTGTCATTGATGTCCTCTGGTCTTTTCCTAAACTACCTTGCACCACTTTTGCATCACACAACCCCTATTTCCAACATAAAAACTTTCAGAAAATAAATATATTAAGCTACTGGTCCTTGGACTGCTTTGATCTAGACAGCTGCAGTACCTTTGGAACGTTAACACTATGCTTTCCCTCCACACCACCCTAACCCTAATCTCTCGCTCACACAACCCTCACTTCTTCTGTTTCCTTGATTGCCATTTTTACATGAATGTTATGACACCTGAAGTATTGATAACCACACCCATAAAGCAAACACACAAAAAATACCATGTCATCCAAGACAAAAGAAATCAGAATGACAACTTAAAATACTTGTTAAATGTTCAGGATAGACTTGAGTCATGTTTTTAAGCTATTAACACAATCAAGAAAATTAGGAAAACACTTTCTTAATGAAAGAGTCTTACAGGGCCTAATGCTTTTTAAAAAATACCTACTATAAACCAGATTTGTGATTAAATTTCTTGGACTTGGCAATACTGAAACACTTTCATAATAGCTTCTAAATGCTTTAATATTAAAGCATATCAAACATTCCACACTGCCCAGTGCTCTGAGGCATTTTTATGTCTGTCAAAATACATCAATTATATATAGATGCCTTGGTGTTGCAATGACTGGGAAAAGATTATTGCCAAAAAAATGTCAACAGTTTTTCATACAGTCAAAACAGAACAAATGTAGCTACCTCTAGATTGCTGAACCACTACATACAACCCTCTTGCCCTAAGCCCCCAAAGCAAACAAAAAAACAAAAAACCCAAGAACACAACACTGTCACAGTTCCCAGTTTTTCCAAAGGCACATCCATATGCAACTCAGAGAACAGGCGAAGAGAAGTCCATTAAAATGTTACTGCTATCACCAGCCAATGCAGTGGAACTGAGAAATGCCAAAGACAGAGAGAGTGGGCGAGCAAAAACTTTTATCCTGTGGTTACTTAAATATTTAATTCTCTCACACACAATGTGTTGTTCTCAACATAATTTTTTTTTTATCACTTTAGAGCATGTGAAAAGCAGACACACATCATTTTAGTGAGGTCATGGTTAACTAGTACTGGAAAAAAAGTATTGACCAAGATTAAAAAAAAAAAATAGTGATTATGTATGCCTCAGTTTCTGAGAACCCATTTTCCAGTACTTCAAACAGAACCTGCTTTTCAGAAAATGGTGTGCATTCTCCATTTGATATTTCTACAAAAACAGAATCATCCAAAATCATGAATCACAATCCATTCCCATTTTCATTCTCAGTCTCTTGAAATACATTTTGAAAATACAGGTCAGATAAATAAATTATTTGTAACATTTATAAGATGCTGAAACGACATCTTAGAATTCAAGTCAAATAAAGGGCAACATTTAGTGAGTTTACAGGGGGGGTAAGAAGGAGCAAATTTGAGAATCTTTGGATCTGGAAGCATAACATATTCACACTAGTATAGTTTTACACCTATAAAATTACATCAAACAGCAATCCAAGGAGACCTGCACACAGAGAGAAGTTATTATAGACCCTCACCACTAGGCAGCTCTGAGCAAAGGGTTGTCCAGTGATAAGCTGCAGACACATGTCACTTACACCAGTGTAACTTAGGCTACAGATAGAGGCCGCATTCATCCCAGGAGAAACCAGTTTATCCAGGACAAAATACAATTATTTAGATATCTAGTCTGTTGTCCCATGAAAAATCTGGCAAAGGTTCATAGGTAGGCACCTACTGAAATTGAGGAGGCAGGTGGGCAGTTCCGAATGCTGATCACAGTGCCCACTACCATTTTCATCTTTTTTTGCAGTGAGCATCCCCTTGTCACTGATTGGCTGAGGGGCCACAGTGGCAGCCCTGCCCCTCACCACTGATTGGCTGAGGTGGCTGCCTTTCAGGTGGCACTGCCCCTCACTTCTGATTGGCAGAGAGAGAGAGGCTGGGCTGCACCAGCCCTTCTGACCATCAATGGAAGTTGGAGTTGGGGGGGAGGGCTTCATTTCTGTGTGCTTGGAGGCTGTAACAACTGCTGGCTGCCACTGGGGAGCCATCATTTTATTTTCATTAAGGTTTTTTTTTTCCTGGCAGTTCCATCAAAAATTGTGAAGAATGCTGCTTTTGCAAAAAACACCGCAATTTGCAGTTTCTATGACATTTGAATAGGTCCCTATTTACAGGATAAAAAGTACTAATGTTTTATCCAAGGGCAGTACAAAATGCATTTGAATGGTTATCCAGGGATTGCATTACTGAATCAATAGCAGAAAAATGGCAGTACATTCGTTCACTCACTAAACCCCGATTAGAAGACCAATATATATGTGGCAATCCTGGGACATCTCTCTTCTGGGACAAACACAGGGACAATTTGTTCAGGGACAAATGCAACATCTCTTCCTTGCCTTTTCAAATTCAGTGAAGCTTTATGGCATAGGTTATAAATCATGTTTCCATTCCTTTCTTTTTTTTACACCAGTGTAAATGTGCTATCTGTCCAAAGTCACAAGACAGTTCATAGAATTATAGAAATGTAGGGCTGGAATGAACTTCAAAAGGTCCTTTCAGAGGCAGCATCATCCCTATCCAAGTCATCCTATACAGATCAATTGTCTTACCCAAGTATGTCAAACTCATCTGGCCCCATGGGCTGGATTTGGGTTTTTGAGCCAGTCCGTGGCGAGACCTGGACCAGCTACCTGTGTAGCACCAGGTTCATTCCAGGTGCAGCATGCACAAGTTCAAGGATTTGCTATGCACTTGACACACAGAACTGGCATAGGGCATAGACCTTGCACTGCAGGTAACAGGGATTTGGGTCCAGGCTGCATACATGTAGCCTGTATTCTGGAATCCCTGTGCTACATGCAGTGCCAAGTCCAGCTCATATGCCACAGACAAAACATGCCCTGTGCCAGCCCCGTATGTCACATGCCTGGTGAGTACTGAGGCCAGTGTGTGCTGCATGCAATGTGTGGGTCTAGACTGGGCGAGTGCATTGCATGCTGTGTGGTGATGGGGGTGGTGCACAGTGCATCTGGTGCCCCACAAGACCAGCCCTTTTCACTGGTTCTGGTTCTGTGTGATCTGGACTGACCCCAGGGCAACTCCGTTTTCCCTTTGCTCTAGCTCAGGTGTGCTAGCCAGCATACAGCTGTGTTCACACTCCATCTACTAGCATAGATTGGAAGTAATAGCCCAAGAATGGTGGAACGTCACACCTGGCCTGCTACTCACAATAGTCCTCCTTATGTTGCTGTAAAGAAATGTACCTGGGGCCAAACATGAAAATATAAACACTAGGCTGCAACTGGACCCTCAGAAATATAACTGTGTGCCATTAAAATACAAGTAATTTGTACAATAATATTCCACTGTGGATAAGCTATGTAGCTCCTAGAGTTCCCCTGTTCAATGATTTATAGATATGAGCAAGTAAGGATTTAAATATAAAGAAGCAGAAAAACTGATGATTTACCTCACTAGCCAACAGTATATTTTAACATGAGGGATGGAATATTTAGGGCCAGACTGCAAACCCACCGCTCACACAGGTAAGCATTTAATTCACTGACTTCAGTTGGGTTTATCTGTGTGAGTAACCACACACCTATGGTGATAAGGGGTTGCCAATCTGCTTCTCAGTCTTTTAAGATGTTTATACCGTTAAATGAAGAGTAGCAACTAATGATTTGACAGAAGTCTTTTGCACTGCAGTTGACAACTTGCCAGAAGGGGCTCGATTAATTACAGTGTCATAAGATAATGCATTGTGAGCCCATCCTAGGCAAATTGCTCTTCTTAGAGCCTGACAGTGTGTCTTTCTTCCACCTGTGTAATTTATGCTAAAATGTAACAGTCACTGGTAGCACACAGCGCTTGAAAATTAAAACTGCAAAATAACAGACACATGAAGAGAAGTAGGTTTCAAGCTGGAACTATTTCTCATGGATCATTATTAGGCTCATAGATCATGTTCACTGTTCTCAAACAAGGAACAATATAGAGCAAAAATCATCAGTCTGTGGCATAACTTGTATTTTGGATTCAATGTACAACTTGAACACTGATTGTGTAGAGCATTATTTTGAGTGCTTGGCTGATGGACTTGTTTTCCTTTGCACTGAGTAGGAGTTTAATGCCCATGCTTCCTCCCCACCTTTGACACTGACATTTCATCCTCTCCGCACAATCACCAAAGCCTCTCGTTCTCTCCTCTACAACAGGGGTTCTCAACCAGGGGTATGCTTACCCCCAGGGGTACTTAGGAAGGCCCTGGGGGTACGTGTGGGCAGGCAGGGACAGAGCACTGCCATCCACCACCCCACGCCACCTCCTTCCAGGAGCAAGGCTGAGGCGGGGGTGGGGGGCAGCAGCTCCCTCCTGCGGGCCACACAGATGCCAACCTGCTGCTGGATGTGGGGAAGTGGGGGAGTTTGCATGCAGTGGCCAGTGCCACCACCCACCACCCCAGGCTGCCACCACTCTGCATCTGGTCATGCACCATCCTCACCCATTCTGCATCTGGCTGCATGCCACCCTTTTCATCATCCAGCCACGTCACCCCCTCCCCCTCCACTCCATGTCTGGCCACCTGGGGTACACTTATTAAAAAAGGCTGAAATCCCCTGCTCTACAATATCTAAAAGAGAGACCTAGTTACGCTCAGGGCCTCATTACCCATCATCTGCCAATTCTGTCTTGTGTGGCCTCATCTCACCCTCCTACAGGTCATTCAGCTTGCTGCAATCCAGTAATTTTCCTTGCTTGCCTTCTGCCTCAGGTCAACCCTGGGTCCCCTATTTTCTTCTGCTGCCAATCTTTCATTTTTGTCTGCATCTTCAGGGCTCCACCCAGTGCTTCCCTTGCTCAATTTTAAATTACTCTCTTTCTCTAAGAAGGGGTACTTTCTCAGGGTTCAATGAGCCCTTTGTCTCCTAGTACCTGTGGATTCACATTGCTCTCTCTACAGCAAACTGCTCTATGCAGATTTCCTGGCCATCTCCTCCTAAACCCTTACTATATTTAGTTATCTTTACACTGCTAGCTTGCTCTTCTCATTTTTGCATTAATACAGTGGCAATGGTATAGCAATAACTGTTATTATTAGGCTACAAGCACTTTCTATTAAAGTCAGGGAAGGTTCTTTGAGTAGATGTGATATCTTTTATTATACTGACAGCATAGCTAGGAAAAAAGTTCTTAGCTAGGTTTCAGGTGCAGTCACTCTTCTTTAGGCATAGCAAGCCTCTGCTGTTCTGAGACTCCAAGGAATGGGAGAAGCATTCTGTGAAAGCTGCATTCAGCACTCTTAAGACAAACTTATTCTCTGGAACAGTTTTCCCCTCTGCCTCTCATCAGCCTTCCAGGCATGCTCTGTGTTCCCTCTCCTTTTCTTCCACCCAGGATGAGCTAATGTGGCTTACAGATGCCACAGCTTTCCTGTCCAGCAGTGATAATGGCAGGTGAGTCCCCCACTTCCTGTTCCCACTCCCCCCTGGGTTTTCCCTGCTGGCCCAGGGGCTCTAGCTGTAGGAAGCGGCTGTGCAGGGTGCTGGGCTTGGCAGGAGACAGCCCCCATAAAGTGATTTAAGCTGTCCTAGCCAAAGGATTGAGTTGCCAATGTGTTGCCATACAATGGACCTCTTGCTGGCATACAATTGTTCAAAAAAAGAACAAAGAAGACCCCTCTGACCCCTGCAAAAAAACAAACAAAAAGAAAAACACCAAAAACTCCAAAACACTTAATATCCCTTTAATTAACACAGCCAAGCCAGCAAATATCTGTACTGCACACTGATGCTCAGGCTTACAACCGTGTAAAATACTCACCAACCAAGACTAACAATATCCCATAGCTTTCCCATCTGTACTCTAGGTTTGAATGACCACAATTCCAGGGACAGTTTTAAAAAGAAAACAGTTAAGTTATCCTATGTTCACAGGTATTCAATTTTTTTTCTAAGTATCCCTAAAATGAAAACTGTCAAAGTCAGACAGTTGAAATCTATCACAGCTATAAACCTTACTAGTCCATAGTTTTGTTTTGGTGGGGTGGAGGGGAGGAATGTTGTTTTAAGAAAGTCTAAGAATCTGAACATTGTGATGGAATGTGTATTACAATATTTTATGAGCTACTTGCAGTGCAGTTTAACCTCTGACAATGAATATTAAATCCTCAGCTCAGTCAAGCAGCTTGGCTTGGCATCTCCCCTTTCCTTCCCTGCTCCATGCCAGTGATCCCCCCACAGTTCTCCCTGGTCTGTGGTCTTTCTCTTTCCCTACCCAACTCTGTCTCACCCCTCCCTCTACTATCAGCAGTTATCATCATCTCTTGCTTTCTTACCAGAAGGGATTACTGACACTTGGTATAGCCAGGTTCAAGACCAGACTTAGGGAAAATGGTGTCCTGGTTGAACTTGCATTTTGGTGCCCCTCAAAGTTCATAGCAGTATTGCTGGCAGAGGCAGGTGGGCAGGGGTCTCTAGCACAGTGTGGTGGGAAGGCAGAGCAGCATGGTACATCAGGCAGGCAGGTAGGCACCGCTGCTGCTGTGCAGATCAAGGCAGGTGGACTGGAGCAGGTATCACACTGTCTGAATGTACCCAGCCCAGCTCCTCCCAAGCAGCAGCTGGAGGCAGTGGGGAAGCTGGGCTGGACACTACTCCTCTTGCCCAAGGTGGGGAATCAGCTGGGTACGGGCAGAGCAGGGTGCAGGGAGAGTGTTATCCTGAATGTGGAATGATTATACATGTGTGTGCATGTGTGTGTGGTGCCCCCTGATCACAGCACCCTGGGTGTTTGCCCACCTGGAAGGCTGGCCTTGGTCAGGTTGCAAGCACCTAGCCTGCTGCTCAGAAAGGTTGATCTCCACCACTCAGTACAAAAAAGGAACAAATTTGTTCAGGCCATTGATAGGCCAAGTGAGTGATGGGAAGGGAGTTCTTTATCGCTTTTTCCAATGTGTCTATCCAAGGGCTAATCAGAATTACACTAAAAAATGGGAGTGGGGAAGGTCCCTACCTAGTTTTGAACTAGACTCTATTCTGCCCTTTTGGAATGAATAGGAGTGCACAGAGTGTGGTACTAGTCAATGTATGCAAGTAAAAATGGGGAGATGCACCCTGTTTTTGGGCAAGGACCATTGATTCGTGCATTAATTTGTTGAATGCTATGCATACCACCCGTCTGTTAGCAGTAAAACAACAAGACAGTGATAATTATAATATTATTACCCATATTCTTTGCAAACTAGCCCACATCTTGCCTCTAACTGATTTACAAGTACATTAATTAATATTACCCTGTATGCCATAAAACCTTGAAACTACATCAGGACATCATGTGAGAGACAAACAGAGTCTATTTACAAAGGAACTTATTCCTTTGTGTGGCAACACACACACACGAGAAGCAGAAGAGTGCCCCCCCGCCCCAATAAAAGCAAAATAATGTTTCCCCAGCTGTGCATATGGGGACCATATGTTTGCACTGGTCAGCAAACGTACTACAAATCACAATCTCTCAGTTTCTCAAAGGTCCCAGAAAATTTTCGTTCCCATTTATAGCAGACAAAGCAAGAGGCAAATGGGGCTGGAAATGAGTTTCTGACCCTCTTCAGCCCTTAATAGAATCTGTTACTCTGAGGGGTTTTGCAGCATAAACACCCCTAACAAAAAGAACAGCAAAGAGGAAAGAAGCTAGAAACAAAGCAAAAAAACCCTCTCCTCTCATTGCAAGATGGAGACAGACCAGTTAAGTATTAAACCTACCACTGAACACTGCATTTCCTGCTTCTTCTCCCATTATTTCTCTAGAGCCACAGACATTCATTGGTCCCTCTGTGACGACAGGAAATGAACGTCACCTGCTACCTGTAGACATCAATGCGAAAAGGCTTTTTCTTACCAGAATGTCCTGCATGTATGCGTGGGAGGGTTAAGAGGTGGGTCATATTCAGATTCTGATGAGCAACTTGGATGAGAGATGGAACTGGGACTAGCTTCCCACATTAAGGACAATAAGAAGTCTTTTTTTAAATACATAGGGGGTAAAAAGAAGGTCCCGGGTAATGTGGGGCTCTTGCAGGACGCGTTGGGAAATTTAGTCTTCACACCAGATGGCAAAGCTAACATGTTTAACGATTTCTTTGCCTCCATCTTCCTAAGTAGGGACCAGAACAGACACCTCCCTGCTGGCCCCCCCTTGGGCCCCGGGGAAGGCATACCTGGGCCACGGGTTAGCGAGGATTTAGTTAGGGAGCTTCTGGAGGAGTTGGACGTATTCAAGTCAGCCGGTCTGGATGATCTCCACCCTAGAGTTCTAAAGGAACTGGCCGAGGTCATTGCAAGTCCCCTGGCACAGCTTTACGAGCACTCGTGGTGCTCTGCTGAGGTACTAGAGGACTGGAAGAGGGCCAATGTGGTTCCCATCTTCAAAAAAGTCAGGAAAGAGGACCCGGGAAACTATAGGCCGGTTAGTCTTACCTCGATCCTAGGCAAGCTGTTTGAGAAAATTATGCTGGCACACATCGAGGAGGGGCCAGCAGGGGACTGCATGCTTAGGGGCAACCAACACAGCAGGTCCTGTCAGACCAACCTGGTGGCCTTTTACAATCAGATCACCAGATCATTAGTTGCAGGGGTAGCCGTGGATATAGTCTTCCTGGACTTCCGGAAGGCTTTTGACACTGTCTCTCACCCCATTCTCATTAAGAAATTCGGGGGCTGTGGTGTAGACACCCACACAGTCAAATGGGTCGCCAACTGGCTGGAGGGCCGCACCCAGAGGGTGGTAGTAGATGAGTCCTTCTCAACCTGGAAGGACGTGGGCAGTGGGGCTCCGCAGGGCTCGGTCCTCGGGCACGCACTGTTCAACATCTTCATCAGTGATTTGGACGAGGGGGTAAAAAGCACCCTGTTCAAATTTGCTGATGACACTAAGATGTGGGGGGACATGGGCACACTAGAATGCAACAGGCTACAATCAGACCTAGACAGGTTACAAGGGTGGGCGGATGAGACTAGGATGGGTTTCAACACAGACAAGTGCAAGGTGATGCATCTCGGGAGGAACAACCGGCACCATACCTACAGGTTAGGGAACTCCCCTCTTGCCAGCACGGGGGCGGAAAAGGATCTGGGGGTCATCATTGACTCTAAGATGCACATGGCCCGGCAATATGGAGAGGCAGTTAGGAAGGCCAACTGCACCCTGTCATGCATCCACAGATGCATCTCGAGCAGGTCCAAAGAGGTGATCCTCCCCCTCTATGCGGCACTGGTCAGGCCACAGCTGGAGGACTGCGTCCAGTTCTGGGCGCCACACTTCAAGAGGGATGTCGACAGCATGGAGAGGGTCCAGAGGAGGGCTACTCGTATGATCAGGGGACAGCAGGGCAGGCCATATGAGGAGAGGCTATGGGACCTGAACCTGTTTAGCCTCCAAAAGAGAAGGGTGAGGGGGGATCTTGTGGCCTGTTATAAACTAGTCAGGGGGGATCAGCAGGCATTGGGGGAGTCACTGGTCCCCCGAGCACCGCCAGGAGTGATCAGGAATAACGGTCACAAGCTGGCAGAGGGTAGATTTAGGCTAGACATCAGGAGGCGCTACTTCACTGTCAGGGCGGCTAGGATCTGGAACCAACTTCCAAGAGAAGTGGTGCAGGCTCCTACCCTGGGGGTTTTTACGAGGAGGTTAAATGAACATCTTGCTGGGGTCGTTTGACCCCAGTATTCTTTCCTGCCATGGCAAGGGGTCGGACTAGATGATCTGCTCAGGTCCCTTCCGACCCTAGAAACTATGAAACTATGAAACTTGTATCATAGACACTTTTCAGTTCCTCTCTCCCTTTCTCTTCCTCGCTCAATCTTCCAGTGATACTTTTCAAGCAAAAGATAAAGATGCCCCTTCTTGCTCATTCAGGCAGGAGGTCCACAATTTCTGTCGTTCCCAGTTCCCTACTGTTGCAAGTTCTTTAGGGACATATTTACTCCTTAAGTCTCTTATTGGCCTGGTTTTAGAAGGAATAAAAAGAAGAACCTACACCTCTCTTCATATGTCCTACCCCACCTATCTTTTCTTATTGGATGTTGTAGAAATCAACTGAGCAGGGCTTCACCTTGTGAAGTAAAAGAAGTAAAAGGGAGACCATTACATTTTAGACCCTAAGTATCAAAGGTGTTGGACAATTAAAAAATGTGCAGGTGTAAAATACATTATAAGCTAGATCTTCAAAAGCACTTAGCATCCAGCAGTTCTCATTTAGGTGTCTGAATCAAAAGGCATAACAGAAGATGCTGAATAAGTAATGTGTAGTCACTTGACTGTAGTTGCTAAATGAACCAGAGCTCTTTTAAAAAGCGCCCATCAACTCTGGGTTCTGAGTGTTTTGTATTATTAAATACTCTTCAAAGCAAGTTCTCCAAATTATTTAGTTCCTGGATAATTCTTTTTGTGGGAAACAATTTAACTGTATCCTATAAATAAAATGTTCTATTCAGCATTCTTTCATATCACAAGGGGGATAAAGTCCAACAAATATAACAGTCCAACAAATATAACAGTATCAGCATACCAGTGTCTGGCTTTGTCAAGTACTTCTCTCTTGACACCATGATGTCAGAAACAGTCCACATTCATTCCACATTTTTTTCCTTATAATAATCCCTCTGGTGTAAAACAAAAAGTGCTATTAAGCCAGTACATGAGTATCTTAAGTATTTCTTTGTTGACAGATGAAAATAAACAAAATGTTTCAAAAAGCCAGCTATGGGAATTCTTTATAGTCACTAGGATTCTCACATTTCTCTGTCATGTAGAGATACCAGCTCTGTATGCTGCTTTTCTTTAGAAGTCAGGTTAATGTCTGTATTTAAAGAATTTAAAAGGAGATTCAGAATTGTCAGCTGTTATCAGGGAATTAGACTGGCCTTTATAAATTTAAATAAAATGACATTTCTCACCATAACCTTGCCAATGTAATTTTGCTTTCATTAATATATTCTTGTCTGCTTAGTCTAGTCTCCTCCTCTAGAGGAGAACTCCATTATTTTTTTCTGGAAGAACTGTTCTTCTATCTAAAAAAAAATCACTTGGATTGTGTTTTCTCTGTCTGTCCTGATGTTAGAAGGGCTTTTCTGATTTAGCTCTTTACTTCTAATCCTACCGTATAGCACTGGAAACAAATCCCCTTACTCATGCATTCTTCCAGATCCTATCCTCCCCTGGCCCAGAGTATGTTCTGATCCATCTGACTTACTTGAGTTATTAAATCCCAACATGTTCAACCGTTGTAGGAGTCTCCTCAACAGGCTAAACTGCTCTCATTATGGCACCACTTGTGCAATGTTCGTGTGACAATTCATTTAGTAATGTCACCCGAGTCTTGTGTGCTGAGGACCTAGAACAGTCTCCATCATGTAAGGCCTCAGGCTACTGCTGCATTTGTTTCTGATGACTGAAGTTGCATCTTTTTTTTTCTTTCTTTTCTCCTGATGAAGTCTCTTGAATGGAACTTTGATAAATTTAAGGATGAATTCCAGTCATTAGACTAGACTGAACTTATATAGGTAGGCATCCCTCAGAAGAGCACAACTATAAGGCTGACAGACTTGTTCCCCCCATGAACCCACTAATTGTTAATTGGGGCTTACTCCCTAACTGACAGAGAAATGGTCACTCATCAGATTTGGGATTACTTTATTTTGCAGAATTTTCTTCTAAACCTTTCCTTGCTGTTCTTATCTGTGATATGAAGCTTGAAATAACATGCTTGAAATCATATGGTTCTCCAAAAATTTGAAATTGAGGTGAAAAAATGTGATTATTGCAAGAAGCCATTCCAGAAGATCAAATTGATACAGGGTTGAATTTATCTAGACCACAGTGTGGGAACTGTTTTGTTTATTTTGTTTCGGGGATGTTTTGCAATTTTGAAATGTTCGTGATTCTAGAATGAAAAAAAATCACATTTCCCACAAATCAAAACATTATTTCAAGGAGATCAAACTGATTTTTTTTCAATACCTTTGAAATGTTCTGTTCTGATATTGACTTTTTAATTAAAGAAATTGAGATGAAAACTTGTTTTGAGAAGGAAGGGTGAGCTGTTGTTTCAAAATGTATTTGTTTTAGTTTTTCAAAACACATGTTCATTGAAAGAGATATGTTCCACAAAATATGTTTTTTGTCACAAAAATGTGGATTATTTTTCTTCTTTTGATTTTTTTAATGCATTTTCTAATATATTTTTTCAATTCAATGTTTTTCCAACTATATTTTATTGTCTATAGCTTGATGACTTGTGGATTACATAAAAGTAAAATTTCTGAACATCTAGAAAAAATATCTAATACCTAGCAGAAAGTTATGCCCCATTCCTTCATATAAGTCTTTTGGCTGTGTTTTTCAATGCCTACAGGCTATAAGAAACTCTATGATTTTTTTTCTTGTCAGAGTGATTTAATTAAGTATGCAGTTCTTATGAAAATAATTCCTCACTTTAGTCCTAGACAACATCTCATGTTACAAAATACTAGGAAAAAAGAGCATTTTTAATGCTTAGGAGACAAAATTTTCATGGTAAATATTGAATTCTGAATAATCCCTGTCCATTCACAAATTGACTCAAAGAGTCAATTTCTGTAAGAGCTTAGTTCAAAATAAAACTTTAGAAACTGTATTAATACTTTGCATTTATGGTAGACTGCATCTTTCTGTGAATAATCTCAAAAAGAATTGCAAGCATAAATAAGCTTACAGCTGCAGTTGAGCAAATAATTTGCAATGGATAATTGGCTTGATTAAGCTTACCTTTTATGCAGTTCTAAAATTGTCCATGAATGGACTTTGAAATTCTCAAATGTACTCAGTGTTTTAAATTATCCACTAATTTATCCACAGAATAATTTTTACCACAGAGATCACTCAAATCAAATTGTAGATATTACAGCTGACTGTACAATTAATTCTGTTACAGCTTATGTAATATTTGTAACCAACACAATCTGATTTTTTAATTCAAACTTGATTTGTAATATTCACAATTGACTATTAAAACCATCTTGATGTGTTACAGAAGAAAACTACTCAGTGAACAGAAACAATGCTATCTGACTTGTGAGACTGGCCAAATTGTATAATGTAATTTTTCAATTTGGTACAAAATGCAAAATTAACCTTTAGAGAATATTTGAGCATTCATGTTAGATATTTGTCATTCATGAGTGTTTACATTAGTAAATCTGAAGCACTTGAATGTTCATGGGAATTGGACCCAGTCTACCTAAAAGTTGCTTTAAAATTTCAACAAATAGTGGATTTTATTACTTATTTGCTAGGTTCTTTTCAGTACATATGAAACGTGGTAAAAAGAATTACTACATGTATTATACAACTGGATATGCTAAGCCAGAAGTCTTAGTTAAACAGGACTCTGTAGCAGACCTGGGAAGAGAATTCAGTGATTTATACTTATTACTAGAAAATGCTTGCTTGCTTACAGATAGAATTGAGGGAACATGCATCTATCTCCATTGAAGAATATACTACAAGCTTATACTTTTGCAAAGCCATTGTGTTTTCCACACAGCTAAATTGTTAAGTGGTATCAGAATGGTAAGTCCTTTCTCATAATTACCACCAGAAGGAGATCGTGGCACCCTTTTCTTTTTACCCAGAGTCCTAGGAGAGTGTTATAACCACTAGGCAATTAGGTATCCTGGAGTTGGGGGTCTCTCTGATTTAAGTTGTTCTACTTTGCATGGTGTAATTAACTATCTATTGGGCCCAAGTCAGCATGAGGGAAGGCTTTCTAGTCCAGTGGTTAACTCACCTGAGTGTGGAGATCTGGGATTTATTTCTAGCTCCACTGAATGTGAAGTATTCTATAGAAAGTGGAATAGCTTCAGCAGGAAAGAGGAAGATGCCATTACCCAAGAATGCCCTCTAGCCTGGCAGTGAGGAGATTCCTTTAGAAAGTAGGAGATGTGGGTCAAATAGTGCTGAGAGAAAAGAATAGTAGCATATCAGAGATTCCCAGTGACTACCCTAACCACAGAAAAAACGAGATGGGAAACAAAAATGGAATTATCTCCAGTACCTGGACTTTGTGCCAGGCTCAGTCAATTAGACATGTTCAGAGAATGCCTTCTGGGCCAGGGCCTGCATGTTAGATAAGCAGAAGAATGTCCATTTGTGAATCCCAACAGGTCTTAAAATACCAGCTTGGTCTTTCTATGGATCTAATCTTCTGTGACCCCATGACAAATTTGACTATTTTCATCACTAAGGTTTTTAAGTGATACCCATTGTTAAGTTCATTTATTTTTGTTTACCTGACATAAATAATTTTGGAGTTGAACTGAAGGATTAAGACAGACACTCAGTATTAGAGATCAAAGACACTGGTTTATTTGGATACAAAGTATATTAAAGTCATGCAAAGAAGTTATACACAGTTCTGAAATATTGCAAAATACAAACATAACTGAGACAGCTGTCATAACTGGAGAGAAAGTGGCTTTGCTTCTTCCAGCATCAGTTGAAACATGTTAGTTCTAAGGGATCGATTGTGTGGGAAATACATGTTCATTTTAGCTCACATTTTGACTTCTTGTACATGCACATTTACAAATAGCTCATAATAAATGTTAAGAACTGAAAAAAAACATAGCTACAAGAATGATAAGCAGAGTAAGGCCATTAACAATTCAAAATTACAGTGCTTATCTACAAAGATAAATAATGTTTGTTAATAAAGGGCAAACCATTGAGTAGCAGAGTACTATTTTACTGCCCTTGGCATCATCTCCAATCTTATCACTAACAGCAGCTTTAAGTCATATTTTACAGGCTCTCATGTCTAATATGCATGAGAAGAATATTATTCATTATAGAAAATGAAATTAATAGGCACAAGAGCATTTCAATATACTGCACAAAAACCGTAGCTATGATTATGAGTTATACTAACATAACAAAATTAAGAATGACAAATTACATAAGGAAAGATAAAACAGAGCTTATAAAAATAAAAGTATTTGTTATGCACTTAGCTACATTTTTTTAAAAGTATGCTTTTGAGGCCATGATCCTCTTTGATATATTTGGTTTGAGGTGCCATTTTAGGCAGTACTCTGACATCAGTGGCCTTTGAGGGGTATTACTTTGCTGTCCCCACAGCCGCAGAGTGAAACACCAGGCTCCATGAAGCTCCGCAGTTCTGCTGGCAGACCTGCAGGCAGCCTGGCAGCAGCCTGGGAAGGCAGGCTCCACCCAAGAAAAGCAGTGAGCCTGATTTCCCTGCCCCGCCCCCGGAGTCTGCCTGCCTGCCTGATCTGGGCAGGGGCCCAGTGCTTCCATCTGTGGCTGCAGTGCCCCCCAAGACTGCCTGAGCTGGGTGCCTGCAGGTGGGTACCACCTGTGGTGGGGGGAGCACTGTTGCCACAGAAGGAAGCGCCAGCCTGCGCCCACCCCCCAGCCCAGGGACCACTCTGCCTGCCAGCAGCTCACCCTCCCCTCCCTGCTGTTAGAGAAGCAGGTAATTGTGGGGTGTATACATGACACAGGGGTTTACTTCACCCTAAATTGAAGTGGTGAGTTTAAAAATCTATTGCTTCAGTTTAGGGCCCCCATTTCATCTACACTTGCCCAGTGTCATGTCTCCATCAAGTGTGAGTTCTACATTTGAAAAGTCATGAGCCTGGGTAGCAAAGACACTATCAGTGTAAACAAATTTTCATGAGCTGGTCTCGGGCAGGTCATTAATGTACAGGCTGAAAAGAAGAGGCACCAGTACAGGTCTCTGAAGGAGGCTGTGGTTTGGAGTTTCCAAGAGCTAGTTTGGTTGGCCAGGTGGACTCTAAAGTGTCAACCATGTGGTAATAGTTGGACGAGATGAGTGGCCCAATGTGGCAGAATTCCTGATATTTTCACCTGTATGCCAAACAGTGTCCTATGCTGCTATTAAATCAAGGATGACAACACCAGTCTTTAGGTTTTTCTGAAAGCCATTTACAATAAAGGTGGTTAGGAAAAGAACTTGAGTGCAGGTGCTCTGGCTACAGAGGAATCCAGGTTGGTCTGAGTTCAGGGCAGGATCATTTACTTGAGAAATATTTGCAGAATAAGTCTCTCAAGTGTCTTGTAGCAGACACTGAAGAGGGAGATTGGTCAGTAGTTTGCCGCTGATTGTGGGCCTTTGCCAGGCTTGGGTAGTGCAGTGATTTTTTGTAGGTGCCATGCTGAAGGAATTTGTCTTTCATGCATAATATGGTTGAAGAAGAGTGGAAGCCAAATATGACCTCAGGGACCAAAATCTTTCAGAAACTCTTGGTACACGTTGTCATAGACAGGTGCAGTGATAGATTTTAATGTGCACAGCATAGAGTTGAGTACTATTGGTAAAAAAGGCTTATGAATGATCTTGGTTCTGAACATTCCAATGGAAATGATGTAATTCTTCATATTAATGCAATGAAATAAACTCTGGTGCATATTAAGACATGGGTGCCATGTGTGAATTTGTGCCTGGACTCACAATATTTTGAGCCAGGTCGGAATAGCCCTAGGTGGCAGGGGACCTGGTGGGGAGGAGAGGCAGCCTGCCAGCCTGAGGCTCTCTCTCCAGCTAAACATGCTATGGAGGGGCTGGCTGGAGCACTAACCAGCAGGAAACCCTACAGTGAAAAGCCCTTGTGTCCTAGGCATCCACGTTCATGTCTATATGTGCAGTGCTGAGAGGTAAAAAACTCCACATGAGGATACTACTTGAATTTACACATTCTACCCTACTGTGGAGTTAATTAGTTGCCTACAGCCTAATAGGGCTACATGTGTAAATGTAAGACATTTACTGTGGAGCTAGTCTACTCTGCAATAAACATCTTGTGTAGATGCATCCAATGTGAGTAATACTAAGCCTATGCAAATTATTTGTTTGTGTTTGAGATGTTGGTACAGAATATTTGATGCAGAATTGAAGGAGGAGCAGGGAAGAAATATCATCTTTGCCTTCAACCAATGGTCAGCAACCTATAATCTGCAGGTCTAATCTGGCTACCAAAGCTCAGGTCACCATATATTCTGGTTTGTCTGCAACAGCCCCAGACTTCAGAGGCCAGTCCCAATTAAAACAAGTGTCCTGGCACTGAGGCAAAGTGGAAGCAACTATGAAATAGAAGCCCTAGCAACTATGAAATAGAAGCCCTAGCAGACAGCAAGATTGTCCTAAGATAAGTTAGCTTAATTAATGGAATGACCATTAACATCACCTGTGCACACCATCACCTGTGAAGTAAAGAACAATGGATCATTAAGGGGCCATTAAGGGGGTGGGGGGTAATGTTAATGTTCCAGAGTTCACATTGCTCCATATGGTCACCCTACCCAAAGCAATTTGATTCAGCTGGCCCACAGACATGAGGTTTTGCTGGTGTTTGGCAGTGAGGTGTTTTGGCTGTGTGCGCTTTCCCTGTGCCATCAGTGCGAAAAGAAGTGCCAGTCACGCATAGGTCCTAGAGCTTACTTGCCTACCTTTGGTCCACCATAGGCCCACAGCCAGAACAGGTTGCCTACTATTGGATAAATGAATTTAATTAACATGGCCACACCAGAATTAATACATATATATGTTTTATCTAAGGCAAAACCATAGGCCTGGCTAGTACGTGGGTGGGCGTCCACCTTTAAAGAGTCCACGTTTAAATCCTAGCTGCCATACAAGTTACTGAATACTTGGAGCCAAATACTATTCTACCTATTAGGCACCTAAATAGATGGAGATACTTGAGTGTGATATTATTCTATCTCATTTGAGTCCCTGAAAAACAGTAAATTTAAAAGATGGGTGGGTCCTCTTCTTACTCACTGCTTTTAGTGACTTAGTTGTAAAGGTAAGATAATGGTGTGTTAAAAAAGAGATGTGTTGATGATTTTTTCAGGAGACTGAGCAGAGTAGAATAGGACTGCACTTAGGTTCCTAATATGTGAAATAGGATCTCACCCTTGGTGAATACTACACCATAGAAACCAAATGTGTGACAAGGCTTCATCCAGTCTCTTGTTGCTTGTGATCCTACAAACAAGAATAGAAGGGAAGAAGAATATACTAAAATTTCCACTTCCTCATAACTTGCAACCCCTGTCACTAGTTTTTTGGACCCTGCGAGTGTTTTGGAAAATAAGGGTCTAGTCTAAGTTACATTGTTATGCTTAGTCCTGCACAAGGGACACCAGGTAGCTGTACAACCTGGAAGCAGCCCTGGCAAACAGCTGTGACTCAGACTAGTCTTATTTCCTTGGTTTCTCCCCTTGATCTAGGGAGAGTAAATTAGTGCACCTCTTCCCTCCCCTACTGTGAGGTAGCTCACTTCTGCAGATCAGCAAAATGGGTAAGTAGCACCAAGGCTGCACTCATTCCTGCCCACCTCCACCCACTCTCCACTCATTGCATTCATGTTGAAACTGTGCCATTTGTTAGCACCTGAAGCTGAGGAAACACTCAACTAACCGGATAATGATTCCACTTTCATTGCATGTACAGCCATGTAAAGGCAAGGTTGCCACTTGTCCCTTCATGTTCTGCCTCTACTTTATCAAATGGTAGAATACATACAAAAAGTAATATATACTAAATGCCTCTCTGTCAAATATGTTTTGGGTAGGAGGAAGAAGGAAAACATAAAACTTCATATTAAACAGAATTTTAACAAGTTTGGTTACTTTAAAATATATTTTGAGTTACTTGTTTACTAACTTTTAATATTTTAAACTCATAATGTAGAAAATAATGACCCACAATTTAAAGTTTTATGGTGAATTGTTTTTTAAATGTTTGAATATGTGTTTTGTAATAAAAGTGCCATCACACGCTGGCCTTCAACAACATAAAAGTTGTTACTGTAATCTCTAGGAAATTACTGGAAATTGTGGTGTTCTGAGTTTCTTAGTATGGAGAAATTGGAGCATTCTGTGAATTAATTTCCATGAAGCACCCATGCTGTCATTGTTAGATCTTTTCATTATGAATGTGATAAATTGACAAACCTAAAAGTGTTAGGACAATGTGCAATTTTTTTTGTGATTACCTAATTGTGCTTCCAATGGTGTTTGGCATCAAGACAGGGGTTAAGACTATTGTCACTGAAAAAGTCCTGAAGCATAACCAATGCTTTTCAGAACACCTGCTCTAACATATGTCAACGGGATCATTAACAGAAAAATGGTTGTCGTGTAGTTCTGGCTTCAACATTATTTCTCTGTTTCCATTTGCAATTTGCTTCCCTTCTGTCTGATTTTGAAGTATAGAAATGTAATGCACTGCCAGTCTAAAAGAACAACATGATTATCTAAAAAAATCAGTGCTGAAATCTATAACCATTATTGATGATGAAGACATTCCTGACAACTTCCTTCTGTCCCCAATACTTCATTCTAGCCCTCCAGCCAATCTATGTGATTGCATGTGTTATATATCCATTTATTTTGCTTTTGACATTTATACTTCAGCTTTTGAGCCTCTTTTTGTGCTTCTGTGACAAACAGCTGTTTCAATGTGTTTCTTTCCTTCCTTTTTTTTTTGCTTTTTTCCACATACCTGCCTTTGACTTCTATTCTCCAGTTATATATGAGAAGGAGAAACAATCAAAAAGCCTCCAAAAGTGAAAGGCTCACTAAAGAAATATTAATCTGGCAAAAGTGATTTTACTAGGGATGATACAGGTTCTTTGTGTGATTTAAACCAATCAGCTCTTTGCATAAGGCAACAGGCAGGTAGAGCTGTTCAAAACCATGTGAGGGACACATCTTGTAAGGTTTTTGAAAAAATCTGTTCCCCAAAAGAATGTAAAAAACCACAGTGCATTCCCTTATTCTCTTAAGGGGTATGGAGTTGTGAAGTGGTGTCTGTTTTTCTGGGCCTTTTATCTGAACATTGTTGGTTAACACTAAAGCTGATATATTTTGGGAGAGCAATTGCACAGGGGACATAACCAGAGACTTTGAATATGTAGAAGCAGCTGTAGGAAAAGCTGAAGCAAGGACATTAAGAAAACTTTCTAGAGCTTTCAGTGGATGCTCCCTTTCCATCTATTACAATCTCCTAGCTTTGTTCCTCAGCCTCTTCTCTCCTGCCCTTGTCTCCTCCCTCTTCACCCCTCCTCCTTTTTTTTCCTTCTTATTTGGCATCCCCCTCCCAATTTTTCCCCAGAAAATGAGGAACATGAATTTTGCTAACGTCTGATTGTTCACTCAGTTTTTTGTGATACAGTTCTTTCCCTTATCTAATCTTTTCCTTTTCCATTTAAATTGTAGGCTTCTTGAAGCAGAATCGATCTGCATCTGTATAGTGCTTGGTACAATGAGGTCTTGGTCTTAAGAGTCTTGGTTAGCTCTGGACCACTATTGTAACTTAGTCTAGTGGTTCAAGCCAGGGCTTCTGAAGATCAGTCAGAAACCGAGCAGAGATCAGGAGTGAAAGGTCAATAGCTAGCAATACAAATTGAGGGACAGGAGAAAGATGCCAAAACATGATACCAGGCCAAGGCCAGATGTTGCAAATCTGTAGTCAGGGCATGAAGCCAGAGGTCTGGAGTGAAATCTAGAGGCCAGCTGAGGTCAGGTGCCAAGCTCACAGGACAGTTCAGTTTGTTGAAATGAAAGCAGAAGCCACAAGACAAACTAAAGTAATGAAATGGAGTCAGGAAGCCAGAAGACAAGGAGTCAGGAGGAAAACAAGGTGATACAAATAGTTTGGAAGCTCAGCATGTTATGCAGCAAAGACCAGGATTGAAGCAGGTGCTTAAATGAGGACCCAGAGTCAACAAGGGAGCTGAGCAAAGCCTGGAACCCAGCAGAGACAACTCCCATAGATCCAAGGTGGGAGCATGTGCCAGCTTTTAGGGCTGCCAGAACAGAAGGTCCTCACCATGTTTAAGAGGGGCTGGAATATCTCCTACAGTATTTTCCCCCACCAAAGCCAATGCTCAGGATAGTGCAAGGACCCCCAGGGCCAGTGCACTGCTGGTACCACTGTTGCTATAATACTGGTTACAGCTGATTATTTGGGACAACAGACAAATGATCAGGGAAAAATATAGTGGTTTAAAATTAGAAATCCCAAAAGCGACAGTGAACATAGAACCTTTTACAGCATTCATTGTTCCTTGAAAACATCTAGGGAATCTGTTGATCTCACCCAGTTGAACTCTGAAATGGCCCCAAATTACCAGGGACCAGAAGTAGGTCCATTATTCATAGAACTTCCTATGTTCAGTTTCCTCCATCTGATGGTATTACACACAGTATCAGATGGGACAGCAAATTCATTAATCTGAGGATCAGGGTCATCATCCTTGCACCTACCATAATAAACACAACTAATAAATACTAATTATTGTTTCTCTCATCTTTCAGTTGGGGGGGAGGGGTAGATAGATTGAGACAGAAGAAAGATTGGAACAAAAAGGTGAGGAAAGGAGGCCACAGAAATACATTATAGCATGGATAGGATTCCCCCCCCCCCATATAATGTTTGTTTGATTTCTTTATAAAATGTGTGCCTGGTACTTACTGGGGCAGAAGCTTTAGGAGGATAAGTAAGTAGTAGGAGGGAAATAAGTTTGCTTTTAGATAACTGTTGAGAATTCTGGAAAGTTTTTACTTAAAGTGTATATGAATTACTTCTATGAGGCCATGGCTGCAATGGTCCTTTCAGGAACTGCTCCATTTTGTTTCTCCAGAGCATTCTAAAACATTTTTGTCAGAAAAAAGCATTCTCAGAAGTAAGAAAAATTCTGTATTTTTTTTTCATTCTAGTTGGAATGCACTTTTTCTTTTGAGTGAAGTCCATTAAATGAAAAAAAAAAAAAAAAAAGGAAATAGAGTATACATATTTCACATTCAGCTTTAATATCTATGTAGCTGGAAGTAATTTTAAAAGATTAGAAAAAAGTTTCAGGCTTCATTATGGTGCTTTGTCTGTGAGAGAAGAAAACAAGCTGATTTTTAAAAAATGTGAATAGTTAAAAATAATCAGTGGTGTTTTTTATATGAGGAAAACAACATCATGGAATAAATCTAACGACCAAGAGTTTCATAAGGGAAGGCTACTTTTGGTGCTTCAGGGTGCCTACGCACATGCCGGGAGGCTGCTCTGATGAGCTGTAATTACAAGAGGGTTGGGGGGGAACTGCATCCCAAGCTGCTGACAGGGAAAAATTGTGACACAAATGACCCTGTGTGTGTTAAGGTGCAGCGGGCTGAAAACTGCACGGGTGGTAACTCTTACTGAGGCCACAAAGCCTGCCAGCTGTGAGTGTGTGTCCTAGAGCAGGCCTGAGTGAGTGCTGGGCCCTGCCAGACAGCAAAGCCTGCCAGCTCTGTGTGTCTTGCTGGGGGAGTCTGTCGAGGACTTGTACCCCAAGCTGCTGATAGGCAAAACTTGTGATGTGGGTGGTTGGCACTATGTGTGTGTTAAGGTGCATCCTTCCTGGTGCTGGGGCCTCTGCACAACATGGCAGTGTGCCCCACTGAGGCCTTCTCCTCCCCTGCAGCCTCACACCTGGTCCTCAGCTTTACGTGATAACAAGTACAACAACTTAGCTGGCTCAACACTAGTACCATCAGCAGCAGCATCAAAGGTACCCAAACAGAACTGTAACTGAGCCTGTCATTTTATAAAGGAATTGACAGCAAGAAGTAAAGATGTTGTGTTGTGTTGGACATATGATGTTATTCATGGTGTGTGATGGCTTATCTTGTGTTTTTGTTTATATGTGTATTAGAAAAAAAGGAGTACTTAAAAAAAATGTATCTTTGGAAGGTTTAGGGTTGAAAACCCCTTTGTCAGGCTAAGGAAGTACCTGCAGCTGGTCCTGGATGGAAAGAATAGTAAAGAAGCCAAAGGCTGGCCTGGCCCGCAATGCAGGCAAGAAAGCCAGTCAGTGAAAATGGAAAAGGAGTCGTCAGGGGTAGAGGGACAGGCTGGGGGAAGAGGGATGTAGCAAATGCAGGTAAAAATGCAGAGGTGCCTGGGGTGTCAGATATCTGGCAGGTCGCAGTGTGTCCGAAACCCATACCTCCAAGATCAACCTGGCAGGAGAATGAGCTCAGCAGGGACATGTTCTTCCCCTGCTGGCTGGTGATGCAGTTAGTGCCCCTTGCAGCTGAAAGCAGGGCATTACTTGGCTTTTCAAAACCTCAGAAAAGGAAATTGGTGCACATGGACTGAGCAGGGTAGCACTCAGTCCATCTGCACATGGAGCTTGGGGAACCCCAGCAGCAGGAGGTTCACCTTTAGGAACATCAGCTGCTTCACCAATGTAGGATCCAAGCAGGTCCCATGGGGTATCACAATGCTGAACACCCTCTCACTCAGAACACTGGCTGGTGGACAGGACAGGTGTTGCCAGACAACCATGGCCAGATCCTGCCATATCTGGCTGTGGCTTGCCCAGTAGGCCAAGGGGTCGCAGTCCAGTGGCTCCACATTCTCAGAGAGATAGATAGCCACTGAAGCCTTAGCACTACCTGCCCAAGGCTGGAGTTTGTTGCGTTTGGACCCCAGCATTGAAGCCAAGCTAATGGCCCACATTAGCAGTAGCTGGCATGGAGGAGACTGGCTGGTGCTGGTGCTGGCATGGGAAAGTGGATCCCCTTCTTCCACATCCCCTTGCCTCTGCAGTTCAGCCTCCCTGACTTCATTCACCAGCACCTGCATCCAGTGATCAAGGGTTTTTGGACTGCCGGTCGCACGTGCCCGCCACCATGTGGACCATACTGGACCACAAGGGATCCAGCTATCTCCTGATGCCTGCCTTCAGCCACCTCACCAGTGCCTGCATGTCTGGTAACAGCGGCCTGCCCCAGCCAGGAACATTGATCCCTTGGAACTTCTCCATTGGTTCTCCAGTTCCCTCACTAGGGGGATCACCTGGCTGAAGAAGGCATCGCCAGTGCTAAGGGTCTCAGTGGCCTCGAGGAAGGGCTTGAGGACCACCAATATCTGGGAGATGGTACCCCACTCAGCTCTGTTCAGGGGGGCACTGATCCCTGTCTCCCCAAGCAAGGCCATCTCATGGATGGCCTTCTGTTGCTTCACCAGCCTCTTGAGCATCAGGTATGTAGAGTTCCAGTGAGTCTCCACATCCTGTATGATTCTGTGCTGTGGGATGCTGAGCTCTGCCTGTTTCTCCCACAGCATCTCGCCCCCCCACCTCTTTAATGCTGCTGTGGAAGTAGCCCACCACCTTCTTGCATTTTGAAATCAGCTGGCTTGTAGCTGTACTGGTGGCGGTGCCATCACTGGCAGCCCTGTCCCCCTCCAAGGCATCCCTCACTATTAGGTGCAGCCTGTGTGCCACACAGTAGATGCCAACAAGGTTCACCAGTTTGGCCCCATTCTTGGTGACCATGAACCCACAGGTGAGCTCAGCTTGCCCAATGAGTCACTCCTCCACCATGCGGTTCATGGCCCCCCAGGATCTCCCTTGCTGTGTGGGACTCACCCAGCACCTCAGCTTGCAGTAGAGCCCACTGACACCCTGACTGATCACACCAGTGTCCTGTGAGGGAAAGGTAGGTGTGATCGCCACCTCACCTGCTCCAGAAGTTGAAGGTGTAGTGCAAGGCTATCTGCGGCCCTGCCTTGCGCAGCTCCTCCCTCAAGTACTCACGGCATGCCTGATACAGGGAGGGTACCACCACCCTGCTAAAGGTGGTGTGTGTGGGCACTTTGTAAAATGGGGCCAGAAGTGCTATGAACTGCCCGAACCCTGGTCACTTAACTAGGGAGAAGGGCTGGCTATCCAGAGCAAGCATCTCCCCAATGCTCTGGGTGATCTTGGGTGCCTTGAGAATGTGCCCCCCTTTCTGTCCACCTTTCCTCCACTGGTCCAGGGTTGCCTGCCTCTGCTTTGAGTGTAAGGGGGCTTTGGAGGGAGCAGGAGACTTCCCTTTCAGCACACTCACACTGGTGCCAGGTTGAGTAGCAGGAAGAAGGGCAAGGGGGTGGTGTCTCCTCAGATGCAGCAGCATGGCTGTGGTGGAGAAGTGTCTCACATCCTTGCCATAGCTCATGTGGCTTTGGCAGTGCTGGCAGATGGCAAACAATCAAAATGATCCCATGCTACACTGCTCCCCCGCTTCTGGGTTGAGGGTGAGAATCCTGCCTTTTCCCCCTTCTCAGCAGTCTGAGATTGAACAGCAGGTGGAGCTGCCTCAGCTGAGCCACTTGCCTCCACAACCTCAGCCTCCACCAAGGTGCTGCTTTCCAGAGCAGACCTGGGTCTAGGGGAAACTTGAGGGGTGTGGAGCACAAACTCTGATTCCCCCTCAGTCCCCAGAATTGCCTGAGCCATTACACTCAGCATCCCTGGTTCCAGCTCCAGCTCTTCCTCTGACAGTGGGAGGCTCACAGTGAGAGCTGAAATTGGGGTGGAAGAGGCAGTGATTCCACACCTGGTGCCCACTTCTGGATTGAGCGGAGGTGGTACAGATACAGGGACATTAGGTGCAGACACTGCTCCCACTGCCTCGCTTCGACTGGCAGCACCAGTGTCATGGCTGCTTGGGACTAGAATGTGTCTGTGTTTGGGAGGGGGTGGGGTGGGGCTTGTAGCTCTAGCTCTCCCTGTACCCCCTCTCACTCCACTGCCAGAAGACCTGGCACCTGCCTGTCCAGTATGCTTCATATTGATCTTTCCTGTGCTGCAAAAGGTCTCTCTGTGTGTGTGAATCCTTTTGTATATCTGTCTGTCTTGTTCTCCTGGGAATATCTGTGGCTATCTTATGCTGTGAACTAAATTATTTGTGTTTCTTCTTTCTGGCTCTCACTATATTGTATATCTTGTGGTGTGAATGAAATTATTTGCATGTCTTCCTGTGTCTCGATATATTATCTGTGTCTTGCTCTTTTGTAAATAACTGTCTGTCTTCTTCCGCTGTGATTTTTTTTCTATATTCTGGGTCTCTGTGTATATGATGCATGTGTGCGTGCGTGCATGTGTGCAAGCAATCTGTGCCACCCTGCACAGTGATAAATAACACTGGCTGGGAAAACACAACTGTCTTTTTGCAAAGTTTCCAAAACAGGTTCCCCAAAAGATAATTCAAAGAAATAAATTGAATTGTAATACTACTAATAATTGAATTGAATAGCTAAGCTAAACTAAGCTAAGCTAAGCTAAATCCCAACCACTCTTTTATAACACAAAAAAAGCAGCAGGCAGGTCTCAGTCGCAGTGTTCCTCTCTCACACAGCTGCTGACAGGGAACAAACTGCAAAAGGCACAGACGGGTTGGAAACAGGGGCTTTTATACTTTTTTTAGTCCCACCCCACAGATGCTGCCATTGAAAAGGTAGCCACGGCGAAAGCCTTCTCATTGGCTACCTACAGACATCAGTCTTCCCCCCCACTCCCCCTCCCTTTCCCCTCCCTCTCTCCATCCCTCCCCCACACCTCCTCTCTCTTCTAATTGCCTTAAAATGGCCGAAGTGGCTCTGAAACATCTGAAGTGGCTCCAAAGTGCTTCAGATGGCCCCAACACTATTACTGGGATCCCGCTTCAAACCGGAAGTGCCATTTCAGACACCAAAGCATATGAAGCGGGTCTGGATCTGAAGGCAGGATCCACAGACTCGCACAGCGCTAGTGCAGACTAAGAGTCAGAAGACATGGCTTCAATTCCTGGATATATCACTGAGCTGCTATGTAACTTCAGCCACGCAACTTCTGCTGCTTCCTCTCTAACTTACTTCTCCCATCTCTTTAACTGCAAATTCTTTGGGGGAGAGGATCTTTCTCACTAAATGCAGAACCTAGCCTAGTGGTACCCTGATCTCTCCTGAGGGCTCATAGTATTGCTGTAACACAAGTAACAGCTAGGCCATTTGTTTATTTGAATACTTTAAGGTGAATGTTGCTATTGTATTTTGATGGTAACTGTAGCGTTTCAAAGGATTTCAAAGCCACTTTTTACTGGAAACAAACATCTGTTGAGCCTTATACCATGCTTACATCTAAGATTTGTTTTGGATACTAAGTTTCTCTACCAGCAGGTTTTTTCAAAATCCATGCACATCTAACTGAAGTAAAGGTTTCCTTCCCACAGCTGCTTGATTGGGCAGCTGGACCTGGAGGAAGCTGGATTCAAGAGTATATTCTTGATATGAGGAGGAGTAACTTGAATCTTGGTGAAACTGCTAATTACAGTTTAGTACTCAAAATTCTAAATATGCTAAATCAGTTTTATATTAGAGAAATAAACCAAAATGTATTAAATAGGAAATTACTTCATTTTTCCTCACTAAAGTAAAATGAATGGTGAATTCAGTTCTAACTTCAACCTCCCAATTGTTAATAGGGTTATTATGTGCAGCTATAAGAAAATCATGTACATTGTTCTGGAACAAGTACCTTCACCTACTTATGAATAATAAAAATAGTTCAATTCTCTTTGCAGGGGGTGGAGAGGGAAGGGGAGGGGGAGAAGATCTATCCATAGCTTTAATTGTAGACCAAGGATTGCCATACCACATTTCCTATCTACCAAAAAGTGTTTTTGAGAGTCTCAAAAACAAAAATTGCTTTGGCAAAGAATAAACCAGAATGTATTCACAGGAAGGGTAATCCATATGATGCTTGTTTAGGATGCAAATTACTGTCATTACATTACACTAGTTATGTATTTTGTGGTTAGCATATGACTGGAGAAAAAACAGATCAGATGCTTGTTAATTTGATTGCAGGTTTTTTTTTCTCATACACTTGATGCCTGAGAACATAACTTTGAGTTTTACTCATTTCAAATAAATACATTCATACAAAAAGCCTTAATGATGTTTGGACAATCTCTCTCTCATTTTTTTGCAACCGGATTTCTTCCAGGAAAAATGTGTAATCACCTAGGTGTTTTGATGATGTCAAAATGCTGTTTCACATTTCTTTTGTTTGGTTTCCTTTCTGGAGCAATGATTTCACAAAGGTTTGATGGGTTATTACTACTGTCATTTACTTTAGGAGAGTACATAATGGTCAATTCAGAACATGACTCTGTTGTGACTGCCATTGTACAAATACAGAAAAATAAAGAATCTTGGCCAGAAGAACTTCCAATATAAATAGACAAAGGATAAGAAAAAGAATATAACACACATGCAGAGGAAACATGGAGATATTTTGCAAGCTTCACAATAGCAATGGTTTAAATGGCATAACATTTATTGGATCACATTTTTTCCAGTTTCACAAAAAAATAAGATTAAAAATAATTCAGTCACATGTACAGAAATGGTCAGAAAAAATAGCCATAGTGGGGAAAAGTTATTTATCTTTTACTTCTTTCAGAAAAAATAGTTGTATCAGGTCTTCAATAATAATGGACGTGCACACAGATTGTGTAGCCAAAGAAGAGTTTTCAATAGCTTTTCATCCCCATCCAGAATTTCTGCCTATTTCTTTCACATTCCATGAAGTTCTAGCTCTAAAGATGGCTGCTTTCATGGGTTCAGTGCTAGAATTCTTAAATGGTACAAAAATACTCAATTTTCAACTACTGTTGGCCAACTTAGTTGGTTTTGATAACACATAAGCAAAAGATTGGGTGCTTTTGGAAACAACCAGTTTTTTTTCCACCAGAGAGGATTTTAAACAATTATTGGAGCACTGGCTAGAGAAAAGAGTAAAATAGTCTTCCAGTCTACATGCATTTTTTTGAAACCAGTTACCTTTCACTGAGTCATCTGTGGACCTGTTGTATCATTATTTATAGAACTCCTGAATAAGTGACTGAAAGTTTAGGATCCATATAAGCCATATAAGATCCAAGCCCTGCCTGCTGAGCAACCAGTTAAAGCTGTATACTTTCTGGCTCAATAATGTACGTGTGAATGCTCATGACTGACTATCGGAGGATACAGTTGTACTAACTTAATGTTAATCATCTCTTTGACTCTCACCTCTCACCCTGTCCATTCTCTGCCTCAGTCTCTCCACAACTCACAAACTTCCTAAAAAATGTTATCTTAGGCCTGGTGAACTAGAATGAGAACATCTGCATGTTGAGGCAGGTGTAGAGCCTCTTTCTGGCTCTCCTTCATGTTTGTGGCAGGTTATCATACTAATTTGATGTACTTCCCTCTAAGGTGGAAGCAACAAAAAAGAGGAAGCTGCAGCCAGGTTGTGGCGTAATGAGGAAGACCAAATGCTTGGTGCTTGGCCACTGCAAAATGGTAGATATTACAGACTGTAATCAAAACCCCGCTGCTACCACCAAGATCCACATTAGTGTTTGTATTTCATTTCAAGATTTGCCCAGAGGATGATGTTGATAATGATAACAAAAACAACTCTGAAGGTCTTGAGAAAACTGGTAATACAGCACACAGGAGCACTTGTACAGAAAGCTGTACTCCATTTGATGGTGAGGATTACCCCAAAGTGTGTCCCTTTCTGAGCAAGTAGACATGACTTGGCCATCTGTGCTTTGTACTGTCTGTAAGTCTGTGCCATAAGCATGGCTTTTTTTTAGAAAGTTGATTGGATTTCAGGAGATAGAAATATTTAACATCAGAAATTATATAAATAAGCAAGCCAACATATACATAAACATGCATCTATAAAGAAATTTAATATTAGATGATGACTTAAATTATCTGATTGAAATTATAATTTTCTCTTTTCTTTGTTTTGGAAGAAATATTTAAATTATTAGATTGCTTTTTTCCTTCACAGAATGAAGTCTTCTTGACATACAAAGAGCCCTTAATTAATAGTAATTACTACTCAATAATCGTATTAATTGTGCACTGAAACTAGGAAAGGAAGACATAAGATTTAAACAGAAGTGAGTTCATTATGCACCATTCCATTAGCACAAAGAACTGAACTACTTTGCCAAGACACAGTGGGCACATCTACACGAGACACTGACTGAGTACTCATTACAGCGCAGTCATTTTGTACTTTATAAAGGAGTGCTAAATGAATGCACAGTAACTGGAGTTACTGAGCAGTTGCACCAATGAATGGCTTTTTCATGACACTGACTGGGCAGTATCCGGAGACAACTGAGTGCGTGGTAGTGTTGCCTCAGGTTTTCTGCAACAAAATGCTACTGTGCAGTTGTCACAGGCTACTGAACATTCAGCAGTTCATGTAGATGCAGCTAGTGTGTCTCCTCCATACATATTAGCTTTCCAACCAGAAGCAGGATAGTGAGGTTAGTACAGTATTGTGTGGGTACATCTACACGTATACTTAATATGAAGCAATAAGCTCTGGTGTAGTTTACAATGGAGTTTATTGCTACCAGGTGCAGTGTTTACACATACATATGGGACTACAATGCACTGAGCTGCGGCAGAGCAGCCCCAGCTGCCAAGGGCCTAAATGGTCAGCCTGCCAGCTCAGGACCACTCTGACCAGCCTCAACATGCTGCAGAGGGGCTGGCTATGGCACAAGGGTGCTCTAGTGTGGAGGGCAGGTAGCCCCCTCACTGAAGTACTCTCGTGCCCTAGCCAGCCAGGGAAGCATCTATAGGTGTGCTGCTGCAGAGTAAAAACGCCACAGCAGGATAGCACTTATATTTACAAGTACTATCACACTGCAGAGTTAATTAGTTTACTTTAGCCTAATAGGGGCACAAATGTAGATGCACAACATTTACTATGGAGTCTACACTGCCATAAATGTTTCATGTAGATTCACCTAGTGTACACTAATAAGCTCTGTTTCTCTCAGCACATGTATTGACACATGTTGTTTTCAGGTTCAGGAGCTAATACTCACAGAGACAGTAGGTGCATATATATGAAACACTACTGTGCAGTAGTTACTGTGCATTTGTTTAGTACTGGCTAATATAAATACTAAATAAATGTGCAGTAACAGGAGTTACTGCATAGTAGCCCTAGCAAACATCTTTTTAGGTGATGCTACTGCACAGTAGTCTAATAATACTGCACAGTTGTTTATTAGCACTGTCTGTGCTGTGATGTGCTACTGTGCAGTATTATTTCAGCTACCGCACAGTCAGCTTCTCATGTAGATGCACACAGTGTTATATATCTTAACACAATGCCACCTTGCGCTGTATAGACATACCCTATCTGTAGAATTGAGTGTTATGCTTGATTGCAGATTGTGTTACTCATTGGCTGCATCTACACAAGACACTTACTAAGCGGTAGCTTGTTACTACTGTAACATCACTGGGCACAAATCATGACATGATGCTACTGAGTAGTAGTAATGAGGTACTGTGTAGCTAGCATCACTAGGCAACTGTGCCAGGACGCTACTATTCAGTAATGCTGATTACTATGCAGTCATTTAGTATTTGGTTATGCAAGTACTAAAGGACTGCACAGTAACAACTGCTCAGTGGGCAGCTTGTGTAGACACACCCAATTATATTCCCAGTGTGAAATCGAGAATGTACATTTGACAGTACTGGTCGGTTAGGGAGGCTGAGCAGAAAGTCCAGTCATTCTTCAGTATTTTAACCAAACATTTTCCTTTATTTTTTTGTCCCCATCACTACAGCTATGAGACAATATCATACAACTCAAATAACATATATGCATCGGACAGATAGAAGGTAATCCCTTGACTTATCTGTCATATATAGGTATATTATTAATAAAGATAGCTTGCTGTTAGCTAACAAGGCTTTTGGCTCAATAATTGCATGTGCAAGGTACATAGGATCTTGAACCATGCTTTATAAACAGCTCAGCATACAAGGATAGTTACCTCTTTTATAAATACTGCAGCTGTTTTATTGGCATTTTTCTGCCTGTAATGTTCCTTACTGCCTGTACCTATATTCAATATATACCATACTGCTGTGTTATATTTCTTCCTGTGTTCATTGGCTCTCATCATTAATATCCTTTAGTGCCCTGACACATTTTTTTTTAAGATTGAGCATTACAATGATGCATGTACCAGTTAAATGGACACATGGGACTGCAATGATTCTATATTATCTAACACAGCTTGTTGTACTCAGCATGCTTTTCTTAATGGGCAACATTGACTGAGATCTCAATCCATTATGAAAATAAGTCTTAAATGTTATGCATTTTGCATTTGGTAGCACCATTTTTATTCTGTCCATGTCACCATGGAATCATATAAAACAGGCTATACAATTTGTAATTTAGATTTTGACATTTTTGTAAGTTGTTGGGTTTTTTTCTTTTCCCCTCCCATTAACGTACTTTGGCAGATTTATGTTTCCCTGGAGATGGATAAATAGATAGTTACAGTACATCATTGTTATACTGCAGTAACCACTATCAGCCATAAGTGTTATGAAGTGGCAAATATTTATCTAAACTACAGTGCATGCATCAAAGTCTCGTACTAGTATTTGTCAAAAATCAGGTAAATCTACTGAAAGAGATTTTTATTTATCACATAAAGAACATAAATAGATGCCAAAAACCTCCACACTGGCTTGTTTTTGTGAAGCATAAATAATGGAGCCACAAGCAGAGTAGTTGAGTTAATCACTGTTATTTTATTGAAAAGGCCCAGAAGATTTATGTCATTCCCTAAAACCGATGAAGTTAATACTAATCAGTTTAATTTAATGCTCTTCACCATACATAATAGTATTCTGCTTGTAGTGTCCATTGTTTTAAAAATTGTAGGCTATTGCATACAACCATGCATTTTCCATTTAAAACAAAACCTGTATCTGTGACTGTTACTTTTGCAAGAGTCCATCCTTTTATTGTTTAGTAAAGTTCTCTTAAGAGTAATACCTGTCTCCTTCACAAATGCTCTGTTGTTCATGGTCACATTATGGGCTCAGTAGGTGCATATGTATATATATTTTTAAAGCAGTAGCTCCATGTCAATTAAAGAATATGAAAAATGAAGCCTCATCTCAGCACACCAAGAAACCAATGTCCAGATATTTTTCTTTACCTTCCTCAAATCCCCAGTGTGTCAAATGCTGTCTTCCTCCTCTATTAAGACATATCTGCTGAAAACTCCATTTCCCTCTTTCTTCTGTATTGCTATAGCACTTCTTCTAAAGTCCCTTGAAGGGACAATTTATCCTCTTGTGTGAAAAGTGTCTGGCTTGATGAATCCACAAAGAAGGATGGAAGAGCAGTTGAGGAGCAGCATAGAATGGAAGTGAAAGGTTCAGTCTTTCTAACTAATATCTTATTGGGGAACAAGGGAGCTTCAACCCAGGGCTAGCTGGCAGGCAGCCCCCACACTGAACCACTCTCATGCCCCAGTCAGCTGTGCAGTGTCTATACGTGCTGCTGTGGGGTTTTTTACTCTGCACCAGGATAGTACTTGCATTTACTGCTGTATTAACAGGTGGTATGCTGCTGTGGAGTAACTTAGTTTACTCCAGCCTAATAGCGGTGCACATATACATACTGAGACACTTATTGCACAGCTAATTAGTCAACTGAGCAGTAAACATCCCATATACCCAGTGACTCCAATCTTTGTCTTGTAATCTCTTCCAGTGGTTAAGCACTCTTATCATTTAAAGGGCCTTCCTAATATCTAAACTAAATCTCTGCTTTTCATTTTACTTTATAGGATTGTAGAAAAGTAAAGCTGAAAGGGACATAACAAGGTCATCGAGTCCAGTGCCCCTTGTTCTGTCCCCTGTAAACACAAAGAATGTTTGATGACTGTCCTCTGTATAAGAAAATTTTCTCTGTTGAAAGACCTTCCTCTTTTCTGAATTAAATAAACTCAGTTCTTCCAATCTTTCCTCATTTGTCATGCTTTCTAGAGCGTTAATCATTTTTGTTGCTGTCTTTTGAGCACTTTCCAATTTGTCCATCTTTCTTGTAGTGCAGTATGCAATTGACACGGTACTTCAATTGAGACATCACTAGTGCTGAATACAGTGAAAGAATAGCTTCCCATGACCTGTGTACAACGCTGCTGTCAATACATCCCAAGATGGTATTAGCTTTTTGCAGCAACAGCAGCCTTATACCATTGAATCACATTCTGCTTATCCTCTACTATAACTGCCAGGTCCTTTCCTGGAGTCCTGCAGCCTAATTAATCATTCCCAAGTTTGTGTTTGTGCATTTCATCATTCTTTCCTAAATGTAGCACTGTTCCCTTCTTCTTACAGAATTTCATCAAATTTATTTCAGACAATTTTTCCAATTTATCAATGCCATTTTGAATCCTAATCCTGTCTTCTAAAATGTCTGCTTTCTCATCTAGTTTCATGTCATTTACAAAATTATTGAATGTGTACTCCACTCCATCCTTCAAGCCATTATTGAGCATATCAAGCAGTGCTGAATCCATGAAGGACCCCAAGGGAACTCTTTATTATACCCACTCCCATTTAGGCATTGAGGACTACTCTGAGTGCAGACAGATATGACCTTTTTGACCAATCTGAACACAGAAAGCAGTCTATAGACATGACCAAACACAAGTGAATGGGTACAGACAGCTTAAAAATGGCCAGTCAGGCAAAAATCTGAACACTCATTGCATGAGGGTTCAAAAGATGACATTTCAAAACATAGTGTCCTCTGTAACTTGCATCTGCCTGGTGCCAGAATGAAAGCTGTTTTCAGAATTAAAGGAGGAAAGGGACTGTTTTCTTCAGCCCTGCTGGAGGGTGGGGCAGGTGTATTGGACAACCCCCTCCCGCACCTGCTCCCCACTGCAGGGTCTCAGCCAGCAGCTAGATTCCTCTCCTCCCTCAAACCAAGAGTGAACTTCTTTTTGGCAGGGGATCTTTGTAACTCAGAATGCTTCCTTCAAATCATTCTCAGTTACTGCAGGAAGCTGCACTTCGGTCTGTGCTGTCTATGGCTAGGAACAGAAGTTACACATAAATCAGTTTAAGTGATCAGAAACTCATTGAAACCTGTATCCTTTTCTGGTTCAAGTTAAACCACAATCCCCCAGCATCTCAGCATACTTTGCAGCCCTGGGCTGGGCTGTGCTGTCTGCTTCAGAGAGGAGGGATGACTCCTCCCCTCTGGACCCTAGCTGGAGCAGTGTGGGCTAGCTGACAAAGGGGTGGGGTCAGGAGCAAGCCCAGCTTGGGATGCAGTCCAGTCTACAAGGGAGACTGCTCCCCCAGGCAAACCCCAGTAGGGTCTGGGGCCAGGGAAGAGAGTTAAACACCCCTTCCCTCCTAAAACTTACTACTAGCTGCAACTGTAGTCTACAAATCCCAGAGGCACCAGGAAGCAGGAAGAGAAAGTGATGAGCAACCCTGCAGAGTCCTGCTAGTGTAATTCTAGTCTGCAAATCCCAGAGACCTCAGGAGCTGGAGGAAGAGGAAGTGATCACAAAGCAAGAGAGCCATGCTCTAGCACCCTACAGATTCTGGCCTGAGCCACTGTAGGCATATGGCTGCATTTCCTGAATCAAACACAAATGTCTGTTCACTTCCAGAAATATTTCCAGAATATTTTCTAGCATGCATTTCTTATTACTAATTGCATCTCTTGGTTATATCCCAATCTGTCCATTGGCCTTTTTGATTTTTCACTTATATTCATGTATTATACATTTTTACTCATCCTTAGTAAGATGGCCAAGTTTTTACTTTTTAAGATTTTAAGGCGATGAAAAGCACATAGTTTAACCATATATGAGTCCTGCTATGTTTCCTATCTTTCCTTCACATGAAAATAAAATGCTTTTCTGCCTGTCATACTTTTTTTAAAAGGAACAACTAACACTCCTGTTCTGCCTTTCCCCCAAGCTTCCCTCCCAAAGGCTCCTATCTAGCTGTTCTCCAAGTTGTATTCACCTTAACGGGGCCATGCTGGGTAGGATGTCTCACAGAGTAGGAAGGGGAGCTTTGTTCTGTGCTAGAGGGGACTCTTTCCTCTCCTCCTCTTCCTCCCAGGGTGGGGAGGGGGACTCCAGTGCGAGGCTCCCCCCACTGTCAGAACTGGAGCATAGGGAAGCAGAGCCCCAGAGGGGTTAAAGCAAATTCTGTTCCCTCCAAGCACCCTGACATCCCTGCCTGCTGCTGCTGCCAGGCATTGGGGGTTGCATCTACGGAGGCAGTGTGTAAGGGTCCCTACACCTCCCACCCACACACCCCCACCCTGCCCAGCTGGGCTCCGTGCTCCCCAGACTCAGCATGGAACAGAGCCTCTCCCTGCCCTGGGTGAAGTTGGGGGAAGAGTCTCCCTCTGGGGCAGGGCTGCTGCCCATAGAGCACCCCCTCCCCCTCCTACAACGATAGGGGAGAAGCAGGGGGAAGAGTCCCCCTTTGGAGCAAAGCAGCCTCAGAGAGCCCTCCTCCCTACCCCACAGTGCTGACAGAGGACAAGGACAGAGAAGATCCCCCACAGCACTGAACAGGCCCTCTCCCCATCCCACAGTGGTGAGGGAGAGGGAGGAGGGGAAAGAGTTCCTCTCTGTGGCTGGGCATCCCTGTGTGCCTGGATTGCTCCCAGCTATAAGGGAGCCCTGGGGCAGTGCTTGCAGGGGTGTGGCCATGCACCCCCCTCCTCAGCTCAGCTTCTCTATGGAAGGGAAGGGAGGGCTGCAATAGCACCCCTGGGCTTCTGGCCTGAGCCACTGCAGACATATGCCAAACCTCTATCCACTTGGAAACCAATTCATTCTCTGCAGATTAGATTAACCTCCAAAGACTGAATCAATGTCTGTTTGGCATAATGGCATTGGCATTGACTGAATCAATGTTTTTGAATGTGTCACTAGTGCTAATGTCCAGTGTTTTTTTGGGTTTTTTTTTTTTTTGATGCTCTCCTGTTGTTCCTCTATTACCATATGATCCCTGTCACCCAAGTTGGCTTTCACCTCCAGATCCTCCACCAGTTCTGCCTTTTTAGTGAATGGCAAATCAAGAACTTTCCCTTATTTGATTTGTGCCCAACACAGATTAAGAATTAAAAACACACCCAAATAGATAGGTCAGACTTTGAAATAGCAATCTGTTCCTTCACTCTCTGATAAGCTTCCCAAATAGTACCTGGATTCTGCTTGTTTCTCCTTTCTTAGAAGAATCTAAAAACTTTGCCTGAATGTAGATTCAAACCTCAGACTCTCATATTAAGGATCTGAAGCTCTACCAACTGAGGAAACTAGGCACTTAGGTTATTACTAATGCTTAAATGCTAGAACCTGTGCCTGCTCCTTTCCTATTCACCTTCTCAGGACTACTCACCTGGATGATTAACATGTCCGGGTTTCCTCTATTTAGAATTTCCTGCACCTCTAAAATTACGTAATCCTGTATCCAACTCTAATAGGATATTTTTCTTCCCTGAAACTCCCTATCATCATGAATCTCTATCCTCCTCTATCTGAAGGTATGTTTATGCTTCTGTCAAATTATGCCTTCTTTGTAGTTTTGGATGAGATGCAGTTGACAAAGTTGTTTTATGTTAGATTATAATTTGTCTTTGTGCCTTTGCCTTTGTATATATGCATATATAAAGCTTTCATATTTATATTTTCAATGTACTTTCTATGTGAGAATAATAAAGTATTATTTTTATCATGCAGGGCCTCTTGTGATGGACATAGTTTAGGGCCTCAGCATGTCATAATCTGGCACTGAGCCTAAAGCATGTTATGTCAGGAAATTTAGTATCACTTCAAGGTGATGAAGAATGGAAAAGTACTGAATGGAAAAGTACTGTACATGTCAGGACAGGATGGGGGCTGTGGGTGAAGGCTGAGAGGGAATAACATGGCAGCCTTCAGGATAAGCTTATCAGGAGACAGCTTGAGAAAACACTCCTGGTTCAGCAAGACACCAGGATGAGTCGCTGTCAGACTGCCAAGAGTATGTTACGGGGCGGGTTGATCTGTATGTGACTTATCAGTATATAAATAAGTCTGTGCTTTGCTTTTGTTGAGAATTAGCTGCCCCTTGATGGCCATGCAAAATAAGCGCTTCTGATAGCCAAACAGTAATCCTGTCTAAATTTCCACATCATCCTGGGGGCTTGCCCAAAAGTGTCCTCACACAGACCGCCCCAAGTAGGACCCTTGTCTCGGCTCTTTGACTCCATTGCTCTCAGAAGGCTATCCTTGACTTGGTTTTTCGGCTCTATGGCCTCGACACCCTAGACCCTGATATACCATCTGTCTGTTTGGCTCTGGAAAAATCCCTGGCCAGGGTGAGTACCTGCCTGTTTCAGTGTCAGTAAGTCCTAGGCATGACAGTGGGTAGCGGGACCTCTAAGGTACCGCCACAGGATCTCTCCCAGTTTCTGTAACTGAAATATGGGCCCCGGTCAATGCAGTACTTAATTAAATGGAACTGGTATACCAATGGTGACCCCAAATTGCACTGGCCCTTGGATGGGTCGTGGGATCATCATATCCTCAAACATCTCTGAGCAAATGTGGAAAGTAAACATCCCATTCAAATGGAAGCCTGGTACCTATGGGAAGACAAGTCCTAAAAGCACCGTAAGCACTCCCTTATGGCTTCTTATAAGGATAGTGAAGAAAAATTTAAGAAGCAAATTGATCACCTACAGAATCAGGTTAAAGATCTCCAGTGTCAGGGGCCGACCCTGTCTGCCCCTTGTTCACCGTATCTGGCTAGGCTTTATCCTGCTTTGCCTCTGCCACCAGATGACCCACCCTGAGACAATTTGTTGGATCCCGCTTCCGCCACCACCTGCCGGTCCCGCAGGTTCAGGCGCTGCTGCGTCTGCCACGCTGGCTTCCCCCGCAACTCCACCAACCCTTACCTTCGTTTCCCATTACCACCATCACTTTTGATTCTCCCACAGGGGACCGGTTCGAAATAGATGTCTCCCTGGACCCCCAAGATGGGCGGACCATACATTCAGCTTCTGTAGACCAGCAGAATACCCCGGTCAAATTGACCCTCCGGAACCAAAATAACGCTACCACTGAGATAGACTGCCAGAGGGCCCTTGTAAGGAAGACTTGCCGGGGCAGAAAGCTTGTTGGGGCACAGTATGCCCTCCGAGAATACCTTGTGCCAGGGGAGCAACCTGTGGTGGTCCATGTCCCCTTCTCTCCATCAGAAATTGTCTCTTGGTCAACTACCTTCCCTAAACTCTGTGATGACCCTACCGGGTTTGCTCAAAAACTCCAAACCCTCTTTGAGGTTTATAAGCTGACCCACGTTGATATTCAGATGCTTCTCAGTGGTCTTCTTCCTGGAGAACAGAAAGACACCCTCCTCAAAGTGGCTAAATGGCCTCCTCAAGACCCCGGCAAAGACCATCTGCTGAACCTCTATAAACAGGTCCTTGAGGCCGTCCCCAGGGTCTCCCCACAAAAAACAGAGTGGTCCAAAATTTCCACCTGTAAGCAAATGCCAGAAGAACATTCTGCCAACTACTATTTTTGCCCGGTCCAAGCCTTTAAGGCACATTCTAGCAGTCAGGACCCAGAAACTAGCCTCACTGCCATGATTATTCAGACCTTTGTTTTAGGGCTGTTACCTAGGATCTCCAAGTCCCTGCAAACCACCGTGACTGGGTGGGAAACTAAACCCCTCACTGATGTTTTGGCTGCTGCCACTCACTTCTATACTAAAGCCCAACAGCAAAAATCAAAGGCTCAAGACAAACTGATGGCTTTGCAAATCAGAGATCTCCAGGGTGGCACCAGACCACGGCGCCCTGCAGGACCATTTCGCTCAGCCCAATCACCCGGTCCCTCTGACATTCCCAATGATGTCTGCTGCTACTGTAAGGAAAAAGGCCATTGGAAGAATGAGTGCGTGAATAAACCCCGGGGGTCCCCACTCTCAGCTAGTGCCCCTCCATTTCAGATAGGCGCCCACCAAGCTCCACCACCTGGACCACCTCCTCTCCAGTCCTTCAAAGTTAAAAATCAGTATTAGGACAGCTGAGAAGACTCAGAGTCTCTAGCCCCTTTGCTTTCTACCTTTTCCAATGCTACAATACCTGTTACTGTAGGAGGACAAACTGTTCCTTTTTTTGTTGACACCAGTGCTTCTTTGTCTATGCTTAGCTCTGGTTTTGTTTCTAAGGTTCCCATTTCTGGTAAAGTAATCACTGCTGTAGGTATTGGGGATCAACCCATTGACCACCCTGTTACACAGTTGCTTTTGTTCACCTTGGGTCCACTTACTGAGCAACATGCCTTTTTGCTGAGTCCTTGCGCCTCTGTAAATCTGTTGGGGCAAGACCTTCTATGCAAATTGCAGGCAACAGTTCACTGTTCTCCAGATGGGGTCTTCCTCACATTACCCCAGACCCAGATTCCTGCCTTGATGCTGACACTAATGGAACAGGAACCCAAGCCTAATTTTTCATTGTTGCAACAGGAACTGTTGGCTTATCTTCCTGAATCCTTTTGGTCCCACTCCACAACCGATGTGGGACTTCTCAAGGGTGCCATCCCAGTTTCTATCAACGTTAAATCAGGAGTGTCTCCCCCATTGATCCCGCAATACCCGCTATCAGTTGCTGCCTCCAGAGGCATTGCTCCTGTAATACAAGGTCTCCTAGAACAGGGTGTCCTTGTACCTAACCATTCTTGTTGTAATACCTCGATCCTTCCAGTCCAAAAGAAGAAGTGTACACCTGAGGGGTTGCTTGTTTATCATTTTGTTCAAGATTTGCATGCTATTAACAATTTTGTGTTTCCCTTAACAGCTGTGGTACCCAACCCCACCACTGTACTTTCTCAAATACCTACTTCTGCTCTTTATTTTTCTGTGGTGGATCTCTGTAATGCTTTTTTTTCTATACCAGTTCACCCTGACTCTCAATATTTATTTGCTTTTTTACTTACCAGGGCCGGCAATACACCTTCACCCGTCTGCCTCAAGGATTCCGTGACTCACCCACCATATATAGCCAACTTCTCAAGTCTGTCTTCGATACAGTCGGGTTGCCTTATGATTCTGTGCTAGTTGAATATGTAGATGATTTGCTTCTCTGTTCTGATACTCTCCCTCATTGCCAAGTTGACTCTGTTGCCCTTTTAGAACAACTTGCAGCACATGGCCACAAAGCTTCCCGCTCTCAGCTCCAATTCTGTCAGACTTATGTTACCTACCTGGGATACACTATTTCTCATGGTAGCCATCATCTGTCTCCTGATTGTCTTTCTGCTGTTCTTTCCCTTCCAAGCCCGCAGACTAAATGCCAACTTTGTGGTTTCCTAGGTGCTGCCAACTACTGCTGACAGTGAATTCCTAATTATTCTGGACTTTCCAGACCTCTCACCCTTCTCACCTGTGACTCTTCCCCTGACCAACTACCCTGGGAAGACGTCCATGAATCTGCATTCTGTCACCTCAGACAAGCCCTTTCTTCTTCTCCCGCTCTCGGTCTGCCTGACTATTCTAAGCCTTTCACCCTCTTCTACCATGAACACCAGGGCACTGCCTCTGGTGTCTTGACGCAGCCTTTTGGACCCTCCCCACACTGTCCTATTGCTTTCTATAGTGCCTCCCTTGACCCAGTCACTTCTGGGTTTCCTCCTTGTCTCCACGCTGTTGCTGCCGCCACCCTGCTGGTTTGTAAACCTTGTCCTTGGGCACCCCCTTACTGTTGCCATCCCACATGCTGTCCTCATCCTCCTCCAATGCGGCAGGACTCAGCACTTGCCCCTGGCCATCTAATCCTCTACAAGGTGGTTCTCTTGGCTGTGGACCATGTGACTCTTGTCTGTTGTGATTCCCTCAATCCTTCCTCTCTTCTTTCTTCACCCTCAGCCAGCCAGCCCCATGCCTGCACTCAGCTTGTGAACTATGTTTCTCTTCCCCGTCCTGATCTTTCTCTGACTAACCCTTGTCAAAGAAAAATCTTTGATTTCAGATGCCGATGGTAAAAAGGTCAAAAAGTTAACATAACTTATTTCGTCATCATAGTTCTGTATTCAGCCCTCCCCCAGCTTAAATGTAAAATACATGCGCAGTCAATCTCGCATGAAACCTAAGAACACACAAAGTCTGCTCACAGTCATAATTGGCAGTCCTGTAATTATTCAAGACTGGTGTGTTGTGATTGGCTACCTAAAAACCTTTAATTTTGGAAAGATTTCCGCCTTTT